>NC_039361.1:52915260-53555481 GCF_003573695.1 Papaver somniferum
CATTATCCTCGGGTAGCACAATACAAGAAGGTTGACTGGCTCTAGTTGGGTACATATAATCCTTGAGGGTATGGAGTTCTCCCATTGTTTCGGTTTGATCTGGGCTGTCTACCTCAGAACTCAGAATTTCGATAGGTTCTTCTTGATTAATTCTAACAAGTCTGTTTGTTTGGTCTCTATAGGTCACAATCATGTCCTTGTAGGTACCTCAACTAACATGTTGGTCATACAGAGCAATCGGAAACAATTTTGGACCACAAAAAGGCCCAATATTTTGGTTTAAAATGGGTTTTGATGATTTGGTTTTGAGTGGGTTTTGGTTTTAATAAGGGATTTTGTTTTTGGTTTAAAATTGGGCTTTGGAAAAAATTTTGAACTAAACCTAGCATAAATTAGCACAACTCATAAAAGAAAATAAAAACAATAATAATAATTAAGACAAGCCCATAAAAGAAAAAGAAAAAGAAAAAGAAAAATAAAAGAAAAATAAAGACAAAAAATAATTACAGTCCCAAATAAAAAAAAAAGAAAAAGAAAATAAAGGGAAATAAAAATTATTACAATCCCAAATAAATAATTAAAGTAATTATTACAAGCCCGAATTTGAATTTAAATGAGGCCCAAGTGGGTTAACTCATGGGTTAGGCTTACTTGATTTTTGGAGGGAAGCCCAAAAATAGGCTTTTGGTCCCCTTTTAGTTGCACAACCCAGTTGGGCTTTAGGATCGTCCTAAGCAGCTCAGGCACAAGCCCACCTCAGTTGGACGAGCCCAGCAACTTGTTGAGATGAAGCAGCCCAGAAGCCCAGTTCGCAGATGAAGCAGCAGGCTTGGCTTGGCATCAGCAGGCTTGGTTCACCAGCTCCAGCAACAGCAACAGCAGCAGCCAAGGTTCCAGCAGCAGCAGCAGCTCAGGTGGCCAGCAACAACGCTCTGCAGCAACTCAGTGGCACCTGCAATGATAGTGATGAACTCAGACAACTCAGTGCAATGATTGCAGGTCAGGACAGCAAAGGAAATCAGCAGCAGCAAGCACCACTCCCCGGCAGCGGCGCCAAAAACTTGGTGCGATTGGAAAAGACACACAAAAGACTTGCAAGTATACAAGGCCAAGTTTTAGTATAGAAAGTAAGAATGGGATCAGTCCACAGGGAGTGGGAGCATACAAGAAATTATCCTAAGCTATCAATGGGTGCAAAGCACTATGGCAGTGAGCAAGGCAAGGTAATATGGCAGATGCAAAGAACCAAAACAGTTAACAAACCAAAGCAGTTAACACAAGATGGCAAAACAGCAAAGATTAAATGGCAGAGGATATAAAATAAAAATAGCAGGGAACCAAGGCTGTAAGCCAAGGGCAGGGGGAGTTTGTGCACTGATTTCAGTGCACAACAGCTACAAATTGCAAGAAATTAAACAAGCAAAACAGGTAAGGAGATAAACTGAACAGGAAGCAAAACAGAACTGAATTTAAGTGACTGTAAAAGGGATTGTGGCTAAGCTAAGGGCTTAGAATCCACCTTTGTGTCCTAGCCAAGCAATGTGATCCTAGGTTGAGTTGAAAATCCTATGCATACATCTAGAATGGGAGGAAAACTAATTTGCTCACTAGTTTGCTCCTAGCATTGACTGTCTTTTGACAGAACAATCAATCACAGGCACTATGAGCATCAATCTCTTCCCATTGCTCAATCAAAACAGACAACAGGATAATTATCCTAGCAATTCACCATTTGACAATGCACTAGGCTTCATCTGAGCCTCAGCCTAATGCAGTTTAGCTCATGTTAAACATGTAACTAGCAATAACATTCATTGAGTATGATAATTCAAGCAACATTCAACATTCGAGATAATTGAAAACAACATGCACACATTCACTGTTAACTGCATAAGAAGAACTGAAATTGGAATTGCATCAAAATAAATTTGTTTCAATTCTCTACTGGCTAGTCCAGAGATGCCCAATTTTACAACCCCTAACACCCTTTTATAGTTACAGCCCAAAAAAAAAAACTAAAATCCCCAAATCAGTGAAATTAGGGTTTTACAAAAAATCCTTACCTAATCTCTGAAAACGATTGATAGCTCTCACCCATGCTTCCTTGTCGTCTGCTGATACTACCCATGCCTTCGATTTATTCTCTAACCTCACCTATTTCATCAACTCCTAACCTAGGGTTCATGTGAGATGAAACGATTAGGAGGTGATGTAATAAGTGGCTAGAAAAGTAGGTCTAAGTGATGATGGCTCGAGTGGTGATGGTTGAATGATTTGGGGAGAAGATGGTGGAGTGATTTGGGGGAGAAGATGGTGGTGATGGAGACAGCGTCGCTGTTTCAGAAGAGGGGAAGAAGGAGATGGCTCGATGGGTTTTGGCAGAAGGGTGCGTTTGGTGCGGGTAATAGGGTTAGGTTGCTTAGGTGTTAAACGGGATCATCAAATTTGATGTTTTGTGAAGGGAATCCGTGGGATGATAACTTCTGAAACGGATCTAACGGCGAGATGGAGACAGATTATGAGCGACCGTTGGATGCAAAAATACAACGAAACTAACGGCTCAAGATGGAGTTAGGTGCTGTAGTGTTGGTAAGGTGCATCGAAATCTGATGCATGATGACGCAGCGACCGTTGGATGATGGAATGGATCCAATCTTACGGTTAAGAAGGAAAACGGGTTTGGGTATTGAATTTTGGGTTTAGGATATGGATTTGGGCTTAGGAATTGGATTTGGGCTTAGGTAATCTTGAGCCAACTTCTTCTTTAAGAACAATTTCTTCCTTTTTAAGCCCATTTTTATCCTTGAGTCTTCCATAACACATTCTTCACTTCTTTTCTGCTAGAGATTCCACCGGCTTTCTCCCGTGTCTTTGCTCTTTTGGCTCCGCAACTCATATAGTCTTTATTTGGTACCTAAAAATACAAAATTAATTAATAAAAATATTTATTCTTGAAAACAATGAAAATACAGAATATGGGATAAAATGTAGAATTAATGCACAAAAGATGAGTTAAATGCCAAGAAAAATATATAGAAATATGCACTTTTTAGCACTCATCAATGGCATAGATGAATATGTGAATGTATCTTTGTGGAGTGCTCTTGAAGTCTTCGGTGTACATTTACGGATTCATGTTGAAAAATTCCTACGGCTCGTGAAACTTCGACAGTGATGATGTTAAAATCAGAAATAACATGGTTGAGGGGAGTGAAAGCGTTTCATGCTGATAGTCCCCATGTGTATCCTATTTTATTACATCGCCTTGAATCCACGTCCACGTGATTTGATACAAGCTTATCGTACTCTTCTGGATGTGACGTTGGGATTCTCAGGATATCGCATGGACGAAATATTCTGGATAGCGAAGATGTAGGAATGAGAGAGTTATGTTGTTTATCATGGCTCCCTTTGTTTCTTCAAGAAAATGTTTCAGCCGCGTCTCTGGAGTTATCTCATGAGTCTTTGATGGTCGTCGATGGACTGCGAAGAGAAGTCCCCAGTCGCATTTTTCTTCAGTTTCTGAAGTTATTTTCCTCTGAGCAAGCTTGGGATCCTCCGTGGCCTCTTAAAGTGTTGAAAGCGTCTTCTAGACAGAGAGGTGGTGATGTTCTTGCGTTGCACCCTTGAAGAGTAGATGACCTTGTTGCGGCTATGGCCTTTTGGTTGACTGTGTCTTCTGAGATTTGACAGTTAAGGGATTCTGTGTATATCCTCAGTCCTCAAGTATGGTTTACATGTTTCCATATTTGTAGTGATTGCTGTTGTGGTGAAGCTCTGGCTGGTATCAACAAATGAGCGGCAACAATTCTTGGTAGCAGATGTAATCAAAAGAGACTACATTGTCGTGGTAACAAAGTAGGTTGGATGGAATTGTATGGGAATCCGTGGAAGTAAAAGGATTGGATGTAGTTGTACGGGCATACGTGGAAGTAAAAGGATTGGCTGGGTGCGTAAGCGAGCAAACTGTCCATGACTACGAAGATTGGTTGGCTGTGATCATGATCCTTGACATGGGGAGCGTGGTGGTACGACCCTTTGCAGGAAGAAGCGTCGTTGAAGCAGATTCGGATCTTAGAGAAGATATTGAAACTTAAGAAGCCGAACGCTGAAGCCTCGTCTTTGGATCCTGGAGAAGCTTATGGAGAGAACGCTGAATGGAGCGGCTGCTGGAGCGAGCGTTGAAGCGGAGTGGCTGTCGCAGTGATCATTTAAGCGGAGTCGCTCCTGGAGGATGTTGAAGCGGAGCGGCTGCGTTAATCAGTGTGCTTTCAAACTGGACACCCTTCAAACGAACAATGGTTAGGAGTCCCCAGTTCCATCTATCAATCGTGCTTTCCAGGAGAGGTTGGGGTTTGGGAACGGCTTCTCTGGTTGGAAACAACTTCTTCCCTGATGCAGTGCGGTTGAGAGCTGCAAATATCCCTTGACGTTGCGCCTTGGGGAAATATAGAATCTCAAATAAATGTTTCATCATAGACTGCACGATTTTGCGGGCGAAGTCCCCAGAAATCATGCATCTCCTGACAGGGAAAAGAGTCTTTGTGAACTCAGGGGGGTTGATGATTTTTCTTTGCTTCGATTTTGGAGAAGTCGTTCCTGATCTTTTCGTGTAATGAAATTAGATTCCCAATTCCCTTCTATTGGCATTCAAGAGCAACGCTGGAAGGATGCAAGTTGCTGGCGCAGGGAAGATGCAAGCTGCTGTAAAGATACAAGCTGTTAGCGCGAGAAAGGATGCAAGCTGCTGGCGCTGGAAAGATGCAAGCTTCTGTAAAGATGCAAGTTGTTAGCCCTAGAAGGATGCAAGTTGTTTCCGCTGGAAATATGCAAGTTGTTAGCGCTGGATCGGCTTGGAATGGGCGCTGGCTTGGCATGAACGCTGGCTTGGATTTGGTATGGCGCGGACTGTCGGCTGGCATGGCGCGGACTGTTGGCTTGGCACGGCGCTGGCTTGGCGTGGCGCGTACTTCTTCTTGCGGGTCCAGTTGCCTCTTTCCATACGTAGATTAAATAGGAAATCATTTCCTTATTCAAATTCCAAAAGTGTTATGCGTATGAAATGGGTTAGCTCTCCTTTTTATCTCGTATATTTGTTCTCACGTCCTCGTGTTAGCGGTAGCGCGGTAGCAATAAAGTGGGCAAGCATATTCCATCTATGTACTGCAACATTTCTCTTTCAATTTGTTTTCTTGTTTTCTTGTGTTGGTGCAAACCCTAGCCATAGGTATGCCTTCTAAAAATCTGTAGAAATATTGTTCTTCTGAACTGGTGTAAACCCGGTATGCCTTTCATAAACTTGTAGAAACACTTCGTCATAAACAATTCCTCTTCGAATATCACCGTAGTAACGTCGGCTACCTCATGAATAGTGACGGGTAATCATTATTATGCAAAGTAGGCAGGTAAGGGTATGTGACTATTTATTTATTTTTGAAAAGCAAACAAAGCGTTTGGTTTATGGTTTTGATTTTCTGGATTTTTGGGTTGATAGACAAGTATTACCCCTGAGGGTTTTGGATTATTATTTGGGATGAAATGTTTTAGAATATTGATGTTTTTGGTTATGAATATAAGTGGCATGAGTACCCCAGGGAAGTCATGTAATTGTGAATGTTGTGCTATAGTAGAAAGCATGAAACACGTGAAAAATATGGATATCGGTTTTTTATCTCCCCTGTGAAGATTTGAAGTAGTAGACCATGTATTTTTTTCTAGCAATACTTACTCGGTTTTTCGGATCTCCTGATGAAAAGGAATCTCCCGGGTGTAAGACCGAGTTTTGTGGGAAGCACCGCCGTGACTGTGGAAAGTCCCCAGTCATCCCTTGTCGTGTCATGACTGGTAACTGGGCCGTCTGATAACTGAGTCGTCGATCCCTGGGCGGGTCGTTTAGATTCTACCGTCCTGACGTCTGGGTCGAAATATGAGATCGAGGATTGAAAGTTGACATTGTAACCGAAAGATCAATTTCCCATTGTGGTCGCCAATTGTTTGAGGGTGAAAACGATTTCTGCTGATTTTGGTAATTTCGGGTGTGTGGGTGAGAAGCGAGTTTAAACCCTAAACAATGTACTGCAAGGGAGTACTTTAGATTCGAGAGATCAATCTGTACAAATCCGGCCTAAACTAAGAAATGGTCGTTCCAGACTTGCTTCGGTCACAAAGTGAAGGAGAAGGGTTGGTTTTGGGGAGGGAAGCGAAAAGAGTATTGAGACCAGAATAGTTGATTCTGGAAGAGTAGTTGTTTCACGACTTGTATCAGAATGTGGGAAGCTAACAGATGGAAAGCTAGCAAATATTTTCTGAGTGTTGTATCCTCCTGACCTGAACTTGTTGTTCGGTGGAAATAGGTAAGACCTATTTATACAAGTCGAAGTGAAACGTACTCTGGTATCGTAAGAAATGGAAAACGGATGAGTAAATGGGAGGAGGTGGTAACCGGTAACGTCTGGAATTGATGTTCCATAAAAGAAAGCGTTTCACCATTACTCCCTGTATTTACTAACCGCCTCATCCTTATGAAACTGTCTTATAACGGGCGTAGTGTACGCCGCACGCTGTAAACCGCCAAACCAATACCCAATGAGCATCCCCCAGTTTGTGACATGTGTTGATGTATCGAGTGTTTTCGTGGAAAACATGTAGCATGTTATTGTTCGGCAAGTTGAGCATGGGAGACTTTCCGGCTCGGTAGTGACCTTCTACGATTGAGATTTGCATCTAAGATCGAAGGGTGGCCGTTGATTGGCGCACGCCTTCGTTTTGGCAGCCATGAAGGGAAGGCCGGCATGGCATGGCTTAGGCGCGGCAAGGTGGATGGCGCGGCATGCCTTGGCGTGGTTTAGGCGCGTACAAACTAGGGCTTTGGCGTTGGACCAAAGCTTACCATGCGTTGGTTGGTGACCTTGGACGTCTGAGATTTGCATCTAAGATGGAAGGGTGGCCGTTGATTATCGCACGCCTTCGTTTTAGCATCCGTGAAGGGAAAGACGACATGGAATGTCTTAGGCGCGGCAAGGTGGATGGCGCGGCATGCCATTGGCATATGTGGCATGGTCGGCATTCCTTGGCATGGTTTAGGCGCGACCAAACTAGGGTTTTGGCGTTGGGCCAAAGGTTACCATGCGTTGTTTGGCGACCTTGGACGGCTAAGATTTGCATGTAAGATGGAAGGGTGGCCGTTGATCATCGCACGCCTTTGTTTTGGTAGCCGCATAGGGAAGGCCAGCATGGTATGGCGCGGCAAGGTGGTTGGCATGCCATTGGCACATGTGGCATGGCATGCCTTGGCGCGGTTTGGCGTGGCCAAAACTAGGGTTTGGGACAAAGGTTACCATGCGTTGTTTGGCGACCTTGGACGTCTAAGATTTGCATCTAAGATGGAAGGGTGGCCATTGATCATCGCACGCCTTCGTTTTGGTAGCCGCATAGGGAAGGGCGGCATGGTATGGCGCAGCAAGGTGGTTGGCATGCCATTGGCACATGTGGTGCGGCTGGCATGGCATGCCATTGGCGCAGTGGTGCGGCTGGCATGGTTGGCATGCCTTGGCGCGGAGGTGCGGCTGGCATGGTTGGCATTCCTTGGCGTGGAGGTGCGGCTGACATGGTTCGCATGCCTTGGCGCGGAGGTGCGGATGGCATGGTTGGCATGCCTTGACGCGGAGGTGTGGATGGCATGGTATGCCATTGGCACAGTGGTGTGGCTGGCATGGTTGTCATGCCTTGGCGCCGTGACGTGGATGGCATGGTCTGCCATTGGCACAGTGGTGCGACTGGCATGGTTGGAATGCCTTGGCGCGGTAGAATGAGAATTAGGGTTTGGCATAGATGATGTCAGTCAGTGTTAAGGGTTCTGCCGTGGAACATGACCCATGTAAAAAAAAAGGTACCCCGGTAATTCTTACGTAGGCATGCTGATCGATTCAATAAATGTGCTAATGGTCATAGTGACGTCATGTCAGATGTATAGTTTTACGGTTTTGACCCTAAGCTAAAAAGCACCATCAACAACATGTTCAAATTACTCACTATGTCAAAATCTTGAACTTTCCTATTATACAAACTCAATTTCCAAAATCACACGAACCCTAAAGTATACGAGGCATTAGAAATCGGTTTTGTTTAAGGGGATTTGTCCTACCATAGGCAGGGATCATTTCCATCTTTGTTCCCCAAAAAGGTTGGGATCGGTTTTACCTTAATTCCCCATATATGTAGGGATCAATACTGTTAGATCTTCAATGAAAAACGGACCACCAATCCACTTGATTTCTTTCAACTACGAAACAAGTTCGTAAGTCTACTTTGTTAAACTTATGTAATAATCAAACATATTTTTCTAGGCATGAAATCAGTCCTAATATCATTACACAATCTAGTAACAAGTTACAAATATTATGTCTACGTCGCAGTTACGAAGTTCAAAAGATAAACGTTATACTTCTCAATTCAATATATATACCTAAGTTGTAAAACAACTTTGGTATATTATTCCTTGACACTGTGATCATTAATAAAATGATCAAGTCTCTAATACTAGAGTTTCATATATGTAACTTCGGGTGTTATGTCTTCAATTTATACGTCTTCAAAGTAACAATAGAAATGGAAACAAGTCAAGGCTTGTATTATTAACCTTGAGTAGAAGGATGATGTCTTCGGATTCTTCAGGTCTTCGAGTAGTACTTGTATGTCTCAACATTTCTATACTTCCTAGTCTAACCTAACGAAGTTGGATCTAGTAATCTAATCAAGCAACTTTTGAGTTTTGATACTAAAATATGACAACCAACCTTGACATACTAACGGTTGGCGGGTTCAACCGGAAAATGATCTAACAAACACAAATTAGGGTCGTTTTTAGTTGTTGTAATTTTTATATATACGCATAATCATACAAGGATGGAAAACTAACAATTCAGGAAAAAAACTTATGAATTTCCAATAGATACAATACAAACTCCATATATTAATAACCTTGGGAATTCACAAAATTATTAATATAGGAGGGATACCAAAATAAATGTGTTTTTTTGCTAATTTAAAGTATGTAAATGGTAATAGATATAAATGTCTTCCTTAATCATCCAAATGAGTAACAAGTCGTATATGCTTTAATAGAAGAACGATGGAATCAGACAACACGAGGAAGGAGATAATCCCAATGATGATAATAAAAAGATACCAAATGTTTTATGCCAAGAAGATTTAAACACACTCAACAAGTTGTAAATGTTTTGGCTTCAACAAGAAGGTGTCCGTAGTAATGAGGTCTTACGCATCCGCAAATCAAAAAATGTGATAAGAATTAAAAAAGTTACATCATTTTCTCAAACAACTATAGATAAATATTTTGTTTCATCTTAAGTTTTGATTTGATGTGACGAGATCTATAAGTTTCCAATGGTGACGATTATATTAATATATATGAAGGTAAATTCCCATGACTAGAAAAACTTATTAATATTAAAATATGGAGGTTACTACTATTTATAACTGGCCCAAGTTGGGACTCTGATTTTCTATTAATATACAGAGTATCAACATATGGATTCTTACTGTAACAATAAAAATTGAATTGTGATTCCAAGTAAGAAACTCAACAAATGAAAAATCTAGAAAAACAAAGGATTATCCAAATAGAATTATAAGATATATGTAGTATTTTTGAAATGCAAAAGTGTCATATAAATTTTATATTTTTAAACATATAAAATTATCACATGAATCGTATATGAGAAACAAGAAATTTTAAGAGACTTATGTTGTGTAAGGTGTTTGTATGTTACCCATATAAGTTTTTTTATTATTAGTTATACGAATAGATACATGACAGAATAAACATTTCAGCTATAAGTTTCCATTCAAACTCTTGAATGCTAAGAAATTAAGGAAATTAAGAGTTAACTTCTTTTGCGTTACTGGGTATGGCCACATCGTTTTTCCAGATAAGATCCATTTGCCAAATCTCAAGTATATCTGGCTTGCTGGTTTGTCAATTTATGATGAAACACTAACAAGGAGATTGTTGTCGAGTTGTCCCTTGCTTGAAACTTTGGAGCTGCATGACTGTGATATGCGCACAGATAATAAACGAACTTTGACAGTGGATTGCCAAAACCTTCAGAGGTTTGAATATGTCCATCTCTTTCCCCATGTGTTGTCGTTAAACAACACAATGGCCACAGTTCTAAGGTTATCAGGGCCGAATCTCCAAAAATTTACTTGTCGATCTTTTTCAGACAAGCCTATTGTATAGAAAATTGTTATCCTTTGTCAAATGTTAGTATCGAGATGGTATTAGGGGATAAAGATGATGTGAGATATGAAGCATTGGCGAGTTTTCCTGTAGAGATAAAGGAAGTGCATGTGAAAAGAGTGATGCAATTTATGAGAGCAGTTTACAAGGTTAAAACCATGAAACATTCTTCGGGAATCCTTGAGGTACGGATTCCTTTTGTTTCAAAGCTTTATAGATTTTACGTGCAATGTTTCTCAAGCCTTAGTATATTAAATTTGATAGTGTCCTTAATGTTTCTTAAGGTTCTCTCTGTAGCTCTTGGCATGCCTGATTTGCGAACCCCTAGTTTGTGTAAGATTGAAATGGCATTTATAATAAGTAGCTTGCATGCATTATCTTACTGACTCAAGATTACTCTTATCGTAGATTTAGTTTTCCATGTATCAGAGGAATATTTCATCTCTTTGTATGTAATTGAATTGGATATCTCTCGTATTGTCACTTAATGACAACCATCGTTATTGCTTTATATAGTCGAACCTGTAAGATGTTGGAGATGAGTGGGGAAAAGGAATGTTGTTGCCAGTAATGCTGTCTCGCCTCAATTTTGTTCAAATTGAAGGAATGGAAGGATGTAGTAGTAAGCTCGGAGCTCTGGAATACTTACTACAAAATTCGAAGGTTTTGATGAAAGTTCATCTTGTTTTCTGCTCTTCTGTTGATGTTTCTGAAGTAGAGAAATTTGTAGAGAAAATAAGAGGACTTCCTATAGCATTTTAAAGTGTGAAAGTCACGAAGAAGCAAGAAATCGAAGAAGGTTAAACGACATTTAAAATGTTTGGGACAGAATGAAGCAATGCAAACAAATCTTCCCTTGCAAACTCACAAATCAACTTCTTCTTTTTCCCCTTTTGTATAAAGCTAGTGTTAGACTGATTTAAGCCAACCTTTGGTTTCGTTAAGCTTTTGTTGACCGGTTAAATCTTTTTGAATTAGAGAATTTGTACATTCGATGCATTCTGCGCTTACTTATTTGTAGTTGGCATGTCTTGTAATCTTGTAATCAGTTCTCTTTCTATGTTTACCTTTATTTTGAGGATTAAAGTGGTTTTGATTCATCATTTTAATTGTTCTCAGTTTCTCATTAGGTTCTTTTGAGTCTGTTATTAACATGAACAAATGCACCAATATGAGTTTCCAAAATCTGTAATGCTCCCTCCATCTTTTTTATTTGTCTGCTTTGATTAAGCAAAATATTAAGGAGACCGGAAAAAAATGTCATGACTACCCTTCCTAAATGCTAGATTATTACCAAAATTAAAAATAACATGTGTTACACTATATCTAAAATATATATCGTATAATTTTATTATCTTCGAAAAAAAAATAAAAAAAAATATCTTCTCATGAGTTTAAGGAACATTATTAGGAATCTAATATTCATATTCATAAAGACTAATAGGAAAGGTATTAAATAGATTTGTTTCTTTATATACTGAGACATTGTTTAAAAACAAATCTATTTAATATATTTTCTATTCATATTTATTTCTGTCCTATTAGATTCCTAATAAAGTTCCTTAAAATAAGAAGAAGATATTTGTCTTTATCTTTTAAAAGAAAATCGAAAATAATAAAACTACATGGTATATGCTTTTTTATATATTACATATGTTAATAAAAAAAATTAATTTTGGTAAATAATCTAGCATTTAATAAGTATAGTCATGACATTTTCTCCGATTTCCTTAATATTTGACTTAATTAAAACAGACGGATAACATAAGATGGAGGGAGTAGTAAAGTACAATGTGGCATTTTTCAAGTTAACCGAATGTGCACCAAGTCGAATGACTTGATCCAGAACCAAGATGGATAACCATGTACCTTTGGTCGTATCTGTCAAGGTTGAGAAAAACACACTTAATCTGACAGACATTTCAATAAGTGAATGTAAAAAAATTAATTTATTCTCTTTCTGATATCCGAGATTCCCGACCATTTCCATTCCCGTCAAATTAATTGCCGAAGTTTTGTTTCCACGTCCTCCTCCCTTTCTCCATCATGTTTCTTCAAACCTCGAGTCACATGACTTGATTTCCCCGTACAAGATAAAATAAATAGAGTCTTCAACTTTAGTGTGGAGTTAGGACTATTTTTGGTCGTAGGGAACAAACTGCCAAAGCAATGCTAATCCAATGTAAGAAATATTTTGGAATTTTAGGCTTATCAAAAGTTATGGAAATTAATAAAGGGAAACAACAAAATCGTGTTTCAAGTAATTATTTAGAAGGTGTGCCAGAAATCTTTCACTCGACCAGCAGTACTCCGGTGCATGATCCAACTATATCATATATGGAGGATGCATTACTTGATACAGCAAGCTCTTAACAAACTAGCAATATTAATTAAAGTGTTCAACCAAAAGATATGCACTTAAATTCATGATTTATTCTTCTAAAGCGAACTTTATTTTTCAAGAATCAGAAGAAAAGTTCTTATTCACAAAAATCTCAAAGATATATGCCCAAACTAGGGACCTAAATATCTTTCCAAGATGCAAATATCCTTATCATTATATATTTCCCAATGACGTTGTTTCTTAACAATATCAATACAATACCTTGACAGTATCCCCTCCAGATCCAAGATTCATTGTTGCTAAGCACAAGTATTTATGTTTTAGAAATTTAGACGGTAAAACATCTGGCTTCTTGACTATCATCATCAGTTTTTCTAATATTTAATCCACCCTGATGTTTGGGTCTAGTTATACTTTCCCAAATTTTGGGATACCACTTTCTACCACTTCTATCCTTATGCCAAAAAAATATTATTTGTATGCTATATATCTATTATATCAGTCAATTTATTTGGCATAGAAATACAGTCATTTTGTATGTAGCAATACATCCTAGGACAGTTTGAGTGAGGACTGTTCTACCTGGCTGGTTAAGATGTTTAGATCTCTAAGAGGACAACCTGCAATCAAATTTATCAATCATACCAGAGAAATATTCACATTTATTTTGCTGAAGAAGGAGAAGAATACTTAGGTACTTATCTTGTAAAGCTAGTTTATTTTTATGTTTAGGATACCACTTGTATAGCTAGTATTTTTTTATGTTTAGGATACTAGTAATGGATTATTTGACAATGTTATCTGTTTTTGGTCTAAAAGTCATACCAGATTTTTCAAAGTTAATGGCTTGACAAAGTTATACTAAAGTCCTCTATAATAGTATTCAAATATTTTACCTCTTTAGGATTGGCCTTAGTAAAGATCAAATAGTCATTAGTAAAAAAGAAAAATATGAGACAACGGGACTAGATTTAAAGACTTTGGTATATTTTATCACATTACAGGGCTTCCTAAGTCTGAGGGAAGAGATGTGATTTTGGTAATTGTATAGACAGGTTTACTAAATACTCACACTTTGCACCCTTAAGCCATTCGCATACCGCTCAAAATGTAGCCAAGGCCCTCACTCAGATGGTGCTTAAGTTACATGGTTTTCCGGAAACCATTGTGTCAGACAGAGATGCAGTCTTCTTGAGTGGATTTTGGTGAGAGTTATTTCAGACAGTGGGTACTTTTCTTCATTTAAGAACAACTTATAATCCACAGACGGATGGTCAGACGTAACGGGTAAACGCCTGCTTAGAATCTTATTTTCGTTGTATATGCAGTTACAGGACGATTAAGTGGGTTTCATGGTTGTCTCTCGTGGAATGGTGGTTTAATACAACTTATCACACCAGCTTAAAGTTAAGTCCCTACCAAGCTCTATACGGATACCTCCACCACAGTTTGAGTTGCATTCCACTAACACACAGCAACTCAGGGGTACAAGACTACTTGCACCAACGTGGGATAATGGCAAAGGCTCTGAAACAAAAATTACTTGAAGCACAACATCGCATGAAACACAAAGAAATAGTAAAGAGGTCTTCTAATGTAGGATATTAGGTGTATTTACGTTTGCAGCCGTACAGGCAAACATCAGTGCAGTTACACAAGAATTTGAAGCTCGCGGCCAAGTTTCTTTTTTTGTCCCTGCTAGGTCTTAGAAAAGATTGGAGCAGTCGCGTATAAGCTACAGTTGCCTCCTCCTCTCGCATCATTCGATGTTTCATGTATCTCAATTGAAGAAGAAGGCTGGACAAGGACTACGACCACAGACTGAACTACCCACTACTGGAAAAGATGGTTTATTCAAGGTCAAGCCTGTTGCAGTTTTGGACCATCGAGTAATTGTCAAAGGAAAACATCATATTCCTCAAGTTTTGATTCAATGGTGTAAAACTGCTGATAGAGATTCTACATGATACTGCTTCTATCAAATCTAGTTTTTCATCCTTGAGGATAAGGATCAGCCGTAGGGGTGGGTATTGTCATATTCCATGTTTAATCTGGCTATGGGCACCCTGTAAGTAGGCACCCTTAGTTAGTTACTTTTATGTTCACGTGTGTTTGGTAGATGTCTGTTGTCAAACCCTATTTAGTATTCCCTGTACTCGTAAATTCAGTAGTGATTGAAATCTTTATTTTGTTATTTCTTATTTTATTTTTTTTTTAAATTTTCCTCTTCGTCAGAGCAGATCCTGTAAAATTAGGTTTCTAATTCACCAATTGTAATGTAGATCACTACAAATCTACAGGTAACGCCCGCGAAATTTGGCAATTTTTACACCTTTTCTGCTCGCCCATTTGATAACAATAAAATGGCAATTGTTTGTGTGTCAATATATATGTGCCATTGTCTTGTAGGAAACTTGGGACTTGGGATTGAAATTCCGGAGACCAAAAGCAAAAACAAGTGGGATCAGTTGGTACTGGTTAGGGAGTCTTAGGACTATGATAACTGCATCTAGACAGCAACCAACCCCTCATCCCCACCCCCACCACCTCTTGGTCCTCTTTTCTAAAAGATTCTCTCCCTCTTTTTCTTTCTTTCTCTCTTTCCTATTTGCAGGCAGCAGTAGTCCTCTGCAATCAACAGCGACATCATCAATTAGGTACGAACTACGAAAATGGATAACGAAGTAGTTCAGAGAGTATTTGAAGGTGGAGGTCGTGATTATCACCATCACCAACAACAACAACATCAGCAACAGTCTTCCACTTCTTCTTCTTCGATTCTCCAATCCCTTCCTCTCCATGTGGTATAATTTCATCTTGATTTTGTTTAATTTTATGATTCTTTGTTTCATTTTGATTGAGTTAAAGCTATTGTTGATTACAACTAGGTCGAATTTTGGCGCCTTCTCCATCGTTTTTCTCGCCTAAATTATAGGTTTATACTGCTTGATCACGGATAGAGTTGTATTTTTGGGTAAAATCTAGAGTTCGATTAATTAATGTTTGGTTTTGTTGTTGGCACAGACGTTTGATCATGGATATTATTTGTTAGTAAAATCTATTCAAGAGCTTCGAGAGAAAAAAGATGGTATAGTGATAGTTGGCATTGGTGGTCCTAGTGGCTCTGGTAAAACTAGGTATAATGCAATTCTTTTATTTCATTCTTTTGTTTTAAGCCAGTGTGTGTTTTCAGTTCTTGCTGTCTGTGATTGATGATTATGTTTATTATATGTTTTGAAGTTTAGCGGAGAAGGTAGCATCTGTAATTGGTTGTGCTCGTGTATCGATGGAGAACTATCGTAAAGGAGCTGATGAAGTGAATGATCTTAATTCGATAGATTTTGATGCTTTAGTTCGGAATCTCGAGGTTTGGTTCAAGTAGTATTCTATGTTTTTCTAGAAATATTTCCAGTGTTGTCATGGTATTTCAAATTATTATTGATGACTATGTTGAAATAGGATCTGTTGAATGGTAAAGATGCAGTGTTGCCGTTGTTTGATTTCCAAGAAAAGAAACATATTGGTTCAAAAACAATAAAGAGCTCTTCGACAGGGGTGGTAAGATCTTATAGTTAGTGTTGTGAATCTGTGTCTTGTTTATAGGTGTTTCAGGCTACCGACATTTATGTTTGCTACAATTGTGACATTTTGGGCAGGTGATTGTTGACGGTACTTATGCTCTGCACTCAAAATTGCGCTCTCTGCTTGACATTCGGGTTGCAGTGGTAAGATTCTCGCTCCATTAAACAATAAAGATCGAGAGACATGCTTATTCCATCTGATGTAAGTTAACTAAAAATGATGTTTGGTCCAGGTTGGTGGTGTGCATTTCAGCCTGCTTTCCAAAGTACGATATGACATCGGGGATTCTTGTTCGTTGGATTCCCTCATTGACAGCATCTTCCCACTGTTCAGAAAGGATATTGAGCCGGACCTCCATCATGCTCAGGTTGGTGTTTTGTTAAACTTGTGAGGTTTTATCAATCTGGAATTGCTAAAGTATGTTTCATTATGCAGATTAGAATCAACAACAGCTTTGTTTCATCTTTTAGGGAGCCTATCTACAAACTGAAATGCAAAGAGGTCTGTGATATTCTGGCTTGGTAACTTAAGTTTCAAACATTGGATATTCTCTTGTTGTCCAATTACTTTTGCTAAACTGGAAAATGGTACCCTCATATATGGCAATAAATAAAATACAAAAGTCCTTTCACAATTAACACCCAGCAAGGGTGCTGCTATTTTTCTCACAGAAATTGGCTGAAAGTGGAGGGATATGATAAAGACCCTCCAAAGTTGATATCTTTTTTGTTACACACTGTTTTGAATTTAACTTTAAGTTAGTTTTTTTTGTAACAGTCTCCCGATGGACATTCTGCACTCATTTTTCGTGGAATTGAAACACAAACAGACAAGTAAGTGTGCACCGGATGTTTTATCTTCCTGAAGAATAGCTTAAGTTAGTATTGTCCTTAAGATTGCTAGCATTCTAGGCGCTCCGTATTTACTGTATGCGTAGGCACTGTAAGTTTCTTTAATATCTTTTGAAGGAAATAAAAGACTAACCATATCAAAGGGTTTTCATGTTTTCAGTTTTATTGAGATGTACCTCAGGCCACCTTCAGCATCTGAAGAAGCACGGATCAATGATTGGATAAAGGTGCGACAGGCTGGTATAAAATATTACTTGTCACTGGGTGACCAGAGGATCGTCGACAAAAATTACATTATCAGACCAAAAGCCGAGTTTGAGGTAAGTTGTGTATTAAGAAATTGTATCCATATATCATGCCAAGTCCATAGACATGTTTCACGGAGTATCATGGAAATGGTGAAAAGATCCAAGAGGTGCATCACTGTGTCACAGTATACATCTGACATTATGGCTGCACTCAGTATTGACAAATGTTTGCATGATGATCTGAAGAGAAAAATTGCCTCAATCTTGCAAGCTATTTTAACTTCGATCATACTTTATTAATTTTGCACGAGTACACTAAGAAAGAGTCAAAAGGATTCGTATATAAAGGCTCAAAGAAAAATACAGTTAAGTCTAACATCGCTCTCTAACAAAATGAGGCACTTACTTTCATTTGTATCATGCAATTTCTTCTGCAATACCAAGTGAAAGCCTATCAAGCTTCTCCTGCCATTTGGATCTGAAGGCTTCGGTTACAATTTATTGTATGTAAAGGTTGTTTTGATCCTGTCTGTTTCAATTCCTGCAATTTACTATCTAGGATGTTTCTCTTCTCTTAAAACAGGTTGGAAGGATGACTTTAGGTGGACTTCTTGCTTTGGGGTACACTGTTGTTGTCAGTTATAAGCGAGCATCTACATCATTTGATAATGGGAAAGTGTCAATATCACTTGAAACCATTGACACTCTTGGAAAGACATTCTTGGTGTTGAGGGGCACAGATAGGAGGGTACGGATTCTTCGACATAATCATTATAAGGCTGTAATTATTCATTTTTGCTTTGGTGGTATCAACAACTAAAATTATTAACAAAGCCCCCAAGTTGTGATTGTTGCTACATTAGATGGATGATAGATGTGCAGTTAACTGCATTTTCTGCTCTTCTTTTCTTCTTTCACTCGTGATAGGTGTTATTCCTGTTCTCTTTCTCCTCTTTATTGTTTTACCAAGTGAAATCACTGAGCATGTGCTTCCACTACATGGTATCGTACCAGCAAGAATTCTTTATCTTCATCATATTTGGACCATCTGAAACAAATAATCAAGAGCTTCAATATTTTGTATGAGAAATTGCAAACTTCACATAAGGCTAAGTTTTTTTTTTTTTTTTAATCTTGTAATGAAAAAGTGGAAAGATTTTCATTTATTGGTTGCCTTGTAGGTGCTTGGAACAGAAGCCTCTAGGATGAGTATTGAAGGACCATGGATCACAAAGTCGTATCTGGAAATGAGTCTTGAAAGCAGAGGTATTGAACTGCGGTGACTTATATTACATCTTCAATCCATTGTTGCCTGTCGGTAGTTATTGTTTGTTATTTGATTTAGTAGATCTTAATTGTTGCTCTATCAAATCAGTTACTCCAAATTGCAGGTGTGCCTCGTCTAAATACACCGCCACCTTTATCTAGTACATCCTTGACTCGAGTGCAAGAGAAGTCCCTCCAAGCCCCAAAGCCAATCCGTGTTACTCCAAACATTGTTAACAGTCTTGAGGACCTAACTCAGCCATGGACACGGTCCCCGACAAAGTCTCAAATGGAGCCTGTATTAGCAACTTGGCGCTTCACTTCCCCGGTCGCTGGACATACTGACAGTTAAGTCGCAAATAGAAATGATGCTCTATGCTTGACTTTTCTGTTACATTTGCTGGACTCACTAAGCATCAAACAAATAATCTGCTTTTTGACCGTGTTATGTTTCGTTTAATATTATGCTTCTCTCATGAGCAACTGCAGATTCTTCTTTCAGGGGTACCATGCAGCTTGCTCCAATGCCTGATTCATACGACTTGGATAGAGGGTTGCTTCTAGCTGTTCAAGCAATCCAGGTAGCCAACATTTTGAGTAATCGACACGAATCGTATAGTACTGTTTTTCTTCTGAACTTCTCAAAGGTTAAGATTGCATCCATGACCACATTGGCTCTTCTGCTTAATTACAGGCTGTGCTGGAGAATAAGGGGCTCCCAGTTATTGTTGGCATTGGTTAGTGAGTTTGTTCCGTACGATAAATTACATCTCTCACCTACATTTCTATAAAATAATTGAAAAATAAAGAAGTGTTTGATTCTATTGCAATCCTCTGTAATATTCAAGAAACCTCATTATGTTAGCTTTTGAAGAGTTGAGTGATCTACAATACCTAGGGTGTTTGTATTTGATGAAAACACAAACACATCACACAGGATTGAGGCACTGAGTTGCACCTTTAAATCCATTGTCTACATCTTTTTTTTCCACATTCATCAGAGCTTATACATGCTGGTATTCTGATTAATTTATTCATTACTAGCTTATCTAAAACATCACTTTTTTGGTTATGACATACTCGAGTAGTCAGATGTTCTTGTATGTGACAATGCAGGGGGGCCAAGTGGTTCGGGGAAAACTAGTTTAGCTCATAAAATGGCAAACATAGTTGGTTGTGAAGTCATTTCACTTGAAAGCTATTATGAATCTGAACAAGTGAAGGACTTTAAGTTTGATAACTTTAGTTCTATTGATCAGCATTTACTTTCAAAGGTACAATTTCAAATATACAGTTCTATCATCTATTTTGGTATTCTCAGTTGTTTTTGTTATACACGTTTCATCTTATTTGTGGCTGGCTAGTTAGTCATAATGCTATGAAAGTATATATAACGAGTATGTTACTTAAAAGTGAGGTAAACTGCATTTAGCAATTATAGGTGAGGCTACAAATTACACCAGTCTCTCTGAAATCCTAGGGTACCCATACTGTTATCCAGATGAGTGGTGGTTACCAATTAAAAATGCTGATTTTTGTGAAACCTTCTCAACTGTTTGCATGTATTAGTTCTACTGTATACGGTTCTAAAATTTTCATTCCATGCATTGCAGAACATTGATGACATAAGGAACCGTCGACGGACAAAGGTGCCTATATTTGATCTAGAGAATTGTACTCGCAATGGTTTCAAGGAACTTCAAGTTTCTGAGGATTGTGGAGTGGTACATTTTCTATCTTGGTAGGGGATATTATTCATTTCTCGTGTATATTTTGCATATATAGTCTTACGAGCAGTACAAAGGTCAGTATTTCATAACCATTACGGATGCAGTGGATTCCATAGTTATAACTGTTCGATTACAGTTATTCGATGAGCTGTTGTGGGCAGCTTACCATGTCCATTTGACAAAGCATTGATCAGTCAATAAAGAAATGTGCTCTGACCAAAAGATTCATGATATATTCTCCCTAATTCCTTTGTGTTGTGGTACCATTTTGGCTTCTATTGGTAGTGAAGTGGCCCCTGCATACGTGTCTCTGTGCTTTCTATCCTGTTCCTCCATTTGAAAAACCTTTCGTATAAAACTTCCTGTTTCAGAATCCAATCTAAGACATTTGTACCTCATGTCCATTATCAATGCATCTTTTGCAGCTTAATTACTTCATCAGTTTGCCCTATCTCCTGCACCAAAACTTGCTCACTCAACTGATCTTCAATAGTATTCTTATTGTTCCTTTTCTTTTGTCTGTGCAGATAATTTTTGAAGGGGTTTATGCCTTGCACCCGGATATTCGTAAATCACTCGACTTGTGGATAGCTGTTGTAAGAACTAATTATAAGCTAGTTTCTCTTCTTACTCTGGTGCTTTTATTCTCTCTGTCATCTTCCTTTCTGGACACTGCCATCTTATTGTCATCTTCTACTAACAGGTTGGAGGTGTGCATTCACATCTAATTGCCAGAGTACAGAGAGACAAGAACAGGACTGGGTGTTATATGTCACAGGATGGAATTATGACAACAGTATTTCCAATGTTCCAGCAGTACATTGAACCCCACCTTGTTCATGCACATGTCAGTAGACTGAGTTTCATTTGATAATGCATTTCTGTGGAAGTTACTCGATTATGTTTCTTACTGATGTTACTTTTTTGTGTGTGGGTATGGTCATTACAAGTTTTTTTTTCCTGTTCTTATTGCAGCTGAAAATTCGAAATGACTTTGATCCTGTTCTTTCTCCTGAGAGTTCTCTTTTTGTTCTGAAAAGCAATAAACAGGTAACTAAGCAAGATGGTTCTTTTGTGGTGGAGTTGTTTGAAAGGGGTCCGCTGCTAGTATCATCCTGACACATTTTATTGTTTAGGTTGGATATCAAGACATTCTGAAACTACTTGATCGTGCAAAGTTCTGCAGTTCTGTTCAGAATTTCACTGATATATACTTGCGGCTTCCTGGACCACCTAATAACGGGAGCCTCACAGAAAGTGAGTGCATAAGAGTTAGATTATGTGAAGGCAGATTTGCTTTACTGATACGAGAGGTTTGTTGTGCAGCTAGACAAAGTGTTTTTACCGTGTCCATCTTTTGCATTATGTAAAAACCCCTGTTGATTTGTGCGGCTCTTGTATCCTAATTTCCTTCTTAAATGTACATGTTTAGCCTATACGGGAAGGCGACTTTATCATACAACCAAAAGTGGATTTCGATATCAGCATTACCACAGTTTCTGGCCTTCTTAATCTTGGGTAACATCTTGAACATAGCAACCTAATTTCAAGCGGCACTAACTGATTTTTTTTTATTTCTGATGAATATACTCAGTTGTAACCCCGGTGCATTTTTCTTCATCAGCTGTTAAAATGTGTGTTTCCTTGTTTGAAGATTTTTTTTTAACTAATAATAAAAAGAAAAGTTAGATTGAGGCGCCATAGAAGCATATCTTATTGTTTATTATGTTCACCATGTGCAACTACATTTACTGGTTGAACACGACTGTTTTCCTGTTGATCTTATTTGAACCCAATGTTGTGTTATTCCATTTGTCATACCAGGTATCAAGCAGTAGCTTACATTGAAGCATCCGCATTGATCTATCAAGATGGAAAGGTCTTCTTGAATTTTCTTCTCTTTCATAATTGATTATTAATTTTTGGATCGCACCTTATAGTTTAAGCATACACTTGCAAACTTAAGCTTACCTGTTGAGAGCAGAAGTGTAACTCTTATTTGGCTTTACTGAGTTTTTTCATTCTACTTAGATACTGATCGAGGTTGATCATCTCCAAGATATCCCGAGCCCATATTTACAGATAAAAGGAACAAACAGGGAAGTAGTAGCCACTGCTGGTTCAACACTTGATCTAGACGGTTCATATACCACTAAGGTTGTCATCTTTGTGAATATGCTTTAGTCTAAATCCCACTTTTTCTAATTCACATATCTTCCATCTCTTCCATGGGTTAACGAGTTAATTTCACACAATTGTAGAGTTATCTTCAAATTATTCTGGAAAGTTTGCCAGCATTTGAAAGAAGCTCGTCCGGAATCCATCGCCATCAAGCTACACGACTTCAGGAACTTGTTGAATTCATACAAAGTCAGGTACATAAACAAAGGTTTATCCTATTCGAATAATATCCGTCTCAAAGAGAATATTTTAGGGCAAAGTTTTTATTAGAAAATTAAAGAGATTCGCAGTTAGAAAGACTTGACATTTTTGTAATATCATGCAGACATCTATATTGAAGTGGTACTGCAATAGTTTAATGTACTCATTTAGTTGTTTGCAGAAGACCACTCTAGTTAGTCTTGCAAAGGGTGTCATTAATTCTTGTTTATGGCCTTCTACATTTTCGGAAGTTCTTATATGGGTGGATTACAGGGGAACAATTCAGTTGGAGAATCCTCACCAAGCAGGGATAGTTTACCAATGGAAAGCATAATCGAAGACATGCAGTCACGGATCAGAAAGCTCGAACGATGGCATACGGTCAATACGGTAAACTTAATTCTCGTTCTGACATTGCTGTTAACATTCTTTCATTCTCTCATTTCCGTATTTAAACTTTAAACCCCTGGAACTCCATATGATTTATTTTTCTGGCAGGTCCTCTGGACACTTCTAATGTCTGCTCTTGTTGGGTATTCGCTCTACCAACGAAAACGTCAGTAACAATGACCGCACAAGTGAATTTGCTGGAACACCAGTAGCTTTCGATGCCCCTATTTATTTTTTTTGGTATGCTTTTACATGGACCTTGGTAACTCATCAATGATAGGGGTATTAGGGTTCATCTGTATAAAATAAAATAAAATACATTGGGTTTTAAGTAGAGGATCCAAGCATGTAATCTCTTAAAATCAGTACGCACTTCCCATCACCTGTCCCTGCTCGGATTGTGGTTCGGATGAACCCGCCTTGATTGAATTGTATATATATACAATTTTGAAGCTGACTAGTTTTACCAAATGTGTTCTTTTTTTTTTTTGATGCCAAAGATGTGATTCTTCAACTGTTCAGTACGTAGTAGACTAACAAATATAAGAACCAGAAACACAGCCTATTGTAAGTTAAGTTTGAACCTCAGTTGTAGAGGATTGGTGCTGACCTGAGAGATGAGATTAATATCTTGCCATCAGACTGTACAGAGAGTTTACAACATTGATGTAATATGACTTGAATATTTTACTCTGGTGGGAAGCATCATCCGTGGCTAAGAAACTGCCTCAAACAAACATCCCAAGGCATTCATTCTACCACTAACATCCCAAGGAGTTTGAGACAAGTCCATCCCAAGCCGACAACCTGATCCAACTTCACACTACTCATCTCAAACTCCTAAATTGCAAACCAGGTATGACCGAATGTTGAGTAATGCTGCACTTGGATCAGGTTGTCGGCTTTGAAGGGACTTCTGAACCCCATGCTGAAAGGGAGACTTAAAAAAGCCTTCCTCACAGCACGAAGCGTTTTTTGTTTGAATAGAATCAAAAGATGTGAAACCCCTTTTTTTGCAACACTCTATTTGCACTGCAGTTCAGGCTTAACGTAAAAGAAAAACATATTATCCATTACAACTAATTGAAATAAATTTTATTACATTAGACCAGATATCCACACCAAGTACCAGGATCTACTACGTACAAAGATAACGAAAATCTCTACTGGAAAATCCTAATTATGTCCTCGTCTGTTAAATGATAATATCACTGGTTATTTCCCTGGGCAGTAGCTCCTGCAAGTGCAAGGTTGTAATCTCTACCAGTAATGATGGTGTAGAGTTGTGTAAGTCTCAGGTACATGTCAGGAACATTTTGGTTCATGCCAAGACCTAATGACTCCTCCAATAACGTCACAACTTTGTCCTTAATATTGTTCCCCTGAAACAAATACAGTTCATACAAAGCAGACTTTTAATAAATGTTATGTTATACATGCCGAAGAGAAGTTTTAAAGCAAACAATTAACAATGATAGAAGTATCTCAAGAAATTAGGAGGCAGTTTTTAAAAGAGTAAGCTAATTGGAGATATCCACATATACATATAGGCCCTAAACCATAAAACTGCTGGTTTGACAAAGTAAACTGTACAACACAGTGAGTGAACTCTAATTCAAGTTCATCAAGTAAAACTTCAGGTAAAAATATGAAACGCCTATCACTACAACTAGGTGAATGAAACTAACTTTTCTTTACATCTCTTTGTAAGTGTGCAAAAATTGTCTAAACAAGTATTAGAGTTGTAAAGTCCATTTGATAGAGTAAACAATCATTCTCTAGTTCTATGCTCTTTAAATAAACACTAAATAGATCAATGTCAGCTGTACTTGGATCAACTGGAGCCAACACTATTGCAACGACAGAGCCAAAAATAACATACTAGCACATTGCAACCAATTCATGTTCCCTTGAGCATTTCGCAAAGGGTTTGACACTTCTACACATTCTTACTGTATGCAATATGGAACACAATCTAAACTGGCTCAGAATAAAAGATCCTCAGACAAGTAATATATTAAGCACAAAAGTATCCAATATACGTACCACCTTCCTAGCCTCCCAACAGATCTCTTAGTAAGGGTGTAATTGTCTTAACAAGTAATAAAGTTGTAACGTCCATTTGATACAGGTATACAATCATTCTTTAGACTCTAGTTCTATGCACTCTACAGTCATTCTCTAGTTCTATGCTCTTTAAATGAACACTAAACAGATCCATGTGAGCTATACCTAGATATATTGGAGCCTATAACATCAAAATGACAACCTAGTCAATAGCTCATTGCAACCAATTTATGTTTCCTAGAGCATCATTTGTTAAAGGGTTCTACATTTCTACACATAATAAGCAAAATTCGAAATTCAAAACTGGCACAAACTCTCAGACAAGCAATATTAAGCACAAAAAATATCTAAAACTTTAAAAACCACTGATATAGTGCAATAGACATACCACTTTCCTAGGTCTCCCAACAGGTCTCCCGGTAGAAACTGCCGCTGTTTTCTTCACAATACCAGCATCAGCAAGCCTTGCAGGTCTCCCAGCAGAACGCTTAGGCCTCCCAACTGCACCAACTTTCTTTGGCCTCCCAACAGAACCAACTTTCTTTGGCCTCCCAGGTTTCCCACTACTAACTGGCTTCACAACAGCACCATTAACAACAGGAGCAACACCAGAAGCCTCCACATTCACCTTCCTTGGTCTTCCAACACCTCTTCCAGTTGGTGTGGCAGCAGTAATAGAAGTAACTGTAGTCAAAGGCACAGCACCATTAATGGTATTCTCATTTGTTGGAAGAATCACCATTCCAGGTACCAACTGAGGTGCAGGAGGTGCAGACGCAGAAGCAGAAGCATCAGTAATGAGTTTACGTGGACGACCCCTAGGTCTGGATCCTCCTCCTCCAGAAATGGGCTTGGGCTTGGGCTTGGCAATAGCTTTAGGTTTAGCGATTGACCTAGGTGGACGACCACGACCTCTTTTCGCCGGTAAAACAACCTCACCAGATCTATCTTGTACTTCTACTACAACGGTGGTGGTGTTAGGACTAGCTCCTCCGACAATGGTAGTGGTTGTATTAGGACTAGCTCCTCCTACAATGGTGGTGATGGTATTAGGACTAGGATTAGGGATGGTATAAGGACTAGGATTAGGGATGGTACTAGGACTAGGATTAGGGATGGTATTAGGACTAGGATTTGGAAGAGCAACAACAGTGTTAATTTTGGGTGGTCTTCCACGACCTCGTTTAGCTGAAGGAGTGCCGTTATCAGGTGCTGCTGCTGCAGCTGGAGCTGGAGCTGATGATAAGTTGTTGTTGATTGAAGGAAGAGCGTAAGAATTCTTGATGGTAATAATGACGCCATTATCCTTCAATCTTTTGAGATGGTTAGATAATAAAGCTGAATGAGATTGTGGTAGATTTGTATAAGCCGAATCTATGAATTTTGCTATTGCTTTCTTACTTGAACCAGTTTTCTCGTTTAGTGCTTTAATTGCTGTGATTATCATCTGCAAAAATTTAATTTTTTTTTAAAAAGATCCAATTTTTATAATAAATCTAGGGTTAATTCAGTCATTATAAAAAATTAAGAGAGAGATTTGGAGTATTAATTAGTTACCTCATGATAAGGAGGATGGTTTTTGTGACTGTTAGGAGTTTGTTTGGGTGGTGGTGATGGTGCTGCTGTTGCTCCTTGAACTTGAGTGATGTGCAATTGATCTAGATTTGTCTGTGATGGAGCTATAAAAGCTAACGGAGATGGTGGAATAACCACCTGTGGTTGTGGTGGTAGAGCATCTGGTGTGATGAGTTGTGGTGGTGGCGGTGGAGCTGCTGTGGGGAGTGGTTGAGAAGCTAGAAAGTGAGGAAGAGGAGGCGGAGGAGAAAAAAAAGGTTCCATTTTTTCCGTTGAAGAGAGATGAGAGAGAGAGATGGGAGATGAGTTTGATGATGGGATTATTTGGGATGAGGTGGTGGGAGGAGTGAGTGTGTTTTTTGTTTTAATTTAATATAGTAGGAGGAAGGAGTTCGGACGGCTGAGATTGGATTTTTGCCTAGTTCTTTTATGAAGAATCGTAGAGTTATTAAATACACAATGGTTTTGGTGATGCGGATCGATGAGGTGGAGTGTTTTCTGAAATTTTAGTTTGTTTTCTTCGGATTGTTTACTTTGATAATAACAACGACCGGCGACCGGCGACCGGTGACCTTGGAATGTTACGGTCTTCTCAATACTTTGAAAGTGGTTGGGTCCGTCGGGGTCATTGGACGAAAGACTAATTTAGGGAGTTAATGCCCTTTATATTAGGAATAGTAGAGCCATCTAATGTTACGCTATCAATTCCAATACAAATATTGGATTTATCTATTTCTAAAGTATGCAAAATACAAGATGGAATTCATCCCTTCAATTAACAAGAGTTATAAAAGATTTAGTTTTTTTGGCTAGATTATCAGCTACATTGTTTGCTGATCTTGGAATATAGAAAAAACCTAAAAAAATCTGACAAAGATTAAACTCTCTTTTTTACTTCATCCATGATAGTCCGGTGATGCCAAGTAATTTGAGATGATCTTCCATTCAAGTAGTCAAAAAAATTCTTGCAGTCTCCCTCCACACTGAAATTTGATAGTCTCTCTTCTGTTGCCCATTGTGTTGCCTGCAAAAGCCCTGAAGCTTCTACTTCTTCTGGGGATGAGGCTGAGATTAGTCCTGCTCTGCGTTGTTCGAAACTCCCTGCATCATTTTTGAAGATTAAAGAAAAACCTACTGGTACATTCATTGAAATCCAGGCTGCATCTAAATTAATTTTCTTTTGAGAAATTCTGGGAGCTGTCCATTTAGGTTTTTCCACTATACCAGCTGGGACTTGTTTGGCCGAGTATTTGTCCTTGTGCCAAAAGGTTAAGTGTCTTTGTATTTCTAAGGCTAATTGAGTATGTGTTTGTTGTTGCTTTTCGAATGATCTATTACATATTTCCTTCCAAATAAACCAAATTTTTGTCATAATTATTTATATGGGAATAATAAGATCATCTTTACCAATCCAATCCTTACATACGTCTAAAAAGGTAGTAGATCTATCAAATTTAAATCAACTGGGAAAGATTCTGTAGCCCATACTGACTTAGCAAAAGGACAGTGAAGAACGAGATATTCTATGAATTCTTGTTCCAAACAGCCAAAGGTACATTTTGGTGTTATATCCTTCATAAATCTAGATAACTTGAGATTGGTAGAAATAACATTTTATAGGCACTTCCAAGTAAAAAATTCAATCATTTGAGATACATCTAAAGCCCATAAATCTTTCCAGGATGAATCTGGCTAAACCTAGATTATAATTATTAATTGTTCTTTTATTTAACTTGTTATACATAAATTTGACAGTGAATTTCCCTGATTTAATGAGGAGCCATCTAAAAGTATCCGATTTAGCTTCCAAATTACTACCAATAACAATTCTAATGTTGCAGATTTTGTCTAGCAATAGTGACTGGAAACAATTTCAAGAACCAAAGAAGAATTCCACTTTTTAGTGATTGGATCAATAAGATTCTTCACAAGTGTTAAATGAGAGTTAGTAACAGTTTTGCAGAGACTAAGACTTCCTTCCAAGTTAGGAACCCATTTATCCTCCCAAATATAAACGCGTTTTCCATCTCCTACTTCAAAGAAGCTATTTTGTTCTACTGACTTAATTTCCTTACTGATACGTTTCCAAATCCAAGAGCTAGTAGATGGAATTTTAACCTTAAAGGCTGAAGAGTTCTTGAAATATTTGGGTTTCAGTTGTGACACCCAAAGAGCCGTAGGTTCAGTCAGTAGTCTCCAAGTTAATTTAGTTATAAGTGCCAAGTTAAATTTATGAGCATTCCTAAAACCTAGTCCTCCCTTATTAATTGGTTTACATAAACAAGAGTAGGATTTAAGATAGTATGCTTTATAGTTAGTTTCTTTACCCCACCAAAAGTCCCTTTGTAAAGCATCTATTTTGTTGGTAATTTTTTTAGTGAGCATAAAACAACCCATCTGATAACTTGCCATACTTGCCAGAGTTGCCTTGTTAAGGACCATTTTATTAGCTTGAGATAAAACTTTACCTATCCAGCCCTGCACTTTATGTTCCATCCTTTCTATTATTCCTTCGAAAAGTTTTATTTTTGCTTTATCTATAAAGAGAGGAGTCCATAGATAAGTGTCTTTTAATTTTTTTTTTTAATTTTGAGTAACTTCCTTATCATTCTCTAATGCTTAGGTTGAACTTTTTTACTAAAAAATACCCCTGATTTGTCAAAGTTAATTAACTGTCCTGAAGCTTTATTAAAGGTGTCTATGATTTGAAGGATACTATGACATTCTTTAAGATCTGCCCTAATGAAAGGTATACAATCATCAACAAAAAATAAGTGTGAAATGGGACTATTTTTTGGGGTTAGGTTAATGTCATTTATAATCTTCTCTTCTTCACTAGATAAGAGAAGTCCAGAGAAGATTTCCACACAAACTATGAATAGGTAAGGGGAAAGGGCATCCCTTTGTCTAAGGCCTCTAGTAGGTTTAAAAAAATTCTCTGGACTACCATTGAGTAAGACTGCTATGGAAAATGTTGAGAAACATTGGTAAATTAGATTACAAAAATCATTGTCGAAGCCAAAAGCCTTCATGGATGTAATTAAAAACTCCCAGTTAACTCTATCAAAGGCCTTTGACATGTCAATTTTTAACCTTTTTTTTAAAGAGTGAATAAGTTCTTGAGAAATAACTATATTATCAAAAATTTGTCATTTGGAAAGAAAAGCATCCTGGAAATGAGAGATAATAGAATTTAAAAGAGGTTTCATCCTATTAGATAAGATTTTTGCTATAATTTTATAAATGGTATTGCAGAGACCAATTGGTCGAAAATTGCTTGGGTCTTTAGGATGTCTACTTTTAGGAATAAGAAAAAAAAAAGTTTTGTTAAATTCTGGATGTAGTTCACCTGTTTTGAAATATTGTTGAATGGCAGTTGTTACTTGTTCTCCAAATGTTTCCTAAGAAAGCTAGCTGGAAAACAATCAGGTCCAGGAGACTTGTTAGGTTTTAATTTTTTAATGACTAACCAAATTTCCTCAGCCGAAGGAATTGAATTTAGAAAAACATTTTCCTCTTTAGAGATGCTAGACTGAATGTTTTGAAACAAGATTGGATTAGGAGGAGTAGAAAAGAGATTTAAAAAGAAGTCTGAGAGAGTATTCTGCATTTTTAATCTATTAAAGGTGATCTCATTGTTGTTCATTCTTAAGCATTCTATGTTGTTCCATTTTCTTCTTTTTAGGATTTTTGTATGAAAAATTTGTATATCTTTCACCTGGTTGGACCATATTATCTCTAGAATGTTGTTTTGCTATTACTTCTTGGGTTTCGTAAAGTTGTTCTAGTTGAGTTAGTTTTTCCTTTATCTTTTCCTCTTTCTTATATACATAACGAGAATTACTCAAATTATCTATTTAGGAAAGGATTCTTTTAATTTCTTTGGAAGGTAGACCAAAGACCTTTTTTTTCCCAAAAATCTAAGTTAGTTTTAGGGGTTTGAAGATTAAGAATGAAAGAATTAGTTGGGTTTTCCCTGATAACATGGATCCAAGTATCTTGGCGATCATACTGGAAACACGAGATCCAAATTCGGGTTTTGTTTCATTTTATTCGTTTCATGCATAAACATTTTGGCGATCATACTGGAAGCAAAGCAGTAAATATCAGTTATTGGAAGCAAAGCAGTAAATATCGGTTATTTGATCATACCGGAAGCAAAGCAGTTGATATCGGTTATATATGCAGATATTATCCAGATATATCATGTATCGCCTGTGAACCTATATGAAAAGGAGAATTTACCTAGTACACCACCAAATTTTTTGTTTGTGAACCTGTATGAAAAATTTCATATACAATCAATATGTATAAACCTATCAGAATAAGATTATTGCACCTGATTGTAAAATAAGTTCAACCTAATATGTGCCTGAACTGTACGCAAACCGAATAATTAATGTAAATAATAGGTCTTATATTAATATTTATTTTAATATACGATTCCACAAGAACTAGTCTAATAATTTCTTTACAATTGAGCTAAAAACTATCTAGGTTGATTAACGTATTATTTGTGATACTTCTGAAAATGCAGGGGATACCAAATACACCCAACTTTTTCGTCTTTGATAAGAGTATGAACTTATGCAGTACTTTTAACAATAAAAATATGCGCAAATAGTAAAAAGCACACACAATAATTTTGTTAATGAAGACACCGCAATAACGGAAAAATCTCGGACCTCATCCAGGTTTGAACACGAAACTGTATTAAATCGCTACTGATACTAGCCTGCTATAAGACTACGGATTGGAATGTAGTTTGGACCAGATCCACCCTCCAAGCGATTCAGTACAGTCGCGCTCCTTACATATCTTGAACCTTGCAAGGCTCTATGCAATTGACTCCCTTAGTTGACGTCATTTACAACCCAAGAGTTGCTTCAGACGAAGTGAAGACTTTTGATACCAATCTGCCTCTAACAGATATGCCTATTTGGTTTCCGTTTAGATCAAAGATCATTGTGAGAAAATATGTTTGCAATAGAAACATCTAGCAAACCTTATAAATCCGGAACTTACGACTCCCGAAGAGCAGCCTAGATTCTTAACCACCTCTCAAGAACAATCTTCCAAAGATCAGTTTTCAGATTTCTATCTTGAGGAATCACAAAGTCTGAGATGAAGAGAACTTTGCGATTATTATATATCTTTCATAAAAGAGATTACTAAAACCTTGATAACGGAAAAGCAAGATCAGGATTCAAAAATTATCAAGGTAATGATAGTCGTACCTGGCTTCATAAATCCCCAAAGAGAAGTTTTTTAGTCGTAGACCTAATTATGTTTCTCAAAGGAAACCTAGGTCAATAGCGGACGACTCTAGAATCAACTAGGACACAAAGTATCAGGGATTGAATTTCCCAGCTAAAAGAGCATCTTTATTTATAGTTTTTCCAAGAAAAAGGGTTGCTTAGATTCAAGCTAAGATAACTTGAGAATCAAGCAAACTATATTCTTGAAAAATACAATAGAATAATGTTGAAAACGCGGGGTATCAAAATGCACCACCAACTTTTTCTTAGGCAATCTGTATGGAAAAACTTAAATATAATTCCGAGAGTTCAACATAATGAATCCCAATCAAAGAATAATATTAAAGTTATATCTCTTTCTCTCATAATCAAAAAGTTTATAAAGACAAGTCCGTGAACCTGGTTTCCGTGTGAGAGTACTTGGGTGATTTCAAAGATCAATTTCCTAAGTAATCAATCAAGTCGTATCCAACAAACAAGGATGGATGTATCTATTTATATTGATTAACGTACAACCTGTGATATTTCAATTATAAAGATAAACAATATAATGCGGAAAAAGAAATAACACAGACACCATAAATTTTGTTAACGAGGAAACTGCAAATGCAGAAAAACCCCGTGACCTAGTCCAGATTGAACATCAAGCTGTATTAAGCCGTTGCAGACACTAGCATACTACCAATTAACTTCAGATTGAAATGTAGTTGAGACCGAATTAAACCCTCACAACAACTCAGTTACAGTCGTGCTCCTTACACCTCTTTAATCCTAGCAGGACTCCACGCAAATGTTTTCCTTAGCTGGTGTCACACCTACTAAGAGTTGCCTCAACTCAATTGAAGACTTTAAACCAATCTGCCTCCCGAAGATAAGCCTATACATATGATTTTGTTTTTTGATCGTAGATCAAGGTGATGAAAATCGATAGCAATAGAAAAAGTCTAGCTAACCTCAAAATCCGGATTTATGCAACCCGAAGTGCATCCTAGATTATATTATTCACCTGACAAGTATTAAACTTGTGGAACCAATAAAGTCTGAGACGAAGAGAACTTTGAAGATTTTATCTATCTTGTTCAAGTAAGCATCTCAACAATCGAACAGGATCAGGATACTCGAGCTATCAGAAAAACAATAGCTGGACCTGGCTTCACAAATCCTATGAAGTCTTTGTAGTCGCTAAACCCTAGAAGGGTTTTAGGAAAAGGATGACTCTAGTTTTAGAACTAGGACACACCAAGAAAAGTAGTGTCGGGATTCAAATATCCCAGTTGTTTGAGGTTCCTCATATATAGACATTCAAAGCATAGGTTGCTTTAGGTTTAAGCTAAGACAGCTTTGGAACCAAGCAAACAATATCCATCGTTACATGAATCTTTGAACCTGATTAACATAATCAAGATATACACTCTGGTTAGAATGAATCCTAACCAAAACGTGTATATAGACCACGCTCATGAATGGTTAGACGAAGCTATCCAACTGAACTATAAGCTTGAGCATTGTCATAAACACTTTAAGACTTAACTTGGAACACAATCATGTGATCAAACATGTCTATGGTGTTTTTAGAGATTATTCAAATGCTAATTATTTCGGATAAATTATTTTATGTGCGTATAAATTTATTCTAAATGCTAATTATTTCGGAATGCACAAAACTTTTGTGGTATGCGTACTGATATGGATACCAAACCGGTTCTGTAACCAACTGTTCTTTCCTAGTACACGTATTGGTTTGCGTACTGATTTGGATTCACTAGTTCACAAACTTTTAAAGGTGTGCATACTGATATGCGTACCAAAAATATGTTTGTCGACATATAGCTACTTCGTTAAGTGTACTAAGTACATGTATTACGGCTTCATACTTATAACAGTTTTCCCAGTTTGTAAGACTGATATGTACACTTTCTTGTGTTGATACATGAAAAATAATTCCCCTTAACCAGGTTAGGGTGCCCCGAAGAGGGGAAAGGGCACACATGGAACATGGATACTTGGGGACTAAGGCCCAAGTCCACGAAAGAAGTATCCATGAGGTGGAAGTAGGGCTGTCAATGGGTTGCCGAAACCGATAATCCGAGTTCCTATAGGTAATTTTCCGACATAACGGTAATTGGAAATCGGTAATGGAAAATTACCGGTAATTTTTGTCTTACTGGAACGGTATTGGTTGAGGCACTTACCGTTAGGTTAATTACCGATACCGGTAATTTTGTCACACGTGTACATTGCACGTGTTATCTGTATCTTATCTTATCTAGTTATCTTCCCATATTCTTCTTCAGTTCGACTAATCTTCCCATATTCTTCTCGTTCGAAACAAAAAGGAAAAAAGAGAGTTCGAGAGAAAGAGATTGATACCAGAGAGAGATATCGAGTGCTAGAGATGATCATGAGTTAGAGAGATCAGTTCGACTAATCTTTCCATATTCTTCATTTGTTTTCATTCGGAGATCGATACCAGAGAGATATCAAATAAGTAAGTAAATCTTGAATCAAACCCTTTGATTATTTTTGTTAAAATCGATTCCTGCATGACGTTATGATTTAATTTGACATGTTTGTTGAATCGTTTGTTATTTATGAAATTAGGGTTTGTGAGTATCTGAGATTGGAAATCTTTAAATTAGGGTTTGTTTTTTCCCAAATTGAAATTAAATTAGGGGAAGTTGTAGTGTTTTGAGATTAATCAAAGTTCTAGACTTAATTGCGTAGTAATTGAGAGTACAGGGTATCCATGAACTGGTTATCACATCATGCTAACACAGTAATATATAAAAATGATGGTTGATAAGTTTGATCAGTTTGGAAGAAGAAGAAGGTTGCTACATAAATACAGAGCTGCAGTTTGAATTAGTGGATGGAGTGAATGTGATTATAATTAGGTCAACAATTGATTAACTCACATTTTAAAGCAGTTGCTGCTTATTAATTTAGACCCATTGTTAGCATAATTAGGCCAACAATGTTAGCAAGATTCTGATTAAATTATTATTTGTTTTGTTCAAATTAGGCCAATAATGTCACACAGTCAGAGATCATCCAATCATGCTTAAATGATTGGTTGCCAGATCTCGATGACATTGGTTAGTAAACTTTCATTTGATCATTTCCCTTGTTGTACTTTCATATTTCTAATGTTTATTTTCTAGATACAAACTAAAGAAAGGTTATTTTATAACAATATTTTGTTCTTTTGATGTAATATCCCCTTTTAAGAGGAGCATTATAACATGCTTCTGAATTGTCTTATCTGTAAACTCATGATTCCCCATGAGATAGGTAGATATTCATCATATAGCATGAGAACTGATTACCTGACACCATCATTCAAGACCTTTACTTTCATATTTCTTGCATTGCTAACTAACACATTTTACTTTCTTTGAAATGCAGATATACAAATAATTTGAAGTTGAATGTACAAGGATTAAAGAAGAAGGAAGGACCGGATGCAGCAGGCTAAAGCTTCTTAAATGTTTTTGAATTTCTTTGTGTTTTTATTTGCAAGAACATGTAACTAAGTAAATTTGGAACATTGTGTGTGTACACTGTGTTTTGCATGGATTTAAAGCTAAATTTTCTTAACTTGAAATGATTTTAGTTTAAAGTTTCTTATTATAAATTGATTTTCAGTATGAGAAACAGGTTATGTAGATACCGGTATTTATTGGAAAAATTACCGTAATCCGTTAACTTAAGAGAACGGTAGTGGTTTGAATTTTTAGAATTCCACCGGAAATTATCGGTAACGGAATTCCGATAAGAGAAATCGGTAACGGTAATGGATGACCTAGTTACCATTTCGATAGGTTCCATTGACAGCCCTAGGTGGAAGGGACAATGAGGGAATTAACAAGGAAGAAGGAGGTTATATTAGAGAAGGGATGACATTAGTAGTAATTAAGGAGGTTTAAGACACATGGCAAGATGTCATAAAAAGAAGGGGCTTTTGGAAAGTCTATATAAGGAAGGACAAGGTACAATGGAAAGACAACTCTCTCTCATACTATTCTAAGAAAAGTGAGGTCATCTCGGTATACTAGGACGGGTAAAACCTAACGAGAACTCCGGTATTAACATTTGACGACCACACCCGGAGTCTCGTGCCTAGTCTATCATGATGCAGCCGAGTGGTACTAGTCTAAACGCGACTTGCGGTCAGTTGAATAATCCGCCCCCTAATCTAGAAGGGGAATGGATAGGGATAGTGACGGACCCAATCTTACAAGCGAGAAGACCTGAAGCGACACAAGAGATGGATAAGCAACTAGAGGGAGGAAGCACGTCACTTGCGCAACCTACTTTGAAGGAAATGCAGAAAGAGTTGTAAGAACACATACGCAGGGAGAGAGAGTTGAGAAGGTTGCTGAAAGAATCTAGCAACGAGCAAAGCTCCAAGGAAGCCCTAGAGAACGCCGAGGATAAAGGAGAGGATCACGGTATGATGACGCAGGAGGCGATGGCCAAATTTTTCGAAACGAACTACAAAGTGGTAAAACAGAACAATTATGATTTTATGGAAAGCCCGTACACCCCTGAGGTAGTGGACTATCAATATCCAGAAGATTATACTTCACAAAAGTTCAAAGTGTACGATGGACAAAGGAACAAGCGAGAACATCTTAGCCGATTCATCGCTTCTATGAGCGATCGAGCCTCTGATGGGAAATTATGCCTAAGAGAGTTCCCGAAGTCGTTGACTGAGACGGACTTCTCTTGGTATGATAACCTAAAGCCGGGAAGCATAAGCTCATTGACGGACCTGTCCACACACTTCCTCAGAAATTTCCCCTAGCATCAATGTACCATCAGTATGTCAAGACTAACATAGGAGGAAGGCAATTTCGGATACCAGCCACGAGCCAACCCTTTGACCCAGAAGAAGCTTACATGGCAGATGCAGTTTTTTATGATTTGGCTAAGGAGGTGGATGATATCCCCGAGGTGAAACTTACCCCTCTACCAAAATAGAGTGAGGAAGATAAAACGGATCCAACCAAGTCAGTCTTCAGCCCGTCCAGAATGACGTTCCCAGAGGAAAGAAAGCGGAAACACGAAGATCAACCTAAGTTCTAGCGTTTCTCAAGACCAAATGGGGGGGGGGGGGGGGGGGGGGGGACGTGTACCTCTTATAGTAATTAACCGAGGGAGCGTCTACAAGCACGCAAAACTTCGACACACCCGATGTAGAGGGCCCCTCAGACGATCAAACCTAAACGAGCTACCATACAATAAAATTGATGATGAATAATTACGGGAACTACTTAATGCGAGAACACATTATATAGAAGAACGGGGTCCTAAAGACCTCACCATGGATGACGTAGAAGAAATTAACATCTGAACAGAAGATGATAAGCGACCGATCATGATAAGTAAAATCTTGGACGCGGAAGAAAGGGAAGCATTGATCGCCTTGCTCAGGGAATACAGAGATGTTTTCGCTTACGATTATGACGAAATGCCGGGTCTAGATAGCATCCTTGTAGCTCATAACCTTGGAGTGTCTCCGGAATTCCAGCTGATAAAACAAAGAAGTAGAGAGTTCCAGAGGGCTACCGCTCTCGCAATAAAGGAATAAGTGGAACGCTTGTTGAAATCCAAGTTCATCAAACCTATCCAGCACCCGACCTGGTTAGCCAACATCGTCCCAGTGGTGAAGAAGAATGGAAAGATCCGATGCTGCGTAGACTATAGGATGGGTTTAATGGATATAACCAAATAAATATGTCCGAGAAAGATACAAAGAAGAATTCTTTCCAAACTCCATATGGGAATTTCTACTACGTTGTGATGCCCGGGCTAAAAAGTGCGGTGCCACGTACCAGCGCGCCATGACATCCATATTCAACGATCTACTGTATCAGACGGTAGGGGTATATGTGGACGACATCGCAGTTAAGACCTCAGAGACTGAGAGCCACGAATCTCACCTAAAGACGGTCTTCGAAAGATGTAGGAAGTACCAACTCAAGATGAACCCGCTCAAGTGCGCCTTTGGGGTAACATCTGGAAAGTTCTTGGGATTCGTTGTAAACGATGAAGGGATTCAGGTGGATCCAAGTAAGGTCGAGGCGATTATGACTATGACACCACCAACTAATACCAAAGAGCTCCAGGAATTTATAGGAAGAATATCTTACATACGGCGCTTCGTGCCTGGTTTGGCTCAGATAATGTCGGCGTTCTTGCCCATACTAAGGAAAGGAACCATCTTCAAATGAGAGGACACTCAACAGGTCGCGTTTGAAAAACTAATACAATCCCTCGTCATCCCCCAAGTTCTCAAACCACCAACAAAAGGAGTGCCTCTTTACTTATACACGGCGTTCACGAGCTCAGCCATAGGGGAAGTCCTGACACAAGATATGGGAGGAAACGAATTATCACCCATCTACTACGTGAGTCGGGCTTTAAGAGACGCATAATTGAGATACCCAGGAGTGGAACAAGCATGCCTAGCCATAATCTACGCAACACAGAAACTAAGGATGTATCTTCTGACGCATAAGACGATCGTTGTAGCCGCGGAAAACCCCATAGCTTACCTCGCTTCTAAGCCTGTCCTGACTGGGATAAAAACCCGATGGTTGTTGCAGCTATCATAGTTCGAACTCGATTATCAGCGACCTAAAGGCGTACGAGGGCAAGCGATCGCCGACCTAATGGCTATGTTTCCTGGAGAATGAGATGACGAGATTCACGACCGGGTGCCGGGAGAGGTAGCTGCCGCCGATATTAACAAGCCTTAGACCATGTTTTTTGATGGATCGTCATATGATACCGTCGAAGGAGCGGGATTAATGTTGGAAGCACCACAAGGAGAATTGCTCTCATATTCATTCAAGTTGGACTTCCCCTGCAGTAATAATGTCGTCGAATATGAAACTTTGATCTTAGGGCTCAGAATGGCGAAGGAGCTTGGCTTGGGAGGCGTCGAGATAAAAGGTGACTCGAGGTTGGTAACTAACCAAGTCAATGGGGATTTCCACGTCAAAGAGACACATTTAGATCCATATCGAGCAGAGGCTAAAACCTGATAAGTCAGACAGGATCGACCCTAGATCATACGGGCAGAGCCAAAAATAAACACGCAAATGCCCTGTAACACTAAAGAATCTCCTTGGTTGGCATACTTATTGACTACACGAGGAAGTACCCTGATGCGAAATTCCAATTGATGTACACGAGTTCGCACTCAAGCATACTAAAATTCATATAAAGTGACAGAGCTCTACTCAGATAGTCGCATCCAAACTCAGAATCAAACAAATCACATGGATAGATTAAGAAGATGGATATAGAAAAACATAGATGGTTTTGATGTTGACTAAGGTGAACGGTGTTTCTCATATCTGTCTGAAGGCCACTGCCATAATGAACCTATCCTAATGGACTGAGATACGGTCTGACTAATATCAACACACTGGCATATACAAGGGTACCAGTGGTCGATAATCCTAACTCTAGGTCAACACAACTGGCATATACAAGGGTTCCAGTGGTCGACTTTATTGAATTTATTCCAGTTGGTCTGATGGTCTGGTCTCAATTTCTTTTTTTTTTTATGGCTATCTCAATCACTCTATTTCACCCTAGCAATGGTAACAACTTGAATCGTGAGCCCCACCTAATCACTTAGAGAAACATATTTTAAAAAAAAAAAATAAAAATAGAAGTGAAAAGGACTCAATGAGATATGGCGAAACTACCATGTTATTTCTAACACCTGAGCTCTGTGCTTTTATGAATAGACTCTTTAGATGTTTCCATCTAATCAGATTGGTCCTCAACTCCTACAACCAAAATGCTTCCATCCACTTAGATTGGTAGTGCCATCCTTAATAAGGATAAATTTCTAGGCTCTGGAGTTTATTTATTGCAACGAAAAGGTAACAAAAAGTTCTACCCCACCCCAAACTTAAATCTAACATTGTCCTCAATGTTTCTAATTAAAGAACAGTACCAAAAATATAAGTAACATGAGGAAATAGTAAAGAGAGAAGTCGGAAAGATAGTACCTGGGTGAAGTGTAACCAAAAACCTACAAAAATATATACAACATACAAAATCGCCTCGATGGTCAATCAAGGTAAACAGGGTCCTCCAGAGGGACCTCCTCAACATCACCTGTAGGAAAAGGCTCTAAAGGGCTTCAATCGCTGACCGTTAACCTTCGAAGAACTACTACCATCTGGTGTCTCAATCTCAACAGCGCCATGAGAAAAACAGTACGGACCACAAAAGGACCGGTCCATCGAGAGCGCAACTTCCCGGGGAATAGATGCAACGAGTGTCATATAGAAGAACTTTTTGACCTGGAGAAAATGACTTTCGTAAAATATTCCTATCATGCACAAGTTTCATTTTGTTCTTATACTCCTTAGCACTATCGTATGCATCTCTACGAATCTCGTCCAACTCATTGAGCTGGAGCTTTCTTTGAGCTCCTGCCTTGTCAAGTGAAAAGTTTAAGTTCTTAATAGCCCAATAGGCTCGATGCTCTAACTCAACAGGCAGGTGACATGCCTTCCAAACACTAAACGATAAGGTGACATTCCAATGGGTGTCTTAAACGCAGTACGGTAAGCCCATAAGGCATCAGTAAGCCTCGACGACCAGTCTTTCCTATTTGGATTAACTGTTTTCTCTAGAATACGTTTAATTTCCCTATTGGAAACCTCTACCTGACCACTAGTCTGAGGGTGATATGGGGTTGCTACTTTATGGGTAATACCGTATTGTTTCATTAAAAGAGCAAACGGTCTATTACAAAAGTGTGAACCTCCATCACTAATTATAGCTCGCGGCGTACCAAAACGTGTAAGTATATTCTCTTTCAAAAACTGGACTACGACCCTGTGGTCATTGTTTTACACGGAACCGCCTCAACCCACTTAGACACATAGTCTACACGACAAGTATGTAAAGATAACCAAACGAAATAGGAAATGGACCCATAAAATCAATGCCCCACACATCAAAGACCTCAATCACTAAAATAGGGTTCAAAGGCATCATATTTCTACGGGAAATGGTTCCTAACTTCTGGCAACGCTCACAAGAAACACAATGACTATGGGAATCTTTAAACAACGAAGGCCAGTAAAATCCACACTGCAAAATCTTAGCAGCAGTCTTCTTAGCACTAAAATGACCCCCACATGCATGTTCATGACAAAAGGAGATAATACTAGACTGGTCACTCTCAGATACACATCTCCTAATAATCTGGTCCGGACAATACTTAAACAGATAAGGATCGTCCCAAAAGAAATGCTTAACCTCGGCTAAAAACCTAGAACGATCTTGCTTACCCCAATGTTGAGGCATTCGACCAGTAACAAGATAATTCACTATATTTGCATACCAAGGTGATTGGGAAACAGAGAACAATTGTTCATCAGGAAAACTATCCCTTATAGGAAGGGAATTATTAGGGGAACTAACAACTAGCCTAGACAAGTGGTCTGCTACCACATTCTCTGCACCCTTTTTGTCTCTAATGTCTGGACAAAATTCTTGTAACAAAAGGATCCATCTAATCAATCTAGGTTTGGTATCCTTCTTAGACAAAAGGTATTTCAAAGCAGCATGATCAGTATAGATTACGATCTTAGAACCTAATAAATAGGATCTAAACTTATCCAAGGCAAACACGATGGCTAGCAATTCCTTCTCGGTAGTTGTATAGTTCATTTGGGCATCATTCAGAGTTTTGCTAGCATAGTAAATCACATGGAGTAATTTGTTTTCTCGCTGACCTAGCACAACGCCTATAGCATAATCTGAAGCATCACACATAATTTCAAAGGGTAGGTTCCAGTTAGGTGCCTGGACTATCGGGGCAGTAGTGAGTAAAGTTTTAAGCTTATCAAAAGCCTTTAAGCAAGCATCATCAAAGACAAACTTAACATCTTTTGCAAGCAAATTGCAAAGAGGTCTAGAAATCAAGCTAAAATCCTTAATGAATCGACGGTAAAAACCTGCATGCCCTAAGAATGACCTAATATCTTTTACGGTTTTTGGGACCTGTAGAGTCTTAATAAGGTCAATTTTGGCTTTGTCTACCTCTATACCCTTTGAAGAAACGATGTGCCCTAAGACAATTCCTGATTCAACCATGAAATGGCATTTTTCCCAATTAAGCACTAAATTCTTTTCCTTACACCTAGTCAACACTAATGTCAAATGATGCAAGCACTCATCAAAAGATGAACCAAATACTGAAAAATCATCCATAAAGACCTCTAAAAACCGTTCTACCATATCAGAAAATATGCTCATCATACAACGCTGAAAAGTCGCAGGGGCATTACATAACCCGAAAGGCATGCGTCTATACGCAAAGGTACCAAAGGGACAGGTAAAAGTGGTTTTTTCTTGGTCTTCTGGGGCAATAACGATCTGATTATAACCGGAGTAGCCATCTAAGAAGCAATAGTGACTATGTCCAGCTAATCGCTCTAGCATTTGGTCGATAAAAGGAAGGGGAAAGTGATCCTTCCTTGTGACCTTGTTCAATTTCCTATAGTCAATACACACACGCCATCCCGTGGTCACTCGGGTTGGGATTAATTCATTATTATCATTCTGGACTACAGTGATACCTGATTTCTTGGGGACAACCTGAACAGGGCTGACCCACTACTGTATGAAATTGGGTAAATAATACCGCATCTAACAACTTAAGCACCTCTTTTCGAACTACCTCTTTCATGTTAGGGTTCAGTCGACGTTGCATCTCCCTAGAAGGTTTGGAGTCTTCCTCTAAATGAATCTGATGCATACACACAGTAGGACTTATACCCTTAATGTCTGCTATAGTCCACCCTAAAGCTTCCTTATTGTCTTGAAGTACTTTTACTAGCCTACTTTCCTGATCACTATCCAAATCGGAAGCTACAATCACAGGTAAAGTCTCAGATGGGCCTAAAAAACATACTTTAGAGTATCGGGTAGTGGTTTAAGGTCCAACTTTGGGGGCTCTTCTAAAGAAGGAATTAGGGTAGTCTCAGAAACTGGTAACGGTTCGAACCTAGCTTTCCATCTATCAGTGTCTAACACAGGGGTAGAATCTAATAGAGCATTCACTTGTTCAATAGTGCTATCGTCATCAAAATCTAAACCAAAATGGGATAGACAACTTTCTAATGGGTCTTCAAATAAAATGTTTGGTAATGACTTCTGAACTAAGGCTTCTATCATGTTCACCTCTTCAACACATGTCATCTAGCTCATAAGGTAGCTTACTGACATTAAAAATGTTCATCTCTATAGTCATATTACCAAAAGATAAATTCATCACACCATTTCGACAGTTAATGATCGCATTCGACGTAGCTAAAAACGGGCGACCTAAAATCACAGGTATCTGGTTCTCTGGGTCAGGGACAGGTTGAGTATCTAGGACCACGAAATCCACTGGATAGATAAACTTGTCGACCTCAATAAGGACATCCTCAATAACACCTCGAGGAATTTTAACAGACCTATCAGCTAACTGCAGTGTTATCTGAGTAGGTTTCATTTCACCAAGTCCTAGCTGTAAGTACACATGGTACGGAAGTAGGTTCACACTGGCTCCTAAGTCAAGTAAATTTTTTACCCGGTGTTTACCTATTGTACAAGCAATGGTAGGGGAACCTGGGTCTTTGTACTTTGGAGTTGTAGTGTTTTGAATAATTGAACTTACGTGACTAGCTAAAAAGGCTTTCTTATGGACGCTAAGTTTTCGCTTTCGCGTACACATATCCTTAAGGAACTTGGCATAAGCAGGAATTTTCCTAATTGCATCTAATAAAGGAAGGTTTATGGTAACTTGCTTAAAAACCTCCAATATGTCATTAAAGTTCGATTCCTTCTTTGTTGGTACTAATAGCTGAGGAAATGGGGCTCTAGGCACAGAAAGACCTCTCAGGAACTGAGTTGGCATCATCAGAAATTTTATCAGTTTCCTTAGCTAGTGGTCCTGAGGGGTGAACTACAGTATGTTCACTATCGGGCATGGTTACCTGATTGTCTACTATTCTACCACTCCTAAGGGCTAATAGCATTCAATTGATTCGATGGTTTTGTACCTACTTCATGAACTCCTCTAGGATTGGGATTAGTCTGACTGGGGAACCTACCATTATCTCTCTCACTTAAGGTCTTAGCTATTTGGCCGACTTGAAGTTCTAACTTAGCAAGGCTCTAAGCATTAGTTTGAAAATTCTGCTTGGTTTCCTGTTGAAAACTAACATGGCTCTGTGCTAACATTTCCTGAGTTTTTGCTAACATCTTAATAGATTCCTCTAAGCTAGTCGTTTTATTTTCTGGGACTGATGTATTCCTAGTGTAGCCAAAACCTGGGGGAGCATTAGAATTATTAGACTGACCCTGACTCTGACCCTTAGACCATGAAAAGTTCAGATGGTTTCTTCAACCAGGATTATAGGTTTCTGAATATGGGTCAAACTTCTGACGATTATCAAACCTAGTGTTATTATATAGAGCATTGACTTTCTCTTCATTATTCTGGACTTCCCAAAAAGGCTCCAATCTACCACTAGTGTTACCCACTTCTAAAGCTTCTAACCTTTTCGCTATAGCAAGAATTTTGGCATCTGATTCATAGCCTCCTTCTACCCTATTAACGTTTCCTCTGCCGAGAAGAATTGTTTTTTGGGGTCCCCTACTACTTTCCCATTGTTGGGTCTTTTCGGCGACTTCATGCAAATATGTCATCGCGTCATCAACTGTTTGGTTCTCAAATCCACCAGTACACATAGATTTTACTGTGGTTGTAGTGGGATAATCTGAACCCTCATAAAGGATCTGAACTAACCTAACCTTCTCTAAACCATGATGAGGACATTGGGCTAATAAATCATTGAAACTTTCCAAATACCTATACAAAGTTTCTCCCTCATGTTAACGTGCAGATTTGCGTCCTAATAGACGATGTTTTGTGCCTAGGGAAAAACTTGTTCAAAAAGGCAGATGTAAGTTGTTCATACGTTTCGATTGACCCGGAAGCTAAACTATATTGCCACGATTTAGCTTTATCTTTCAGGGAATAGGGGAACAACATAAGTTTCAAAGCATCATCATCTAGGTTTCTAATCCTGAGGGTACTACAAATTTCCTCAAAGTCCCTAACATGGAAATAGGGGTTTTCATTTTCTTTCCCTAAAAAGATTGGGAGCAGCTGTAAGGTCCCAGGTTTAAGTTCATAAGTTGCTTCCGTCTCAGCTAACCTGATACATGAGGGACGAGTAGTCCTAGTTGGATTCAACAAAGCTTTCAAAGTTGCCATTTCTGGCACTATCGGAGCAACAAGGATTCTCTCCTCAGTCAAAGGACGTTCAAAAACAGACTCTTCAAAATTCGTACTCTCTAGATTAAGGTAATCGAGACGCTTAGAAATACTAGGTTTCTCTTTAAAAAATCTACCTAGTGCGTCTTTTACGTTCAGGCATACAATAGAATTTTCTAAATTGGAAGGGTAAGCAAACACAGATCAAGGCCGACTCAACCAAATCAAACCTATTGATTTCTAGCAAACAAAAAGCATGATGGCTCCACTTAGATTGTTTCTAGACCATCTTCTAATCCTTCGAACGGGAATTCTTACAATTTAAGCAAAACCCTCTGGAATCAATCCGAGTTGAAGTAAGTTGAATAGAGGAGAGGGAAGCTCGGTGGAGCTTTGATACCCAAGGCCTCATCGGTATTACAAGGCGGCGCAGTCACGCATTCAACTTACAGAAACCGTCAAGAACTTCGAAGTATGCTTAAAAGAGTAACCAATATTTTTCGAATGACTTTCCTGTTAAGCTCGTTACCCTATCGGTCTCGTTCTAGTCAAAATTTTAGGCTTAGGTTCGCATTTGGTGTCGTTTTCCTAAGACGGGCAAGAAGAGAACGGTGATGAAATCCGAACCCTTATCTTGTATGGCCAGTCCTTGCCCTTTACTAGGAAATTAAAGCATTCGTTTTCAAGTCCTCAACATATATGCATACGAAGGAAGACAGTAACTCGCTGACAGGGGATTCGCGAGTGTTTCGACAAACTTACCTCCCGTTCCAGACGGGGGATGAATCGGTTGTAGTCGACTCGGTCCACTGACTCCGATGTCAAGTGTACGAACCCAAGGTGCAGAGACAATATCGTAATTGTCCTCCTTCTCTGCAAACAGTTTATATTTAAAGTACCCTTCCATAGGGTAATAAAAAAAATAATGTCCCAAAGTCCAAAAGTCCAAAAAGAAAAGAAAAATTACAAAATTAATAAACCCTAATACAGTTTTTTTTTTCTAAAAGAAAATAAACAAACCCTAAACTAAAATTGTCTTCTTTTCTGTTCTTTTTGCTTTAATCTTTAGCTCCAACTCTTTATGAAATCACCAAACTCTTTGGCTCAATTTTCTTTATGATCCAGAATCTGTAGACACAAGATAAATACCCAAAAACATAAAAAAGAACAAAAATACTAATAAAATAAATAAAATAAAATAAATCTAAAAAAAGTCCCCGGCAGCGGCGCCAAAAATTGATGTGATTTGTAGATAGTGGTAAAAAGTGATTCGACTCTCGAACTTGTGAAGGATAACTTTAGACTTAAATTCAAAACTAAATAGAAAACTCGCTAATAATTATAACAAACACCGACAAAGTTGGTAGCAATATTAAAAGAACACCGAGGCTAAGATTCCACTATTTTCCAAGTTCAAAGTGATTTGGTCCAAATATTTATATTCATGCAATTTTCTCGTTTAATTTGATTCTAAAATATTGCAACTAATAGATTTTCAAAAGTAATAATTGTAAATACCAAGTATGAAGCATCAAGAGTCTATAAACTAAGCATACTCCATCAAAATAGATCACAATCACTCAAATAAAAATCACATTCAATAATAGTTCAAGGCAAATAATCATAATAATAATTACAATAAATTAAATAAAATAGATTGTACCGTTTTTTGTTGGAAAAATAGCTTCCTCTATCGCCTAAGCAATGAGGTTTAGCTCCTCAAATTAATCATGATCTCAAAGTAATTGTTTATGGCTCAAAAGATGATTAAAAAGATGAAAAGTGATAATACAGACGATTCGCAACAATTTGTTGGTGTTGTAGAATCACTGTTACCAGGGAGAAATAGTAACTAAATACCTAATGCAACCGCTGTGATGAACGACACATAGGTACTGTTGTGAAACAACGATAGTTTGCTGCGACAGTTGCTTGTGCGTCAATGTTCTTCGTGTTCTTCCTCTTCAGCAGCAGCAGCAGAATATTGTATTTTTCCTGCAACTCGATCTCTGGAGCTCTCTATTCTCCTCTAAACTTCTCCTAAGGTTTCGTACCCCTTATATGAGACTCGAAACAACTTATATATACTTTACAGGTAACGATATTTCGAGAAAGATTTCAATAATCTTCCCGTTCTCTTCTCTGCAAGTCACGGACTTTTCTGCCTTTCCTTTTTCTTCTACGCGTAACCTGAGTTGTCCAAGCCTCCAGAACTCTCTCAAGACCCTAATAAAATCTTTATACAATCTCTTATTTCCATCCTTCCACGTAACTTCCACATATTGAAACAGAAAAATACCCGATATATTATCATCTACTCTGTTTTAAGAAATCTTCTTTCTTTCCATGAATAAATCCCCCAACTTCCCTGTTTTGATAAAACATGCCAATAAACGTACGATCCCGTGAAAAACTCCATGAAACTCTCTTCAATCTTTCCCAGGACCAGAGAAAACTATCCTCCCCTGTGTTGTCGAGAACTGATTATCCATCCCATTTCAATCGATTCAAACTCTCATAATAAGCCTGTCTGCTCTTGATAAGTCAGCCCATCAAAAATCAGCCATTGAATCTCGTTATTTCACGTCCAACTGATGCTCCCAAATTCACGCAGGTAATAATATAGTTTCCCGCCAAAATTGTGTTTGAACGATGAAGAAAAAGGGGATGCCTTTATCCTCTGATGGGGTGTAAATAGCATGCGGCAGCAAATAGTAAAGAGGATACCCCTTATCAGTAAGTGCCCCTTAGTAATTGAAGTGCCCCTTATCCAAACTGTGAGTCCGGATAGTAAGTATCCTCCAGATGTCTTTATCAACTTTTCGAGCCGATTTATCCACACATGTTTATTTCTTCAAAAACACCTATAAAACAATAAAATAACCAAATAAATAAAAAATCGAGAACTAACAATATATACAATTGAGATCAAAATAGACACATAAATGCGTCTATCAATCTAAACGAGTCAATTGGGGACCCATTTTTCTCAAAGGAGATGAGAGATTGTTGTGATGCATTAACAAGTATCTTTCTCTTCATCTCTTTGGCGACGTATTAGATTATAAGAATAAGAGATCCAACAGAGCTTGAAGATTTTACGAGATGAGACTGTTACGACACCAACACCACCTGTTTCTATTTCCTTATTTAGTTTGCTTAAGTTCTCCTTATTTAGCTTAATTTAGTTTCCTAGTTTGAATAGAATTCTTAATATTAGCTTTGCTTGTTTACCAAGGCTTCGAAGCTATAAATAGCATGGCCATAAGTTGTTTTTAATCAATCAATCAATATAACAATTCAGTTTTCTTCTCAAAGCTGGTGGCTAACCCCCAACTCAAAAGGTTTATCCAGTTCTTTTCTTCTTTTTCGTTAGATTACATTTTGTGAAGACTATCTTCACGAATTTTCTCCTGTGAAGACTATCTTCACATCTTTCTCCAGAGTTAAAAGGTCTAGAAGCCTAACACCTGGTATCAGAGCAGGTTTAGATCAAACCCTAAATTCACCAATTTTTTTTCTTCTAATGGGTCAAAATTATACAGAGAATCTGAAACTCGTAAGCGATGGCATTACTGATATGTATAAAAACCTTGATCACCTAATTACTGCTTTGGCTAAACAACAACTTGATGAAGACGAGAAGAGCAAGACCAAGGTTGTTGAAAAACGTCAACAAAGAGAAGAAAAACGAGTTGCTCGTCAACTAGAACAACCGAGAATAATAAAGTTCTCGCAGATACCATTGCAACCAGCATAACAACAGCTCTGAATACTTTGTCCACAACTCTGTCGACAAGTATATCTACAGCTTTGTCTATTCACCTCACTCAAAATCTAAACACAGACCCCACCAATTCGTTGAAAACGATCTTTCCTGAATTTATTCCTCAACCTACCAATAATGGTGATGGTAACAATCGTGGTGAAAATCCTCCACCTCCACCTACCAAAGCTAGTGTCGTTAACCTCAAGTTTCCTTACTTTGACGGAGAGGATCCCGATGGCTGGATTTTTAACGCTGATCAATATTTTTCGATTCATACAGCTGTTGATGCTCTAAAGATTACTATTGTTGCTGCTAGTTTGAAAGGTGATGCCTATGTTTGGTATCGTTGGAGGAAGTCCACGACCACGCCCTCAATAACTACATGGGAAGATTTGTGTTCTCTTGTTCGTGCTCGTTTTTTTGCGAAATTGGTTGATGCTAGGATGGCATTAAGTACCATTAAACAGAAAGTTTCATTGACAACTCAAAAAGCTACTTCTAAAGAGAAAGATGAAAATCAGGTTACAAAAGTTTTACCAGTGACTCAAGAGGATTCGTCGTCATCTAAAGATGTTAAGGATGATTCCGCTACATCGTTAGTTGAAGAGATTTCGCATAATTCACGGGATCCTATTGCATTAGTTGATGATGAATATACAATAGATACCACAGAGAAGGATGATGCGATATTGGTTCCAGAATCAGAAGAGATTACAAGCCGTCCGTACAGAACAAGTCGAGGAAGATCATATTCCTAAAACGGGTCCGTATGATTTTCAAAAGATGAATGGCGAGTTATTGAATCTTAAACCTAATGATTATTAGTTCATGATTTCGGTTCACCGTTATCTGCTGTTGACAACAATCAAGTTGTCATTCATGAAGAAACACAAACCGTCTCTTATGTAAACTCTAGCAAGGTTCAACTTGTAGAGTTATCCCAGGAGAATTATTTTGTGTCTTTTGATATGTCTGTCGACGTGTTTTATTCTCAATCTTTCGAGGATATAACTGTGGAAATTATACCGGACGAATTCGTGGTCGAATTTTCTCAAACGCCAAAAGAGTATCATTGGCATAAGAGTTTGTAGTTAAGCTAAGAGATAACATAAAAACATGTCCAGATATCGATACTTATGAGAAGTACACTTTTGTGCTATGTCCAAGTATACGATGGCAAAATAAACATCTTACACCTACTATTGCATATGACGTCCTAACATCTGTGAATGAGATGGAGCTATCGAGACCAAGTAAAGGATACAATTTATTGCATGGAGCTTATTTCACAATAATAGTTTGTAGTTCATTTCCCAAGAGTCCAAAATGGGAAAAGACACATGAATCTGCATCTCGAACGATTCCTATGATATTTTCTCATGTTGTATCTTTCTGCTCATGTACTCTTTCTATCAAGAGAAGAATTCCTAGTAATGGGAAAAAATTTCTGCTCACGTACTCTTTCTATCAAGAGAAGAACTCCTAGTAACGGGAAAAATTTCTGCTCACGTACTCTTTTACAGAAGGCAGTTTATAATATGAAGACAACTGAGAATGTTTTGCTTTCAGGAGGCAGTATCCCTTTTGCTCTACAGAGTTTGTTTTAAAAATTTCAGTATAGTAAAGATGATGTTTTCAACAAGTGTGACGGTGAAGGCTTACTTGTTCAAGTTTGTCAAGAAGTTTCAGAAGTTAGTCCATTATGCTTTGGTGGAATTAATTCTATAAGAAACTACAAATTATACTCTACTCCTACTGCACTTTGTTCTGACAGTTCGACAAGTAATGGTGTTGCAATCTTATCATCTGTTATGGAATTAGACCGTTTGATGCCAAGTAAATTTGAGTTTTTGAATGGAGAATATTTACCATTAAATAAGCTACCTTATAGAGAAGAGTGTTGGTCAGAGAGTTGCTTTGTTGAATCTGTAATTTCACCAAAGGTTGTTGCTTTCGCAAAACCAAGCTTGATAAAACAAATAAATATGAAATCTGATTGCTTCTAGTATTCGTTTCTTCATGGAGATAATTAATGGCAACTGCAAGATGAAACTCAGCTTATATAAAGACAATTCTCTTTATTGATGTTTAGAAAATCTCTCAAAACTAAACACAAGTTCTAATCTTGCTCATATGATCAACCACAACTTTGGTGATCAAATATATATAGAACTATGAATTCCTTTTCCTAGTCCTATTACCTTATTACATGTCTTTCCTTTTCTTAGAACTAGATGACTTCTAATTCCCTTAGGATTACATCAATTTCCTAATCTTGTCCTAACCAACTTGTTAGTGACTTCTATGTTGAAGTTAATCCAACATTCTCCCCCTTAAGCTTCAACTGTGCTTGTGAAAAATCTTGTACGTATGATGGTGCTCTCGTCTCCCATGGCTCGGTGTAGACAAGCTCTGATACCAATTAATGGCAACTGCAAGATGAAACTTAGCTTATATAAAGACAACTCTCTTTATTGATGTTTAGAAAATCTCTCAAAACTAAACACAAGCTCTAATCTTGCTCATATGATCAACCACAACTTTGGTGATCATATATATATAATTATGAATTCATTTTCCTAGTCCTATTACCTTATTACATGTCTTTCCTTTTCTTAGAACTAGATGACTTCTAATTCCCTTAGAATTACATCAATTTCCTAATCTTGTCCTAACCAATTTGTTAGTGACTTCTATGTTGAAGTTAATCCAACAATAATCAACTTGTTCTTCATGACAAATCACTTTGTTATGCCCTTAATAATTTCATCAAAGAGAAGCTTGCAAGTGTTGTGAAGGGAAGTTGTTGTGAAGTGAAAATAAGCCTGGATACTGGTCCAGTCATGTTTAAAGAATTGAAAAATGCAGTATTTCAGGGATTACTCTCGACTAAGTGGACATCAGTTTTGGATGAAGGAGGAGGAATTAGTTTTGAATGATGGATATTCTTCGCAATGGTTTTCAAACTTTACCATCACTTTAGTTCGTCAGAGATCGTGCCTAGGTGTGCCGGGATGGAATTATTTTTCATATTGCAAACTTATAAATTTAACTGGATGGGACGATCCTATTAACGACTTCAATATTTCAAGTGGATATGTTTCTTTGGTATTCAATATTCTAGCTAAGACAAAGAACAAATATATCGGAGTCTTGGAATACGATGCTCGTAATCTCAATCGAAAGTTTGCTACACACTGGACACGTGATGACGAAAATTTTCGAGTTCACTGGACCTACTTCTTGATCTCTACTATACAAATGATGGATGTTCACATCCACCAAAAGGTTAAAATTGAAGTGGACTGCAATGAAGAAGTTGGTACGGGTCTAGGTCCAATTATGGAGTTTTGTAATTTAGCTAGCCATGAACTTCAGAAACCAGGCGCTGTAAAATGGTTCACCGAGAATCTTAGCTTTATTCGTCGAGTTGGTCACGTGTCGTCTCAGCTATCATATGCGGATTCGTTTTTTCCCAGACGCTTTATGAAGGTTGATGACCGTTTTCAGCTGCTAAAGATTAACATTCATAGAAATGTGTTAATGTGGGTTATATTTAATGAAGTTGCTCGACCATTTAAGAGTATGTTCAAAGGTTGCAACTTTGTTGATATTTACATTTTTGGCAAGTACGGACTAATGAGTTTCATAAGCCTTTACAAAGAGGTAGACATAGAAACACTAAACTTGGGTACGTTAGTTGGAGCAAACCTGCATAATCATATGGAATTAACAATTTTTCTCAAGGATGAGTTCAGTCAGCGTATAATGGGTGCGAAAAGCGCCGACAATTTACCAGGTAAAGGGTCCGTTACATACGAAAAGGTGGCGATTCATACTGCTCGCCAGTTTGGTGACTCTCTAAAAGAACATAAAGATGCACCAATCAGGTATTGTCCAAGAAGTAATGTTCACATTGGTTTTCCTGATTGCTATCCTCATGAGGATATGGGGTTACTTATTCCCAGAACTAAATATCGGGGTGTTGTATTTTTCTTGCTTTGTTGGGAATACACTAAGTTTGATACTCTAAGTCTTATGCAGATGATTTTGAAATTTGAGAAGCTAATCCATGTCTTAAACCATCAGAGGAACGAATCAATTGGATTTGAATTCAAAAGTGTAATTTAAAATTTGGGAGATACATTTTCTATACTCGTGATCGCTGTTTGGATGGTCAACTCCATTACAATCACTAATGAGGTGACTTTGGTGTTTGATCGCGGAAAATTTAAATGCACATCTTCTGATGCGTGGAACAACATTTTGTGGCTATTTCGTTTTATAATATCCAAGGCTATGACTTTTGTGTTCGATCGTGGTAAGCCGTACAAGTTGCTTAAAAGAATTATATGGAGATTACAAGCCACGCGCATTGTCGTGATGTATTTCCAGAATTTCAGGCTCGAGGACAAGTCTTTTTTCCAGCAGGGTGGGATATTATGACACCAACACCACATGTTTTCTATTTCCTTATTTAGTTTACTTAAGTTCTCCTTATTTAGCTTAATTTAGTTTCCTAGTTTCAATAGAATTCTTAATATTAGCTTTGCTTGTTTACCAAGGCTTTGAAGCTATAAATAGCCTGTCCATAAGTTGGTTTTAATCAATCAATCAATATAACAATTCTGTTTATTTAGTTTTCTTCTCAAAGCTGGTGGATAACCCCCAACTCAAGGGGTTTATCCAGTTCTTTTCTTCTTTTTCGTTAGAATACATTCTGTGAAGACTATCTTCACAGCTTTCTCCAGAGTTAAAAGGTCTAGAACCCTAACACCTGGTATCAGAGCAGGTTTAGATCAAACCCTAAATTCACCAATTTTTTTTTCTAATGGGTCAAAGTTATACAGAGAATCTGAAACTCATAAGCGATGGCATTACTGATATGTCTAATAACCTTGATCACCTAATTACTGCTTTGGCTAAACTTGACATTCTCCTTGACATTGTCTACCCAAAATCATCTATACATTGGTTTAAGACATCATGTGGATTTTGACATTTATCTCCACACACATGCCATTGGAGAAACTCTAATATGTGTTACATGGATACAGTCCTTTATATACAATAAGAATAAAGCCATAAATACTATATTGGATCGCACATCTATGGGCGAAATCCGTACAACATATCCAAGATTTTAATCAAATCTTGGATTCTATAAATCGGGCCAAAATACGTCCCGTATCACGATTATTACCAATATATTTGTTCTGATTTCGGGACATATGAGTAACTCTATCAACCCACCATCCATCTACATCTCATATATCAACTTCATCCTTAGTATTAAACTTCGAAACTTGAATTCGCAGAAAGGGTGGGGGTGAGGGCGGGTGGGTGGGGGAGGGGGGATAGCTTGTGTATTTGACATTAACTGTTTTTCTTTATCAAAACCATGTCTTTTTTATCTTCTAATAAAGTCTTGTGTTCAATCTAAAAATTTTCTTATAATTTCTTCGGTTTGTTTGATGATATTGGTTTCATTGTATGAACCTGAAACCTATCTTCATGACCACTCCTCGCTTTACAAATTCACATCTATTTACCTTTGCAGGCATGCTTCCAAGCATTATCCTTAGACTTAACTTCTATACCGTTCCAAACTTACCCTAGTTCTGAGAAGGGTATAAAGTCGTACAGGTTAATGCCGATGCATTCTTGCATGCATCACTAGTCTTCGAGTCCAGTCCAGGCGTAACGCATGCCTTGGAGCACATAAGTCACTGCAAGCCTATTTCTGTTTCCTCACTTCGCTTTGGCATTGATGAAAACATGTATTGATCTTGCTCATGCCAAGGATGCATCAGACAGGCTCATGCCGTACTTGTGTTGCATCATCCTTGTGATGTCAATGGCTTATGCAAGCACACCTAACTTAATACCAAGTAGCTTTCGTTCCTAGCCATGCCCAGCCATGCCCAATACACAATTGGTGTCTACGTCGAACGGCTTGATATGAAGTAGGAGCATCCAACGAATGGATTGCAACTTGCCTCATCAAGTATGGAAATAATCATATATTGCCATGCTTTCCTAAGGCAGATGATATGAGTTACATAATATTGCAATCACCTCGTAATTAGATGATATGAGCGACAAGGTGTTGAACCACCAGTGCTGCGACTCATTGCGGCTGCTTCGTACCCTCCTCCGCTCGAAGGAATCAAGCACTGACCATAGTTCATCAACATCGGGACAAGCAACTAAAGTCAAGTCGTGTTGCAAGGCCAAAGCCAAGAAATTGTGTAGTCTGAATAGGCCAAATAGTCTTTTACAAATGATGCGCAAAAGTGTGCATCATTGGCCTTTCCATCGTTTTGCACCATGGTGATGCATACTTAATTCGCAACGCCGCAACAATGGTGCATAAGCATCATGAATTTATCGAGTATGCAACACGTCATAATAATGCTTTCACATCATATAGGCTTTACCGGCCAAGCTTTGAAGCTTAAGGCGCATTCCTCCTTAATGCACCTTCAACCAACTACCCCTTTCTATATATGTTTTGTTGACATTTCTACATATAAAAGTTGAGGAGCATTTTGACATGCCTGTTTCACAATTCATTGCAATTATGTCATGCACCATGATGGCACGTATCTGTTCTAGCCCATTGGTCAACTTGAATATTGCACCATGATGGTGCAACATTACTCTTAGCCAGCCATCACTGGCGTGATGCAGCACGATGGTGTGATATTTGACTGTTGGCTAATATAACCCGTGTAATGCACCAAGATGGTGTGATATTGGTTCTAGAGTCTAGACCAATATTCCTCTTAGCATGCAACATAAGATTGAGATGAAGCTTCATCTCATGCCAATGACACGTCTTTGAACATGCACCATGATGGTGCGTTATTCAGTTCTAGCCCATTGGCCAACTTGAATATACTTTCGGCCAACCACCACTGGCGTGATGCACCGTGATGGTGCGATATTGACTCTACACCAATACTCCTCTTAGCATGCAACATAAACTTGAGATGAAGTTTCATTTCATGCCAATGACGCATCTTTGAGCATGCGCCATGCGGTAAGTGCGGGTATTACAATATCACAAATTCGACCAAACCATGGGTAGATTACATGAAAAACATCACCCATTAAAGACTAAATCATATAAATTTTTCCAGCCGTATCTGGGTTTGTTCTTCGATGGCGAAGGACAAACACAATTATGGCTAGGAAATTCATGTTTGGCCTAGCTATAGATAGGTCAAACACAATTATGACTAGGGCATTCATGTTTGGCCTAGCTATAGATAGGTCTGTAACTGAAATCAAGTTCTTTCTTCAGTGACTCTAACATATATCAGTGATCAAAGACAACAAAAAAGAAGTGATTCGTCGACTCTTATCACATGTAATGTAAACAATGCCTGGATTTTGAACCAGTTGTCCAGGTGTTTGAAAGTATTGATCAATTTGTTTTTGATTGATGCAATTGTTCTTGATCGATGTATTCATAATTGTTCAAGGGTGAAAGGAAATACGGTAATATGATTCAATAAAGGGCATATCTTAGGACACCCTTTATCCTTCTACCTATATATAGAATAATCCCAATGCAACCCCTTCAAATTTCATGCAGGTTTCTAGTAGATAAATCAAGTTGGACTTTATCAACAACCCCTTGCCATTGCGTTTTGGATAATGCTGCCTCAGCCTCCTACGCCTTCTTCTTGAAGCACCAGGTTAAGAAGTAGCCCCCATGAAAGACTCACTTCAGCAAGGGTGATGGGGTTCTGGGTGTATTTAGGACTTGTTTGGTCTCATTGGTTCACTATTATATGGTACCTAGTTGAGAGCACACAGTGAGGTTGAGAAAAGCCGCAAAAAGAAAACAAGTTCGAGCTTCTAAACGATCATAATCTAGCAACATAAATAGATAGGAAATTACTATATAGCAGGCAACGACTTGACAAAAAGAGAAAAAGCATGTTATACCTATAATTACCTCTTACACCATTTTCATATTATGGATTAAGAAAAAGCTAAACAGTAACCGAATTCATAATTTGTGAAAATGTGTTCGAAAAAATGAATCGTTAAATGTAGAAACTAAAGACTATATATCTGGAACCGGAATATGGATACAAGATCTAAAAAAAAGGCTTGGTATATGTTGATCATTTGCTCCAGTGATTTTTCTGGTGAAGATTGAAGAGTTGCGAATGAAGCTTGTATCTCTCTCACTATATTGGATATTAAACCAACTTCAGAAGGAAGGGGTTAGCTTTCTAATAAGCAAAAGGAAGGGGTTTGTCATTCCAGTGGTAATATGCCAGAAGAAAAATTATGGCGATCATCATTATAAACCAGAAGCCTTGAAGTACAAAAACCAAAATCGTCAATCCTGTAGAACACACACAAGTCTAATTAGTGCTTAAGCAAATAACCAAATATTAGATAAATAAATAAAACGAATAACTCTCACGCCGATTGCTGCATGCTAGTACAAGATATCATGTCCGATCCAACAATATATTTATCGGTTCCTATAATGTCCAATGAGGTGATCACCTAGTTTGGCATCCTAAATGAACGAGAAGGTTTTAAAAGAAAAAGCATACCCTTAAGTGTCGTGTCTTCTTCGACTTTGGTCACCCTAACACTGGAGTCCATGGATGCAGAGACCAGCAACCTGCAGTTAGATGACAAATGAATCACGTTCAACACTACTTGACTAGCTTAAAATTAGCTACAAGGATATAATAGGGGCAAGTGCTACGCAGCATTGTTTATGAGAAAACAAAATAAAATTACAACCACTGATAATTTGAAGCAAGGATGCTGACCTAGAATCTTCAGAGAACTTCAATGCAGTAACTAGACCAAGGTGTGCTTTCTTAATTATTGATGCCACTCGTGTATTACTGGATTTATATATAAATACATCTCCTTGGATTGTTCCGCTGCATGTTTACCAATTTGAAAAAGAGAAAAGGCCAATCAGATTCCTGATTAGATTAAATGTCAAGTGATAAAGTAGATTAATATCTTTATAACATAAATAGATGAATTCAATCCCAGAAGTGAGCTCCACTTGACCAGGGGTAATAAGAAATATATGCAACACATAAAAATGCGACACTTTCATGTCAGTTTCTTTCGGTTTTTCTGATAGAAGACACTTAATTCCTGGTTTGCAGAAGATCCTACATGGGTTAATAAGATTAATATTTCAGTGAAGTATTATTAGAAGAAATGCCAGATACCTAAGGACAGGAAACTAGGGTAACTGAATGAACCATCAGAAGTAGAGTTTCTCTGAATAAAGGCAATACAGTCAATTCTATAAACAAGATCACTGTGTTTAAAGGAAAAGATTAAATTTTCATCCGGCAATTCTATCTGGGGCCGAAAATGAGGGTCATGAGACTAAAGACACCTTAGGATAAGGACAAGCAGTAAAAAGAAAAGGAAACTTTTACATTGCAAGGTGTTCTCCGTCAGGAGATACATTGAACGCAGAAATAGGGTCGCGCACTAGGTGCTTCGATGACATTCTCGTCCATGAGGATGTGTCGAAGGACACGATACTGCCTCCACGATCTACACCAACAATATAAACAATAATCAGCCAAGTAAATAAGACTGAAGATAAAAAAACAACTTTTGCATCCGGTGACATTTTACCTCTCATTGCTGTAATGTAAAGAATCTGGGTGCCATTACCATTCACGGAAAATCTGCAGGAGGTGAAAACCTCATCCTGGAATGACAAATATATAAAATGAAACTCAAGTTTCATGAGCAGAAAACAAAATCAACTGAAGGGAAGCAGGCATTTCTGGTCTCCAAGCCAATAACTAACTTCTCACATTTTCCCTCAGTAAAGAAGCTACAACTGTTGCTGTTTCTACATCCCAAATCCGACACGGACCACCTCCCAAGGAGACAAGGAACCTCCCATCAAGACTGTTTGACAAGAAAATAAATATCAGATTTTTCTACGTACAATAAAGCATAGCTTAATGCCGTCCAATCTTGTAGAAGAAAAAGTTAACCTGAAATCCAGATCCTTCAGAGTTGGGTGAGCATCAGCTTTATCAATAATAAGTGCCATACTAGGCCGCTTGAAGACTCTCAAGTGGCCATCCTGCACAATTTTTTTAAGGGATTGTATAAAATATCAACTGGATCTTAAGACCCCTGCTCAATATTACCAAACTTTACATTTTATTAAACATCCGTATGCCATATGGGGAATGGCTAATGAGAGAGCATGAAGAAAAGAAAGAAGATAATTGTTTAGTGAGATGATTATATTACCTCACTCCCGACAGCAAGTGCAGAACCTTCCTTGTTAAATGCCAATGCTAACTGTTGCCCAACATTTTCCAATTCTGTAAGCACCCTCTCAGAAGCTCTCAGGCCCAAATCATTTGTTTCCATGCTCGTTGGTACATTCCACTCGAACCATCTACATGATAATTTCACTATATGAAGTTGACAGAACTTAGTAATTTGATAGTTACTACTATCCTAGAGGAAAGAAATCGGTAGAATTTATACCAAATACATGTTCCTCATTAGCTGGAACCATTGTTCATATCCAAAATTCCGTGAGAGCATGAATATGGGACGAGACAGTGACAGGGAAAACTCAAAAATAAAATACAAGTGAGCGCGATTCCAACTAAACCTAAATTGAACAAAGATACACCGTATCAAAAGAAATGGTAATCCGTAGTGCTCTGTGATTCTTCTCTAAACTAGTCATAACATTCATGACTAAACATGATAGTGAACTACGCCATTTAGGAGAACCTTGTACAAAATCTAATTATGGAAGTGACCATTGCTTGTAGATAATAGACTTCATCGGAAGCTACTTGTTGAATCTAAAAATACTTGTGTACGACCGAATGAGATCTGTTCAACACTAACTAACATTACGTAGTTGTTACAAGTTGAAGAAATACCTGCAACTTTCGGGGAATGCACAAATAAGGCCATCTCCACTTGGATGAACTGCCATTCTATAAGGTAAAAGATCACCAGTCCCATGCCTAGCCACCTGAAGCTCAAATTACAACCCATCTTACAAAACTTGAAGACAACAAAATCAAATTTGACCTCTAACCAACATAAAAACCCATGAATTCTCAGCTGACGATTTGATAGCATAAACACTTCTCAGCTGACGATTCAAATCCACATTACTTCATAAACCAGTATAATTTTATGAAGGGAAACATGATTGTACACTACTAACGAATCAATGAGGAGATCTAATGTGATCCTAATTTTCTAAAAGAAAAAAAATAATAACTTACCGGAGTTTCGGAGAGAGAATTTGAAGAGGAATCGAATTGGGTTAGAAGTAAAGAATTTGGAATCCCACTACTTCCTGCACCACCACCACCAGAAAGAACCAACCATGAATTCTTCTTGTTAATTGTTTCTTCTGCAGGTTCACTCTTTTTCTCTTCTTTTTCTTCTTCTTTTTCTTCTTCTTGTTTTTGAGGATGGTTTTTCTTATTATAGAGATCCCTCAATGGAACCCAAGCAGCTCCATAAAGAGGAACTCCATACTTTTGACAATTTGCTTCCCCCATTCTTTCTTTCTGGGTCTCACTTGATCGCTGGATTTGGGTTTTTTACACTGACGAAAGAAGAATAACAGCTGGGACTGTGAGTTTATTTCAAGGTCAATTACTGAGTTAACACGGTGTTCATTTCCACCGATCTTATTAGGATTTGCTATAGGCGCCTGATTTTTGATAAATGGAGCCGGAATCAGTTCTTCTGCAACCGTACTGTAGTTGACGGTTGTCACGATAAGTGGGGCGTTTGGATATCAGATATAGAAGCACTTTCAGAAGTAGAAATCAACCCCATAAATTACAAATAAAAATAATTTGTTTCACAAAAATTGACTTTTTTACTTGTAGAAGTGTTTCTGAAATTATGTACCCAAATTAATTTCTGACTTTTTTGCTTTAAGAAGTCAAAAAACAATTTCTTAATTGGAATCTAAATAAGTGAGTAACATTTGTAAATCAGAAATGAATTGAGAATGAAGTTAGAGTTTTAAATGCTATAACAGTAGGGTTTACTGATCAATAGCTTATGATGTCCAATTATATTATTCTCATTTAGTTACCACTAAGTATTAAGTTTCCAAAGTTCATTTTTTGTTCTCTTTGATTGCCTATTCGATTGACATGATGAAAAAGTAAAATTTTATTTACCGGTATTTTTTTTATGTTGATAGTGCTTGAATATGTAATACATTGTAAATTGATTAGCATTGTCACACATTGTTGTGATATGTAATGAATATTGAATACTGCAACCACAGTATATTTTAATGCATGTAGAAAATACAATTTTCTAGCTACTTTTTTGCAGTACCATGTGTGTTTGGAAGTGTATCCTCTTGTTTTCCTAGTGTTGTTTGAGATGCTAGTGTAAAAAAATTAGTGTGAAAGTGCTACTACATATAAAACCAACATACAACAAGAAAATACAGGTAATCGATTTTAACTGTGTTTGAAGTTGTATCCTCTTATTTGCTTAGTGTTAGATGAGAGGAAGATACATGGTTAGCCATGTGTTGTTTCTCATTGTCTATATACCACCAATCTATAAGTTTATAGTCTTATTCTTTTTCTTTTGATAATCAATCTATAAGTTTCTTTGGTCTTTTTCTTTTGAAATCAATCGATTAGGGATACATTATCATGGCTCGAGCTTTTGTTCAAAGATTTATATTTTCTGCCGATAGTTTCAACGAAGATGATAAAAGTGATAGCTGTGTGAATCACCAACCCTCCATTGAAGCCTTGACATTGGATTCCGGTAACCTTAATTCCCATATCCTATTATACCCCTAGTTTATTTGGACACGTTTTATGGTTTCAGAAATAACCACCGAGATGTTGGTTTACAAGGTCAATTTGGTCAGAGACGATTGAGAGTGGTTCATGTGGGTATATCCGGTTATGGCTATATAGGCATAGAAACTGGAGAACCTCTTATGTGTTTTCAAAGTTGTTGTACTAGTATGATTCGTTCAAGACTTGTGAAAGCAGATTTTTAGACTTAATTTTTATAAATAAAAATAGCAAACTAAATTAAAAATATGTTGTGAAAATTATGGAGAGAATGGGGTTAGGATTCCACCATTGGTCGATATTAGTGATTTAATAAAACAATAATTATGCAACTCAACATTTAAATTGATTCTAATAGTATTGCCTAGACATGTAGATTTCCAAAAGAATAGATGTTAATCCAAGCATAGAATATCAAAACCCTAAAACAAGCATATTCTATCAAGAGAAAATACACCTAACTAATCAAAATCATATAAAAAAAATTTAGTTCAATGCAAAAATCATAATAGAGTTGTTGTAATTAATTAATGGAAATATTTCACTTTTACCGAAACAACGGCTTCCTCCATAGCCCCAAGGATTGGGTTTAGCTCCTCACTATTACAAAGAAAACTAAATAGAAGAAATAAAAGAAAATTGTGAAACTGGCTACCGGCTCACCGGCTCTCCCTTGATTGTGCTCTCTTGCTCTCTATTTATACACACAAACCCATTAATCAAATATATTCTTCCATAACTCCAAAATCTTCTTCTTTTTAATTAAAAATATCTTCAAGAATTTTTCTTCTTCTTTATATTCTCTAAATTTCTTTATTATACCCAAATCTTCTTTAATTCGCAGAATCAAATCCAAGAGAAAATCCTCTAAGATATCTTTCATGTTTAATAGAAGATAACTTCCTTTTTTTCAAAACTCCGGTAATTAATACTCATAGATTTCCTGTTTATAAGGAAGAGATATTATTGTCTCAAAAATTGTAAATCCTTTACCGTTGAAACCCAAATTTCTCGCCAATATTCTGTTTGAAAATGAATAAGAAGGTGGTGCCCCTATCCAAAGTACAGGTGCCTTTATTAATTTTCTCAGAGAGGTGCAAGCATCACTATTCGAGCAACTTTTTTCCACACAAGTGTATTTCTCCAAAAACACCTACACAAACATACAAACACCATAATTAGTACAAAATCAAACACTAATAATAGAGACACTGAGCACAATTCAGACACAAAAATGTGTCTATCAAATACCCCCAAACTTATTATTTGCTAGTCCTCGAGCAAATCTAATCTAGAAAATAAAAATGACTACACTTAGCACGTGCAGCAAGCCGTTAAACCGCTAGGTGGCCCTAGCGGCGGAGTGTTGTCTCCAGAGGGTTTACCAGAGGTGTACCCACAAAACCATTACTCCAGACCCTAGCTATCTATGCAGAACCTTGGAAGGCACTAAAGAATCTCCTTGGTTGGCAAACAATCATTGAATATAGGAGGAAGTACCCTGATGCGAAATTCCAATTGCTGTACACGAGTTTGCACTCATCATACTAAAATTCATATATAAGTGACAGAGCTCTACTCAGATAGTTTCTGTACATCATAACCGGAGTCAACCAATCACATGGAAAGATTAAGAAGATGGATAAAGAGATGGTTAAAAGTGAACGGTGTTTCCCATATCTGTCTGAAGGCCTCTGCCAAGGTGAACCTATCCTAATGGACTGAGATACCGGTCTGACTAATATCTACACATCTGGCATATACAAGGGGACCAGTGGTCGATAAACCTAACTCTAGGTCAACACAACTGGCATATACAAGGGAACCAGTGGCCGACTTTATTGAATTTATTCCGGTTGGTCTAATGGTCTGGTCTTTCTTCTTTTTTTTTTTCCTATTTTTTTTTGTGGTATCTCAATCACTCTATTCCACCATAGAAAAGGTAACAACTTGAATCGTGTGCCCCACCAAATCACTTAAAAAATAAAAACAGAAGGATTAGGATTCAACGAGATATGGCAAAACTACCATATTTTTTTTTTAATTCTAACACCTGAGCTCTGTGCTTTTATGAATAGACTCTTTAGATGTTTCCATCTAATCAGATTGGTTCCTCAACTCCTACAACCAAGATGTTCCCATCCACTTAGATTCGTTAGTGACCTTAATAAGCATAAATTTCTAGGCTCTGGAGTTTATTTGTTACAGCTAAGAGCTAACAAAAAGTTTCTTCCCCACCCCCAAACTTAAATCTAACATTGTCCTCAATGTTCTAAAGATGAAATTAAAAGCATGAACAATAAGAAACTGTTACCACTTGATGGATGGAAAAAGAAATAAGGAAGGATATTACCGTAAGCATGAGTACCTCCCAGGAAATGCTAAATTTAAAGTCTTTAGCTAGACATCAAATACCTCAAAAAGGATTGTCACCTTCCAAAGTCATATATCAATAGTCGAAACAATTGTGGGTCCATAATACCAAATAGAGCTGACACCAGTATGAGACAACTGCACTGATTCAGAAAAATGAAAAGAAGGAGCACGTCCTCATCTAAGGTTTCTGTCAAGACAACTGTGTTTAACCGCGGCGCATAATTGAACTTCATATGTGTGTCTCGATAAATAGATTCATCCGAAAAACGGGTCTCTAATACCTGGGTTACCTCCTGGACAGTATCAGGAGGATCGGGTTGCGGAGTCTGAAAAGACACAAGTAATGTCTCAGATGTACAAGGCTCGAGTCCCAAGTTAGGGACTCTAATTAGGGATACGATGCAATCACAAGAACCATCACTACCCCCGAACTTAGGGTTACCAGACAAACCTCTAACTATTTCTTGAATTTCCGGATCTTCAGAGTCCTTAAAATACTCAAGAGATTCTTCTAGTTCTCTACCCCCAAACTTAGGGTCATCATTATTCTCAGAAAAACCTAAAACTATTGCCTGAATTTCTGGGTCCATAGAATCTTTAAAATACTCAAGAGCTTCTTCTAAAGATTGATCACATATCTGATCTAAGAGAATGGTTTCCTCAAAATCATCTAAAGAATCTACCAGTAAAGTGTCAAGCCAATTATCCTGAACCAAATCCTGAACTAAAGTGCTAATCATATTCACTTCTTCTAAATCATCGTTCTCAGAAGGTTGTCTAGTAATATTAAAGACATTTAGTTCAGTGGTCATATTACCAAAGGATATGTTCATAAGCCCAGTCCTACAGTTGATGACAGCGTTAGCTGTGGCTAAAAATGGGCGACCTAAAATCACTGGGATTTGACGACTTGGGTCCTGAACAGGTTGGGTGTCTAGAACAACGAAATCCACAGGATAAATAAATTTATCAACCTCAATCAGAACATCCTCTATGACACCACGAGGGATTTTGACAGACCTATCAGCTAATTGTAGTGTCATTTTAGTCGGTTTCAACTTACCAAGACCTAGCTGGGTACATACATGATACGGGAGTAAGTTATCACTAGCTCCTAAGTCAAGTAAAGCTTTATCGACCATGTGATTACCAATCGCACAAGATATGGTGGGGCATCCAGGATCCTTATACTTAGGGGGTGTTTGGTTCAGAAGAATGGAACTTACATGACCAGCTAAAAAATCTTTCTTATGGACATTAAGCTTACGCTTTCGTGTACAAAGATCTTTAAGGAACTTGGCATAAGCAGGCATCTGCCTAATTGCTTCTAATAGAGGAATGTTGATGTTAACCTGCTTAAATGTTTCGATTATCTCGTTGAAAGTCGACTCCTTCTTTGTTGGGGATAAAAAATGTGGATATGGGGCTCTAGGCAAAAAGGTAGACCTATCAGGAATTTCTTGGGAATCCTTAGAGACTGTTTCAGTTTCCTCGTCTACGGGATCCTCTTGGGAAGTAGAAGGTGGAACTACAGTATGTCCACTAGGCATGGCTACCTTATTGTCTACCGTTCTACCACTCCTAAGGGTTGTTATCGAGTTCACATGGTTTGATGATTTCTCACCAGCTAAAGATATTTGATGGACTCCCCTAGGGTTGGGTTGTGGTTGACTAAGAAACTTTCCTTTTTCTCTCAATGTCTCATTTATCTGACTAACCTGGGTTTTCAACTCGGAAATAGCCTGAGAGTTAGCTTGTACCATATTTTTATTTTCATCTAATCCTTGTGCAACCGATTGTTGAAATTCTAAAGTGTTCCGAGTTAACAAGGCAAGAGACTCTTCTAAACTCATGATTTTCTTATCTGAAGGGATCTGAAACTGTGCCGGAGCTGAAGGATTCTTAGTATAGCCAAAACCTGGGGGAACCTGAGCATTACTAGACTGACCTTGATTCTGGCCCTTGGACCAAGAAAGGTTTGGATGGTTTCTCCATCCAGGATTATAGGTTTCTGAATATGGGTCAAACTTCTGTTGGTTATCAAACCTAGTGTTGTTATAAAAAGCATTGGCTTGCTCTTCAACAACATGGCCTTACCAAAAAGGCTCATTTCTTCCACTACTACCACTATAATGACCTAATTCTAAGGCTTCTAACCTTTTGGCTATAGCTGCTATTTTGGCATCTGACTCATAAGATCCTTCTACCCTATTAACATTTCCTCTACTTAGAAGAATTGTTTTCTAGGGTTCCCTACTATTTTCCCATTGTTGGGTCTTATCGGAGATTTCATTCAAAAATGCCATCGCTTCATTAACAGTTTTATTCTCAAACCCACCTGTGCATAATGACTCAACCATGGTTGTTGTTGAATAATCTAAACCCTCGTAGAGGATCTGAACTAACCTAACCTTCTCCAAACCATGATGAGGACATTGAAATATCAAGTCATTGAACCTTTCTAAGTACCTGTATAAAGATTCTCCCTCTTGTTGGGCAAAAGTACATATTTGTGTCCTAATAGACGATGTTTTATGCCTTGGGAAAAACTTATGTATAAAGACAGAAGTAAGTTGGTCATAGGTTTCAATTGACTCAGATTCCAAACTATACAGCCAAGATTTGGCTTTATCTTTTAAGGAAAAGGGGAATAACCTAAGTTTCAACGCATCATCACTTAGGTTTTTAATTTTCAGAGTACTATAAACTTCCTCAAATTCCCTAACATGAAAATAGGAGTTCTCATTCTCCTTCCCTAAAAACATTGGGAACATCTGTAAAGTCTCAGGTTTCAGTTCATAATTTTCCTCGGTTTCAGCTAACTTGATACAAGACGGACGAGAGGTCCTAGTTGGGTTTAGCAAAGCTTTCAAAGTTTCCATTTCTGGCACTACCAAAGGACTAGGAGTACTAGGGGTACTTTCCTCACAAAGAGACAGATTCTCAAAACTGAAGTTTCCAAAAACGGGGCTCTCAAAAGAAGAGTCTTCGAGCTCCCCGTCTTCACAAGAAGAACTACTAGGTTTTTCACTAATCAAACGACCCAGAGTGTTTCTTTTCCAAGCCCGTTTAAAAACTTCGGGCATACACTAGAAAAAAAAAAGTCCCAAAACGGAAGGGATGTTCTATGCAAACACAAACAAGGCTGACTCCACCACATCAAACCTAATGATTTCTAGCAAACAAAAAGCATGATGGCTCCACTTAGATTGTTTCTAGACCAGCTTCTAATCCTTCGAACCAGAATTCGTTACAATTTAAGCAAACCCCTCTGGAATCAATCCGAGTTAAAGTAAGTTGAATAGAGGCGAGGGGAGCTCGGTGGATCTTTGATACCCAAGGCCTCACCGGTATTACAAGGAGGCGCAGTCACGCATTCAACTTATAGAAACCGTCAAGAACTTCGAAGTATGCTTAAAAGAGTAACCAATATTTTTCGAATGACTTTCCTGTTAAGCTCGTTACGCTATCGGTCTCGTTCTAGTCAAAATTTTAGGCTTAGGTTCGCGTTTGGTGCGTTTTCCTAAGGCGGGCAAGAAGAGAACGGTGATGAAATCCGAACCTTATCTTGTATGGCCAGTCCTTGCCCTTTACTAGAAAATTAAAGCAGCCGTTTTTAAGTCCTCAACATATATGCATACGAAGGAAGACAGTAACTCGCTGACAGGGGATTCGCGAGTGTTTCGACAAACTTACCTCCCGCACCAGACGGGGGATGAACCTTTGTAGTCGACTCGGGCCACGACTCCTATGTCATGTACGAACCCGAGGGGCCGAGGTGATATCGTAATCACTGTCCTTCTCTGCAAACAGTTTATATTTAAACTACCCTTCCGTAGGGTTTAAAAATAATGTCCCAAAATTTAAAGTCCAAAGTCCAAAAATATAAAGTGCAAAAGAAAAAGAAAGTCTAAAAAAAATAAAAATCTACAAAAATAAAAATGTCTCTTTTTTTTTCCTTTCTTTTTTTATAAAAAAAAAAATCTTCTTCTTTCGCTCCTTTGGCTTTGCCTTTTACTCCAGTCTTTAAGTATTCACCAAAAGCTTTGGCAAAATTTTCTTTCGCTCCAAATTCCAAACTCTGAAAGAAAAAGACAAAAACCCAAAAACGTAAAGAAGAACAAATAAAAATAAGAACCTAAAAAAAAAATCTAAAAACTCTATCCTAAAGACAAGTCCGCGTCGGCGGCGCCAAAAATTTGATGTGTTTTCAAAGTTGTTGTAGTAGTATGATTCGTTCAAGACTTGTGAAAGCAGATTTTTAGACTTAATTTTTATGAATAAAAATAGCAAACTAAATTAAAAAGATGTTGTGAAAATTATGGAGAGAATGGGGATAGAGTTTATTTTTACTAGTGATTTTCCACCATTGGTCGATATTAGTGATTTAATAAAACAATAATTATGCAACTCAACATTTAAATTGATTCTAATAGTATTGCCTAGACATGTAGATTTCCAAAAGAATAGATGTTAATCCAAGCATAGAATATCAAAACCCTAAAGCAAGCATATTCTATCAAGAGAAAATACACCTAACTAATCAAAATCATATAAACAATTTTTAGTTCAATACAAAAATCATAATAGAGTTGTTGTAATTAATTAATGGAAATATATCACTTTTACCGAAACAACAGCTTCCTCCATAGCCTCAAGGATTGGGTTTAGCTCCTCATTATTACAAAGAAAACTAAATAGAAGAAATAAAAGAAAATTGTGAAACTGGCTACCGGCTCACCGGCTCTCCCTTGATTGTGCTCTCTTGCTCTCTATTTATACACACAAACTCATTAATCAAATATATTCTTCCATAACTCAAAAATCTTCTTCTTTTTAATTAAAAATATCTTCAAGAATTTTTCTTCTTCTTTATATTCTCTAAATTTCTTTATTATACCCAAATCTTCTTTAATTCGCAGAATCAAATCCAAGAGAAAATCCTCTAAGATATCTTTCATGTTTAATAGAAGATAACTTCCTTTTTTTCAAAACTCCGGTAATTAATACTCATAGATTTCCTGTTTATAAGGAAGAGATATTATTGTCTTAAAAATTGTAAATCCTTTACTGTTAAAACCCAAATTTCTCGCCAATATTCTGTTTGAAAATGAAGAAGAAGGTGGTGCCCCTATCCAAAGTACAGGTGCCTTTATTAATTTTCTCAGAGAGGTGCAAGCATCACTATTCGAGCAACTTTTTTCCACACAAGTGTATTTCTCCAAAAACACCTACACAAACATAAAAACACCATAATAAGTACAAAATCAAGCACTAACAATAGGGACACTGAGGACAATTCAGACACAAAAATGTGTCTATCAACCTCTGAGTGACTGGATTCTAAATTTTATGGAAGAGTTTGAAGCACATGTATCTTACTGCTTTTACGTCTTCAAGATGAAAGTTGTAGATTATAATGTGTTTCTTGGAGTACTGAGAAACTTTCCAACCATTCACCTGAAAACAATTTCGGGTCACTCAGCAGATATGTCAGAGATATGACAATTTTTTCTCTCGCGACCAAGGAACGGATATGGTATGAAACCAAGGTAAATCATTCTGTTGTTTTTTCCCATATTAATTTAATAGAATCTTGTTGTTAGAGCATTGCTCGGTCGAACTCACAAGTGTTGCTATCTCAAGCTTGTTGTCAAATTCAGTTGATCAAAACTATATCTTGATTTCTAGTCTACAATTAGTCAAGTCTCAGACTAGGATAGAAGTGTGTAGTTGAGTACCAGACATCACTGCGTTCTACCGTTTGAAGGCGAAGATTAACCGAAGTTTCTGGAGGACTTCTTCAACAAAAGTTAAGTGAAGACTGAACCACCTATTACTCAAGTTTTCACCTTTCTATCTATGAGACTATGTCGCATGACTAATTAAGACTATTACATGCACAACAAGGATTTCGAGTCAAGTTTATCTTGTTAATCATTCTCGAAATATATATGACAAAGCTTATGAATATTTGTTCATACTTGATGAATTTGGCTAAGAAAAATTTATTATACATGATCCAAATCATGATTCAAGATTATCATTTGAAAATAGCTTGGAACAGTGATATGTGCCATTGATATTATTCGAGAATTTTCAAATTGATTAAGAGAGAAATATAGAACTAATGTAAATATGTATACAAGACAGTACTCATACCAGCTTACATATTGGCACAATTTTTATAGGTCCGGAGCCGCAATACATGTACCCAGTATACGTATCGGCGTAGCTATTGTTCGACAACGACTTTTTGGTACGCATACCCGGTATCCATACCATGAAAAGTTTGTTGACTCGTGAACCTGGAAGGTACGCATACCTAGTATGCAACATGGAAAAGATCTGTTGGTTTCTAAATCGGAAAAGTACGCATGCCCAGTATCCGGTCTGTGGATTCCTGAACCCGTTTTTGTCTTAAGGGTATACATACCCGGTACATGTACCTTGACAAAGATAGTCACGAAATTGAATTAAGTACACGTACTTACCTTGTCAAATATTTTCAGATGCATCAACATTATTTCTACGAGATAATGGAATTTGAATAAAAGCACTATGTAGACATTTTAATCACATTATAACTTATGGTTGTGACTCAAGATCAGAGTCTTAAAATGTTACATGAAAACGATTAAGCTTATAGTTCGTCTGATTAGTTTCGGTTAACCTTTCATGAACAAGTCTTTGTACATGGTTAGGTTACGGTTCATCCTAATTAGTGTGTATATTTTGTTGTGTTAATCTCAAATCAAAGATTCATCCAACGGTGGATATCGATTGCTTGATTGCAAAGCTATTTTAGCTTAAGTCTAAACAACCTTTGTTTTGAAAGTCCATATAAAGAGAACTCATGCAACTGGGATCTTTGAATCCCCGACATTTTTTTTGTGTATCCTAGTTGTAAACTAGAATCGCCATTTCCTTCAAACCCTTCTAGGGTTTAACGACTAAAAAGACTTCAACTAGGGATTAGTGAATTTATATCCGACTATCTTTATCTTGATAACATCATTCCGATTAAGCAAGATAGATAAAAATCACAAAGTTTATTCGTCTTAGACTTTCTGATTCCACGGGTATATTCCTCTAGTAATTACTTGTGAGGTGAATAAGAAACTAGGATGCTCTTGGAGTTGTAAGTTCTGGATTTTGAGGTTTCCTAGATTTTATCTATTGCAATCGATTTCCTATATCACCTTGATTTTTGATCAAAACGGGGATCACATATAGGCTTATCTATGGGAGGCATATTGGTTTAAAGTCTTTAATTAAGTTGGAGCAACTCTTAGACTGTAAAGGACGTCAGCTATGAGAATCAATTGCGCAGAGTCTTGCGGGATTCAAGAGGCGTAAGGAGCGTGACTGTAACTGAATTGCTAAGAACGGTTTAATTCGGTCTCAACTACATTCCAGTCCGAAGTAGTGGTAGTATGCTAGAGTCTGTAGCGTCTTAATACAGTTTAGTGTTCAAATATGGAATAGGTCCCGAGGTTTTTATGCATTTGCGGTTTCCTTGTTAACAATATTTATGGTGTCCGTTTTATTTCTTTTTTCGCATTATATTGTTTATTGATGTGTTTCGTAACTAAAATAAATTAATTAATATTATTCTACCTGATTAACAAGTAATATAGTGTAGTCAAGTTCGTTCCCATAAGGAGCAAGGGGCTTTAGTTTTCTTATAAATGTCAGAAAAGGGGGGTTTTCTTGTTTTAAGATTGCAAAAGAAAGTAAATAAAATAATCAAAAGTTAAAATTGAAATCAATAAGAGAGATTAGATCAAGGATTCTTTCTTCGTTACAAAACAATGATTCAAGTTATGTTTCATCTACTTGTTATTAGTCACATATTATCACCAATCGTAGGTATAGCAGCTAGATCAGTGCTAAACCCCGAATCCCTTGTATCATCGGATACATAAGTTCTCATTTAACGGATTCTATTTACCAAACCATCTAGTAGTAGATCAGTCAAGATGTAAGTTAGTTAAACACATTAATATTTATGAATTTGTTAGGTTGATATTAGTAGTTAGACTCTTAGATCAAAGTCTACTTTTTAACGCTGTTTTCACACACAATCGCTCCACGGAATCCCTCCGCAAGGTCTCGTATTTTCTACTTGTGTAAAGAGTCAAGAAACGATTGCTTATCCCCTAACTTTAACTACCTTTAGATCAATTAATAAATCAATTTAGTTGTGCACCTAAATGACATATCAATCAAGCATAAATATTAATATTAGCGAAAACAAACGATAATCATATTGATAGAGCACTGCTCGGTCGAACTCGCAAGCGTTTTTATCTCAAGATTGTTTGTCAAGTTTAGTTGTCAAAACTATAAGTCTTGATTTCTAGTTTACTTATAGCTATGTCTCGGATTAGGATATAATGTGTGGTTGAGCTTTAGACTTCATGGCGTTCATCGATTGAAGACGAAGAACTACTAAGGGGAGCTTGTGGAACTTCATCAACAAAAGGTATGTGGAGACTTGAACTCATCTATCACTTAGAAGTTTATTTCTATTTTATCTCCTATTGAGACAAAAGTCGTACAGCTATATAGACTTTACAGTATACACATTTGATATTTCAAGCTGAGTTTAACTCGCTTACATATTTCTCGAAATATGTGTTGGGAAGCTTTCGCTTTAACCAAATTCATATTTTATTCTTAACGAAAGTCGAAAGATGATCATGTGAAAATCGCCTGGTAACATCTAACATGATTTGTGTGAGACAGTCATTTGATGTAGACTCGAAATGTTTCATATTGATCGATCACTTGAAAATTGCTTTGAAGCTAATAGTTTGTGTGAGACATCTATTCTTGTCTTCCAAGAATGTTTCAATGATTTAAATGGGAGTTTAAAAAAATTAACCTTTGATTGTATATAACATAGTATGCGTACTTGTATGCTAACTGTTGCAAGTGTATTCCAAGGCCGAGAATTTAGTATGCATACCCGTATGCGTACTGATTCAACAGTTGAAGTCCGGGAACTACAATATTCATACCCGTATGCGTACTGATTCAACTGAGTTCTGTCATGAACGACAATATGCGTACCCGTTTGCATACTGGTGAACAATACCAAGTTCGGGAACTTAGGTATGTGTACCCGTTTGCATACCTGAGTGGGTTGAGTTCTAAAATCGATTATGTATGTTTACATACTCATGAAAAAATATGAATGCAATCTTTGCAAACCGTGGCTACAATGTTCATGAATCGATTCTAGTGAATCAAACCAATTTTGCTTCAGTTGTGTCTTGTGTACATCTATGAGAATATAAACAATTGAACAACTCTATAACTAGTTTCAGTTGAGTCATTTAAACTAGTTGTGATAAAGATGAACAAGGTTGATATGAAAGTGTTCATATGGCTAACTTCGGTTAACTATTGTTGAGCCAACCAAGTATACAGTTTAGCTACGGTTACCCATATCTAAATGAAGGCACATTTCATTTGTGTGTAACAAGCTAAGTCAATCTAAGGGGTGGAAGATATTATCTTGACTCTAATCAAGTTTTCATCCAACGGTGAGTATTGAATGCTTTGTTACCAAGGTAGCATTAATTGCAAACCCTAATTTCAAGACTATATAAGGGAGAACTCTAGCAACTGGGAAACCTAATCCCCACACCTCATGTGTGATACTAGTTGCGACTAGAGTCGATTCTCCTTAACCTAGGTTTTTCCTAAAACTATTATAGGTTAACGACTTAAAGACTTCATCGGGATTCTGTGGCCAGACCCAACTATTTTCTCTGTAGTTGCGTATTCTGATCTTACTTTTTTCTATCGTGTTGAGTACTATATTCTCTAAGATTTGCTCGATATTTAATCTCCGATATGTAAGATAAAAAGTAGTCACAAAGCTCTTCGCTTAATTCTTTGTGATTCCACAATATCTTGTTTGGATACCATACGATTAAGATTATTGTGAGGTGATTGATATTACTAGGATGTTCTTCGGGAATATCAGTCTGGATATCAATTGCTTCCTGCACCTTGATTTATCAAAATACGGAATAAAAACTCGTAGGTATTTCTGTGGGAGACAGATTTGTCTATTCAATAGACTTTTCTGTGTGAGACAGATTTGTTTATCAAATCTTCGACTTTGGGTCGTAACAAATCTTGGTTGATGTTGAGATCATCTAAGGGAATCAAGTGCGTAGAGTCCTGTTGGGATTCATAGGCGTATGGAACGAGATTGTACCATAATCAGTGGGAGATTGGTTAGGGCTCAACTACATTCCAGGCCGAAGTTAACCTGTATTAGGCTAGAGTCTGTAGCGGCTTAATATAATGTGGCGTTCAAATCTGGACTAGGTCCCGGGGTTTTTCTGCATTTGCGGTTTCCTCGTTAACAAAAGTTCTGGTGTCTGTGTTATTTCTTTTTCGCATTATATTTTTATGTAATTGAAATATCACAGGTTGTGCGTAGTTCAATCAATTTGTGAATCCAACCTTTGGTTGTTGATTGAAATTGATTTACGCTTGATAATTGGTCTTTGGTACGATCCAAGTTATTTCTCTTATTAATTTGGCTCACAGATTTCTATCTGTGATTGCAGATTGATTTGAGAAATTGAGATATAACTCTTGGATATATTTTCCTTGATTGAGTCTAACTGTCTAGTTGATTCTCTTGGAATTATATTGGAGTTAATCCATACATATTGCCTAAAATAAATATTGGGTATGGTTGTTAGACCCCCATTTTTTCAATTGGTATCAAAGCAGGCAAACACGTTTATCACCTCATAAGTCTGTGTATGTAGCAATCTGACTCTACGGACAGAAAAGTTATCTCTATAAACATACCACCAGTCTTCGATGGTTCAAATTACTTATGGAGGAAAATTGCTATGCGTTCCTTTCTTTAAGAACGTGATTTTCAATCATGGGTTCGTGTAGTTAATAGCTATGATCCTTCGGTTGTTACAGAAGGCGATGCAACTGTTCCAAAGGATATTGGTGCATATGATCCTACCGAGATTCTCGCTGAAAAGCAAAATTCTGAAGGATTAAATGCTATCATCCATACTATTACCAAAGATCTTCAGCACCATGTGACTACGTGCATTAAGTCTAAAGAAGCCTAGGATATCTTAGAAATTGTATTCGAAGGAAATTCCTCTAAGAAAGAAGCTAGGCTTCAAAACCTAAATTCTGATTGAGAAAACCTTCATATGGCTGATGAAGATTCATTTGATGAGTTTAGTCACAAAATGTATGAAATTTTTAATGCATCTTTTGCATTGGGTAAGACTATTCCTGAAAAGGACATCGTGATGAAAATTCTCAAATCGTTGCCAGCCAAATAAGATTCTAAGAAACATGCCATCGTTGAAGGAAATAACCTTAATACTCTTTCCAAAAATACTCTTGTTGGGAATTTAAATATCTTTGATCATGAGCGTACATCCAAATCTGGGAAGGATATTGCTTTCAAATCACAAAAGAACACTAAATTACTTGACAAAGGTAAAAGTGTTGGCTGCTCTGTAATTGATCCTATTGAGACTGATTCATCAGATGAAGATCTTGACAATTCAGTTTCAGTGATCACAAGACAGTTTAGAGATCTTCTTTTGAAGAGAAGTAAACGGTTCATCCGAGATAAACCCAGGTCATCAGTCAAACCTCATGACCGTGCCCCTCCGAAAAATAGGGACACTGATATGCCATAGTGCTTCAAGTGTATTGGTTTTGGTCATTTTGCTAATGAGTGTCCAAATCGTAGAAAATACATTGGGAACAAAGGTCTTGCTGCAACTCTTGATGAAATATCTGATTACTATGATTCAAACGATGATGAAAAGTCAAGTGTTGCACTCCTTGGTGAAAATATTAATTTTGATAATTGTAGCAATACGTACATCAATCTTGACATTCTTCATGGAGAAACTTCGTCAACCACTATGGAGGATAAAATGGATTTTTCCCTGTCTATTGAAATTCTATTTCATATGTTTCAGGTACCTCAATTTGTTTAGCAGCATGCTCAGCTATCGTGTCTGAATCGTCCTCCACATTGACATGTTCTTTTTGTACTTTTAAGGGTCATGAATTCTCTAAATATTACAAGTACAAACATAAGATAAGATATGTCAATAAACTTCAACATAGAGAAAATCGATTAGCAAACAAGCTCAAACTTGTTCAGAAGTCTAATTCATCAGAGGTAAGTAAACTCAATTCTCCGATAAATTTAATTTCTAAAGAAATGATTAGACCTCTCCTGAAAATAACTAGTTCTAAACATTCCGTGAAAAAGGGTATTAAGAATTTCGTACAAGAATTGAATGGTAAACAAATTATTGTTCATCCCAACACAACTTGATCGTGTTGTAAGTGCATCTTGTCTCATGTGCCTGGTCAAAGAGACAAGAGTTGAGCACTTTTCAGGATTTAAGAAAATAATTTTTTTTGTTTGTTTTATTTTCTTTTGGTTTTCTGGAATTCTGTTAATCCTTTCATATCATAAATTGGTATTGGAAAGGATTTCCCTTTTTTTATTATTGAAAGAGGGTTAAATTCGACAATTCAGCCTTTTTTAGGGATGTGAATTAGTCGTACGGGAATCCTTTTACTTGTACAAAGGTTCTGTAACCCTACATTCCTTTTTCCTTCCTTGAAAACTCTTTTTACCACACGCCTGCTTGTAGAGTCTGTTTTGAGTATTCTCACAATCCCATATTTGCAATGGAGACTCCATGCATCATGTCTGCTGATGGAAAAGATGTTAATATGATTGTTAAGCCATCAATCTTGAAGTTAAAAGATAAATCTCTTTCATTTACAACTTTAAAGAGGAAAAGGAAGAATATGATGAAACCAAGGGATATCCCCTCTAATCTTCAAAAGTTTTTTGGTGTTCTTGAAGAGTTAAAATAAACTAGGAAGGATATTCAACAAATAAAGTCTATTGTTCTAAGAACTCTTGAAATTCAGAAGGCCCTGGTTCGGCATCAGTCAAGAAGGTTTGTTGGGATTGACTCCTTTCTTCATGAACCTTATATTCCAATGAATTTTGACGACAAGGAGTTCGGGGACGATAAAAAAAATTTCATAAATATTAATGTCTAGGAAACTTCTTATGAGAATTTATTCTTGTGTTTTAAGAAGGATAACTAGGGTCTGGAGTGGCACATACTGTGATTACACATAGCTAGTGCCAACGATTTTCATCTTGAAATGTTTTTAGATTTATTTATTTAAATTCTAAAGTTTATTTGGAAGATGATTTGCAATATTAATATTCAATGGTTTTATATATTGCAAAATAATGTTATGGGATATGAGTGTTTACGTCTGTGAACTATGATTGTCCTATATATGTCAAAAGTTAAGTCTATTGTGTCATTATGCAAATATTGATAAAAATAAATAGAATGAATCTTTGAATATTCCGCAGTATTGATCTTTCCCTGATCCACTTCTATGTGAAAGTACTGTGCGGCTCCATAAGTTTTCTTATGTTGAGCATTTCTGATTAAATTAATCATTGAGGTTCATTTGTGGTTAATTTAATTGAGTTTTCTAGATACAAATTGATGTTTCATGTAATTTGTTAATGCCCAAAGAAATCCTTCTTTTCTTGTAAAAGTAAGGTCGCTCTTGTTGTTCTTTTGGGAATGACATTTTATGGGGGAGAGTTCTTAATTGAACTTGTGCTTAATTGCCAAATCTTTGTGGGGAGTGCGGCTGTGGAATATTGTAGGAGTTTTCTTGTATCTTTATAAACTCCTTGATGAATACACTAAGTTTCGACTATGTGAAATCATCGAAACAAAGTTGATATGTTCTCTTTTAGTCATGAAGTATCTCTATGAGAATTTCATTATGATCCCGCTAGTTTTCGTACCTTTGCCAATTTATATTGAAAAAAATGGGGAGAATTATTGTGTAGTTCACACTACAATTACATATGGTTTACAGATCATTATGTAAGGGGGGTAGTTTTCATTGTGATATGAAGTTTTGACTAAGGGGAGTAATACATATCACCATAGTATTATTATCAAAGTTGTGACACAATTCAACTTTGAAGTTGTGTAATAATACTATGACATTGTATAACAATACAAAGACATCTTGTTTTTATATATTATTATGGCTACGGATCTTTAACAACTATGATGCTGAGTTGAACACGTTCAAAATCACAGGAGTACTTGGAAGTGACGAAGATTTCGATTAATGTTGAAGAACCAAGGAAATTAAGCATTTGGATGTTTATTTATTTTGTAAACCATATGTATTGATAGTTTTGTCACTAAAATTGACAAAGGGGGAGATTGTTAGAGCACTTCTCGGTGGAACTCGCAACCGTTGCTATCTCAAGCTTGTTTGTTAAATTTAGTTGTTTAGTTGTCAAAACTATAAGTCTTGATTTCTAGTCTACTTATAGCTATGTCTTGGATTAGGATAGAATGTGTAGTTGAGAATTAACAAAATAACTACTAAGGGGAGCTTGTGGAACTTCATCAACAAATGGTATGTGGAGACTTGAACTCATCTATCACTCAGAAGTCTATTTTTATTCTATCTCCTATTGAGACAAAAGTCGTATAGCTATATAGACTTTACATTATACACATTTGATATTCCGAGCTGAGTTTAACTCACTTACATATTTCTCGAAATATGTATTGGTAAGCTTTCGCTTTAACCAAGCTCATCTCCTATTCTTGACGAAAGTCAAAAGATGATCATGTGAAAATCGCCTGGTAATATCTTACATGATTTGTGTTTGAAAAGGCGAGGGTACCCAAATATACCTCAAGCTAAAACTTTTCCTACCTATAAGTCCTTTCTCCGAAAGTGATTGTCTATGGACTGAGTCGAGACAATACAACTAATCGGTTCACACTTCATGTGATCGTCTATGGATACGAGATCGAGACAATACAACTACGAAGTATGTTTAATTGATATAAAGGTTCGGACTTAACCAAACACAGTAGGATTGCTTATCAAGTAAATAGGAATTAACGTTTGTGTAATTTACTTTAATTACAATAAAACAATTATAATGCGGAAAATAAAAGTAAATGACACAACAAGATTTTGTTAACGAGGAAACCGCAAATGCAGAAAAACCCCGGGACCTAGTCCAGAATTGAATACTCTCAGGGTTAAGCCGCTACACAAAATTACACCTAACTTCGTGTAGTTGAGACTAAGTACCTAACTCTATAGTATACCTAGTTCTGCTTGTATTCCCACGCCTCCGACTTGTGAATAAGTCACGTACTTGGAACAATCCCTTTGGTTCGTATTCCAAACAGTAAAGGAACAAGAAATATGTTTGGTATCAACTCTATTCAACCAAGTGATATGAGTCAGACAAAGGCTCTTCCGTTTATCTCAACATAAACTCCTTCGTCGGGTCTAGATCTATCTTATGTTCAATCACCCAAAGGTAATCGGTTAAGATTAAACCAACAACACCTTTAATCCGAAGAATTGTGTTGATGCCGATCTACTCAATTAATCAATCCAATCTACCACAAGGATAAACCGATTATTAATTGGATCCTCTTTTCCCAAACAAGTATTGTGCACACCAAAGATTATAAAACCCAAGTCAGATCTTCAATATCTTCTTTGTCTTCAAATATTCTTAAATCTTCAATAAACACCTGCACACAATCACTTGAATCTCTTGTGATCAATCACGCACAGAACTGAGTATGTTAACAATTGATTATCACAAGATCGTCTTTAGAACTAACAACAGTCTAAAGATCCCTGTCGAAACTCTGAACTAGTTTGAGTGAATCTTATATCAGAGGATATGATTCTCAAGAATAAACAAACCAGGTGCAATCAGATTTCAACCACCGTTAGTCAATCAAATCAATCGAAAACAAAGATAAACCGCAATTAGATCTTCTCAATCCCAAAGAAGACTTTAAAATGATCGACCGTAAGATATTTCACTTAATTAGGTTACTCTCATCTCCGATAGGCAGCTACACCAGTAACAAAGACAAAAGAGGAAGTCTGTTGTTACGAAGGATTAGTTTGCTAGAAAGGACAACTTCGTGTATTTATAGACAAGGAAGTTTGGACACCAAGGAATTTCCAAAACCGAAAATATTCTCAAGATATTCATAAATACACAGATTCGGTTTTCATAATTCCTGGAAATGTTCTGTCCAAAAATATAATCGAAATCTCTCGGAAAATATAATTAGTAAATGCACATTACTAATTCCATAATTTCCCTACAAAGTTAAATTAATAACCTTAATTAAAAGATTCTTAACTGTTTCGATCCTGGGATTCTCTTCCCTTATACTTTAAGGAATATCTTTGAACAATTATAGAAATAAACATTCACAACACGTGTTCAAAGTTTGTCGACATCTTTACTTTGTAAGTTCTCTTTCACACTTACAACCTTGAAACCGATTTGCCACACTTCCAAACAAGTTTAGAATTGGTTCATCTGACTTTTAAGAATTATGTGATTGATCAAACCAACATTGATAAGCGCATAAGTGCTACATTTTATACCCATATTTATATTAGTTAGGGCTCGATATTTTGACTAATGACACTATTTTTGGTGCTTTTGTAGAAAGCACAAGGAATTCTGCTCTTCCAGAGAATAAACATCTAAAGTAGAATCTAAATTAGCACTTACGGCTCATACACCAATGGAACCAGAGCTTAACATTAATGTTCCAGTAGAATACCGAGTCACTGATTCATTTTGCACCATCACTTTCCATTTGACGGCCAGAGGATGATAGTGTGAAATAAAGTGGTCTCTTTGCTTAAGGGAAAGCACGTGAAGGGTTAGAAAAGTATTGGGACGTGGTGTTGTTCGGTTCATAAGAAAGAGGTGCATGTAATGATTGGTGAAACTATTCCGAGCAATGGATTTGGGGTGAGTTGTGGATGAAGTACCATCGAGAAAAAAAGGAAAATATTTGTATGTTGGTTGGTTTTATGTGGAGTTGTTGTTCTTGTGAAACAGATGAGAAAGCTCGGGAAACTTGGTAGCTTACTGACGTGGATTCCTCACTACGAACTTTTGATTCGAACATGAGTGCAGCAGCGAAGATGAAGGGTCCGTATGTCAGCGGGAGTTGGGAGAGTTTGCAAGAATAAATGGCAGAAACTCTCTGCAATCAGTCCAAGGAAATGAATGGCGTGTAGGCTGGAAATAGAAGGGAAGGTTTACTGACTGATTTGAGTTTGGTCTTATACCTACCATGGGTTCGGTCAGAAATTGGTGTTGGTTGTTTGTATACTGCAGTTTTGTTTACACGGAAACACGAAGTGAATGTGGAGGTTTTCGGTGGACGGAGATAGTTTCGAGACGGACGAATGGAGCTGCAGGTGGTGATCAGTGGTGTTGAGACGAAAATAAGATTTTGCAGTCAAGGAGAGTTATGTCTCGGCAGCAGTGGTCGATGGAGCAATGAAGGTGTGTCGACTGGTGGAGACGGATTTGTCTATAAGGGAGACTGGTCTTAACTGTGAACTCACAGCTTATTTTGGACGTACAAAGAGCTGGTGCTTCCATGATGGATCGAAAAGAGAAGAACCGTGGCCATTGATTTATTTGTACAGCTGAGACTGGAGATTTGTATTGCGTCTGTTGAATGGTGAACTGAGTACGATGGCTGCTGTGTTTTGAGAGCATAAGAGAAAGAGACGAAGGAGACGACATCGGTTTAATCCTTCCACTTTTGTTATTATTTTTAATGGGTTTTAAGAAACCCATAATTATGTGTTGCTAAATTTCTTGTAACTAGGGTTTTTATGGTTGAAACTACATGGAGTATTAGGCTACATTAAATTGAATGATTTAGCAACAGACCATTATGATTTGAATAGATTAATCTTTGAATATTATTTATTGATTTATTAAAAAATGAGTTGTTGCATCAGCAGTTTTAAAAGCCTAAGGGCGTAATTTATAGTTTTACAAATATGTTTGCCTTATTATTTGATGATCCATGCTTGGTTAATTTCTTTGATGGGTTATACTTAGAAAAGACAAATAATATTCGTGAACCTGAATTTAGTTTCATGTAACTTTCTCGTTAACACAATTTGATTGTGCTTGCTTGGGTTTAGTCTTTTGATGTGCCATGCTTAACGTGTATGCTGGAAATTGAAGGGAAGGTGTACTGACTGATTTGAGTTCGATATTATACCTACCATGGGTTTGGTCAGAAATTGGTGTTGGTTGTTTGTATATTTTAGTTTTGTTTACACAACAACACGAAGTGAATGCGGAGGTTTTCGGTGGACGGAGATAGTTTCGAGACGGAACGAACGGAGCTGCAGGTGGTGATCAGTGGTGTTGAGACGAAAATAAGATTTTGCAGTCAAGGAGAGTTATGTCTCGGCATCAGTGGTCGATGGAGCAATGAAGGTGTGTCGACTGGTGGAGACGGATTCGTCTACAAGGGAGACGGGTCTTAACTGTGAACTCACAGTTTGTTTTGGACGTACAAAGAGCTGGTGCTGCCATGATGGATCGAAAAGAGAAGAACTGTGGCCATTGATTTATTTGTACAGCTGAGACTGGAGATTTGTATTGTGTCTGTTGAATGGTGAACTGAGTACGATGGCTGCTGTGATTTGAGAGCATAAGAGCAAGAGACGAAGGAGACGACATCGGTTTAATCCTTCCACTTTTGTTATTATTTTTAATGGGTTTTAAGAAACCCATAATTATGTGTTGCTAAATTTCTTGTAACTAGGGTTTTTATGCTTGAAACTACATGGAGTATTAGGCTACTTTAAATTGAATGATTTAGCAATAAACCATTATGATTTGAATAGATTAATCTTTGAATATTGTTTATTGATTTATTAAAAAAATGAGTTGTTGCATCAGCAGTTTTAAAAACCTAAGGGCGTAATTGATAGTTTTACAAATATGTTTGCCTTATTATTTGACGATCCATGCTTGGTTAATTTCTTTGATGAGTTATACTTAGAAAATCCAAATAATATTCGTGAACCTGAATTTAGTTTCGCATAACTTTCTCGCTAACACAATTTGATTGTGCTTGCTTGGGTTTAGTCTTTTGATGTGCCATGCTTAGGGTGTCCCAGTGATATTTGCGACTCTAATATATATAATAGGTGACGTCGATAGAACGAACAATAAACATATATTCAGAATTATGTTTCATTTCGGTAATTAAATAAAGATAGTAGTGGATCCCATGAAACCTGGTTAATAACTTTTCTTTTGGATTCATTTTATTAATTTAATTTATTTCGTTTTACATTTCTCATTATAAAAATCCCAAAAATCATTTCTTATTAGTTCATCAGAGATATTGATTATAGTATTTCCACCGCTCCCTGTGAGTTCGACCCGTACTTGCATCTTTCTACTAGTTGGACACCGTGCGATTGCGGTTATTACATATAGGCATCTCCGGATCCTATAAAACATTCAATCTCAATCATGGGTTTATGGTTCTACCAAAACAAGTTTCGGTTCTACCTCCATGTGAGTACTACGCATAGTTACACTAGCTTCCCAAAGATTCGGTTGACTAAGTACCAGGATCGGTTCCCCACATGTATATGGTATTAAACTCATATGTGTTGCACATGTCCATAGGATCGGTTCCCTTTTCTTCTATAAACCTTGTTGCACCCAATACAAGGATCGGTTCCCTATTTCACTGCACCCCTTAGGTTCGGTTCCCTTTCCCTCACTAGGATCGGTTCCTTACCCCCAACAAGGATCGGTTCCCTTTCCCCAAGGAGCATACAACCCGATCATACCAGGTGATTACTTAAGATTGACTTTACTAATAAAAGTTATACCGATACAAAAGTCAGAATTTTGTGAATAGTTCTACCAAGAACACAACAAGTTGTGAGCGGTTATACTCTATCACACATATTAGTTGTTCATAAGATATGCAATGAATAACAAAACCAATAACTCCCGGCAATTTCCTTTCCGGTCCACAAACAAGTTTATGAACTTACTTCCTTAGAACACATGTAAACATTGTTCCCTATGATGAAATCCTCACCTGATACCCATACATAATCACAATAACATTCAAATGATTATGGCGATGTCTTATCTACAAAGTTTAATGGTTAATCAATAAACCTCGTGTTGTATTCCTTAATATTATGTCTATCTAGAGTTCAAACATGCTTCGCAGTTATGTTTTCAATATGCACGACTTGAAAGATATGTTAGGGAATGAAACAGTTCAAGTCAAATATCACTAACCTCAAGTGGAAGGATGATTGTTGTCGTTGTAGATCCTTGATTCTTCACATATTCAAGACTTCGCAATACTTGTAATGTCTCATATCCTAATACTTTCAAGCTAACCTATACAAAGTTTAACTCTAGTACATAATCAAGCTACCCTTAACATGAGTTTTGATTCACTTAAATATGACAACCAAACTTGACATACCAACGCTTGGTGGGTTCAACCGAGCAATGCTCTAACAATCTCCCCCTTTGTCAATTTTAGTGACAAAACTCTTACATCATATGGATAAACAAATTATAAGAATTCATTACACTCCGCTTGATTCCCGATTTAACAACACAGTAAAACTGCTTATATTCAATCCTTGAAAATGCCGATGTTGACATTATAATAACAAAGCTATTACTCCCCCTAAGGAAGATAGGTATATATTCAATCCGCACGTCTTTGTTATACCAATCAATATGACATGTTACTCCTCCTTAGTCTGTGCTTTCACTCTTTCATTAGATATAACATTCAAGTACCAATGTTCTTTTCCTTAAAGATACCAATTAATATAAAATCAATGCCAGTATCACTTGTTTACTCCATATATTTCTCCCCCTTTTTGTCACAAAAATGACAAAGAAACGAAAAAATAAAGGACAACATGAAAAGAATCTTACAAATCTCAGAATAGACTTGCAAACCTGTAGAGTTAGGCACGAGAGTTCCACACATCACGTTCTGATAACCAATATCAAAATCGAAACTACAAGTAGTTTTATTTTGATATGTTACCAAGGAAACAATTGCCCGGAAAAAAAATTCCCATTTAGTTTAGCAGACCAAAAACAACTAATCACATTAGTCCCTTTGCTAAACCGATTGTTCAAGAACAACCGCTTAATTCGATAAAACCAAAATAAAGATAAACTCCATTTTTCTCATCAGGTTCTAATTATCCAAAAACTTAGACCTTTCAATTTCAAACAAACCAAATACTAGATTAGTTAACTAGCATTTATTTGTTTAGGCATTCGATTAGACTTGAATAACCGAAATCTCACTTTGATAAGACAAACTAAGATCAGAATTAACTTAGTTTCTTATCTGGAATCGAATTAGACTAAACAACTCATCATGTACACATATTATTTTGTTAAGCCATAAATAATTCATATAAACCAATATAAACCAACTTGCAAAATTATTCACCTCAATCGGAAGCAATTGAATCAACATAGACATTAAAAGCACCGCAATTGCACCGTAATTTTGTAAGCCTAAACCATTGATACTATACCAAAGCAAAATACCAAAGGTTTTTCTTAACCGGAACCAATTGAATCACACAGATCAATTGTACCGAAATTTTATAAGCCTAAACCATTGAAACTATACAAAAGCAAGCTAACAATAGTTTTTCTTAACCGGAACTAATTGAATCACACACACATCAATTATACCGAAGTTTTGTAAGCCTAAACGATTGATACCACACAATAAAGCAAGATAACAATAGTTTTTCTTAACAGGAACCAATTGAAACACACATTCACACACACATCATGGAATAAATATCAATTGAACCTAAATTTCGTTAAGCAAAAGCAACAAATATATATAATATAAACTCAGGATTTTCTTAAACATGAAAACAATTAACTAACAAGATTGTTACCTCAAATTTCGCATTCACTTCTCCAATATGATAGCATCTTCGTCCAGGTAGAATTGATATCGAAATATCTCCACGTTGTCATCCTTATGCGTAAACAAAAGAATAACAACACACCTCAACTTTTACCAGAGAAAGGTTCAAAACCGGTTTTAACTATTGCAAACAAAAGTTGAAAACCGTTGAAAAACATATGCTTTTATGCTAAACCAAAACCGATTCAACATATTGTGACTTTTTCACATATTGTTTCCATTAGAACCTCTCATAATCCTTTGATAAAGCCTACCTACTATGGCTAGAACTTAACCCCGCTAAATCAAAAAGTCACCCAAACCATGAGGGTTCACAATATATGAGATCGAACATTAAAGTAATAAAACCGAAAACATACATCTCATAATCATACACATCAATAATATAAAAGCAATTAAGCACGGGCTATGTAAACCGAAAAATATCACAAGAAAAATTACTCAAATCAAATAATTTTATTCAGAATAGTTTTATTCATAATAGACCAATACAATCAATGAAAGAAATCAAAAATTGATGTCTATTATACTAGATTAAGTATTACAGCAAACAACTTAATCTTTAGTGGCCCTCTTGTTGTTCATCGAGGTCTCTTCAGTGTTCAAACTCTTAAAGCATGTCTCGAGAGACTTTTCCGCAACCACTTCTTGTTTTTCAAGTCGTTCAACTTGAATTTTTTATATTAGCCAGATCAAATTTTGTTTCATCAATCTTGTCCTTGAGCCAATCTTGATTTCGAACTGTTGTAATGAGATTGGTTCTCATTTCCTCAAAACCTTGGATATAATCCATCATACTATAAGAAAGAATCCACTTGGTTTTGGTTGGATCTTGAAGGTTGTAAGTCAACAGACACGACTCATCTTGTGATCCAACTGAGCTATCAGAGTCATAATCAGATATAATTCCTTTCTTCTTTCTCTATGTATTGATTCCTTGACAATCGTTAACCTTTTGAGCTTCCTCCTTATTAGTCTTTGAGACACTGCGAGTCACTGGAGGCATGATCGGTTATAATAGAATATAAAGGATTCCTCAGGGTTTCAAATACATAAAAAGAAAGTTTCTCCTTTGAAAGGAGACAGCTTTCGGACCAAAAGACCTCTGGAAAATCCGAAAAATATAACACAATATATTACGTTTCCTTAGTCTGAGAATACTAAGATGGAAGGTTTATTAAACACATCCGAAAATTCCAAAAATTCACCTATTTTCGAAAATCATGTTAAACATGAACAATTTTTGACTTCCTAGGATTCTCAGCAACCCATATACTTTCATAGAATTTTTTTTTCTGATAATCAACTACGCAACCAATTGTGCTCCTGTTTTATTGTGCTTTTCTCATCAAAAACTATGAGCACGAACAGATGAGAAAGCACAATATTTGATACGACTAAGTTGTATCGGAGTAAGCTTTTTCCAGCTTACAGTGAATATCAGAAACATAGTTCATGTTTCTTTTAGGGAATTTCTGCCCAAAATATTTTCTCCCAAAACGATGATCTTTTCTAACTCTAAAGATATGATCATGTTGAGAAAAAGTACTAATGTGAGAATTCTCGGAGATAGCTAAATCTCTCTTAGTTCTTTCAATGAGAACTTCATAAGATTTTCTCATTCTAAGGACTTCCTTATTATTCACATTAGTGTGATCATCTGAAACAACTATCGGAAATTCTTGATTGCTTCTTTCGGCATAGATTCGCTCTTTCCATTCATTCTGAACTCGTTCCTCATCAAAACCACAACTGTTTCGATATGGGTGTGGAGGAACCTTTTTCCAGAAGCGATTATCAACTCTTTCCTCTGACTCCTTTGAGTTGATCTTATTGGGATGTAGTATAATCTGTCTTTCTATTGAGGGATAATCTTTCAGATTTTTAAGACAAGAAACTTCTTTCAAAAATTTTACCACCGTATGTTGAAGAAGTATAAGTTTCCTGTCACGTGACTGAAAATTGTATTCCTTAGAGTCAACACGGAATCGGTTCAAAGTTTCCTCTGGACAAGATTTCATTTGATCATCAGTAGATCTAGAAGCTGGTTTCTCATCCTCTTCTGACTTGATGTAGTTTGTTAAACTACCATCATCTTGATCTGTTTCAGATGTGATTAACCTGGTTTTATCACAAACTGTAAAAGTCGAGCAAAGACTTTTAGTTTCCTCATCAGAATAAATCACAACAGAATCATTAGTCAGAATCATAGGACGTGTCTCTTTATCTGTAAGAGATTTACCAAGAGCTTCTAGTTTGACAGCGAGATCCATTTTCTCTTTGGCTAACATTTCAGCTGAATGTATTTTACTTTGATCTCCTGCTTAAGAAGATTCGACTCTGTCTTTAAAATAAACACTTTAGAAGACAAAGATTGTATTGGCTTTAGGAGTTTTACCAATTTTTTATCAGCATCTTCTTTTTCTTCAGAAAAAGACATAGATGTTTTCATTACTCCTGGATCATGAGTCAATGAAGTATTAACATCTTCAACATTTGAGCATTCAAACTCTTGCATAACGTTAACTGAATCGGACATAGATTCAATTCTTATAGGTTGGATTGCACCAAACACAGATTGTTAGATCTTTTCGTGTTTGCCTGCTCTGATACCAATTGAAAAGGCGAGGGTACCCAAATATAACTCAAGCTAAAAATTTTCCTACCTATAAGTCCTTTCTACGAAAGTGATTGTCTATGGACTGAGTCGAGACAATACAACTAATCGGTTCACACTTCGTCTGATCGTATATGGATACGAGATCGAGACAATACAACAACGAAGTATGTTTACTTGATATAAATGTTCGGACTTAACCAAACACAATAGGATTGCTTATCAAGTAAATAGGAATTAACGTTTGTGTAATTTACTTTAATTATAATAAAAAAATTATAATGCGGAAAATAAAAGTAAATGACACAGCAAGATTTTGTTAACGAGGAAACCGCAAATTCATAAAAACCCTGGGACCTAGTCCAGAATTGAATACTCTCAAGATTAAGCCGCTACACAAAATTACACCTATCTTCGTATAGTTGAGACCAAGTACCTAACTCTATAGTATACCTAGTTCCGTCTGTATTCCCACGCCTCCGACTTGTGAATAAGTCACGTACTTGGACCAATCCCTTTGGTTCGTATTCCAAACAGTAAAGGAACAAGAAATCTGTTTGGTATCAACTCTATTCAACCAAGTGATATGAGTCAGACAAAGGCTCTTCCGTTTATCTCAACATAAACTCCTTCGTCGGGTCTGGATCTATCTTATGTTCAATCACCCAAAGGTAAACGGTTAAGATTAAGCCAACAACACCTTTAATTCGAAGAATCGTGTTGATGCCGATCTACTCAATTAATCAATCCAATCTACCACAAGGATAAACCGATTATTAATTGGATCCTCTTTTCCCAAACAAGTATTGCGCACACCAAAGATTATAAAACCCAAGTCAGATCTTCAATATCTTCTTTGTCTTCAAATCTTCTTAAATTCAATAAACACCCGCACACAATCACTTGAATCTCTTGTGATCAATCACGCACAGAACGGAGTATGTTAACAATGGATTATCACAAGACGTCTTTAGAACTAACAACAGTCTAAAGATCCCTGTCGAAATTCTGAACTAGTTTGAGTGAATCTTATATCAGAAGAGAAGATTCTCAAGAATAAACAAACTAGGTGGAATAAGATTTCAACCACCGTTAGTCAATCAAATCAATCGAAAACAAAGATAAATCGCAATTATCTAGTTTCCCACCAACGGGCCGCGCTAGAGCTTCCCAATCCCAAGGAAGACTTTAAAACGAGCGGCCGTAAGATATTTAAACTAATTAGATTACTCTCCTCTCCGATAGGCGGCTACACTAGTAACAAAGACAAAAGAGGAAGTCTGTTGTTACGAAGGATTAGTTTGCTAGAAAGGAAAACTTCGTGTATTTATAGACAAAGAAGTTTGGACACCAAGGAATTTCCAAAACCGAAATTATTCTCAAGATATTCATAAATGCACATATTTGGTTTTCATAATTCCTGGAAATGCTCTGTCCAAAAATACAATCGAAATCTCTCGGATAATCTAATTAGTAAATGCACATTATTAATTCCATAATTTCCCTACAAAGTTAAATTAATAACCTTAATTAAAAGATTCTTAACTTACTTATGTTTTGATCCTGGGATTCTCTTCCCTTAGCCTTTAAGGAATATCTTTGAATAATTATAGCAATAAACATTCACAGCACGTGTTCAAAGTTTGTCGGCATCTTTACTTTGTAAGTTCTCTTTCAGACTTACAACCTTGAAACCGAGTTGCCACACTTCCAAACAAGTTTAGAATTGGTTCATCTGAATTTCAAGAACTATGTGATTGATCAAACCAACATTCAATCACAATCATGGGTTTACGGTTCTACCAAAACAAGTTTCGGTTCTACCTCCATGTGAGTACTACGCATAGTCACACTAGATTCCCAAAGATTCGGTTGACTAGGTACTAGGATCGGTTTCCTACATATATATGGTATTAAACTCATATGTGTTGCACATGTCCATAGGATAGGTTCCCCTTTCTTCTATAAACCTTGTTGCACCCCATACAAGGATCGGTTCCCTATTGCACTGCACCCCTTAGGTTCGGTTCCCTTTCCCTCACTAGGATCGGTTCCCTACCCCCAACAAGGATCAGTTCCCTTTCCCCAAGGCGCATACAATCCGATCATACCAGGTGATTACTTAAGATTGGTTTTACTAATAAAAGTTATACCAACACAAAAGTCAGGACTTTGTGAATAGTTCTACCAAGAACACAACAAGTTGTGAGCAATTATACTCTATCACACATTTGGTTGTTCATAAGATATGCAATGAATAACAAAACCAATAACTCCCGATAATTTCCTTTTCGGTCCACAAACAAGTTTATGAACTTACTTCCTTAGAACACATGTAAACATTGTTCCCTAGGATGAAATCCTCACCTTATACCCATACATAATCACAATAACATTCAAATGATTATGGGGATGTCTTATCTAGAAAGTTTAATGGTTAAGCAATAAACCTCGTATTGTATTCCTTAATACTATGTCTATCTAGAGTTCAAACATGCTTCGCAGTTATATTTTCAGTATGCACGTCTTGAAAGATACGTTAGGGAATGAAACAGTTCAAGTCAAATATCACTAACTTCAAGTGGAAGGATGATTGTTATCGTTGTAGCTCCTTGATTCTTCACATCTCCAAGACTTCGCAATACTTGTAATGTCCCATATCCTAATACTTTCAAGCTAACCTATACGAAGTTTAACTCTAGTACATAATCAAGCAACCCTTAACATGAGTTTTGATTCACTAAAATATGACAACAAAACTTGACATACCAACGCTTGGTGGGTTCAATCTAGCAATGCTCTAACAGTGTGAGACAGTCATTTGATGTAGACTCAGAATGCTTCGTATTGATCATTCGATCACTTGAAAATTGCTTTGAAGCTAATAGTTTGTGTGAGATAGCTATTCTCGTCTTCCAAGAATGTTTCAATGATTGAAATGGGAGTTTAGAAAAATTAACCTTTGATTGGATATAAGACAGTATGCGTACTTGTATGCTAACTGTTGCAAGTATATTCCAAGTCCGGGAATTTAGTATGCATCCATGTATGCGTACTGATTCAACAGTTGAAGTCCGGGAACTATACTATGCATACCCATATGCGTACCGATTCAATTGAGTTCGGTCATCAACGACAGTATGCGTACCCGTATACTGGCGAACAAGACCAAGTTCGGGAACTTAGGTATGCGTACCCGTTTGCATACCTGAGTGGGTTAAGTTCTAAAATCGGTTATGTATGTTTACATACTCATGAACAAATACATTCATAATAAGGAATAAAATCTTTGCAAACCGTGGATATAATGTTCATGAATCGATTCGAGTGAATCAAACCGATTTTTCTTCAATTGTGTCTTGTATACTTCTTTGAGAATATAATCAATTGAACAACTCTATAACTAGTTTCAGTTGAGTCATTTGAACTAGTCGTGATAAAGATTAACAAGGTTGATATGAAAGTGTTCATATGGCTAACTTCGGTTAACTATTGTTGAGTTAACCAAGTGAACACGTTTATATACGGTTACCCATATCTAAATGAAGGCACATTTCATTTTTGTGTAACAAGCTAAGTCAATATAACGGTTGAAAGATGTTAGCTTGACTCTAATCAAGTTTTCATCTAACGGTGAATACTGAATGCTTTGTTACCAAGGTAACATTAATTGAAAACCCTGATTTGAAGACTATATAAGGGAGAACTCTAGAAACTGGGAAACCTAATACCCACACCTCTTGTGTGATACTAGTTGCGACTAGAGTCGACTCTCCTTTAACCCAGGGTTTCCCTAAAACTATTATAGGTTAACGACTTAAAGACTTCATTGGGATTCTGAAGCCAGACCCAACTATTTTCTCTGTAGTTGCGTGTTCTGATCTTAGTTTGTTATATCGTATTGAGTACTATCTTCTCTAAGATTTGCTCGAGATTTAATCTTTGATATGTAAGATAAAAAGTAGTCATAAAGCTCTTCGTCTCATTCTTTGTGATTCCACAATATCTTGTTTCGCTACCATACGATTAAGTTATTGTGAGATGATTGATATTACTAGGCTGTTCTTCGGGAATATAAGTCCGGGGTATGAATTGGTTCATGTTCACCTTGATTTATCAAAAGACGGAACAAAAACTCGTAGGTATTTCTGTGGGAGACAGATTTGTCTATTAAATAGACTTTTCTGTATGAGACAGATTTGTTTATCAAATCTTCGACTTTGGTTCGTAGCAACTCTTGGTTGTGGTTGAGATCATCTAAGGGAATCAAGTGCGTAGAGTCCTGCTGGGATTCATCGGCGTAAGGAACGAGACTGTAGCATAATCAGTGGGAGATTGGTTAGGGCTCAACTACATTCCAGGCCGAAGTTAACCTGTAGTAGGCTAGAGTCTGTAGCGGCTTAATACAATGTGGCGTTCAAATATGGACTAGGTCCCGGGGTTTTTCTGAATTTGCGGTTTCCTCGTTAACAAAATTTATGGTGTCTGTGTTATTTCTTTTTCGCATTATATTTTTATATAATTGAAATATCACAGGTTGTGCATAGTTCAATCAATTGGTGAATCCAACCTTTGCTTGTTGACTGCAATTGATTGACGCTTGGAAATTGGTCTTTGGTACCATCCAAGTTATTTCTCTTATTAATCCGGCTCACCGATTTCTATCTATTCGATTGCAGATTGATTTGAGAAATTTAGATATAACTCTTGGATATATTTTCCTTGATTGAGTCTGACCGTCTAGTTGATTTTCTAGGAATTATATTGGAGTTAGTCCATACAGATTGCCTAAACGAAATATTGGGTGTGGTTGTTAGACCCCCGCTTTTTCACATATAAAAAACTTCAAGGTGGAATTAAAACAAAACTCAAATCATGTCAAGAACTAGGAATTCATCCCCATAGCTACTCATAGTATGAAGTTCACACAATAATAATTAAATGAAGAAAAGATGTGAAAACAAGCAAAAACCAAAGTGTTATGTGTGTGTAGAGGTGTAGAGAAAAGTTGTAGAGAAGTTCCCTATTTATAGGTTTCAATTTACAAGCCCAAATCATGTCAAGAACCAAAGTGTTTCTTAGGAATATGATCCCTTTCCGATGATAATTCAATTTACAAGCCCAAGTCTTTCTCAAATCCTTCCATCTTGTTTTTCCAAGTTCAAGCCCAATTCCTCAATCCCATGAATCTAGAAAATTCTGCACAAATTGGGTCGCCGGAATTTCACTGGTGCCACCGAAATACGGTCAGAAATTCATTGTCGTTCTTTGGATTATTCTTCTCCGTCGACGGAATATTCCATTAAAGTACCGTCAAAGTAAACGGTCAAAGAGGTCAAACTGGTAGTCAACAGAGTCAAGGTTTGAGAGAGTCAACCAAGTTAGGTTTTCTTACTCGGTCTTACTGGCTGAGTCAATAGATGGATCGGGTCATCTGAATCTGGATCGACTTACCGGGATCGGTACATCACCGACCATCAGACTCAAATGTTGGCCGATTTTCGACTATTTTCTGACTGTGTTTTCGTCCAACTGCCGGCCTTTCTTTCCTGCACATCTTCTACAAATACATCTAAGCCATTTCACACCACGGTCTTCATCAATTCTTTTATTGGCTACATGAGGAAGTACAGAGTTTTTAATCCAATTCATATATAAGTAACAGAGCTCTACTCAGATAGTCGCACTATGGACATCAATATCCGGAATCAACAAATTAAATAATATATTAAGAAGATAGATATAGAGATACACATCTAGTATATACACGGGTCCCAGTGGTCGATAATCCTAATTCTAGATCAACTCAGCTGGTATATACAAGGGCGCCAGCGATCGTTTTCTTAATTGAATAATAATAATAATAAAAAAATTGAATTGAAAACATGATTAGATCTTTCGGATCCAAGCAAATGCTTCTTGTCAGCAGATTACACGGTAATTTCCATGGATCTTGCATTACACGCATGTTTAGGCGACAGAGACAGGGAGAACACACACATATTGGTATCCAAGTGTCAATCTATTTTTGTTTTATTTTTATTTAATTCTGATTGGTCTAATTGGTATGATCTGGTCTTTTTTTTAGTAAATCAATCACTCCACTTCATCCTGGCGGTGATAAAAATTCGATGTCGGTGCCCCACCAAATTACTTAAAGAAATAAAAAAAATTCGAAAAGAAAAATAGAAAGTAATAAGACAACTCCGATAAACGGTGAAACTACCGTGTTATTTCTAACACCTGAGCTCTGTACTTTTATGAGTAAACTCTATTTTTGGGTTCTTCAACTCCTACAACCAAGATGTTTCCATCCACTTAGATTGGTTAGTGTTATCCCGAAGGCACAAGTTTCTGGATTTTGGAGTTTTCATACGTCAATTTTTTTTCTTATGAAACCCTACCCCCACATATAAATCAACCATTGTCTTCAGTGTTTCAAACCATTTCAAAAAGAATAATAGGAATACTTTAAAAAGATAAGGAAGTAAGAATTGAAATTGTTCACCTGATTGACGCATACGAATAACGTTTAAAATAGATTCCCCATATAGCAACAATCTGAAAATTTAGGGATCTACTCATAAAAAAATCTCCGATTCTAACAATAGTTTCACAAGAATATTAACACAGAATAAAAAAAATGAAACTATCATCACATAAGAATCACCCCCACACTTAGTTCTTTCTACACCCGGAAAATGTATAGGAAACAAAAGTGGAAGGATTTCTTGTGGAAGCCTGCACAACGCTAAGTTCATACATATATGGTGGGTACTTAGAAGAAAGGAATTTGGAAAGAACTTTAGAAGCATTCAATTCCAACCCCAAATGAAGTACCTTATTAAAATATGGATTAACAACTCTTTTAGAAGGTACTTCTAGTTTGGGAGGATCATCATTAGATAGAGATTCATATAAAGGGTTAGACAAACCTTGCATAATCTCACGCATGCCAGGATCCTCAGTACTTCTGAAAAATTCCATTGATTTTACTGCATCACAAGTATCGTCATTCTCATTCAAAATATTTACGAGCCATTCTTCATCAGTTTCTTCTAGATCTATAATTTGCAAATCTTCACCATCAGAATCAAAATCTGCTCCAAGTAAGTCATTGTAATCCGTACGGTCTTTATCACAAGTTGACTTCTCACTCAAAACATTCACAATCTCTGAATTTGGGCTGGTATTCACAAAGAAGTCATAATAATCATTGCTATCATACATGACATAAGTTTTACCATTAATAACTGTAGTGTTTCTAGACTCAACTTCTTCCTTTTGAATAGGTGAATGATCATTATCACAATCAAGAGTTGAGCTAGTTACACCAACGTCATCAACATTAAAGGATACGTCTTATTCGGAATCATCATACTCTAAATTGGCATCCTTGGGAATATTAGAATGGGTCCGCTCTTCATGATTTTGATTCATGCCATTTTTTATGTTGTCTATATTACGTTGAAGTTCTTGAAATGATTCATTGTAACTCAGCTGAAATTCAAAAAATTGTTTTGTTGCTTGAAGCATTTGTTGCATCACGGGAATAAAAAATTCAACAAAACTATCAAATTTTTGATTTAAAATTTTCTCCTCCAAACTCGGATACACACCACTTGCACAGTTTCCAGCCCAAGGCTCATCCTGTTAAATGGGTGTATGATCATAAATATGATCAAGAGTTGGGCCAGACTTATTGTAACAAGGTCTGATTGGTTGTCTACCAAGTTATTCTACTTCCTTTAGCTCATAAAGAATGTGATCGAACATCTGCACATGTCTAGAAGTAAACTGATAAAAATTACAACTATCCTCCCATCCTAGTGATCGCTCACCAACGTACCCTATGTAAGGCTGCTGGTATGTATGAGAATTATAGCAAGGTCTTATAGGGTGATTATAGCCAAAAGATTGGTTTTAATAATACCCCACATATGCTTGGAAGTTGTAAGAATGAGAATTAAATTGTTCACTAGTGTAATATACGGTATTGTGAACCATATACGTTGTTCCCAAAAAGAAACATCTTGAAAAAAAATTATGCACAAAACTAGTTTAAAGAACTTAACTCTTGTTTTAGACAAGCGATTAATTCCACTAACCAATTGTGCACCTGAAAAATAATATCTTAAAAAGATAAATTAGTAAAAGCTAAGAATGAAAACTAAATGCAAAATAAGAAAATTAAATAACAACTCAAACTACCGACTGCTTCCCGGCAGCGGCGCCAATTTGATGAGTTGTCAAACTCAAAAAATATATATTCCTTACTTTTCTTTCACTAATAAGTAGCACAATGATAAGAAGGTTCGCTTCTAAGGAAGAGTTGAGTCAAAATTGTTTATCAAATTTCTGAAAGTATGAATAGTGCAAAAACTACGAAACAGATATTATTAGAGCATAGCTCGGTTGAACCCACCAAGCGTTGGTATGTCAAGTTTGGTTGTCATATTTTGGTAAACCAAAACTCATTTGAAGAGTCGCTTGATTATATGCTAGAGTCAACTTCATATAGGTTAGCTTGAAAGTATTAGGATATGAGACTTACAGGTATTACATGAAGACTTGAAGAATGTGAAGAAGTAAAAAGCTACATGGACGACATCATCCTTCCTCTTGAGGTTAGTAATATTTGATTTGAAATGTTTCATTCCTAACGTATCTTTCAAGTCGTGCATATTGAAAACATAACTGCGAATCTGTGTGATGCGTGTCGTAACCACAACAAATTGATTAAGATATTTCCCACTAATTACCTGGTAATATAGCGGTAGTAAGGATCGTTCCCACAGAGAGCTGTGTAATTGATATGTTATTTCGATAGTAAAATAAGATAAAACAAAGGGGGATTGGTTTAAAGTAAAATAAAAAGAATAATGAAAAGATGATTAGGAGTCATTTGCCGTTATCAAACGTTGACTTGCATAGATACTCGTTTACCTTTCGTAGGAATCAATTATCACCAACCGTAGAATAACATCTAGCTTAGTGCTATCCCAAAAACTCCTTTTACCACGGATACGAAAGCTCTCCAATATCAGAGTCTATCCAACCGAACCACCAAGTAGTAGCTCACTCAAGGAGTAATCTTATCGAACGCTTTAGGCTTTGTGAACTAGGTTGATCCCACTAGTTAAACTCTTACCTCAAGGTTCACTCGCTGATGTTGTCTTTACTCGCAATTGCTCCACGGAATCCCTCTGCAAGGTCTCAAGATTTCTACTTGTATAAAGAGTTGTTTGATTATTACACTTATCACCCAACTTCTACTAGCATTAGAATGATGAAAGATTAATCCAATTGTATACTTGAACAATCTAGTAATCAATCATAAACCCTAGATATAGAAAAGACAATTGATAATATGATAAAAACTTCAAATAACTTTGTATAATAATTAAGCTTCACGCCCGGAACATAGAATTCATCCTAATCAATTAAAATTTAGCACAAAAGTGTATTATGAGATGTAGATATATATTATTTTAGGTCAAGAAATGTTTCTTTTATAGTCTTTAAATTATAGAAGTGCCCATGCTTAATTCCGTGCAAAGTGGGTTGCCAAAACTCGCCAATATTCCAAAATAAGTCTCGCCCAAAATTACTTCACGGCCAAAACATAAACATGGGCCTCCTATAAGACTAGAAGTCCAACCCAAGTGTCCTCTCAACTGTCAGTCATGGGAGACTGACAGTGTATATCACTTCTCACGACAATTTCTCTTCTTTTTGTATGGATGGAAGTTCCCATACGTAAATTCTCCTGGATCTTTTCCTAAATTTCTCGTGAGTTCTACGGCCGAAAATTCTAGCTGTAAACTCTTTTGAATTCCAACATCTTTTCCTATATAAACCCGAGCTTCTTTCTTAAGCTCAATTCACTCATAAACTCGGACTCTCTACTTTCCTAAACTCAGTTCATTCCTAGATTCCCATATTTCTCGTTGTCACTGCCAAGCTCGATCAACTTCTCTCGTCAACAACACCTCCTTCTTATCTACATCCGATAATAACAGCAACTCCATCAACATCATCCTAAACTGTCGATCTCCTAGCCATCTTCATGATTCTATTTTCAATCACCATCTCAGCAGCAATCAACAATGGCAGCAACGTACCATTTTTAGTTTCCATGTTTTGGTTGGACTCCTCTCGGCTTCATGGATCGGCCTTTGTATCACTTCCATCAGCAGCAAATGCCAGCAATAACAAAACTCAGACCATTATCCTTGTTCATCGATCACCTCTCTCGAACTATTCTCATCAATACAATCCTCTTCCTCCTCCATTTCTTATTTTCAATACCACCATAAATAATCACCATCCTTCGTTCTCAACTGCAGATTATCGCAGCAACCCAAAACCACAACACCATATTCTTCATGCCACTGCCAAACAACATTCTCTACTAAACTCGGGCTGAACTCCCATCGTATGCTGATATTAATGCATCTCCGAACCCATTGTTTCAACCACATCAGCTCCATTTTGTTCCTAAAACTTGAACTCACATAATCAGACCTTCTGTTGAGAGTTAATGCAATGTTCCTTTAATGTCATGACACTGTATCTGTTTAGTCATGACACAATGCGTCTGTTTGTAATAGAAGTTGTATGGACAAGATTAGTCCACATGTAACTCTTTGCTTGGGTCTTATATTGACTAAGTAAAGAAAGAGAAATGTGTATATCATCTTTAAAAAGTTAATGAAAAAACAGAGAGTGAGAAGAACTTATCAAGTTCCCACTTCTCCATTAACAAAAATCATCATAAACACTTCCTTTAATCACCCATAACAAACAACAGTTGGTATCAGAGCCAAGATCAATCGAATCTGATCTTGGTAGTAGGAAAAAATTCAATCAATATCCAATCAATCAAAAAATCAGCGACCAAAGAAATTTTTCAAAAACTAGATCTAGAAAAAAAAACCCAATTTATTCAATTAATCTTCAACCCAATCAATGCCAAGTTCTAGCAACTCAAACCTTTATATTCAACAACCTTCAATCCCAATTTTTCATGAAGAAAATTATGATTTTTGGTCCATCAAGATGAAGACCTTATTCATGTCTCAAGATGTATGGGAGATTGTTCAAAACTAGCATGATTAAATTGAAGATACATCAACTCTAGAACAAGCAAAAAAGGATACACTTAAGGAGAGTAGGAAGAAGAATGCTAAAGCATCCATGTACATTCAACAAGGAGTTGGAGACACTATTCTACCAAGAGTAATTCATTTTCCTAAATCTAAAGAAGCTTGGGAAATTCTTCAAAAGGAGTATGGAGGAAACAAGAAGGTAAGAGAGTTGAAACTTCAATCATATAGAAGAAATTTTGAAAATCTACATGTGAAAAAAAATGAAAATTTAAATGAGTTTTCTTCTAGAGTTGTTGAAATTGTTAATCAAGTATTGATGTGTGGTGAAAAGTTAGAAGAAAAAAGAATTTGTGAGAAGATTTTAAATTGCTTACCGGAAAATTTTTAACCCATTGTGGCGGTTTTGGAAGCAACAAAAGATCTTTCTACATTAGAGTCGCAAGAGTTATGGGCTCAATTGAAATCTACGAAGAAAGAGTGTCGAGACATGCCGAGAAGTCGATTGAAAGTGCATTTTAATCAAAGATGAACTTGAACTCAAAAAATTCAGCAATGAAGAAGAATGAGTATAAGGGTGATGCTTCATCTAACTTCAAAGGAAAAGGGAAATGGAAAAAAGGAGGAGAAAGCTCCAACAACTACCAAAAAGGTGATTCTCAACAAGTATCAAAATGCAATTTTTGCAATAAGAATGGTCATTTGGAGAAGAATTGTTGGAACAAAGGGAAACCTCAATGTCATCATTGCAAGAAGTATGGACATTTGGAGGAGGATTGTACATACAAAGGAGATGAACATGCCGGTAGAGCGGAAGAGAATGAAGAAAAAGGAAAACAAAACTTGTTTTATGCTTGTCAAAGTGTCGTATAAACTTCCAAGAGTGAAGTGTGGTTTGTGGATAGTGGTTGTACTACTCATATGTCCGGTGTGAAGAGCTTGTTTGTTGATATGGATACATTTATAAATTCTCTAGTGAAGATGGGGGATGGAAACATGGTTCAAGCTAACGGAAAAGGTACAATTTGCGTGCAAACTATCAATGGAGCAAAATACATTAGAGAGATTTGGCACAAAATTTGCTTAGTGTTGGGAAACTTGTGGAGTTTGGGTACGCTGTTCATTTTGAAGATGGATATTACACCATTTATGAGAAGAAACACAAGGACAAGAGACAAGTGATGAAGAGTATCAAGATGGAGAAAAATAGAAGCTTTCCAATTGTATTTGAAAAGGATAAAAATGTTGCATTGAGAATGGAAACCATTGATGAAACATGGTTATGGCATAAAATACCTGGGCATTTGAATTTCAATAGACTCAAGGTGCTTTCCAACAAGAACATGGTGCAAGGACTTCCACAACATATCAACCACAAGGATGGAGTATGTGAAGGTTGTGCACTTGGGAAACAACATCGCCAACCATTCCCAAAAGGTGTAGCATGGAGAGCAAAAGAACTTCTTGGTTTGGTACATACCGATGTGTGTGGACCAATGAAGACACCAACTCATGGAGGTAATAGATACCTTATCTTATTCATTGATGATTTTAGTCGTATGACTTGGGTGTACTTCATGAGGCAAAAATCCGAAGTTTTTAGCATCTTCAAGAAGTTCAAGAGCCTTGTTGAAAAGCAAAGTGGTCACTACATCAAAGTTTTAAGAAGTGATAGAGGCAAAGAATACAACAACAAAGAGTTTGATAAGTTTTGTGAAGATGAAGGATTGGAAAGGCAACTAACCGTGGGTTATACTTCTCAACAAAATGGTGTTTCCGAGAGAAAGAACGAAACCTTTATGGAGATGGCGAAGTCCATGCTTCATGACAAGGGTATGCCTAAAGTGTTTTGGGACGAAGCCGTCAGCACCGCCGTCTACTTGATGAATAGGTGTCCAACAAAATCCGTATGGGATAAAACTCCAATTGAAGCATGGGGTGGAAGAAAATCGTCGGTAAGGCATCTCAAAGTATTTGGTAGTGTGTGTTATTCTCAAATTCCAAAGGTGAAGAGAACAAAGCTTGACGAATCAAGTGAGAAGTGTATATTCATTGGATATAGCCTCCAATCAAAAGGTTATAGGTTGTATAGCTTGAAGAACAACACAATGATTACAAGCCGTGATGTGTTATTTGATGAAGGAGCTTCATGGAATTGGGAAGAAGGTAAAATTGAAAAGAGAACCATAATTGTTGATGAAGAGCAAGATAATTCTGCAACAAATGAAGTTGAAGAAGGTGAAGAAGATGAGGAAGAACTACCTCAAACACCTCAAAATACAAGACAAGCAGCATCTCCAAGTATGTCTCCAAGTACTAGTGCATCAACATCATCACCGTCGGCACCAAAGAAGATGCGAAGGTTGAGTGAAGTGTATGAAAGATGTAACTTTTGTACGTTTGAACCGGAATTTTTTTAAGAAGCATCAAAAGAACCGGTTTGGATAAAAGCTATGGAAGAAGAAGTTTTTGTCATCGACGAGAACGATACATGGGAGAAGGTAGCAAGGCCAAGTGATAAAGAAGTTATTGGTGTTAAATGGATCTACAAGGTGAAGTACAATGCAGATGGAACGGTTCAAAGATACAAAGAAAGGTTGGTGGAAAAGGGATACTCACAACAACCCGACATCGACGACAATGAGACTTTTGCACCGGTTGCTCGTCTTGACACCATTAGATCCATGATTTATATAGATTCCCAAAAAGGTTGGTTACTTTATGAACTTGATGTAAAATCGAAATTTTTGAATGGAGAACTACATGAAGAAGTCTATGTAGAACAATCAAAAGGTTTTGCGGTGGAAAGAGAAGAAGATAATGTGTACAAGTTGAAGAAAGCCTTGTATGGCCTAAAGCAAGAACCAAGAGCTTGGTATAGTGAGATAGATGGATACTTAAAAGGTAAAAACTTCAACAAAAGCAAGAGTGAGCCTACACTATACGTGAAGCCAAAAGGTACGTCTATTCTCATCGTTACCTTGTATGTTGATGATCTTATCTTTACGGGTAATGATGTTTATATGATTGAACATTCAAGAGAGAAACGATGATGAAATATGAGATGAGTGACATAGTTTTGCTCAAGTACTTCCTTGGTATAGAAGTTCACCAAAGAGAAGATGGAGTGTTCATTTCTCAAATCAAGTATGCCGAAAAGGTGTTGAAGAAATTTGGTATACTTGGTTGTAACCCCACATCCATACCATTTGTAGTGAATGAGAAACTCAAGAAAGATGATGGAGGAAGAAAAGTTTATGAGACTTACTATAGAGATATTATTGGAAACTTGTTGTATCTTACACACACAAGACCCGACATTCTGTTTTCTTCAAGTATGCTTTCTAGGTTCATGAGTTCACCTAGTCATTTACATCTTGGCGCCGCAAAGAAGTTGTTGAGGTACATACAAGGAACCATGAATTTTGGAATCATGTATTCAAGAAATTTGGATGTCAAATTAGTTGGATATTATGATAGCGACTTGGGAGGATGTATTGATGACATGAAGAGTACATCGGGGTATGATTTTTCTCTTGGTTCGGGTATATTCACATGGGCATCGAAGAAGCAAGAAACCGTATCTCAATCCACGGTGGAAGCAGAGTACATTTCGGCATCAATAGCTACATATCATGTTGTATGTCTAAGAAGAATTATGGAAGACATTCAAGAGAAGCAAGAAGAAATCACCGTAATATTTTGTGACAACAAATCAACAATTCTATGTCCAAAAATACGGTGGAGTATCGTAGAGCAAGGCACATTAAACTCAAGTACCATTTCATTCGAGAAGCGGTTGAAGATGGTGAGATAGAACTCAAGTATTGCAAGACGGAAGACCAATTGGCGGACATATTCACCAAGGCACTTACCAAAGGTAAATTTCAACATTTCCGTGAACTACTAGGAGTAGAAGAACATCACATTAAGGAGGAGATTGTTGAGAGTTAATGCAATGTTCTTGTAATGTCATGACACTGTATCTGTTTAGTCATGACACAATGCGTCTGTTTGTAATAGAAGTTGTATGGACAAGAGTAGTCCACATGTAATTCTTTGCTTGGGTCTTATATTGACCAAGTAAAGAACGAGACATGTGTATCATCTTCAAAAAGTTAATGAAAAACAGAGAGTGAGAAGAACTTATCAAGTTCCCACTTCTCCATTAAAAAAAATCATCATAAACACCTCCTTTAATCACCCATAACAAACAACACCTTCACTGCCGTAAATCATCCAATCACAGCTCCATCAACTGCCGCTGCTAATGACTTCCAATGGCAACAAACTCATCTTCCCAGCCAAAAATGGGCATCTCTGTTTCTTCACTCGAGTTCCATCAGTATCCCGAGTTCTTCATCACTTCCTCTGCAAAGCTCAAACTCCATTTCACACGAGACCTAAATTTCTTAAGAACCTCTGCAACCCATTGATGCTCACTTTATCTCGAAACTTCTTATTCCAAAATCACCATCGTGATCGGCAGACAACATCACCGGACGGGTATTCTCGGTTCAAGATGGAGAAGAAGATGATGGACAACCCATAGCAATCTTCATGGGAAGGAAACCTTCCGACTTATTTTTGGAGACCCCACAAGATCGTGGGAAATAAAAGACTTTTTTTCTTTTCTGATGATCTCTAAGAAAAGAAATCAACCACTAGAAAGGATGGGAGTACTCACTCACCTTCACATCCGATCGGCAGTAGTGGTAGCACCACTCTCACAACATCCAATAGAAACGTCTTCCTTTGGCTCATCTTCTTCATCTTCTTGGTCTTCGTCTTCAGTCTTCAACTGTTGAAGATAAACTCTTGAACTTCATAGAACTTTGACAATTTATAACTCTTTTCCTCAAATTCCTTGTTGCTTGAAAATTCTTTATATATTTTTCTTTCCCATGGATTTATTGAACAAATAACAACCTAAATGCAATTTTTGTTGTATATATATTTTTTTTCTTCTTTTTTTTTGTATTTTTTTTAAAACAAAAAGATTGCAACTAAAAAAATAATGACGGAATTAAAATAACACGACCATGAAAGAAGTACTTTACCACTTTGATCTTCACAACTTGTATTGTCTTTGTATCCTAAACTTCAATAACTCTCATATTTTGATTTTCTTCGCTCTTGTACTTAGTCTTCATATTTAGATATAGAACTCCGCTCCTTATATGTAAGTCTTCAACATGTAAATAAAAATCCGCTCATTGTATGTTTCTTTACTTGGATATAAAATTTTCTCTTCTTGGTATTGTTGCTTGTAAACCTCGAAAATCCTCAACTTTCCTTGTAGATTTTGATGTCGCTCCACTTGTTGATGATGATGGTGTTTCTACGGACCTGTTATTGGCAAGAAGAATGGTGCTAACTGCAAATCAAACTACAAGAAGGTGGTTTTCGTCTATAGACGTCACCCTCATGATTGACAAAATTAGCACTCAAGATATCAAAGAGTAGTGCTTCTATTGGTGGGAGGTTTGGTAGCTCACCATTATACCCGGAATTAACGTACGGTGACACAGACTCAAAAGAAAGCTCTTTAGTCATCTACAAAGAATTTTTGGTATGGTTCCTCAGTTGATATGAAAATAGGTAGTCTCCACTAATGATTGATCAGCAAATCTAATAATGCATCTCTCCCTGCTCCTCATTTTCATCACCGACATGAATAAATCCATTATTTAACACTTTAACAAGCAAGAAATATGAATGTAGTTCCCTAACACTTCCAAGTTCAGTTATATCGGTCAGAATTCTCTATGTAAACATACCTAGAAGTATGCTAGTGACTCTAAAATCTCTACAAGTTGGAGGTTTTTATGCAAAAAATTTAAAAACTCTATATTCAAAATATCCAAACACCCCCCCCCCCCCCCCCCCCCCCCCCAACTTAAACTTTACATTCTCCTCAATGTAATTGACTCTTCCTAAGTAAAGTCAAGGTGGTAAATCCTAATATTATATGCAAAAGAAGAAAACTAAAAACAAAAGGATAGAAAATACAAAACCAATGGGTTTCCTCCCATGCAACACTTAGTTTAACGTCCTCGGCCTGACCTTCATTCTTCGTCAGTTTCTGCTTCAATCAAAATCTCAGCATCATTATAATCCATGGCTAGCTCAATTGGGTCTTCCACAACTTCAATAAATTTGTTTTCATTCTCAATCTCCATCTCTTCAACAATCTCGTCATCGGAATCAGAATCATCTCCAAGAAAGTTTTCTTCAGTGCAAATCCTTAAATCTTTTCTCGAGTACGTTACACCATTTATAACAATGGTTATGTCATATTCATTCTCCTCCTTTTGAATAGGCGAGTGTTCATTATTATGATCGGGAGTTGAAATAACATTACCATTATTGCAAGGATTTTCCAAAGGTTACTCATCTTCATCAGAGTTTTCGTGAACCTCATAATCTTCAATATCCCAACGACGTTGAAGTTCCGCTCGTATTACCTTATCAATTTCTTCGAGAGTCTTTTCTGATGCTCCAGCTTATTCTAACTGATCATATTGCTTAGAAAGTTTTCTGATATTAATACGTTTTCCACCATTATTCATGATGAAATTTTCAGACCGTATCTCTTCTTTTGACATAAATTAAGAAAGAACATGATAAAGAGGAGTATGTATTTCCAAACTCTCTGTCATCTGTATATTACTAGAAAACAACTGATCAGAAGTATAACTATCCTCCCATCCATGTGATTGCTCACTTACATACCCGTCATAAGGTTGTTGATATGTATGAGAGTATCCATAAGGCTCCGTAGGGTATGGTTGGTAGTTGTTATATGAATGAGATTGAAATCCATATTGATTACCACTATTATATGTTGATCGTGCTCCGTACATGTTATTTCCGTAAGGAAACATGACGACTCACAAGAACAAAAGGAAAAAAAATCTAAAAACAAAAACAAGCTAAAAAAATAACAAACTAATTAACAATCGCTCTCCGGCAGCGGCGCCAAAATTTGATGCGTGTCGTAACCACAACAAATTAATTAAGATATTTCCCACTAATTAACTGGTAATATAGCGGTAGTAAGGATCATTTTCACAGAGACCTGTATAATTGATATGTTATTTAGATAGCAAAATAAGATAAAACAAAGGAGGGTTGGTTTAAAGTAAAATAAAAAGAATAATGAAAAGATGATTAAGAGTCATTTTCCGTTACCAAACGTTGACTTGCATAGATACTCGTTTACCTTTCGTAAGAATCAATTATCACCAACCGTAGAGTAGCATTTCGTTCAGTGCTATCCCCAAAAATTCTTTTACCACGGATACGGAAGCTCTCCAATATCAGATTCTATCCAACCGATCCACCAAGTAGTGACTCACTCAAGGTGTAATCCAGTCAAACGCTTTAGGCTTTGTGAATTAGGTTGATCCAGTAGTTAAACTCTTCGCTCAAGGTTCACTTGCTGATGTTGTCTTTACTTGCAATTGCTCCACATAATCCCTCTGCAAGGTCTCACGATTTCTACTTGTATAGAGAGTTGTTTGACTATTACACTTATCACCCAACTTCGACTAGCATTAGAATGATCAAAAGATTAATCCAATTGTACACTTGAACAATCTAGTAATCAATCATAAACCCTAGATATAGAAAAGACAATCGATAATATGATAAAAACTTCAAATAACTTTGTATAATAATTATGCTTCATGCCCGGAACATAGAATTCATCCTAATCAATTAAAATTTAGCTTTTCATGATTACACAATTACCGGTTTCTTTCTAAAAGGGTAAACCCTAAAATATTAATGAAGAACAAAAATGTATTATGAAATGTAGATATATATTATTTTAGATCAAGAAGTGTTTCTTTTATAGTTTCCAAATTGTAGAAGTGCCCATGCTTTGTTCCGTGCAAAGTGGGTTGCCAAAACTCGCCCATATTCCAAAATAAGTCTCGCCCAAAATTACTTCACGGCCAAAACATAAACATGGGCCGCCTATAAGACTAGAAGTCCAACCCAAAGGTCCTCTCAACTGTCAGTCATGGGAGACTGACAGTGTATATCACTTCTCACGGCAAATTTCTCTTCTTTTAGTACGGCTGGAAGTTCCCATACGTAACTTCTCTTGGATCTTTACGTAACTTTCTCGTGAGTTTTACGGCCGAAAATTCTAGCCGTAAACTCTCCCGAAGTCCAACATATTTTCCTGTATAAACCCGAGCTTCTTTCTTAAGCTCAATTCCCTCGTAAACTCGGACTCTCTACTTTCCTAAACTCAGTTCATTCCTAGATTCCCATATTTCTCGTTGTCACTGCCAAGCTCGATCAACTTCTCTCGTCAGCAACACCTCCTTCTTATCTACTGCTGATAATAATAGCAACTCCATCAACATCATCCTAAACTGTAGATCTCCTAGCCATCTTCATGATTCTGTTTTCAATCACCATCTCAACAACGATCAACAATGGCAGAAACGTACCATTTTTAGTTTCCCTGTTTTGGTTGGACTCCTCTCGGCTTCATGGATCAGCCTTTGTATCACTTCCATCAGCAGCAAATGCTAGCAGTAACAAAACTCGGACCATTATCCCTGTTCATCGATCACCTCTCTCGAACTATTCTCATCAATACAATCATCTTCCTCATCCATTTCCGATTTTCGATACCACCATAAATAATCACCATCCTTCGTTCTCAACTGCAGATTATTGCAGCAACCCAAAACCACAATACCATATTCTTCATGCCACTGCCAAACTCCATTCTCTGCTAAACTCGGGCTGAACTCCCATCGTCTGCTGCTATTAATGCATCTCCGAACCCATTGTTTCAACCACATCAGCTCCATTTCGTTCCTAAAACTCGAACTCAGATAACCAGACCTTCACTGCCGTAAATCATCCAATCACATCTCCATCAACTGCCGCTGCTAATGACTGCAAATGGAAGCAAACTCATCTTCCCATCCAGCAATGGGTATCTCTGTTTCTTCACTCGAGTTCCATCAGTATCTCGAGTTCTTCATCACTTCCTCTGCAAAGCTCAAACTCCATTTCACACGAGACCCAATTTCCTAAGAACCTCTGCAACCCATTGATGCTCACTTTATCTCGAAACTTCTCCTTCCAAAATCACCGTCGTGATCGGCAGACAACATCACCGGCCGGGTATTCTCGGTTCAAGGTGGAGAAGAAGATGATGGCCTGCCCGTAACAATCCTCCTGGTGCCTTTAGCATTTTAGATCAACTGTCAGTCTTAGAGGACCGACTGTTCAATTCCTATTCAGTTGCTTCCTAGAGTAATTCAGGCGGGTGTATTTATAAATTCTGTGCTTCGACATCCTTCGCAACTTTGACTCGCTTCAATCATCCGTAACTTCTTCATACGGTGTCGGAATCACTCCATTATTTCGCCATTGGCTTCGTCTTTTCGTCCTCTTCAATGTGATGGGAATAAATTCTCAATTTGAGCATGTTCTACTTGGTCTTTGTCCCTTCTCCACTTATAGCTAACTTCTTTTATTGCACAATTACGTGCAAATTCACTTCTTTTGGACGATTCACCTAGCAAAACATAAATAAGAGAAAACAAGAGTAATATACAATAATTCGCAAGAATATATAGCAATTACTAGCATGGATTTGACACTCAATATATGCAAAATATGAACTTAACACTGTGTATGATACTCTAGTTAGACATAGTATTAAGGAATACAATACGAAGTATAATGCTTATCTTTTGAACTTCGTATATAAGACATCGACATAATCGTATGAATGGTATTGTAATTATGTGTATGGGTATGGGTGAAGTTTTCGTCTTAGGAAACAATGTTTTACATTCGTTTAAAAGAAGTAAATTCATGAACTTGTTTTGTGAATCAAAAGGGAAATCGCTAGGCTTATTGGTATTGTTATTCATTGCAAATATTTGGATTACCAATATGTGTGTTTAATATAACCTCTCATGACTTGTTTATGTTCTTGGTAAAACTATTCATAAGGCCTAACTTTTGTATCAGTATGATTTTTATTAGTGAAACTTATCTTAAGTAATCACCTGAGACGGTATGATCGATATTTGTAATTGGTGTGACCATTCCTAGTCATTGGGTAACCGATCCTAGAACTTGTTTGGGACTAATCACAAGATGGTAATTGATCCTTGTAGTAGGTTAACAAGGTAGAACCGAAAATTGTTTTGGTAGAACCATGAAACCCGTTAATGGTGACTTGATATTTTGAATCAATCACATAGTTCTTGGAAATCAGATGAACCAATTCTAAACTTGTTTGGAAGTGTGGCAAATCGGTTCCAAGATTGTAAATATGAAAAAGGATTTACAAAGTAAAGATGTCAACATACTCTGAACATGTGCAGTAATTCTTATCTTTTATTGTTCAAAGATATTTCCTAATAACTAAATGAGAATCCCGGATCGAAATAAATTGAGAATCTTTTAATTAAGGTTTTTAGTTTTTATAGAACGTGCAGTTGGGGGATATGGAAACTAATTGGGGGATATGAATTATTTCCCCCAACCAAAGGTGTCTGCTAAGGGGTGTTTTTTGGCCCGAAAATACTAAAACACCCTTAGATTAATTAAAAAACATTATGAAAAGACTGTTACACCCTTTCAACTAAAACATAAAATCAAAAACCAAATCAAATATCCCCCATTTCTACACTCAGTTCTGGCATTCTCAGTTAGGTTAGGTTTCGAAGAAAAAAAAATTCTTCATATTCTTCATCGTTCACACCATCGTTCTTCATCGTCGATTAATCGTTAATTCAAAAAGTTCTTCGTCGATTAAAACCAAACCATAAGAATACCTCCACGAAAGAAATCAGATGCCCAATCGCAATCAAAATCGATTGCTCAACAGAAATTACAGAAAAGGCTTGCTTTGATTGCTCAAGAGCAAGAACACGAAGAACAAGAGTTATCGGACGATCAACTACTCAGAAATATGGCTTCTGTGAGAAGGTAAGTCATTTAAAACCGTTTAATTAGTGTTTCAATCGATTTGTAGTTATGGGTTTAGGTCCAGATCACAAAAACCTAACTGAAACAGTTGAGTTTCAGTAGTTTCGGCACTCAATTCCGTATAAATACCACACCGGAAATCAGTATCGGCATTCAATCTAGGATGAAGACCACACCGGTAGTCAGTTCCGGGATCTAATTTAGGTTGAAGACCGCACCGGAACTTAGTTTCAGCATTGTATTTAGGATGAACACCACTTCTGAACCTAGTACCGTCATTGATTTGATAGACACATTTTTGTGTCTGATATAATCTCAATTGTATATATTGTTAGTGCTCGATTTTGTATTTATTATGGCTTTTAGTGTCTTTGTAGGTGTTTTTGGAGAAATAAGCTTTTGCTGGAAAATTGGCTCGAAAAGTGTTTTTTGTGTTCATGGGAGGACATTTGCTATTCGGACCCTCACTTTGGATAAGGGGTAACCTAATTACTAAGGGGCATCCCATTTCCAGGCAGCTGCTAATCGCACCCCTACTCTGGATAGGGGGCGACCATCTTCTACATTTGAATTATCAGTTTTGGCGGGAATTATTTTTACAGCGGAGCATATTTTAGGGTTTGATTTTGGAACGATTATGGAGAGATTCAACCGTTGAATTCTCTTGGGTTAGGCTTCAGTGGACTAAACAGGGCGTGTATGGGTGTTTTATTCGATGAACTTGGGCTGGATTGTTAGTATGAAGCAAAACAGGAAAGTGATATAATCTCGGGTTTTTTTGCTGTTGAAAAGTTACGTGGATTATGCTGGATATTTTCATGGATATGACTCGAATTTGCCCGTTACTACAAAACAGGGGTGGTAGTAGAGTTTGAATCAAACCAGGAGAAGTTGTGATGTGGTTCTCGTGAAAACAGGGCAAGAGAGAAATTATGGGAAGTTGATTTATTTTTAGTAAATACGTACAGAAAGGGAAGAGAATATCACCTGTTGGATTTGATTATATCCTAAGAAGAGGGTTGACGACGGAAACCAGAGAAGAAAAGGGAAAGAATCCGTAACTTTTTATGAAGAAAAGTCTGTGACTTGCAGAGAAAAGAACGGGAAGATAATTGAAATATTTCTCAAAATATCGTCACCTGTAGAGTATATATAATTTGTTTCGAGTCTCATATAGGGGGTACGAAACCTTGGGAGAAGTTTAGAACACCACAGAGCTCCAGAGATCGAGTTGCAGGAAAATACAATATTCTGCTGCTGCTGCTGAAGAGGAAGAACACGAAGAACATTGACGCACAAGTATCTGTCGCAGAACACTATCGTTATTCAACAGTAGAACCCATCTATCGTTTATTAACAGTAATTGCATTAGGTCTTTAGCTACTGTTTCCTCTTTGTAACAGAGATTCTGCAACACCTTCACACTGTTGCGAATTCGTTGTGTTATCACTTTTTCACCTCCTTGTACACTTTTGAGCTATAAAAACATACTTTGAGAACATGGTTAATATGAGGAGCTAAACCCCATTGCTGAGGCGATAGAGGAAGCTATTTTTCCAACAAAAAGTGGTATATTCTATTTTATCTTTTTATTTGCAATAATTATATGATTATTTGCCTTGAACTATTATTGAATATAATTTTTATTTGAGTGATTGTGATTTATTTTGATGGAGTATGCTTAGTTTTAAGACTTTTGATGCTTCATACTTGGTATTTACAATTATTACTTTTGAAAATCTACTTGCTGCAATATTTTAGAATCAAATTAAACGAGAAAATTGCATAAATATAAGTATTGGTTTAATCACTTTGAACTTGGAAAATAGTGGAATCTTAGCCTCAGTGTTCTTTTAATATTGATATCAACTTTGATTGAGTTTGCTATAATTTTTAGCGAGTTTTCTATTTTAATATTAGAATTTAAGTCTAATTAATATCCTTCACAAGTCTGAGAATCGAACCTCTTTTACCACTATCTACAAATCACATAAATTTTTGACGCCGCTGCCGGGGACTTGTTATTAGGGTTTTAGATTTATTTTATTTTTATTTTATTTTTATTTTTTTATTTTTTTTGTTCTTTTATATGTTTTTGAGTATTTATCTTGTGTCAACAGGTTCTGGAACATAAAGAAAATTGAGCCAAAGAGTTTGATGATTTCATAAAGACTTGGAGCTAAAGATTAAAACAAAAAGAACAGAAAAGAAGACAATTTTATTTTAGGGTTTGTTTATTTTCTTTTAGGAAAAAAAAACTGTATTAGGGTTTATTATTTTTGTAATTTTTCTTTACTTTTTGGACTTTTGGACTTTGGGACATTATTTTTTTTATTTCCCTACGGAAGGGTACTTTAAATATAAACTGTTTGCAGAGAAGGAGGACAATTACGATATTGTCTCTGCACCTTGGGTTCGTACACTAGACATCGGAGTCAGTGGCCCGAGTCGACTACAACCGATTCATCCCCCGTCTGGAACGGGAGGCAAGATTCTAAACACTCGTGAATCCCCTGTCAACGAGTTACTGGACTCCTTCGTATGCATATATGTTGAGGACTGAATACAGACATTTATTTTTCTAGTAAAGGGCAAGGCCTGGCCATACAAGATAAGGGTTCGGATTTCATCACCGTTCTCTTCTTGCCCGCTTTAGGAACACGTAACCTACGCGAACCTAAGCCTAAAATTTTGACTAGAACGAGACCGATAGGGTAACGATCTTAACAGGAAAGTCATTCGAAAAATATTGGTTACACTTTTAAGCATACTTCGAAGTTCTTGACGGTTTCTGTTAGTTGAATGCGTGACTGCGCCGCCTTGTAATACCGGTGAGGCCTTGGGTATCAAAGCTCCACCGAGCTTCCCTCGCCTCTATTCAACTTACGTTAACTCGAATTGATTCCATAGGGGTTTGCTTAAATTGTAATGAATTCCCGTTCGAAGGATTAGAAGCTGGTCTAGAAACAATCTAAGTGGAGCCATCATGCTTTTTGTTTGCTAGAAACCAATAGGTTTGATTTGGTTGAGTCGGCCTTGATCTGTGTTTGCTTACCCTTCCAATTTAGAAAATTCTATTGTATTCCTGAACGTAAAAGAGACGCACTAGGAAGATTTGTTAAAGAGAAACCTAGTAGTTCGAAGTATCTCGATTACCTTAATCTAGAGAGTCCAACTTTTGAAGAGTCTGTTTTTGAACGTCCTTTGACTGAGGAGAGAATCCCTGTTGCTCCGATAGCGCCAGAAATGGCAACTTTGAAAGCCTTGTTGAATCCAACTAGGACTACTCGTCCTTCGTGTATTGAGTTAGCTGAAACAGAGGCACCCTATGAACTGAAACCTGGGACCTTACAGATGCTCCCAATATTTTTAGGGAAAGAAAATGAAAACCCTTATTACCATGTTAGGGATTTTGAGGAAATTTGTAGTACTCTAAGAATTAGAGGCTTAGATGATGATGCTTTGAAACTTAGGTTATTCCCATTTTCCCTGAAAGATAAGGCCAAGTCGTGGCTATATAGTTTGGACTCCGAGTCAATTGAGACATATGAACAACTTACATCTTCCTTTTTCAATAAGTTTTTCCCTAGGCACAAAACATCGTCTATTAGGATGCAAATATGCACATTTTCACAACAAGAGGGAGAATCTTTATATAGGTATTTGGAAAGGTTCAATGATTTATTATCCCAGTGTCCTCATCATGGTTTAGAAAAGGTTAGGCTAGTTCAGATCCTTTATGAGGGTTTAGATTATTCCACAACGACCATGGTTGAGTCTCTATATACTGGTGGATTTGAAAACCAAACTGTTGATGCGACGATGGAATTTTTTAATGAAATCGCCGAAAAAACCCAGCAATGGGAAAATAGTAGGGCACCCCAGAAAACAATTCTTTTAAGTAGAGGAAACGCTAATAGGGTAGAAGGAGGATATGAATCAGATGCCAAAATTGCTGCTATAGCAAAAAGGTTAGAAGCCTTAGAAGTGGGCTAGACTAGTGGTAGAGTGGAGCCTTTTTGGGAAGGCCAGAATATTGAAGAGAAAGCCAATGCTCTTTATAATAATACTATATTTGATAACCGTCAAAAGATTGACCCATATTCAGAAACCTATAATCCTGGTTGGAGAAACCATCCGAATCTTTCGTGGTCTAAGGACCAAAGTCAAGGTCAGTTTAGTAATTATAATGCTCCCCCAGGTTTTGGATATACTAAGAATCCTTCAGGACCAGCTCAGTTTCAGAATTAGTCAGATGAGAAAATCCTAAGTTTAGAGGAGTCTCTCGCCTTGTTAACTCAGCAAACTGCAAAATTTCAGTTATCCGTAGAATAGAGTCTACAAGCTAGTAACAGGATAGGACAAGAAAATAGTCAGGCTATTTCCGAGTTAAAAACCCAAATTGGTCTGATAAGTAATTCTTTGAGAGAAAAAGGTAAGTTTCCTAGTCAAACACAACCCAACCCTAGAGGAGTTCATGAATTAGGTGCAAAACCATCGAATCAATTGAATGCTGTTAGAACCCTTAGGAGTGGTAGAGTTCTAGACAATAAGGTAACCATGCCAGATAGTGAACATACTGTAGTTCACCCCTCAGAATATCACCTCTCAGGACCAGTAGCTGAGGAGACTGATAAAGTTTATGATGATGTGAATTCGGTTCCTGAAAGGTCTGATTTTATGCCTAGAGCCCCATTTCCTAAGCTATTAATACCAAAAAAGAAGGAATCGAACTTTAATGACATAGTGGAGGTTTTTAAGCAAGTTACCATAAACCTTCCTTTATTAGATGCAATTAAGAAAATTCCTGCTTATGCCAAGTTCCTTAAGGATAGGTGTACACGAAAGCGAAAACTTATCGTCCATAAGAAAGCCTTTTTAGCTAGTCATGTAAGTTCAATCATTCAGAACACCACAACTCCAAAGTACAAAGACCCAGGTTCTCGTACCATTGCTTGCACAATAGGTAACTTCCGGGTAGAAAAAGCTTTACTTGACTTAGGAGCCAGTGTGAACTTACTGCCATTCGATGTATACTTACAGCTAGGACATGGTGAAATGAAACCTACTCAGATGACACTGCAGTTAGCTGATAGGTCTGTTAAAATCCCTCGAGGTGTTATCGAGGATGTTCTTATTGAGGTCGACAAGTTTATTTATCCAGTGGATTTCGTGGTCCTAGATATCCAACCTGTACCTGACCCATAGAACCAGATACCTGTGATTTTAGGTCGCCCATTTTTAGCTACGTCTAATGCGATCATTAACTGTCGAAATGGTGTGATGAGTTTATCTTTTGGTAATATGACTATGGAGATGAACATTTTTAATGTCATCTAGCTACCTCATGAGCTAGATGACACATGTGTTGAAGAGGTGAACATGATAGAAGCCTTAGTTCAGGAGTCATTACCAAAATTTTTGTCTGAAGACCCATTAGAAAGTTGTCTATCCCATTTTGGTTTAGATTTTGATGATTATAGCACTATTGAACAGGTGAATGCTCTATTAGATTCTACCCCCGTGTTAGACACTGATAGATGGAAAGCTAGGTTCGAACCATTACCAGTTTCTGAGACTACCCTAATCCCTTCTTTAGAAAAGCCCCCGAAGTTGGACCTTAAACCACTACCCGATACTCTAAAGTATGTGTTTTTAGGCCCATTTGAGAGTTTACCTGTGATTGTAGCTTCCGATTTGGATAGTGATCAGGAAAGTAGGCTAGTAAATGTACTTCAAGACAATAAGGAAGCTTTAGGGTGGACTATAGCAGACATTAAGGGTATAAGTCCTACTGTGTGTATGCATCAGATTCATTTAGAGGAAGACTCCAAACCTTCTAGGGAGATGCAACGTCGACTGAACCCTAACATGAAAGAGGTAGTTAGAAAAGAGATGCTTAAGTTGTTAGATGCGGGTATTATTTACCCAATTTCAGACAGTAAGTGGGTCATCCTTATTCAGGTTGTCCCCAAGAAATCAGGTATCACTGTAGTCCAGAATGATAATAATGAATTAATCCCAACCCGAGTGACCATGGGATGACGTGTGTGTATTTAATATAGGAAATTAAACAAGGTCACAAGGAAGGATCACTTTCCCATTCCTTTTGTCGACCAAATGCTAGAGCGATTAGCTGGACATAGTCACTATTGCTTCTTAGATGGCTACTCCGGTTATAATCAGATCTTTATTACCCCAGAAGACCAAGAGAAAACCACTTTTACCTGTCCCTTTGGTACCTTTGCGTATAGACGCATGCCTTTCGGGCTATGTAATGCCCCTGCAACTTTTCAGCGTTGTATGATGAGCTTATTTTCTGATATGGTAGAACGGTTCTTGGAGGTCTTTATGGATTATTTTTCAGTATTTGGTTCATCTTTTGATGAGTGCTTGCATCACTTGACATTAGTGTTGACTAGGTGTAAGGAAAGGAATTTAGTGCTTAATTGGGAAAAATGCCATTTCATGGTTGAATCAGGAATTGTCTTAGGGCACATCGTTTCTTCAAAGGGTATATAGGTAGACAAAGCCAAAGTTAACCTTATTAAGACATTACAGGTCCCAAAAACCGTATAAGATATTAGGCCATTCTTAGGGCATGCAGGTTTTTACCATCGATTCATTAAGGATTTTAGCTTGATTTCTAGACCTCTTTGCAATTTGCTTGCAAAAGATGTTAAGTTTGTCTTTGATGATGCTTATTTAGAGGCTTTTGAGAAGCTTAAAACTTTACTCACTACTTCCCGATAGTCCAGGCATCTAACTGGAACCTACCCTTTGAAATTATGTGTGATGCTTCAGATTATGCTATAGGCGTTGTGCTAGGTCAGCGAGAAAACAAATTACTCCATGTGATTTACTATGCTAGCAAAACTCTGAATGATGCCAAAATGAACTATACAACTACCGAGAAGGAATTGCTAGCCATCGTGTTTGCCTTGGATAAGTTTAGATCCTATTTATTAGGTTCTAAGATCGTAATCTATACTGATCATGCTGCTTTGAAATACCTTTTGTCTAAGAAGGATACCAAACTTAGATTGATTAGATTGATCCTTTTGTTACAAGAATTTTGTCCAGACATTAGAGACAAAAAGGGTGCAGAGAATGTGGTAGCAGACCACTTGTCTAGGCTAGTTGTTAGTTCCCCTAGTGATTCCCTTCTTATAAAGGATAACTTTCCTGATGAACAATTGTTCTCTGTTTTCCAATCACCTTGGTATGCAAATATAGTGAATTATCTTGTTACTGGTCGAACCCCTCAACATTGGGGTAAACAAGGTCGTTCTAGGTTTTTAGCCGAGGTTAAGCATTTCTTTTGGGATGATCCTTATTTGTTTAAGTATTGTCCAGACCAGATCATTAGGCGATGTGTATCTGAGAGTGACCAGTCTAGTATTATCTCCTTTTGTCATGAACATGCATGTGGGGGTCATTTTAGTGCTAAGAAGACTGCTGCTAAGATTTTGCAGTGTGGATTTTACTGTCCTTCGTTGTTTAAAATTCACATAGTCATTGTGTTTCTTGTGAGCGTTGCCAGAAGTTAGGAACCATTTCCCGTAGAAATATGATGCCTTTGAACCCTTTATTAGTGATTGAGGTCTTTGATGTGTGGGGCATTGATTTTATGGGTTCATTTCCTATTTTGTTTGGTTATCTTTACATACTTGTCGCTGTAGACTGTGTCTAAGTGGGTTGAGGCGGTTCCGTGTAAAACGAATGACCACAGGGTCGTAGTCCAATTTTTGAAAGAGAATATACTTACACGTTTTGGTACGCCGCGAGCTATAATTAGTGATGGAGGTTCACACTTTTGTAATAGACCGTTTGCTCTTTTAATGAAACAATACGGTATTACCCATAAAGTAGCAACCCCATATCACCCTCAGACTAGTGTTCAGGTAGAGGTTTCCAATAGGGAAATTAAACGTATTCTAGAGAAAACAGTTAATCCAAACAGGAAAGACTGGTCGTCGAGGCTTATTGACGCCTTATGGGCTTACCGTACTGCGTTTAAGACACCCATTGGAATGTCACCTTATCGTTTAGTGTTTGGAAAGAAATGTCACCTGCCTGTTGAGTTAGAGCATCGAGCCTATTGGGATATTAAGAACTTAAACTTTTCACTTGACAAGGCAGGAGCTCAAAGAATGCTCCAGCTCAATGAGTTGGACGAGATTCGTAGAGATGCATACGATAGTGCTAAGGAGTATAAGAACAAAATGAAACTTGTGCATGATAGGAATATTTTACGAAAGTCATTTTCTCCAGGTCAAAAAGTTCTTCTGTATAACACTCGTTTGCATCTATTCCCCGGGAAGTTACGCTCTCGGTGGACCGGTCCTTTTGTGGTCCGTACTGTTTTTCCTCATGGCGCTATTGATATTGAGACACCAGATGGTAGTAGTTCTTCGAAGGTTAACGTTCAGCGATTGAAGCCCTTTTTAGAGCCTTTTCCTACAGGTGATGTTGAGGAGGTCCCTCTGGAGGACCCTGTTTACCTTGATTGACCATCGAGGCGATTTTGTATGTTGTATAATATTTTTGTAGGTTTTTGGTTACACTTCGCCCAGGTACTATCTTTCCGACTTCTCTCTTTACTATTTCCTCATGTTACTTATATTTTTGGTACTGTTCTTTAATTAGAAACATTGAGGACAATGTTAGATTTAAGTTTGGGGGTGGGGTAGAACTTTTTGTTACCTTTTCATTGCAATAAATAAACTATAGAGCCTAGAAATTTATGCCTATTAAGGATGGCACTAACCAATCTAAGTGGATGGAAGCATTTTGGTTGTAGGAGTTGAGGAACCAATATGACTAGATGGCAACATCTAAAGACTCTATTCATAAAAGCACAGAGCTCAGGTGTTAGAAATAACATGATAGTTTCACCACATCTCGTTGAGTTCTTTTCACTTCTGTTTTCATTTTGTTTTGTGTTTTAAACTATGTTTCTCTAAGTGATTAGGTGGGGCTCACGATTCAATTTGTTACCAATGTTAGGGTGAATTAGAGTGATTGAGATATATAAAAAAAAAAAAAAAAAAAAAAAAGAAGAAGAAAGAAACTGAGACCAGACCATCAGACCAACTGGAATAAATTCAATAAAGTCGACCACTGGAACCCTTGTATATGCCAATTGTGTTGACCTAGAGTTAGGATTATCAATCACTGGTTCCCTTGTATATGCCAGTGTGTTGATATTAGTCAGACTAGTATCTCAGTCCATTAGGATAGGTTCATTTTGGCGGAGGCCTTCAGACAGATATGAGAAACACCGTTCACCTAGTAAACATAAAAACCATCTATGTTTTTGTCTATATCCATCTTCTTGATCTATCCATGTGATTAGTTTTGACTCCGGATATTGATGTCCATAGTGCGACTATCTGAGTAGAATTATGTCACTTATATATGACTTTTAGTATGCTAGAGTGCAAACTCGTGTACAACAATTGGAATTTCACATCAGGGTACTTCCTCCTGTAGTCAATAAGTATGCCAACCAAGGATATTCTTTAGTGCCTTCCAAGGTTCTGCGTAGATAGCTAGGATCTGGAGTATAAAGTTTTTGTGGGTATACCTCTGGTAAGCCCTCCGGAGACAACACTCCGCCACTAAAGACACCTAGGGGTTTAAAGGCTTATTGCATACGCTAAATGCAATCGACGATGCCTGCGACAGTGAGTTAGGATTTTATTTCTATTTTATTTTTGCTCGAGGACTAGCAAATAATAGGTTTGGGGGTATTTGATAGACACATTTTTGTGTCTGATATAATCTCAATTGTATATATTGTTAGTGCTCGATTTTGTATTTATTATGGCTTTTTGTGTCTTTGTAGGTGTTTTCGGAGAAATAAGCTTTTGCGGGAAAATTGGCTCGAAAAATGTTTTTTGTGTTCATGGGAGGACATTTGCTATTCAGACCCTCACTTTGGATAAGGGGTAACCTAATTACTAAGGGGCATCCCATTTCCAGGCAGCTGCTAATCGCACCCCTACTCTGGATAGGGGGCGACCATCTTCTACATTTGAATTATCAGTTTTGGCGGGAATTATTTTTACAGCGGAGCATATTTTAGGGTTTGATTTTGGAACGATTATGGAGAGATTCAACCGCTGAATTCTCTTGGATTAGGCTTCAGTGGACCAAACAGGGCGTGTATGGGTGTTTTATTCGATGAACTTGGGCTGGATTGTTAGTATGAAGCAAAACAGGAAAGTGATATAATCTCGGGTTTTTTTGCTGTTGAAAAGTTACGTGGATTATGCTGGATATTTTCATGGATATGACTCGAATTAGCCCGTTGCTACAAAACAGGGGTGGTCGTAGAGTTTGAATCAAACCAGGAGAAGTTGTGATGTGGTTCTCGTGAAAACAGTGCAAGAGAGAAATTATGGGAAGTTGATTTATTTTTAGTAAATATGTACAGAAAGGGAAGAGAATATCACCTGTTGGATTTGATTCTATCCTAAGAAGAGGGTTGACGACGGAAACCAGAGAAGAAAAGGGAAAGAATCCGTAACTTTTTGTGAAGAAAAGTCCGTGACTTGCAGAGAAAAGAACGGGAAGATAATTGAAATCTTTCTCGAAATATCGTCACCTGTAGAGTATATATAAGTTGTTTCGAGTCTCATATAGGGGGTACGAAACCTTAGGAGAAGTTTAGAACACCACATAGCTCCAGAGATCGAGTTGCAGGAAAATACAATATTCTGCTGCTGCTGCTAAAGAGGAAGAACACGAAGAACATTGACGCACAAGTATCTGTCGCATAACACTATCGTTATTCAACAGCAGAACCCATTTATCGTTTATTAATAGTAATTGTATTAGGTCTTTAGCTACTGTTTACTCTTTGTAACAGAGATTCTGCAACACGTTCACACTGTTGCGAATCGGCTGTGTTATCACTTTTTCACCTCCTTGTACACTTTTGAGCTATAAAAACATACTTTGAGAACATGGTTAATATGAGGAACTAAACCCCATTGCTGAGGCGATAGAGGAAGCTATCTTTCCAACAAAAAGTGGTATTTTCTATTTTATCTTTTTATTTGCAATAATTATATGATTATTTGCCTTGAACTATTATTGAATATAATTTTTATTTGAGTGATTGTGATTTATTTTGATGGAGTATGCTTAGTTTTAAGACTTTTGATGCTTCATACTTGGTATTTACAATTATTACTTTTGAAAATCTACTTGTTGTAATATTTTAGAATCAAATTAAACGAGAAAATTGCATAAATATAAGTATTGGTTTAATCACTTTGAACTTGGAAAATAGTGGAATCTTAGCCTCAGTGTTCTTTTAATATTGATATCAACTTTGATTGAGTTTGCTATAATTTTTAGTGAGTTTTCTATTTTAATATTAGAATTTAAGTCTAATTAATATCCTTCACAAGTCTGAGAATTAAACCACTTTTACCACCATCTACAAATCACATCAAGTACGCCGGTAGTAAGCTTCTAATAAACAAAAAACCCTAGGATTTTGTTATTTGTACCGGCATACATTTTAGGTTAGATTCCATGTCGGTACTTGAGTTTTGGTATCCAGAAACTTTAGAACTACTACCGGCATCCTCGACAATTTTTTTTCAATGCCGGTAGTGTTTTCCGGAATATGTTTTTATTTTACATAGCTTCCAGATCTTATCCAGGAATTTCCTATAGTGTACCGGCATCCTAGAAATTTATTTGTCAATGTCGGTAGTTACTCACGGCATGTAATCGTTTGAGTTTACCATGACGGTATTAGCGCCCGGCATGTTCGATACTTTTTTTAGTATGCCGGTAGTGATGATTATATGCCGTAATGTGGTGTATCTATGCCGGTATTAGAAATGAAAGTTAGTTGTCTTACATTTATTTCGTGCTTCTTTTGAAATAGATCTAAAGCAAAGGAAAAGCTAAAGATGCTGTCACTAAGAAAAGAAGGAAGGATGGTCTTGATACTCATCAGTCTCTGCCTCCTCGAGGGAAAAATAAAAAGCGTTTGGGTGTTGATACAAGAGGGGGAATTTGGGAGAGTGGTCGTGATCGTAGTAAAATCGTAATCCGTGAATCTACCAGAGGTGTTGAGGAGCAAGATGAGCAAGATGAAGAGGAAAGTGAGGAGGAAGATAATGAGATTGATCCAACTCAATTAGCAAACCAAAGCCAAGGAGTAGTGGAAGAAGGTGGTCCAAGTCAACAACCCACACAAGGCAAGGGGAAAGGCAAAGGAAAAGTAAAAGTTAAAGGTTCGCACCTTCCTCATGTTGATGACATGATACCCGACCTTGATCGTGGTAAAATTTGGGGAGCATCTTCTCGTGATCCGGGGTATTTATTTGTCTACAAGGACTCGTGGGCTCGTACTATATATCAAACTTATGTAAGAATTTCTATCTCGTGCATATGTAGTGTTTTGTATTTATACAAAATCTCTTAATCGTATTATCTCCTAATTGTAGGATCATGCGAAGGTTGTGTGTGTTTTCCGAAACCAAGTCGCGGCTCATTGGGATTTGTCTAAGGAGTATGAAGAGGTTCAAGCAATAGTTAAGGATTCTGGTCTATATCTATGTGAAGCCAGATATTGTGACTGTCAATTGCTTCGTCGAAAGGTATCATGGTGAATCAGATACCATGCACTTACCGTTTGGCGAGATGACCTTGATCCCTGATGATGCTCAGAACATTATAGGCTTGAGTGTTACCGGCAAATCAATTGCAGAAGGAGATAATCATTCTTTTGAGCTAGAATGGACGAAGTTGCACGAGCTTACTAAAAAGTTGCTTGGTTGGGACTACGAAACTTCTGTGGAAAGCTTCTATGTATCTAAGATTAGTAGGACAAAGACCATCAAGCTGACCCTGCTTAAGGAGAAGTTTCAAAACTCAAAGAAAAGAAGTTTGAAGGATGGATGGGACCCCGCACAGATTCGTTATACAGGTGCTGCGTACTTGTTATTCATCTTGGGCACCAGGGTATTCTCCGACAGTAGTGGCAACAGGGTTAGTGCAAACTACCTTCAATACTTTGATCGTTGGAAGATGTCTTTAGATATTCTTGGGGCATCGTGGTAATGGCACATTTGACGACGGAGATGAGAAGAGCCTCTAAGGCGGTTACAAACCAATTTGTCGGGAATTTCACTCTACTCCAGGTAATTTTATTTTTAAGCTTATGTTCTTTTTTATATTGTTCACATGTACCCTTATCATGAACTTAGAAACAAAATTTACAGATTTTTATATGTATCATTTCACATTTGTATAGGTGTGGGCTTATGAACATTTCCCAACATTGTTCAAGGACAACCCCTTCTTTAAGTTTAATCCCGTTGATGACCCCGGGGCGCCTAGAGCCAAAAGATACGAGTTCAAAAGCCATCCGAAACCCGGTAACGATCATCGACTGATAAAAATGAGATTATCTCTGGACGCGATGACTACCAAAGATGTTGTGTTCGACCTTTACAAGGAGGCTAGAGAAAACCACCAATATTTGAGGTTTTATAACGTTGCATTTTAGAATGGACCTTTGTTCCACCCAAAGGGATACATTATGGCTGATCCTCGAAGTGTGATGCGGAAAGTTGGATACAAGAAATTACCCTCATTCATGAAAACCTCTACTGAAAGGTATCAGCTTGACCTTTATGTGTCCAGGACAAGTTCCACAAGGTTGAGGGTAGAGTATGATCCAATTCCAGAACCAACACATTGGAGGGATAGAGAACCGCGTCATTTGGTAGATACTAGTAATTGGGAGCTTGCGATCAACGGTGATGAAGCCGATCCTGCCTACATTGGTAATTACTTGGAATTGTCATATCCTTTTGTCGTGTTCCCGGAAGACGTCGAAGTTCCACCCCAGAAAAACCCTCTCGTTCCAACTCCTATAGAGGCACCACCTACGATGACCCAACTTAATAAGACCGTTGGATTGCTAGCAAGTGTTGTTAATTGCCTAAACGTTTAATGTACACATTTTTATATTAGCATATATATATTAATTATGTGTTGTATGTATGAAACTAGCGGCGTCGGCTTGGCAAGTTGAAGAAGATGTTAGGTTGCAAGTACGAGGAAGGAGAGGTACTATCCCTTGAAGAAATGAAGAAAGTCGTGGAAAAGCTTGATAAAATTGAAGACCCAAGTGAAAGAAATTTGTTTGGGGAAAGAAGGAAGGTGCCCGTTTCCAAGAAGTAAAAGACCAAGTGATGAACTCTATGGTTGTGTTTCGTTATTTGGATGGTGGTTGTTATGTTTTGAACTGTTTATAATATTTTTGAACTCTATAGTTGTGTTTTTGGTCGAACTCTATATTTGTTTGGTTTACTTTTGGTTGATGATACTTTGATGAAGAACATTTAAGCACGATTCAGTTGTTTGGTTTATGTTGAACATGTTTAGAGTTCTAGTAAAAGGTTGTATGTAAGTTTTCTTTACACGATAAGCGTCGGCATTCAAATGTTTAAGTTCCACAGCACCGGTATTGGTTCCGGCATAAAAATCAATTTAAATTATATGCCGCCATTTGTACCGGCACGGAACAATTTACTCCAAAACCATGCCAGGCACAATGGATGAAAATGACCAAGTTTCTGTGTAGATTATGGGTAGTTCTGGCATTAAAAAAATTATTGAATCTACGCCGGAATTCTGATTTTCTTACTCTTACACAGTTTTGCATAATTCCGGCATTGGATGTTGATAAATATACTATGCCGGTATTGTTTATAAATAGGTTACAAATGCTCTATTTATTTCATTCCTAGATAACCTATTACATTAGATTTCAAACTTTAAATTAAAACATACTAAAACATGGTAATGGAGCATTTTTGGTTTAAGATGATCTCCTATTTAGTAAGCCATCCCTTTTCAACAATTGCGGAACCTTTGAGCCTTTCGCGAATCTCTTCGAAGACATCGTCCGGAAGGGGGGTGTCAAGGACCATCTTCATTGGTTTTTCTTCTCTTTCAACATATTCCTTTCCCTTCATATAACACCCATCAATAGGCTTGCATTGGCCCTTGTGGTTTTCTCTTGATTCTGCTAGTTCAACAGCTTCTTCAAACCATTGAAACTCATCGCACTTTGGGTAATTCAAACACCTTAGAAACATTCTTCCATTTTCAGCATCATCAGTTTTTGCAATCCAAAACCGGCGTGTACCATCACATCTTCTACACTTTGAATAGATAAAAAGACAGTCCATGGCTATATGAGAAGTTTACTTGCAAATTTGACACCTGCAATGATGATTCTGTAAGAGAAGATTATATTAGTTATGCGTCATAGTAGTGAAGATTTTAACTGTCCATATATTGTTAGTAATGTTCAATCTACTTACTTTGCAAATAGAGCTTGATGATGAATCTCCCATCACTTGTGAACTTCAACCGTGCTTGATTGATCTATTTCTTGAGAGAAGGATTTTTGTTATTTGGTGGGTGCTTTATGTTGATTTTTCCAAAGGAATGGGGGGTATTATATAGAAATGAATCTCCAACGGTCTTATTTTTCAAAAAACTAGCCGTTTTTTTTTTTAAATTCACAAATACCGGCATTGTCGCAATAATATATTTAATGCCGGTATGTTATACCGGCGCTAAATCATGTTGTTCAACCATGCCAGTATAAGTTGCATATTTCGCTGTGAAGAAATTCACTAGTTACGACATTAACATCTAACGGTAAACTATACCGGTACTGGGGGCCGGCATCCTATGTCACATTTACTTCTATGCGGGAGTTTGGGTGATTTCAAAAAAACTAGTCGTTGAGGTTTTTCTCTATATAAGGAGAGCTAATACTTGGACCCAAAAGCCCAAAACTCGTGTGTTCTTATATATCTCCTTGAGCCTCTTAACTTAGAAACCCTAAACCCTAGAATAATCCTCTACAAATAGCTAAGTTTAGTACCTAATCCCACATACAACAAATGGCATCGTTCGACTCCGAGGAAGATTTAGCAATCACCCAAGCATGGTACGCCGAAACTCGTCCTTCAACTATAGATAACAGCACGCGGGATTCCATGTAGTTGAAGATTTTTAACAAATTTATTCACGATTACGGTAACCCGAAAGGAAGAACTGCTCAACAAATCGAGCAACGACACGACATCATCCTAAATGCGGTGGTTGAGTATCTAAAAATGAAACACCGGATCGAGCACGCTACCCGCAATAGATTGTCCCCACAAGAACTTGTAACTATCTTTATGATTAATTCGGCACAATCCACTCTTTTTCAAATTTTATGTAACAAACTAAGTTTTTGTGTTGTTTTTGAAGCATGAAACCGTGAAAACGCGTTACTTACAGGAAAAGGGAGAAGCATTCATGTTTGATGCCAACGTGAACCATATTGTAAGCAAAGTCACGGAGTACCACCAGCTGGGTGAATCGGAGACGGATTCTTCATAAGAAGATTGATAGGTTTAGTGGTATTTGGTTAGGTTTTTAGGGTAGTTTTTGGTAAGGTTTTGTGGGTACATCTCTATGCAAACCCTCATGAGACTAAACTCGTCCACTTGGGTCACCAAGTGGTTTAAAGGCTTGATGCACGTGCTGAGTGCATTCGTGCTTCCTGCGACAAGGATTACATTTGAAATAAATTATAGTTCCGGCTTACATCATTAACATAATTCAATACTGTTATATCTCTGACATAGAAACTATATACTATTTTATGCCGGAATTTGGTGTCAAAATTCTGTGTGCAATAAACCATGTTCCGGCTTTGAATTTATATACATTAATGTGCTGGTATAGGCTACCGGCATGGTCGAACATCTTCCGTTAACTGCCGGAATTAAACATTCAATGCATACCAACTATTTTTTTTAAACCATAAACCAGTAAAGACCATTTCCGGCGTGGAATCTAAGTTACTGACAATGCCGGAATGATAAAGTGGAAAAGAGCCGTTGTGTCCTCATCTATTTAAAGTGGATACACCTATTACAGTTGATGTGTCAAAAAAAAAAAAGGTAAGCTCCAACACATTTCTCTGATGGCAAATCAATCACCAACTACAGATTTCAGAGAACTTTTATATGAAAAAAAATTATCCACTCCGATAGGGAATCAATCATCATCCACCACCAACTCAATTCCCATGATACTAGAAAAACTTAGAAGGAAGGAGCAAACCACCAAGTCACTTGCCGCAATGGAAGAAGAGATACTTAGAAGGAAAAGAGTAGAAGAAGAGGAAGCAATAGAAGCAAAATATCGCAAAGAAACTAAAGAGATATACGAACGTGTAAAACAAGCAAAGATATAAGCGGATGTTGAGGAAGAAACCCAATGGATTAAAAATTACTACATAGTATCGGATCTCCCGGAAGATCACCGCCCTTCAAACCTTTTTTGGGGTCTTGTTGAGGATGGTCCTTATATGCCGAAGTTTGTGGACGGTAAGTGCAAGAAACGAAAAAATGGATTACGGGGATGTGTTTGTAGCGAATCGCACAATTGCCCTCATAAAATTATGTCGCAAATATAACGAGTTTCTCGCAAGATTCAAAGGGAATAGGTATCAAGCTCAGGACGCATATACCGAGTGGAGAAAAGATCCTTTTAGGCATTTCGAAGCTGCTTTGTTTCTTGAATCTCGTCCCAAGGAATGATGTTAGTTGCAATTAGCTTAAGATCTTTCATTTCATGTGTAACGTTGTTTATGCGGTCAATGTTTCTAATTTTATTTCCTTAAGATTAATATGAGGGCCTGTTTGGGTTAATGTTATTTATTTCCTTAAGATTATGTGGTTAATGTTGTTTTTTTCCTTAAGTTTATTTCCAGTGTCGGCATTGAAAAAGAACCAAATACTATATCGTTACTAGTGCCGGTATTGTAGACACAATTTAAACTTATCGTCAAAATGCCGGCATAGAATTGTACCATATGTCCATACCGGAATTATGACTGTTACAAACCCAATTTATGTGGCAGTTACAAACCCCTTATTTCCACTTATGAAAGTTCGACAACTAATTCTAACTCCTTATTCTTCTTCATTGTAACTGTCGCACCAATTATCCCCCATTGTAACCGTTACAAACTCCCTCATTCCATTTATGTGACGGTTACAAACTCCATTATAACATAAAATTGACGGTTATAGAATGAAAACTGTTTCATCTTTCAAGTTCTTTGTTTTTACTTCGCAATTCCAAGAGAACTTCCAAAACCACTAAACTCCATTATTTGGTTTCATCCTCTGAACCAAACTCATTCAATTCTTCAAACCCAAAAAAGAATGGGTCCTCACAAACCTCCTGAAAAACCAAAACCTAATCCTGGTGGTAAATCGAAATCAGAAGCATCTATTGAACAAGATGATGAGGAGGAAATAACAGAGATGATGAGGTAAGTGATGTCTATGTTTATTGAAGCATTCTTAGGGTTTATTTCATAATATAAAAAACATAAATTAAAACTTGCATGTTTATTATTTGTACTAGGTAAAAGGAAATTTGAAATTCAGTTTAGTGAATTGAAATTCGAATTTAGTTTTTGCGTACCATTAAATTTGAATACAATGCCGGTTTATATGTCCTGTATCCCCTTTTTATTGCATGTAAGTTATTAGAATACCGGCATACAAACCTTATAAATTTCAATGTCGGCACCTCTGTCGGCAGTATCGTAATGTTCACTATCCATGCCGGTTTTGATCACCTTATTTTGTTAAATCTCTGTAGACAATTACCATATTACCGACATGGGATTTTATTTACATACAATGCCGGTACCTGAAAACCGGCATAACATCCTTTCATATGACAATGCCGGAACATTTTCCGGCAGTATCATTATGTTCACCGGCCATGCCGGTTCTGATTTTCTTATTTTGTTAAATCTCATTTTATACATAGGTCCATAGATGCAAAAACGAAGAAAGGAAAGGGAAAAGATGTTGATGAAGTAAAACCTAAGTCTTCTCGGCCTCGACGTAGTCGAGATGATCCGAAACGTGGTAAGGTCATGATTCGGGAGATTCCCCCGGAGATAGACACAAGCAGCGATGATGATGGTCAGTGGGAGAAATTTGTACCTCCTGATCCAACAGGTGGCTCATCCTCACATGGCTTAGGACAACCTGAAGTTGAAGCCGGTGAGAAAAAGGAAAATTACCCACCAAAGCACCTCCCAAAAACATATGACATGATTCCAGAACGCAATGATGGCAAACACTGGGATCAGCCGAGAGATCATAAACTCTTATTTACTACAAGGACTCTTGGGATCGTTGGATCTATTCAACTTATGTAAGACATTTGCATCTTGTTATTATATTGTTTATATATGACATCCCGTGAATTGAAGTTTGTTTGCTGTGTTTGGATAGGACCACAAGAAAGCCTTTCGTGTTTGCCGCCATCAACAAATGGATACTTGGGATTTGGAAGGGGAGTGTGGGATATTCAAGCGGCAGTAAGATCACCTGGGTTGTATCCCGCGGTAGAAAGTTATGTGGTCACTGATCAAGTGACGGCGAATTGCTTCTTGGAGAGGTTTTTTGCTTCAACTGATACCATGCATTTTCCTTTTGGCGAGATGACTATTATCCCTGAAGATGTCCAAATAATATTAGGTCTACAGATCCTTGGAAAAATCGTTAAGAAATAAGATGACGGCAAGACCCTAGAATTATGAGCTGACTAAAAAGTTGTTTGGTTGGGACGAGGCAACGACAAAAGCAAATATGTATGTGTCAAAGAATACCATGACAAAGACTATTAAAGTCGTCAAGCTCAGAGAGTTGTTTGTGCATACGTTGGGCAAGAAATTGAATGCCGAACAAATTCAGCACACTATCGCTGCTTATCTGTTGTTCCTCTTGGGCATCGCAATATTCCCTGACTCTAATGGTAATAGGGTGCATATGAAACACTTACAATACTTGGATCCCTTGGAGGAGGTTCATGAATATTCATGGGGCGCTGCTTTCTTGGCACATTTATTAGCGGAGATGCATAGATCTTCTAAGGCGACAACCTGTCAATTTAATGGGAATTTCACTGTATTACAGGTAATGTGAACTATTTATTTTGTTTTCCAATTAGTTCTTTTCTTATACATTTCATTGGAACGATCTTTCATTGGCGTAGGTGTGGGCTTATGAACACTTCCCAACATTGTTCAAGGAGTACAAATATTTGGAGTCGTCAACATATGGTTTGGCACCACAGGTTCCTGTAGCTAAGAAATACGTTTTCGACAATAAACCGAAGACCAATAACAGAACTCGGTTACCCTCCATGAGAGAGGCTTTGGACTCTATCGTTGTCGAAGATGTAGTGTTTGACCCATATAAGAACGAAAGAGGAGTTCACTTTGTAAGGCATGACAATGTAGCATTTTACAATGGACCATTGTTTCATCCAAAATGATTTGTTATGCAAAACCATCGCCGTTTGATGCACCAACTTGGGTACAAACAGAAAAAACTTACGGGTAAATCTGATGCCAAAGTCTCTCATGACTTTCCTCAATGTCTATCAGATCAACAACATACGCTGGTAGTTTACAAACCAACTCCTCTACTTGTACATTGGAATGAAAGGGAAGAACAACAACCACTGCTGGATAAGGTTGGTTGGGAATTGGTGGAAAACGGTTACGAGTCGAAACCAAGCTTCCTCAGAGGTCATTTGAGGTACTCCCATCCTTGTATTGTACGCCCGACCACCGAAACAGTGCCTCCACAAGCAGAACCTCCCTCCACAACTACTGAAAAACTTACTGTACCCATACTTCTAAAGACCCTCATGTTGGTGGTACGTAATTCTTGTTCACTTCCTATTATTAGAATTATATCTATAAACTTATAAAAGTGAACATACTAATGGAATAATATGACAACATCGTTCGCGGCTAAGAAAATTGGGAAACTTGTTTAAATGCAAGAACAAGGAAGGAGAGGTGCTGACCCCGGCAGAAATGAAGACAGTCAAGGAAAAGATAGACAAAGTTGAAGATCCAGATGCAAAGGACTTGTGTAAGAAAACGAAGAAGAGGGTTCACAAGAAGCCAAGGACCGAGTGATCTAAGATGTTTGTTACTGTTTCTTTTATAGTATTAGTCATGTCTTTGAACAATCTACTATCGGTTTATGTTTTTTGTGTGTCTTGCTAAACTTTGAACATCTTTGTTTCATTTATTTTCGGTTTGGAACATCTTAACTTTACGTATGGTTTGTTAAACAATCTAGTCCTTGCTTATGTTATTTTGTGTGTATCGCGAAACTTTGGAGATGTTGATTTCATTTTTTTTTTGCCTTAGAACATATTATATTGGTAAATCTATGTCAAACATTGCAATTTTTATGTTTTTTTTCAGAACCGGCATGGTCGAAATTGTAAGAACAATGCCGGTATACTGATTTCTTTTCCGGACCAAAGGAATTTAGAATTCCGGCATGGATTCGCTTTTCTAGACAATGCCGATACTCTTTCTTTTCCTCACACATAAGTGATCTGTGTATAGTTCCGATATTATTAGGAAGTTAATTTCAACACCGACACTAAACCTGATATCTCTGTGTACTTATGGTGCCTTTCCGGCATAAAAGAAAAAATACTTTCTAAGCCGGGATCATTTCCCGGCATTGTAAAGTTTGAACTAAATCATGCCGGCATGTCATAGCATATGGTTTACTGATTACAATTCAAACTTCCAAAAAAAAAAAAGGTTGCATAGCAGTGAACCACACATTTCCAAATTACTCTTCACCACTTTCTAATTTATGAATAGGAATTTCTCCCTTCTCCGGGTTAATTGATAGCTTCAACGCATCCCACAATTGGTACAATTTCATCAATTCCTCCGAGTGATTGGGGACTATATCCTTGCTTTTGGTCAACTGACAAACCGATGGAAATGGACAATTTTCCTTGAGCTTCAGAATAATGAAATGATTCTCGTTCACGAACGCCGAGACAAATCTTCTCTTCTTAAGAGATCCTTCGCACTTTTTCCACTTTGGCGTATAAGTTATTTGTTCGGTGGGGAAAAAATAATAAAAAACACAGTTAAATGTATCCGCCACAAGATGCCCACAAACCGGCATTTTCATCCAATATTCAGTAGGAAGGAACTTCATCTCGTGCTCTAGCCCTAACACCCGAGCATGCAAACTATCAAACCCTTCGTCATCATCTACCAATTGTTCTTAATAGCTCTTCTTTTTCATAAGTTGCTCGGCCATCCTCTTTCTAGCGTATCGACATGGTGTCATCCCTTTACTAACTGCCGTCTCAAAGATTCCTAATTGTTCGGTCACGGCATGACATCCATAATTTCCATCTCCATCGACATCATCCGTATATACAATATACTCGCGAATAAACTCGGGAAGTTGGTCTACATAACCTTCTATTTTGGTATGGTAATGTCCATAAGTCTTACCTATTTTGGAATCCTTAAACATCTTCATATTACCAATTTGCAGCTTAATTATATCCATTCCATCCTCTGCCTACACTTCCAATGTCTTAGGTATGTTTTGGGAGTACTTACTTCCTTGGCCTACCCCTTCGTTTTTTAAAAGGGACTACTTCACCATCGTGTTATTGATGACTAGACATTGGTCGCTTACCTTTGATTTCACTTATCTTTGGCGTGACTTCGTAATTTTCAGCTTGATATACTTGACTTGATGTAGGTTCCTTATTCGGACTTTTATTTTTGATATGTAAAGCCGCCCCTTCGATTATGGGTGTAACTCGGAATGCTCTCCTTGTTCAATCATTGTTGGTACCTTCCTAGGCCTACCCCTTTTCTTTGTAACCTCCGCTACATCGATTCTAGGCGTGGCATCCGCTTCCTCGGCTTGTTGTTCTTGTTCCATCGTTGCGGGTACCTTCATCGACCTACCCCTTTTCTTTGGAATCGGTACTTCATTGGCTTGTGGTGTTGATACGGAATCCGTCATTTGTTCTTGACTTGATAGCGGTAACTTCTTCGGCCTACCCCTTTTCTTTGGAACCGACACTTTATCGACTTGTGGTGTGGATACGGAATTCCCTGTTTGTTGTTGACTTGATGGCGGTTCCAAAACTGGCCTACCCCTTTTATTTTGAACCAGCGCTTCCGTGAACCTTGCTTCCAAAAGCTCACATCCGGTTGGGTCTCGTTTCTTACTTGCCTCGTCTTCACGTTCGCGTTGACTCATTGCTTTCAATTCTTTCCTTTGTTTTCTCCTTGTCGTTTTAATTTGTGGTCTACCGGGAGGATTTCCCTTTGTTGGATCTTCACTTTTCGTTATCCATGGGAGTGTAATTAGCCTTAGTTGGCACAAAAATACTTGTCGGCTATCCGAGTTTCCACGTGAGTAAGCTTCATAGAATTCCTTTACTTCGGGAGTATCCCATGGTGATTGTCCGGGAGCTTCTGTAGGGGGAGGGTCGAAAGATAATTGCTTCCAAAACGGATCAATAACGTAAATAGGTATCACTTCTTCATACTTCACAAGCATATGACGACACGGAATCCTCAACGAAGACATGTCGGGACAAATACACACATCACCCAGTTTGCTGTAGTTTATCTCCATTTCCATTTGTTTAATCATATGTTTTATTGCCCATTGCGAGACGTTGAATTCTACTCCTTAGAGAAATTTACCATATCGGAAATGTGATGTCATCCTTTCCATCGAGCTTTTCTCAAAAGCCTTCTTGATCTTATCGATATCAGCCTTAAAGTATTGTTCAAATGCCTCGGTGACCGTAACCACGTTTCCTTGGACGGACTGGATGAGATATTTAAATCTCCCATGAGCGTACTCCGCTATACTAGTTGCTTCATTATCGTGGTGTCTATACCGATTTGTCCATGCACGCACAAATTTTTCCTTGAACTTATCCAACAATTTATCCCCACAATATGAGACGGCACTTGGATACACTTCGTTATATTTTGCAGTAAACATGTTCAATCTATTTTCATATATATCCTCAGTAAGAGACCAATAAACTTTCTCTCAATCCTTTAGATATTCCAACCACTTTTTATGATTTTCATCGTGTTCTTTGTCCACTCGCTCTTTAATCTTTCCTCTTTCATCTTCTTCATCTTCGGGTGATAGTTTCTTCTTGCGAACATATTCCTCTAGTTGAGCAACCATTCTCTTCTTAATATCCGCCTTAGAGGGTTCAAACAAAGCATGCAATGTTTTGTCACATTTTGACGTATATGATACGTACATAGGAAATTTTGTGCATCCGAAAATACGTCGGATATAGCATTCATTAGTGCGTCATCTTGATCGGTTATGATGACCCTCGGAAATTGATTTTCCGGGAACAATAATTTCAATTTTCGTAAGGCCCAATGATAATTGTAATCCCTCTCGTTTTCCATTAAACACCAAGCCAATGTGAATGATACCTTGTCCGATGTTTGCCCCACGATGTTGAACAACGGCATGTTGTATTTGTTTGTCTTGTAGGTGCAATCCATCATAAGAACACCACAACATGTATGAGCCTATTGTGAAAGTAAAGGATGCGCAATCAATATTTGAAGTGGCTTGTTGTACGGTCCTCTTTTAATGATACACGTGCAGTTGTGATCCCAAGCTATCTTCTCAAACTCTTGCATAACGGTCCTCCCTTCCATTCCACCCTTCTAATGGTTGCTTGCGCGCTATATATTGTACTTAGAGAAGAAACGTTCGTCTTATCCTTTTCCTTGAAGCCTCTGAGAATCACTCGTGGTTTGATACATGCTTTGGTCATTCTTTTTACATCATCGAATTCATGAGGTTTTAGCTTCGCAACTAGGGAGTGACCAACAAAATCTTTCGGATCCCGGTGGTTATGACGGCCAAACCACACCGTACAATCCCATTACTTTTCATTGGTTTCTTTGTCTCTTAAATAGAATACAAGCTTAAAGGGGAAATCATCCTTCCTAGTACGAGTCTTCTATACCCTATTAGTCTTCTTTGGATATACATAACCCTTTCTCTTATGGATATCCTTCTTATTGCATTTCCCACTTCTCTTGCAAATCATCTCAAAACGATAATCTGAACGTTGGGTATTCCTCACCAACACACACATGTGTTTAAGTGCCGTCTCTTTTTCCCAAGCAATTGCTTCCTCTGGAGATTTTATTCCCTACATGAGGACAATAATGGAAGATTATAAGGTTCATTACAAGCAATCCCCACATAAAGTTTTAAATACTAGGTGAAAAGTATTGTTTGGTAACATACCAGAGGTATTTTAAAGTATTCGGACGTATCCGGACCAAACAGTTTGGAATTTGTTGGATCAATTTATGGAACAATCTAAGGAATGAATGAAAAGAAAATTAAATTAGTTCACAAAAAAATAAATTACTATACTAGTTCCGGCATGCTCAACGACACTTCCGCCAAAATAACCAAAGCCGGAAACAAGTGCCGGCCTTCAAGAATAATGTTCCGGCATTTCGTAAATAAACTTGAAAAAGAGGACATAATTTTAAAAACTGCCGGCATTGTGTTTTCATGAATATTAATGTCGGAAAAGATAATACCGGCATGCACGATCCACAAGGATTGAAGCCGGAACATGGCGCCGGCATGGTCGATAAATTTAACACCAAGACATAAAGCTACTACCAAAGTGACTAATTTCTGGATGTTTTTTTAGTGATACCGGTATTCTTGAATAAGTAAGGTCCCAAGCCGGTAGAAATTTCCGGCATGGTACTTAATTTTCAAACCATGCCAGGAATTTATGCCGGCGTTCTCGATAACTTTTATACCACGCCGGTACTTAAGTTCAAAAATCTTTAGCTCCTGAATATTTTTCTTGTGGTACCAGCATGGAAAGTTAGGAGAGAACCATGCCAGTTTGAATATTCCAGGGAATATTCGGTGGTAGGTAAAAAGTTTACTGCGTGCCGGCATGTATTTTTTGGTTGAAGACCACGCCGGCAGTTGATTCAAAATGGGGGATATTTGGTGCCGGCATGCAAATAATATGAATACTATGCCGGGTATGGGTGTTCCGGCGTGGTATTCATACTACGTGTATGCCGGCACCAAGCTTTTTCAGAGAAAAAAATGGCGGTTTCACAAAAAAAAAAATCAAATTTTCGACCTCTTTGAAGCATTACCTATGTGTTGGGGTTGCTTGTATGTTGAACATGTTTACTTTATTGGGTTGTTTCTTCATAAAACAATTCATGCTCATGAAAATCATGATCCAAGGGTGTTGGTTCATCATATAACTCCAGTTGTGAGTTGTTATCATTAATCGAAGATTGAAGATATGATTGTTGTTGTAATTGAGCTAAAGATTCAGCAGCTGCAATTCTCTCCTCACAATCATCTTCCATTTTCACAAAAAAAATTCCACTCAAAAATATTTTTCCCTCCTTCTACTCTCACCTCCCTCATACAAATTCAAATAAAAATACACACTAATTTATCCCCCAAATACTTAATATTTTACTAATTATTATTAACCACTAAACATGATTAGTGAGGGATAGATTAGGAATTAAAAAAGTGATTACATAAGGGGTGACCCATATTTGATATTAGAATCCCTATTTTGTCATGTAGTTATATCTCCCAATTAGTTTCCACATCCCCCAATTGGGCGTTCTTTTTATATGCTATTTAATTTCCAACAATTAAATGCATATCTTTAGAAAATAAAAATTAGTAATGTGCATTTACCAATTGGAGATTTTCTACTGAGATTTCGGTCAATACTTGGACAGTGCATTTCCAGGAATTATGAAAACCGATTTGGGATTTAATGCATATCTTTGAGAATATTCGATTTTGGAAATTCCTTGGTGTCCAAACTTCCTTTGTCTATAAATACTGAAGTTTGCATTTCTAGCAAACTAATCCTCAGAGCCAGCAAAACTACCTAGTTTTTTTGTTACTGGTGGAGCCATCTATTTGGAGAGGAAAGTACCCTAATTAGGCGAAATCTCTTACAACCGCTTGTTTTAAAGACTTCTTTAGGATTGGGAAGCTCTACGAGTACCGTTGGTGGGAAACTAGATAATTACAGATTATTCTTAGTTTTCGATTGATTTGGTTGACTAACGGTTGTTGAACTTTGATTGCACCTAGTTTGTTTATGCTTGAGAATCTTCTCCTCTGATATAAGATTCAATCAAACTACATCGAAGTATCGATGGGGATATTTAGACTGTTTGTAGTTCTAAAGACGTCTTGTGATAATCCATCGTTAACAGACTCCGTTCTGTATGTGATTGATCACAAGAGATTCAAGTTGATTGCGTGCAGGTGTTTATTGAAGATCTAAGAAGTTTTGAAGACAAAGAAGATATTTGGGTTTATATTATTTGGTGTACACATAACTTGATCGACTGGAAATGTATCCAACTATAATCGGTTTATCTTTGTGATAAATTGGATTGATTAGTTGAGTAGATCGACATCAATACATTTCTTTGTGATTCATAGTATTGATTGCATAGTCTAAACAATTACTTTGGTAGTTGTTAAAAAGATTGATCTAAGGACCCGACAAAGGAGTTTATTTGTTAAACATGAAGAGCCTTTGTCGAACTCATATCACGTTGTTTGAAAAGAGTTACTACCGAACAGATTTGTTGTTCCTTTACTGTTTGGAATACGAACCAAAGGAATTGTTCCAAGTGCGTGACTTATTACAAGTTGGAGGCGCAGGGATACTGAGGGAACTAGGTGAAATATAGGTTTAGTTGCTTGGTCTCAATTATACGAAGTTGTTTTGATTTTGTATAGAGGCTTAATTCTGAGAGTATTCAATTCGACTAGGTCCCGGGGTTTTTCTGCATTTGCGATTTCCTCGTTAACAAAATCTGGCTGTGTTTTTTACTTTTCTATTTCCACAATTATAATTGTTTTATTATAATTAGAAGTAAAATACACAACATTAATTCCTAATTACTTGATAGCAATGCTATTGTGTTTGGTTAAGTACGAACCTATTATCAAGTAAACATACTTCGTTGTTGTATTGTATCGATCTTGAATCCATAGTCAATCACACAAGTTATCTTGTTGTCGTATTGTATCGATCCTGTATCCATAGACGATCACACGAAGTGTGAACCGATTAGTTGTATTGTCTCGACTCAGTCCATAGACAATCACTTTCGGAGAAAGGACTTATAGGTGGAAAAGTTTTAGATTGAGATATATTTGGGTACCCTCGTCTTTTCAAATATTAATGCAAAAAATGAGGATGACAATGATTAGGGGGTCTTTCTCCATTAATGAATATGAATCTTCTTATTAACAATCCTAGATAAGTTATAAGTTCAAAAAGTCCATTAAACTCCAAAATCACTTCATAGAAAAAGTTCTCAACTCGTGTCTAGGAAATAAAGCCACTTTGAAACTCTTAGTTGTGGGTGAGGTCAGCTAAGGGAATCAAGTGCGCGGAATCCGACGTGGTATTAGAGGCATAAAGAATGCGACTGTACCATAGTCGGTGTGAGACTTGGTTAGGGCTCAACTATATTCCAGTCCGAAGTTAACTTGTAGTAAGCTAGAGTCTGTAGCAGGTTAATACAGTGTGGTGTTCAAATATGGACTAGGTCCCGGGGTTTTTCTGCATTTGCGATTTCCTCGTTAACAAAATTTCTGGTGTCTGTGTTATTTCTTTTCCGCATTATATTTGTTTATATAATTGAAATATCACAGGTTGTGCATAGTTCAATCAGTTGAAAAATACGACCTTGTTTGTTGGATATAACTTGATTGACACTTGGGCATTGGTCTTTGGTACCGTCCAAGTTATTTCTCATATCAATCAGGCTCTCATATTTCTATCTGTTTGATATGCTGATTGTATTTAGAAAGAGATAAAAACTCTTTGATGTAATTATTGATTGAGTCTCTCTTTTAAGTTGGTGCTCTCAGAATTACATTGGAGTTTAATCCATACAGATTGATGAATGAATTATTGGGTGTGGTTGTTGAAAAAGCGGGAGTACAACAACCAAACTCAATATTTCGATTAGAAATTTGTATGGACTAACTCCAATATACTTTTAAGAGAATCAACTAGACATTCAAACTCAATCTTAATAAAAGTATATTAAGAGATATATCTCACTTTCTCGATTCAATACTTACTCAAGCAAATAGAAATCTGCGAGTCTAATTGAATACAAGAGAAATCACTTGAACGGTACCAAAGACCAATGTTCAAGGATAAATCAATTTCAATCAACAACCAAAGGTTGGATTTCCCAATTGATCGATTCAAACGCATAACCTGTGATATTTCAATTATATAACAAAATATAATGCGGAAAAGAAATAACACAGACACCAGAAGTTTTGTTAACGAGGAAATCGCAAATGCAGAAAAACCCCGGGACCTAGTCCAAATTGAACACACACTGTATTAAGCCACTATAAACTAACTTCGGTCTGGACTGTAGTTGAACCCAAATCAATCTCACACTAATACAAGGTACAGTTGCGCTCCTTACGTCTCTGATCCCAACAGGATACTACGCACTTGATTCCCTTAGCTGATCTCACCCACAACTAAGAGTTGCTACGAACCAAAGTCGAAGACTTTAATAAACAAATCTGTCATACAGAAAAGTCTACGGTAACAGATAAATATGTCTCCCACAGAAATACCTACGAGATTTTGTTCCGTCTTTTGATAAATCAAGGTGAACAGGAACCAATTGATAACCTGGACTTATATTCCCGAAGAACAGCCTAGTATTATCAACCACCTCACAATAATATTAATCTACTAGCGAAAGAAGATATTGCGGAATCACAAACAATGAGACGTTTGTGACTTCTTTTATATCTTGCCTGTCGGAGAAATCAATCTCAAGCCAATCTTTACGATTGTACTTAGTATGATAGAAACAGCAAGATCATATCACACAACTACGAGAAAGTAGTATCGGTCTGGCTTCACAATCCCAATGAAGTCTTCAAGTCGTTAACCTACAGGGTCTCGATAGAAACCTAAGGTTAAAGGAGAATCGACTCTAGCTTATACAACTAGTATCACACAGGAGGTGTGGGTATTAGGTTTCCCAGTTGTTAGAGTTCTCCCTTATATAGTCTTTCAAATCAGGGTTTGCAATCAATGTTAGATTAGTAACAAAGCATTCAACATTCACTGTTAGATGAAAACCTGATTAGATTCAATCTAATATCTTTCAACCGTTAGATCGAAAATTAGGTTGTTACACACAAATGAAATGCACGTTTTTAGGTTTGTGTAACCGTACCCAAACATATACATTTAGTTGGTTCAACAGTAGTTAACCAAATGGTTAGCCATATGAGCACTTTCATATCAACCATATTCTTATTTACCATAACTTATTCAAATGAACTAGTTAGAGAGTTGTTCAATTGCTTAGATCTTTATAATAGACACAAGTGAAACAAAAACGATTTGATTCACTCGAATCGATTCATGAACTTTACAGCTACGGTTTGCACGCATTCCTTAGTTTATATAAGTTTAAGTTCACAAATAATCGTTTTTAGAAAATAACCAACTTAAGTACGCGAACAGGTACGCGGACTTAAGTACCCGGAATAAGTTTATTTTTAGTTTACAAACTCCAGCATAATTTCTCGGAATGAGAACTTCCGATAGTACGCAGACTCTAGTTCCGGTTTTCCTGAGCAGCAAAGTACGCATACTTTGGTTCAAGTAATAAGGACTTACACACATATGTGTTACCACACAATGTTTATATCCTTCCATGTTTATGTAATCTAAACTCTCATTTCAATCATTGAAACATTCTTAGAGGACGTTATATAGTTGTTATTCACAAACCATTTTTCATCAAAGCCATTTTCAAATGATTGAAACTTAACATGACTTTCGTCACTAGTAAATATGAACTTGGCCAAAGCGAAAGCTTACCAACACATATTTCGATAAATAGATAAGCGAGATAAACTCGGCTCGAAATAGCAAATGTGTATAATCATAGTCTATATAACAAAACAACGTTTGTCTCAAGATAGGAGATAGAGTAGATAGACTTTTGAGTGGTAGATAAGTTCAAGTCTCCACATACATTTTAGTCGATGAATTTCCACCAGTTCCTTGAGTAGTTCTTCGTCTTTGTATGATGATCGCCATGGAGTCTTGAGCACAACTACACTTTCCATCCTAGTCCGAGACTTAGCTAATAGTAGACTAGAAATCAAGACTTATAGTTTTGATCACTAACATCGACAAACATGCTTGAGATAGCAACGCATGCGAGTTCGACCGAGCAGTGATCTAAAAATATCCCCCTTTGTCAATTTTAGTGACAAAATTACCAATACATATGGAATACAAAAATAGATAAATAAACTTTTGTAGCTTCTCTTCCACATGCCTGATCTTCTTGGTTCTTCAACATTACTCGAAATCTTCGTCACTTCCAAGTACTCCAATGATTCCAAAGGTTGTAAGTTTAGCATCATCGTTGTTGCAAATCCGTAGCCATAACAATGAGAAAATAAGAATTCTTAATCATTGTTACACAGTGTCATAGTATTATTACACAACATCAAAGTTCAATTGCATCACAACTTCGACAACAATACTATGGTGATATATATATCACTCCCCCTTAGTCAATACTCCATATCACATGGAAACCACTCCCCCTTACATAATGTTCCAAAAACCATATGTATTTGTAGTGTGAACTACACATTAATTCTCCCTTTTTTTTGTCAATAAAATTGGCAAAGGTACGAAAACTAGTGGGATCCTAATGAAATTTCTATAGAGACATTTCATGAAAAAAAGCAAGAACATATCAACTTTTTAGATGCAATCATATAGACGAAGCTAAATGCTTTCATCAAGGAGTTTATAGAGATACAAGATAACTCCTATAATATTCCACAGCCGCACTCCCCACAAATATTTGGCAATTAAGCACAAGTTCAATTAAGAACTCTCCTCCATAAAATGTCATTCCCGAAATAACAACAAGAGCGACCTTACTTTCACCAGAAAAGAAGGATTTCTTTGAACATAACAAATCACATACGAATATGAATTTGAATCCAAATAATACTCAATTAAATTAACCACAATAAAACCCATGATTAATCTAATCGGAAATGTTCAACATAAGAGAACTTATGGAGCTGCACAGTATATACATAATATATGGATCAGGGAAGATCAATACTACGGAATAAACAAGGATTCATTTTATTTTCCATCACTATTTGCACAATGACATACAATAGACATAATCCTCGTAAACAAAAGTTCATCATATCTTCCATCAATATTTGCATAATGAGATAACAGGCTTCAAACTTTTGTAATGTCAAAATTTCATTCATTCTTCTATCAATACATGCATATCGACATACGAAAGACTTAACTTTTGACAAAGTATGGGACAATCATAGTTCACGGACGCAAACACACATATCCCATAGCAAATTGCAAATATGAAACCATAAAGATCAATGCTGCAAAAATCATCTTCCAAACAATTTTGGAATTTAAACCAATAAACCTAAAAACATGAAGATGAAAACGTTGGACATAGTTATGTGTAATCACAATAATGGCTATTCCAAACTCTAGTTATTCTTCTAAACAAAACAAGAAATAAAATTCTCATCAGAAGATTTACTAGATGTTAAGACCTTTGAAGAATTCTTTATCGTCCCCGAACTCCTTTTCGTCAACAACCATTGGGACATAAGGTTCATGAAGATAGGAGTTAATATCAATAAACCTTCTTGACTGATGTCGAACCAGGGCCTTCTGAATCTCATGAGTCTTAAACACAAAAGCCTTTATTTGTTGAATCTCCTTTCGCGTCTCCTTCAAAACTTCAAGAATATCGGAAAACTTCTGAGAATTTGTAGGAACAGATCTTGGCTTCCTCATATTCCTTCCTTTTCTTTTCAATGTCGGAGGTAATGGAGATTTCTCTTTTTTCTTCATGATTGATGGATTAACAATCATATCAACATATTTTCCATCATAAGACATGATGCTTGGAGTATCCATAAACGTATGGGTGTGTGAGAGGAAATCACAATTTAACTCAACAAGTAGTCTTAAGATAAAAGAAGTTTCAGGGAAAGAAAAAGGAATGTAGGGTTACGCAACCTTTAACAGGTTCGTGCATGCATAATTCTGAACCCTAGAAAGAGTAGAATTGTCGAGAATAACCCTCCTTTATTGAAAGACAGGGAATTCCAAAAACAACAAAACTAAGAAAAGAAGAAAACAAATTTTTCCTAAAGCCTGAGAGATGCACAACCTTGTCTCTTTTGATCAGGCACATGAGACAAGATCGACAAATCAACACAATCAAGTTGTGTTGCAGTGAACAACAATTTGTCCACCATGTTCCTCTTGAGAGGAATCCACATACCTTTGTCTATCAAAACGATTGGACCATACTTTCTTCTCTAATGGTCTTGTTTTATCCTTGGAAACTAACTTCTTAGACGAAGATAAAATCTTACATACCTCAGCGGTATTCTGAGCAAGTTTAAGCTTGTTTGCTAGTCGATTTGCTCTTCGTTGAAGTTTGTTGACATGTCTCAATTTGTGTTTGTACTTGTAACACTTTGATAGTTCATGACCTTTGAGTGAACAATATGAGCACGTCAATCTTGGATATAATTCAGGCATCTGAGATGTGCAAGCTTCTAGACACACAGTAGAACCTGAAACATTATACACAGAGTTTCCAATAGAAAGGTCAATTTTATCTTCCAGATTGGTTGAATTTCTTCTGAAAGAATATCAAGATTGATGTATATATTTCTACAGTTATCAAAATCAATATTTTTACAAAGAAGTGCAACACTTGATTTTTCGTCTTCATTAGAATCATAATTGTCAGACATTTCATCAAGAGTTGAAGCAAGACCTTTGTTCCCAATGTATTTCTTTCGATTTGGACACTCATTTTCAAAATGACCAAAACCATTACACTTAAAGCACTGAGGCATATCCTCGTCATCAATTTCATCATTATTTTTAGGAGGAACACGATTATGTGGTTTATCTGATGACTTGGAGTTATCTCTGGAGAACCGTTTACTTATCTTCAAAAGAAGATCCCTAAACTGTCTTGTGATCAACGAGACTGACTTGTCAAGATCTTCTCTGATGAATCATCCTCAGAAATATCGTCTTCAGAGATGTAAACACTTTTACTTTTATCAAGTAATTTAGTGTTCTTTAGTGCTTTTAAAGCAACATCCTTGCTAGACTTGGACGTATGCTCATGATCAAATATATTTAGCTTCCTAACCAGAGTATTTATGGACAGCGTTTCGAGATTATTTCCTTCAACGATGGCATGCTTCTTAGAGTCGTATCTGGATGGCAACGATCTGAGAATTTTCACCACAATGTCCTTTTCAGGAATAGTCTTACCCAATGCAAAAGATGCATTAACAATTTCAGACACTTTGTGATTAAACTCATCAAATGTTTCTTTATCTGTCATACGAAGGTTTTCCCAATCATAATTTAGGTTCTGAAGCCTAGCTTCTTTCTCACTGGTATTTTCTTCAAATACGGTTTCTAAGATATCCCAGGCTTCTTTAGACTTAGTGCACGTAGTCACATGGTTCTGAAGATATGGGGTAATGGCATGCATGATAGCGTTCAAGTCGTCAGAATTTTGCTTTGCAGCAAGAATTTCTTCTGGACTATATCTACCAATATCCTTCAGTATAGATACATCGCCTTCTGTATTAATCGGAGGATCATAGCCATTAATAACACGTACCCATGTTTGAAAATCACAATCTTGAAGAAAAGCACGCATAGCAATTTTCCACCATAAGTAGTTTGAGCCATCGAAGACTGGTGGTACGTTTATGGTGATAGAATTCCTGTCCATAGAGTCAGATCACTACAAACACAGACTTGTAAGGTAATTAAACGTGTTTGCCTGCTCTGATACCAATTGAAAAAGCGGGGGTACAACAACCACACCCTATATTTTGATTAGCAATTTGTATGGACTAACTCCGATATACTTTTATGAGAATCAACTAGACGGCCAGACTCAATCTTAATAAAAGTATATTAAGAGTTATATCTCACTTTCTCGATTCAATACTTACTCAAGCAAATATCTGCGAGTCTAATTGAATACAAGAGAAATCACTTGAACGGTACCAAAGACCAATGTTCAAGGATCAATCAATTTTAATCAACAACCAAAGGTTGGATTTCCAAATTGATCGATTCAAACGCACAACCTGTGATATTTCAATTATATAACAAAATATAACGCGGAAAAGAAATAAAACAGAAACCAGAAGTTTTGTTAACGAGGAAACCGAAAACGCAGAAAAACCTCGGGACCTAGTCCAGATTGAACACACACTGTATTAAGCCGCTACAGACATTAGCCTACTACAAACTAACTTCGGCCTGGGCTGTAATTTAACTCCAATCAATCTCACACCGGTCCAAGGTACAGTTGCGCTCTTTACGTATCTGATCCCAGCAGGATATTACACACTTGATTCCCTTAACTGATTTCACACACAACTAAGAGTTGCTACGACCCAAAGTCGAAGACTTTAATAAACAAATTTGTATCATACAGAAAAGTCTACGGTAATAGATAAATATGTCTCCCACAGAAATATCTACGAGATTTCCGTCTTTTGATAAATTAAGGTGAACAGAAACCAATTGATAACCCAGACTTATATTCCCTAAGAACATCCTTGTATTATCAATCACCTCACAGTAATCTTAATCGACTAGTGAAAGAAGATATTACGGAATCACAAAGGATGAGACGAAGATGTTTGTGACTTCTTTTATATCTTGCATATCGGAGAAATCAGTCTCAAGCCAATCTTTACAATTGTACTTAGTGCGATAGAAACAACAAGATCATATCACACAACTACGAGAAAGTAGTATCGGTCTGGCTTCACAATCCCAATGAAGTCTTCAAGTCGTTAACCTACAGGGTCTCGATATAAACCCAAGGTTAAAGGAGAATTGACTCTAGCTTATACAACTAGTATTATACAGGAGGTGTGGGGATTAGGTTTCCCAGTTGCTAGAGTTCTCCCTTATATAGTCTTTCAAATCAGGGTTTGCATTCAATGTTAGCTTAGTAACAAAGCATTCAATATTCACCGTTAGATGAAAACCTGATTAGATTCAAGCTAATATATTTCAACCGTTAGATCGAGACTTAGCTTGTTACACACAAATGAAATGCACGTTTTTAGGTTTGTGTAACCGTACCCAAAGATGTACATTTAGTTGGTTCAACAGTTGTGAGGATAAAATACCCAATCGCCATGTCATCTGATGAGCACGAAAGTGCGGCGCACTTTCACCCATAAATATATTAGCTAGGCCTCATTTCATTACTAATAAACTTGTTTTATGTCTTTTCAAGGAAATAAGCTCTTATGGAGAAAGTTTCTCGAAAAGTGGTTTTTGCACCCCCGGAAGACACTTGCTAAACGGACCCCTACTTTGGATAAGGGGCAGCTTAATTACTAAGGGGAACCTTCTTTACTAATCAACACCTATTGCTATTCACACTCCGGCACTCAGGATAAGGGGAGACCTTCTTCTTCGTTTGAATATTCAATTTTGGCGGGAAAAATAGTGGAAGAATTAGGGTTTGGCTTTTGAAGGTGTTCGAGTGAGACTTAATGGCTGAAATTGAATAGGTATCTTCCTTTTGGTTAAACAGGCTTGGTAAGGTCTTTGAACTTGATCGAATTTGGCTACAATGATCGATTTGAAGCAAAAGATAAAAAATACTTTTGGCGGGAAAATGTTTTAAACCTGTGAAAATTTCTGAAAATTGATTGAAGAGTTATTATCGAGATTTTCTCGTATATTTGGATTAATACAACCCTGTTACGGTTAAACATGGATATAAAGTTGTTTAAACTCGAAGAATCAGGAGGTTACGTGGAGTTGGAAGAAAAAAAGGTTAATGCACGTGCCCATAAGATATTTTTAGAGTATGGCTGTATTTTTGGGAAGATATTATTGCAGATTTTCATGGGATTTGAACAAATATTATATGCTCACTATGTACACACGTCTTTTACGCGTTTTGAAGAAGCAAACTCGGTTATTTTCGGTAGTTATCCAAAACAGGGCAAGGAAGATATTATCGGGTGTAATTGATTTGATTATCTGAGTTGTAATAGGAAGTTAGGATTGAAGAGAGGATATTCTCTTAGTATTTTTCTGTCGGATGGAAGTTTCGGGGAAAATCAAACAACTCAGAATCGCGTGAGAACAAAGAAAATATTCTCGAATTTAATGTCATTACTGAGGAGATTATGAGCATTTATTCGAAATATTTCTTGACTATTGGGTATATAAATGATTCCTAAGAGTCAGAGAGGGGCATCGAGTGTTGGGGATAGGCTACAGAGAAGAATAAAAAGTTGCAGAGAAGATTTCTATGCTGCTGCAGAGAAGAAGAAGCCGAAGAACAATAAAATGATAAGAACTGTCGTTCTTGACCGTCACATATCCAATCTATAAACGACAGCTCTTCTGCGACACCATATAACAATAATTCTTCGCAACAGTTGTAACAATGAGTTTTGTAACGACCTTGCAGCATTGCAAACTCCTGGTTTATATTATTCTCCTCCCTTTTCTTCTTTGTAAACACCATTTGAGCTATAAAAATATATTTTGAGCGTGTTTTTCACTATGTGGAGCTAAACCTTTCTCTGGGATGATGGAGGAAGCCAAAATTCGTCATGTGGTAAATTCATTTAATTATTTATATGACTATTTGCATTAAATTAAAATTAGAAAAAGACTTTTCTTAATTAATTATCATTTCGTTTGATGGTTTATGCTAAGGATTAATTCTTTTGATATGCCATGCTTAAGATTTACAATTAATATTTTAAGAATCTACCTTAGACAAAGAAATATAGTCAAAATTCTTATTGAATGAGCTATAATGGTTTAGAATAAATAGGTGAATCGCATGAATTTGAATATTTGGTGGAATCCTAGTCTCAGTAACTCTCGATTTTGTTTATATTTATTATTTTCATTAAATCTTTAAAATTAATCTTCACAAGTCTTAGAGTTCGAATCTTTATTACTACAACACTTCAAAAATCACATCATTTTGGCGCCGCCGATGCGGATTTGTTTTTAGATTAATTTTTAGGTTTATTTTTATTTTGTACAGTATTTTCATTTCATTTTAGATTTTCTTTTTTCCTTTTTATGCGTTTCTTTTTGTATTTCTTTTCAGGGACTTTTTGAGGAGGATGACTTCTTCCGAGGAGATGTCACCTAAGATGACGCTGGTGGAATATAAGCGTAGAAAGTCAAATTATCAGGAAACCTCATCTGAGATGACGCTTGCTGAATATACGCGTAGGCAACAGTATGGAGTTTCTACTCCACATGTGGTAAGTGAAAAATCACCTTTAACAATATATGAGAAGTATTACAAACACACACCGCCTAGTTTGGAACAAAGATTGAGAGTTATTGAATGTCAAAGATTATATGTTGATGATGATGAATTTTGTAGTGACTCTCTGTTCCAAACAGAACATATAGATGACCCTGTGGATGATTGTGTGGACGATTTGCCTAATTCCATAGATGAATCCATCCCACAAGATAATTCACCCAACTTAGAGGTTGTTTCTGGACCCCTAGACTTCCAAAAGTTGCCTAATTTAGGGTTAGAATTGTGTTCTTATAAAGTGTTGTTGTATTACTTTGCATCTAAGTACCCAGAGTACTTGCCTATTCCTGATATCGTGCATGAGCCAATTGAATATTTCGCAGTCCCAATAATCTCCCCATATTATGTTCTTTACACACTTCCTTGTGTTGTAAAAACTTGGTTTGGAGGTAAGTCTCTGTTTTTGATAGTTTCAGTGTCTCCGCATCGTGATAACATAAGTGTGAAGCTATCATTTGTAAATGTTGTATTTTGGGTTGATCCCCAAATTTTCAGGTTGTTAGTTTATGGGGATCTTTTTTGTACATTCCAGTAGATGTATTTTTATTTTTATATTTTCGTTTACTTTTTGCATTTCCCATCTTAATATTTGCGTTGGATGACTCAATTACATTGATGACAATGTAATGTTTAAGTGTGGGGGAGAGGTTAACTTTTTACTTTATTTTTTCAGGAAATTCTTTGCAAATCATGACCAGCTGTGTAGCGGGTCTGTTCCTTTTTCTTGCATGTTATGACCAGCTGTGTAGCGGGTCTAAAAAAAATAAAAATGAAAATAATAATAATAATAATTTGATTGTTAGGGTTATGACCAGCTGTGTAGCGGGTCTTTTTTTTTTTGCATTATATGACCAGCTGTGTAGCGGGTCTAAAAAAATATATATATAAATAAAATAAAAAATATGACTAGCTGTGTAGCGGGTCTCTTTCTCTCTTATTATATGACCAGCTGTGTAGCGGGTCAATTTTCTGTTTTGCTCGAGGACTAGCAAAATGTAAGTGTGGGGAATTTGATGAGCACGAAAGTGCCGCGCACTTTCACCCATAACTATATTAGCTAGGCCTCATTTTATTACTAATAAATTTTTTTTATGTCTTTTCAGGGAAATAGGCTCTTATGGAGAAAGTTGCTCGAAAAGTGGTTTTTGCACCCCCGGAGGACACTTGCTAAACGGACCCCTACTTTGGATAAGGGGCAGCTTAATTACTAAGGGGAACCTTCTTTACTAATCAACACCTATTTCTATTCACACTCCAACACTCAGGATAAGGGGAGACCTTCTTCTTCGTTTGAATATTCAATTTTGGCGGGAAAAATGGTGGAAGAATTAGGGTTTGGCTTTTGAAGGTGTTCGAGTGAGACTTAATGGCTGAAATTGAATGGGTATCTTCCTTTTGGTTAAACAGGATTGGTAAGGTCTTTGAACTTGATCAAATTTGGCTACAATGATCGATTTGAAGCAAAAGATAAAAAATACTTTTGGCGGGAAAATGTTTTAAACCTGTGAAGATTTCTGAAAATTGATTGAAGAGTTATTATCGAGATTTTCTCGTATATTTGGATTAATACAACCCTAGTACGGTTAAACATGGATATCAAGTTGTTTAAACTCGAAGAATCAGGAGGTTACGTGGAGTTTGAAGAAAATCAGGTTAATGCACGTGCCCATGAGATATTTTTGGAGTATGGATGTATTTTTGGGAAGATATTATTGCAGATTTTCATGGGATTTGAACAAATATTATATGCTCACTATGTACACACGTCTTTTACGTGTTTTGAAGAAGCAAACTCGATTATTTTCGGTAGTTATCCAAAACAGGGCAAGGAAGATATTATCGGGTGTAATTGAGTTGATTCTCTGAGTTGTAATAGGAAGTTAGGATTGAAGAGAGGATATTCTCTTAGGATTTTTCTGTCGGATGGAAGTTTTGGGGATAAATCAAACAACTCAGAATCGCGCGAGAACAAAGAAAATATTCCCGAGTTTAATGTCATTACTGAGGACATTATGAGCATTTATTCGAAATATTTCTTGACTATTGGGTATATAAATGATTCCTAGGAGTCAGAGAGGGCATCGAGAGTTGGGGATAGGCTACAGAGAAGAATAAAAAGCTGCAGAGCAGATTTCTATGCTGCTGCAGAGAAGAAGAAGCCGAAGAAAAATAAACTGATAAGAACTGTCGTTCTTGACCGTCACATATCCAATTTATAAACGACAGCTCTTCTGCGACACCATATAACAATAGTTCTTCGCAACAGTTGTAACAGTGAGTTTTGTAACGACCTTGCAGCGTTGCAAACTCCTGGTTTATATTATTCTCCTCCCTTTTCTTCTTTGTAAACACCATTTGAGCTATAAAAATATATTTTGAGCGTGTTTTTCACTATGTGGAGCTAAACCTTTCTCTGGGACGACGGAGGAAACCAAAATTCGTCATGTGGTAAATTCATTTAATTACTTATATGATTATTTGCATTAAACTAAAATTAGAAAAAGATTTTTCATAATTAATTGTCATTTCGTTTGATGGTTTATGCTAAGGATTAATTCTTTTGATATGCCATGCTTAAGATTTACAATTAATATTTTAAGAATCTACCTTAGGCAAAGAAATAGAGTCAAAATTCTTATTGAATGAGCTATAGTGGTTTAGAATAAATAGGTGAATCGCATGAATTTGAATATTTGGTGGAATCCTAGTCCCAGTAACTCTCGCTTTTGTTTATATTTATTATTTTCATTAAATCTTTAAAATTAATCTTCATAAGTCTTAGAGTTCAAATCTTTATTACTACAACACTTCAAAAATCACATCATCATCATCTCATGAGATGATCTCATGATGAGACGATTATAGAGAAGCACCAGAACGTAATCCATAAAGTGGTTTCGCCTGAATCGATACGCCTGCTACTATGTTACATGTATGACGCGTGTAAGGAGTGGTCTAATCAATTCAGATGGTCAAGTCTAAAAAGGAGGACCGCATTTAATGAAGGATCAGAAGAAGCATAAGCGAGTCTACAACACCCCGGAGAACTCGTGCGACCTATACTATAGCCCGAGAATGATGCAGCACGAGGTTACTTGAGAAGAACATCACAATGGTGTACAGGGCGATATATCTCGGAGAGGAACCCAGCATGCCATCACGAGGGATAATATAGAAGATCGCTCGAAGTCCAGAGGAGACAGACAACAGATTCCATATGCTCTGCGAGGCCAGACCTTCACGAGTCTTATTCTGTCTATAAATACCGGTCCATGTAGAACGAGATGGACAACTTATGTATCAATAGATGGTCTTTCTACATAGAATTCCTGAGAGAGATCTAGATAGAGAGAAAGTTATAAATCTAAGTGATATTTGTACTTCTTTCGAGGGTAAGACCTTGTAATCAATAAGAAAACATCTTCTTTCTCGTGGACGTAGGTCTTCATGGACGAACCACGTTATATGCTTGTGTCAATCTTTACTTTCCATACTATTTGCATCTTGTTCATCTTGAATCTTGTATGTTGTAGTAGTTGTTAGTCTTTAATCTTACTTGGGTGTAGTCATCAGAAAATATGCAACTATATTTTGGCGCTAGAAACAGGGAAGTATGAAGATCTATTCTACCACTCTAGTCACAGCTCTATATTATCTTCATAATCTCCATGAGAGAAGTAGTTCTCATAATACTAAGTAGATTTTTTTTAAGATTTATGGGTAGAGCTCGGACTCAAGTATGATCTGCACGATCTGTGAAGTCTAGAAGAACCTCAAAATCAGCAGATCTACACTTTTTTCGCTAGTTTTCTTTTAGATCTTTAGTCTAGTAGCGGCTTTCAATATCTTTCTCAAGGTGCTCAGGAGAGTTGACGATCAGAGTGAAAATGAAGTTTTTTGATACTTCGGCACTCAAACGATCTCCTCCATGAAAGAGTCGGAAAGAAAAAAGCTATCAGTAGACTCCATGGAAGAAAATATCTTCATGTGAAAGTTGAAAAAACCAGTTGTTCTTCATCCTCAAGGGAACTCAAGATAATCCATAAACCTCTTCTTAGAAATCTCACTCTAAGTCAAGAAGGAGGGTTAGTGAGTACATAATCATTCATCAAATTCAAAAATTTGACCAAAATCCAAAGTCTAAAGATGATGAGAGATATTTCCTATAATGGGAAAGATATGCTCAATCGTCATAATTTGGTTTCTTCCCCATAAGAGGTATAACGTGTTGAAGGAGGTATTTTTCTCGAGAAAAGAGAACTGATAAAACACCTTTTCTTCATCATTAACACCTTGTGTAAGTAGGGAATGTTTTGACATCTTCACATGTCTCCAAAATTTACTACAAGTCTTCCTGTACAAAACTGTCTAGTCTGAACTATTACTTAGCAACTGCAAATGACCTGCAAATCTAAAGACCCACCTTTCTGAGAAAAGAGACAAAATAAGTATTATCACATATATTGCAGGGAAGGTGATGGTGACTCGACGATATGCTCGCACGAGCCAAGGTGAAAATGATGGAGCCCATCCAGAAGAACTAGATGACCTGGATCCAGACGAAACCATGCTAAACGGTGCGATCCCAGGAGAGGGACAACCCGATGACCAGTATCGGGAAGGACTAACTGACAATTCTAGCTCCTAAGAAGAGGGAAACCCCTTCGAGAGGCATGATGATATCAATCTAACCCAACCAGGAGGGTTGGACCGTCTCCCAAGGCAAACAACGAACAACAAGGCCAAGAAGGACAACCCTTCAGACCTCGGCGATGCCAACGCTACCATCGTAGCCATCCTGAAAACCCAAGAAGCTCAAGATGAGAGAATGAAGAGATTAGAGAAACGAAACAGGAGGCTAGAACGGAGAAACCGTAGGCTGAAGTGTAAAGCAAAGAAGAAGGTGCCACTCGCTACCGTTGAGGAGATCCCCGAGGAGGAAAATCCTTTTGAGAACCTACAGGACGACGAACGAGTCAATATCCCTGACACCTCGAACGAGGAAACAGAAGATCGCTTCCCCAGAGGGAGCATGGGCGTCCTTGTCCAGGAGGATAGCCCATCCGAGGGATCATCATATGTTGATACCAAGCACAAACGAGATAAGAATAGAATTAATGAAGTTAGAACCAACTGCGAGGCCGAGAACCTCTCGGCTGTGAACCCCAAGCGAGGGGAGACCTTAAGGTCAACTCGATCCAAGATTGTATCATATACTGAAAAGTCGTACGAGGACTCAAGGTGATCGAGGCATCGTCACCAGGAATTTTCTTTCTCGCCCGAGAGGGCACATGGAAGGAAGAAGAAGGCCGAAACAAGGCGGAATGATGACCAATTGCAGGCCCGACTTTGCCGGCTCGAGGCAATATATATAGAAGCTACAGGAAGGCAAGAAAGTAAGAAATTGGCGGAAGTCATGCAGGAGGCAGTACAATCTCCCATATCTGAAAATCTATTAAAATTGCCATTTCCAAGGAAATGCTCTCTACCGACGTTCACATCTCCGTTCACTGGAACAGGAGATGCAATCGAGCATCTTAGGACTTATCGCATGACGCTAACCCAATGGGATCACTATGATGTAGCATTGTGTAAGTTTTTTCCTGCAAATCTAATAGACGAAGCGCCAATGTGGTTTAACAACCTGCTTAAAGGCTCATTTGTATCATTTGCTCACCTATCTGAGCTGCTCTTAGAAACATACATTCATAATAGCAGAGTACGACCCGAAGTTGACGCGCTGTTCCAGATATCTCGAGGACCAAATGAGTCACTCCGCTCCCTGGTAACACGATGGAGAAAACTATGTGCTGAGATCGGAAAAGTACCCGAAGCTTACGCGATCTTAGACTTTAAAAATAGTCTTAGAAAGACAGACCCTATATTTTTCCGCATGTATAAAACCATGCCAAAGAATTTTGGAAAATTAAGAGAAATCCAAGAGGATTATGTAGCCTTGGAAGAAATCCAAGACGGAACTTACGACAAGATGGTAAAAGGAACTAGTAGAGGAGCAAATGTGGTAGAACCACAGAATCCCCAAATACCGGCCCAAGGAGCAGGGCGATCCAACAACGGGTCAACCTAGTTCGACAAACATCGGACTGGAGGATGGAAAGGGTGAGACCAAGCCCAGCAAAAGAAGGGAAAGTTCGTAGACCAAGTCTACCCGAAGCTGAACACCCCCATATCCGAGATTCTTAAGAAGATCGACGGAAAACATAAAATAACTTACCCATGGAACAGAGGTCAGCAGCCAGAGCGGGCCAAAAATAGAACTGACTTCTTTGAATTCCATCAATTCCATAGCCACACGAAAGACTCGTGTAGGGACTTGAAGAAGGTGGTGCAAGAAATGATCGATGAAGGCAACCTCCAGGAATACATCGCGCAACCAGCAACCCAGCTAGTGGAAGGACCACCTATACATCGTGTGGAAATACCATGCGAGGCACAATATCTCGGGTGTAATACCATCTCGCACTCGGCAACCACGGTTCCTGGTGGAAACGTTACAGTAAGAATCCAAAAACGAAACTTCGAAGGTGACGAAGTATTTGGTGTGTCAAAGGAACCCCTCATGGAGGATTGGATGAATATCCCAATAATTTTTTCCGCTTCTGAAGCACCTGACAGTGAACGAAATCAGAATGACCCATCAGTGGTCACCATGGCCATTGCTCTTCCCGAACCTGAGGGAGAAGAAGAAAAACCTAGGGTATTGCCATGGGCCATGCCAAAAATATTAATAGATGGAGGAAGTTCTGTTGAGATCTTGTTTTACGAAACATTCAAACAAATGGGCCTAAAAGATGAATGCCTGATACCATCTACTTATAACATATTTGGTTTCAACGGCTCATCTACTCGTCCGAGAGGAGAAATAACCTTGGAAATCCGTGCAGGAATGATTTTTACCCTCACAACATTCTGCGTTGTGGATGTAATATCGCCGTACGCTGCTATTATCGGGCGATCCTGGATCCACGGGATCAAAGGAGTCGCTTCGACATATCACCAGAAACTAAGATTTTCAACACCCAGTGGGAACGCCGAAATCCAAGAAGATTCGGACGAAGCTAAGTACTGTTACGATATGGACTTACGAAATGGTGAACAAAGGGTGAACTCGTCAAAAACCAAGAAGGACAAGGCGGAAAATCATAAGCATGCCAATGTCTACATGATAAAAACATATGATACCGAGAGTTCGGACATCACATCTTTCTCGAAACAGGGTTTGCCAGCAAATCCCTTATGACAATTACAGAATCTCTCCAACGTTGGGGAGAGAAGATTGGACTTCCCACTCACGGTAAGTAATATCGGACGACTCATTGACATCGCGCCTAGTTTGGAACTACTATCACTAATGGATAGCTATTTCGGGTACAAGCATATCCTCCTTGAAAAAACAAACAGGGGCAGCACTTCGCAAGATTCCCCTGACAAAGGCATAATACCTGAGCCAGAAAACGAGGAAGCAATGGTGAAAAGAAAGATGCCCCCGCCTTTAGTCAAAAAGAATTCAGACGAGGAGCTTTACGTATACCTATCTGCAACCAATATATCTATCGGTGCAATTATGACCCAAATGAAGGAAAATACAGAAAAGCGGGTCCGCTCCATAAAGAGAATTCTGAAAACAACAGAGAAGAATTACTCGAAAAAAGAAAAAAATCATACTTTCATTAGTGTATGCTACGCAGAAATGAAGGAATTACTTCTAAAAACACACTGTGACTGTCATCACTAGAACCATGAGAGAGTTCATACAGAACCATGTCGACGACATCGAAAGGATGTCCAAATAGAAAATCCAAGTCGGACATTTCAGAATTAAGTGCCAACTTTGGCCAGGATCATCATCGGACAAGCCATCTCTAGGAGACAAAACAACATACTCTAAGAAGGAGGACGAATAAGAATATCTAGAAGGAAGTATGAAAAGGTCACCACGACCTATAATACCAGGCCCTGCCCTGCGCCCTTGGCCATATATCAAAGAAGAAAACAACATCGGGGTGACCATACAAGACGATGATAAGCGTGGAGAGCCTCACAGGTCCAACGCTGAGTATTATACAAAATGAGGAAAATTCCCCAACCAACGACATGTTGACAAAATCATAACAAAACACTCAGTACATGACGACTTGGAGCATATCACCAGGAAGGGCAAGGGAAAAACCCTCGTCAACCCAATAATCTATACAAGCACGATCCCAAGAGCAGACCTCGGGGATCAGAAGGAAGTCCAACCCTCGAATGAGTCGGACGAACCAAAAATAGAACGAGTAAGCCAGCAACTGACAACTCGGATAGGAAACAAACTCGTCAAGCTAGAAAAGCTTACACCATGTTTGTTTACTTCGGACTCATCTGAGTCGTCTGGATCTGAATCATATGGATCTGAGTGAAATCACCTGACTCATCTGGATCTGAGTCGATATGTTTGCTTTGAGTCAGATCTGACTCATCTGACTCGGAAATAAGTGAGTCAGTGGTTTGGTCCCATGAATCAGGAGTATTTTGTTACCTGACACAAATGAGTCCGAGTCAGAGGTTATGTCTGAGTCAGAGGTCGAGTCAGATCTGACTCAAAATGGAAAACAAACGGTCTGACTGCTGACTCGGTCCGAGTCAAGGGTTGACTCAGATTCATACGCCGAGTCAGCTGCAAACAAACAAGTTCTTAGTCAGAGATGGCTCGAAGGGACACCTCGCCATGACCAGCACGACTCAAACTGAGTCACCCCACACGAAGAAGGAAAAATAAAGCACGCGGGTTGCTCCAGCCAGATGGCAGATAACAAAAACATCTTTGGAATATCAGAATGCCAAGCAAGAATACGGTGCTTGAACGACTTCTTAGAAAGTTAGATTTTGAAGAATGGGTTTAACCCCAACTTGTAACAAGGTCATGAAACCTTATTAAAAATGTACGAAGGGTCTATATACCCTCTTTTGAGAATAATATAACCACTCATTTTGCACATTTTTACATTTTCTACATTTTTACTTTTCATATAAGTACATGTATTTCCTTATTTTTTGCGATTTTCCTTTTACAACATCTTTTGCATTATACAACAAGACCATTAGAAACATGGCACGGTGCTAGCCACACCTACCATTCAACAACGAATGATGCGGTACAAACACCCAAGCTACCTAACACGGAAAAAGACCTAAGATAATGCCATCACGATCATGAAATCGGATGATGTCCTACCACATCAGGAGATATCCATAATTAAGTAGCTTTCCTATGGCTAAGGGGGAAAATACTCAACAGAGATATTGCCCTTCAACGAATAGTTAAGCAATAAATGAGTCGTACATCCGACCATTAAACCAAAAGGGCAGTGTAACCTAAAATGGACACTATTAAAAACCAAGCCCAGGACGGCGGCAGACAAAACAAAAAAAAAGGGTGGGGGAAAGAGGGAGACTAAGCTATACTAAGAGCCCAACACCGCAAGAGGTGACCCATCCAATTAAGGAACTTATCACTCCTTGGCTTGGTCATCCATGGTTGGAATACAAGTAAATGTAAACCCTCTTATGAAGCCCAAGATGGTACTAGTAATGCAAAATAGACATGAAAAACTCCACCCATAAGCAAATTATACAAGTAAGTGAAATTCTACTGGAAATAACAAAGTATTCTTGCCTCCCAAACATGAGGACTTACCAAAATATCCACAAAAGATAATAACCAAAAGAAGTATCCAGTTAGCATGTTGATTGAGTTAAACCAATTAAGCACCACCATATAAACGGCGCAAAGACCCAAAAAAGAGATAAGTGTTCTTACGAGACCATCTCGGATGCAACACGAGATTTACATATAACAAAAGGAAGGAGAAAATTTAAGGCTTACGTAAGCTTCAGAATTCTAAGCTTGTCCATCATCAGGAGCACCTTGATATGTTTCCATCTGATTCTCGCTTTCGGAAACGTTAGGAATAACTTGCTCGGCCTCGAGATGGACCGGAGAAGGCTGAGCCGCAGCTTGGCAGCAGCATTAGCTGTAGCAACCCTTTGACGATCGCGAAGAACATCAGCTTTACAGGCATTCATCATCATGACCTTGTATTCTGCATGAAGGTTACTCAACTTCCTGTTCTTATCAGCACGTTCAGCCTCCAACTCCTCCTCATGTTGATTCACCAACTCATTAAGTTCCTCATCAAGAATTTGCCTAGCGGCTCTCTCTCTCTCCAATTGCTTCTCCAACTTTGCACTTCGCTTACGAGCCTCTGCGAGAAACATAAGCGGAGACGGTTATCTCAACACGGATAGCATTAAAAATAAATGCATAACAAATTAATATTGCTACCAAAGCAACCTTCATTCTCAATTAAAACGGCAGCTAAATTCTGTTATAGTTGGATCTTTCTGTATCTAAGGCACTAATCCTTGCTTCGGCAGGGGTTATAGCCGCATCACCAGAAGGGCATGATAGCATGTCTATCACGCTCCCTATCAAGTGCGACAAATTCTCGCTTAAGCTGCCTCAATGCTTCTCTATCATCATCGGCTTGAGTCAATTGAGGCAAATGGTTGGACTGCCATTCAATAAGCTCGTCTTTCTGAAGTCGAAGGAGCTTGATCTCATCCGAGCGATCCACAACTACCTTCTTAGCATTATCCAACAGCCCACGAAGCTCCATAATACGGTCCCGATGTACATCTGCATCCTCCCGCAGTTTTTCATTATATTTCTCCAAGGAGTCAATCTTGCACTGGCGCGCACTCACATCGAGCTTAAGACTGCTACGTTCTCTAGCATGCCTATGACTAGCATTATCTACCTGCTCCTCCAACCATTTGATCATAGCTACCAATAGAGGGGCTAATTCATCATTCTAAAACCTACTATGGAGACGCAAAACTTAGACAAATGAGAAGATAAATACCTTCTAATTCATTTTTATCCTAGAGAAAAGATAAGGCCTCTTGCTTAGCTATCTCGACGGCAGAACGAAGATGATGGATCTCTTGTTCAGCAACCCAGGATCGCCTCCTAGCAACACGAGTCTCGGACAACATACCAGTCCTCAAATTGTTGCTCTAGTACATCAAATAACAACACCAGTCAAATATTGGCATTAAGAAACTTAAAACTCATAAAGAAAAGGTAACCAACACATACCGCATGCAGTAACTGCTGCTGAGAAGACTTAGGAAAGGAAGATAAAATACGAGCTTGCTCGTCCTCGCTCAGCTGAGCATACTTATCCCAGCATAGCGTCTTCATCGCCTCGGACCCTCCACTAAAACCAAAATACGACGGAATACGAACTAGACGGAACAGCTGGAGCAGGTGGAAAGCCACTATAAAAACTACTCGATACACCAGGAGTGCCAACACTCGGAACCACGGAAAGACTACCACCACCCCGAGCAATTGTATCGGGAAGAGCACCCTTGACAGCGAGATCACTCGCCTGGGGCAGACTCACCTCCAATACGAAAGCAGCATCGGGATGAACGGGGTCATTCAACAAAGCAGGATCAATATCATCAAAGAATAAATCAGTAAGGTCCAACACTTCATTCTCACCAAATAAAGCACCAACATCCACTTCAATGGCATGCTCGGCCACATCCGCAGGAGCATTAGACGGCCCAGAACCATTAGAAACCCTTCTCCTCTGCCAAAAACTCAAAACCATCAGCTGCTAAGGCATAAAACAGGGGAAAGGTATATATATATATATATACATAAAAATAGATAGTATTTTATAACTTAGCATCCTCAATATCCCCAGCAGACTGCGATAAACGCCTGCGAGAGGTGATCCACTTAAGCTCCCAAGACCTGTAGGATGGCAGATGGGCATGCATCTCAGGAATACCAGGAAGAACGTTGCCAAGTTCATCCCGACCAAAAATGTAAGGCCTCACAACCCTAATAGGAGCAAAAATCCACTTGGGATCGTGAGTCTTACGAAGCGAACTGTGAGTAGAAACAAGAGGATCTAAATCGGTCATAAGCTGAGGACCTCGGATAGCTTTCCAAGACCGATAAATTCCAACTCCAAAACCGTCAAAGGTATCGGACTGTTGACACTAATAATTCTCTACAAAAGTAGTGGAGTTGTACAAGTATTTGTGAGAAGGAACAAACTGATTCAACTCGTGCTCGGTAACCTTACCTTGACTTCAACGAGAACACTCTCGGGTGATCCTATAAAAATTACCATTGGTCTGAAATATAGCCCGCCGAGGGTCAAGCTTAGATAATACCTCGTACTGGAAAGGATCTAGCGGGAAGTACAAAGGAAGAAGAAGGTCGGCATCGAGTTGGCCCACTGCAACAATAATCTCGTTAGGACCACAAGGATTCTTCTCGAAAAGGTCCTTCGAAAGAACACCGAACTGACCCTCGGGAGTAGCAAAGGAGATATGAAACCTCTGAAGACGATGTCTAACCCTCACCGATTCCAGGAAAGCATCATCAGAAATTCCGCAGGAATGGTCGGAGCCTGGATTTCTCATCGGACCCTTCCTGGTATTGCTAAAAGGAAAATAGAAGGAAGAAATAAAAAAAGGTGGACAAAATCAACAAAACAGAGACGATAATGGTGATTCTCGGAAACTTCATAGATGAAGAACAATAGATAAAATCATCAAAATAATCATGATGATCACAGAACCCGACAAAAATAAATCAATGGAAAGAATCATTGATCCAGACGAGCATAACAGACACATAGTTCAAAATAATGGCGTAAAAACCACCGAAGAAAACAAAAAGAAAAGTAAATCCAGGGGACCATACCGTCTTGAAGATCGAGATGGAGAGTTTCTCCCAGACATAATGAGCTTCTTTATAGGAGACAAGAAGTTAAGAAGAAACAGTAAGAGACAAAGGAGAGAGAGAATGAAAAAGCTCTGAACTCTGAAAACAGATAATAAAGGCGACACTCTATCCTCCCAAAATATCTTATAAGTAACCAAAGGATAACCAACCGGCGCCTCAAGTCCAACAGGTAAAAGCGCACTAAAAGTGCAGACGTGGAGGAAATCTCGGACGTGGCGAAAAGGACGGGGCGGTCACAGAGTTTTCTTCCCATCATTCCCTTGGCAAGTTGCAAAGAAAATGAGAAAAATGTGAGGGTAAAATACCCGATCTCCACGTGTCACCATCTCAAGAGATGATTTCATGATGAGACGATAAGAGAGAAGCACCAGATCGTAATCCATAAAGTAGTTTCGTCTGAATCGAGACGCATGTTACTACGTTACATGTATGACGCGTGTAAGGAGTGGTTTAATAAATTCATATGGTCAAGTCTAAAAAGGAGGACCGCATTTAATGAAGTATCAGAAGAATCATAAGCGAGTCTACAACATCTGGAGAACTCGTGCGACCTATACTATAGCCCGAGAATGATGCAACACGAGGTTACTTGAGAATAACAGCACAATGGTGTACAGGGCGAGATATCTCGGAGAGGAACCCAACATTCCATCACGAGGGATAGTATAGATGCTCGCTTGAAGTCCAGAGGAGACAGACAACATACTTCATATGCTCGACGATGCCAGACCTTCACGAGTCTTATTTTGTCTATAAATACCGGTCTATGTAGAAGGAGATGTACAACTTATGTATCAATAGATGGTCTTTCTACAGAGAATTCCTGAGAGAGATCTAGATAAAGAGGAAGTTATAAATCTAAGTGATATTTGTACTTCTTTCAAGGGTAAGACCTTATAATCAATAAGAAAACATCTTCTTTCCCGTGGACGTAGGTCTTCATGGACGAACCACGTTATATGCTTGTGTTAATCTTTACTTTCCATACTCCTTGCATCTTGTTCATCTTGAATCTTGTATGTTTTATTAGTTGTTAGTCTTTAATCTTACTTGGGTGTAGTCATCAGAAAATATGCAACTACAACAGTAGTTAACCAAATGGTTAGCCATATGAGCACTTTCATATCAACCATATTCTTCTTTACCATAACTAGTTCAAATGACTCAAAAGAACTAGTTAGAGAGTTGTTAAATTGCTTACATCTTTATAATAGACACAATTGAAACAAAAACGATTTGATTCACTCGAATCGATTCATAAACTTTATATCCACGGTTTGCAATTATGCATTCCTTAGTTTATATAAGTTTAAGTTCACAAATAATCGTTTTTAGAAAATAACCAACTTAAGTACGCGAACTGATACGCGGACTTAAGTACCCGGAATAAGTTTGTTTTTAGTTTACAAATTCCAGCAGAATTTCTCGGGATGAGAACTTCCGACAGTATGCGGACTCTAGTTCCGGTTTTATCCTGAGCAGCAAAGTACGCATACTTTGGTTCAAGGAATAAGAACTTACACACATATGTGTTACCACACAATGTTTATATCCTTCCATGGTTATGTAATCTAAACTCTCATTTCAATTATTGAAACATTATTAGAGGACGTTATATAGTTGTTATTCACAAACCATTTTTCGTCAAAGCCATTTTCAAGTGATTGAAACTTAACATGACTTTCGTCACTAGTAAAGATGAACTTGGCCAAAGAGAAAGCTTACCAACACATATTTCGAGAAATAGATAAGCGACATAAACTCTACTCGAAATAGCAAATGTGTATAATCATAGTCTATATAGCAAAACGACTTTGTCTCAAGATAGGATATAGAGTAGATAGACTTTTGAGTGATAGATAAGTTCAAGTCTCCACATACCTTTTAGTCGATGAAGTTCCACCAGTTCCTTGAGTAGTTCTTCGTCTTTGTATGATGATCGCCATGGAGTCTTGAGCCCAACTACACTTTCTATCCTAGTCCGAGACTTAGCTAATAGTAGACTAGAAATCAAGACTTATAGTTTTGATCACTAACATTGACAAACATGCTTGAGATAGCAACACATGTGAGTTCGACCGAGTAGTGATATAACAGTTGTTATACCCCCGTTTTTTCAATTGTTATCAGAGCAGGCAAACACGCTAAGACCTCATAAGTCTGTGTTTGCAGCAATCTGGATCTATGGACATAAGTGTTATCTCCATAAACGTGCCACCAGATCCAGGGGATTCAGAATTATCTTCCATGACTAATTTGATAAAATATATAGAAGATATTCTTTATAAACCTCCTCCAGGTTTAAAATCTCTTGAGGTATTTTTCAGGGATTGCAAAGCAACTTGAGAATCTTTATTTTAATGTTGAGATAATTCTCCAGAAAGAACAAACTTCTCTTGATAGGCTAAATGATGTGATAATGAATAATGTTCATGTTGAAGTCGATATCGAATTGTTGATTAGTGAGTGTTATGCACCTGTGTTGTGTAGCGCAAATAGTTGTGAACTGGATGTGATACAAAAGGATCATAAGTCTCATCTAACCGAGAAAATCTTCTTGGAACATGACACATATCATTGGTCAAACCCTGATATATCTTATCTGAATAACAATGTTTCGTTGTTTAGTAAAGACGTTAATATGTCTCTCCACAAGAGAGTTACCTTACAAAGCTCTAACGAATATTTTCATACAATGTTAGTAAAGAGATCCAAAACAAGACATCGAGAACACAAAAAGAGGATTCTAAGTGTTCCTCTAAAGTTTTGTAAGGCTCTTAGCAATTCAGATTCATGGATTTTTCACAACTCATCTTAGTATAAATGCAGCTGGAAGGAAGTCCTCTCATAGAGTCATGCTGTCATAAATATGAATGACTATGCTCTCATATTCTTGTCTAAACTCCCATGGAGCTTTGCTTCATAGAATTTTTTTTTATCATTCTCAATTTGCAAATTATTGACAAGGTCTCTTTTTGAGTAAGACATTTTTATTTTGCTCTAAATTTCCTCTGGATAAATCTATTAAGCTAAAATATTTGTTTTTGAGAATTGATATTCAAAACTGTAAAGATGTTGACCACACATGTGCGGTTCGCGTACGGTGATCATAGACCCGAACCAGAATGGGTTAATTCTAGTTCCAGTACTGTAGGGTTGGGTCATATTCTATTCCACCTTCACATAAAAATAGAAAACCTTATCTCGTTCGGATCACCATCTTCTCTTCTCAAACAGTTCGAGAGCCTAAGAAGGAATACCTATGGTTCGCCTACCTCATCTTCTTCTCCCCCATTTCTTAATCTTTTTGTGTTTGGATTAAACCATTGGATTCAGGAGAGGCTTTTGTACCTTGGGTCAAGAACGGTTTTCGATACTCTCATCGGTATTATTACTAAACATGATTCCAAAATAAGGATTTTTCTTGATAAACATGCCAAAGTGAAATCGAAAATTCTTTGACTCAAAGCTGATCTTAAAGATAATTCCTTAGAGATCGAACGTCTGTCGAGCGAGAACACTACTCCATGTTGCGATAATGGATCTAAAGAAACTACCATGAATATAGTCTTTGTACAAATGATGTGTTGGTAAAAGTAAGAACACCTGATGTTCATAATATCTAATAAAATCGCAGTTAGAAACTGATAAAAAAATGTATTATTATTTTGATAAGAGTTGATCATTTAAAATTCTCTGACCAAGAAAAAACTGTGTCTCCAAGGAGGAAAAGTTCTTTACAAGACAGGTTTTATAAAACTACATATTTTGATTTCATTGAAACTCAAAAAGTATGCTATTACTGCAATATTAAAGGACATGTTCAAAGAAAGTGTAAACTGAGGTTGAAAAACTATCAGTTTGACCGTCTTCAAGACACCTTGAATTTAATTTTGAAGGGTGTAACCCATATTCGTATGTTTAAACCTCTTTAGGTGAAATCACATTCAAGCAAATCTGCTTCTAAAAATGTCAGTACTTCATGGTCCATGAATGCTCGAACAATTCAAAAGGGTAGTTTGCAAAATCGTTTTAAGAAGAACTCGGTGGCACCATCTCAAATATGGGTTCGAAAGACTTCCTATACACCTCCTAAAAGGGTTGAAACTTTTAAAACAACCCAACAAGCTAACATGAATTTCATCATTACAGGATATAAGGATCTCATTGATAAACAGTCTATTTAAAGGCAAGGGATCTCATGTAAGAGTTCTAATCATATCTCTTATGTTGATGACAATAATTTCTATGATTCGTTTTCGCGTTTCAAAAGTAAGAACAAAAAAAAAACATCATCACAATTCATATGGTGAGTGTATAATTCACCCTTGTGCAAACTAGGCACAAGTCTTGGAACCTTATCCATTAAAATCCTGTTGGATAAGGATAACTATGTGACAGGTGTACTATTTGCCTCAAGTAATATTTGAATATGATGAGCAATTATATTTTTCATGATGAAACCTTTCCATGATATTTCTATCATATTTGAATGTTAAGATTTCTTGTTAACCTAACATTTACTGATTAAAGTCGTATCATGAATATTAATTCTCTTGTGCTCTAAACTCACGTTTGTTGAGCTAATTAAGAATGTATTAATATTCAAAGAAGAATATTTGTCATAGATAAGGCATTGCAGTATTGAATTTTTTTTTTGTGCTCTCTAAAAAATTTTACCTTCAAATTTTTGTTTTTCAAAAAAATAAATAATGTTAGGAACAACGGGTCACGTGCCATCAGAAGGTACACGTACCTCTCTTTTGTGACCATATGAAAACCCTAATATAACAGGTCACGAACCACCGCCATCCCAGAGAATACCTTCTTATAAACTCCTTTATATACCTTATTTTGTGATTCAAAAATTCTCATCTAAGGTTCCGAACCCAAGCATGTCTCTTATGTCACGAATTCTCGAAAACATGGAGAAAGCTCTTAATCGCGATAGTTTTGAAACAAGAGGAAATAAGAGAACTCTGGTTGATGATGAAGTTTTTGATTGTTCCGAAAAACCCTAAGATGTGAATTGCTATTTTGCATATGGTCATCAAGATGTTGAACGACAAGGTTTCTAAATCGTAAATCGAATCGTGAATAGTTTTTTTATTTTTAAGAATCGAATCATATATTTAATCGTGAATTGAAGATTCATGGTTGATTACCGAATCACTATATTTTAATATGTATGCCTATAAATATTACTGAACTAAATAAAATACTTGGTAAAACTTATAAGTTTTGATCTTTGATCTTATAAATTGAAAATACGTTCAACATACCTACAACGAACATGGTTCAGTGGTATGGGTTGCACACTTACAAGCTTGAGGGTTCAGGTTCGATTCTCTCCAACCTTTAAGTTTTTATTAACATTAATTTCTAAATTTTGAGTGGGAAAGAATAGGCTGACTTGGTCAATGATTCAACAAAAAGTCAAAAATGCGAGTCTGTTGTGTTTCGGTTCAGAGACACGATTCAAATCGATTTGGGACTAAATGACGTGAATCGTGCGAAACAACTCGTGACTCGTACGAGTTTAAAAACCTTGTTGAATGGGAAGAGATGATCTCTGTGTTGTTTATGATTTCCTTAAACAATTTGAGGTAGCAAAACTAGAACTTGTTGAAACGTTAAAAGGTCTAGACTTGTTGGAGACTAAGTTGAAAAAGGTTTTTTCCGACCTTGTTCTCATGAAATCTCATGTTCGTGAACTTCTCAATGAGGATATTTTCTCTGAAGAGCTCGTGGATACAATTGATGGCAAATTCAAAGGTCTCAATACCATTGAAGAGTCTGAAAGAAATCTAATTTTTATTTGTCTAGGAAACTTCTTGTGAGAGTTTATTCTTACTTTTGACAAGGATAACTAGGGTTTGTATAGAAAAAATTGTGATTAAACAAGCTATTTCCAATAATTTTCATCTTGTATGTCTTTAGATTTATTTATTTAAATTCTAGAGTTGTTGGAAGATGAACTTGAAGTATGTAATCATTATTGGTTTAATTATTGCAAAAGTCTTATGAAATATTTGTGCCTTTACGTTTTTCATGAATCGAGCTAATATTTCATATATGCTCAAAAGTTAAATCTATTATGTTTTTATAACCGGAAAATAGAACAAACTCTTTGAGTTTTTCTCGCAGTATTGATCTACTCGTGATCACAATTTTGTGTTTTTACTGCTTGACACACTCTGTAAGATTTTTTTATGTCGAGTCATACCGATTAAAATTATCTTTTGTCCGTAACCGGCGTAGAGATTATTTTAAGTCGATTTCCGGATACAAATCCATGTGATTTGTTAATGTCCGACAAAATCCTTCTTTTTTTAAGAAAGGTCACTCATGTTTTTCTCTTGGGAATAACATCAAATGGGGGAGAGTTCTTAAATGAACTTGTGCTTAATTTCTATATCTTTGTGGGGAGTGTGGCTGTGGGATTTGGAGGGGATGCTTGTATCTTAAATCTCCTAGTGAGCGCTAAGTAATTATTACTATGTGATATCATCTAAAAAAGATATGAGGAGCTGCATTTTAACTATGTTATAATGTGGAATCTCAAAACTTCCTTAAAACTTGACATATCTTTTGATTGTATTCATTATGATCCCACGATTTTCGTACCTTTGTTAGTGTTATTGACAAAAGGGGGAGAATTATTTAGTACTTTCATGCTACATACATATGGTTTACGGATCGTTATGTAAGGGGGAGTGAATCAATAATCTATAGGTTTCACCTATTATGCAAAAGATGTAAATATTGGTTAAGGGGGAGAAACATATCACCATAGTATTACTTCAGAGTTGGGATACAATTGAACTTTGGAGAAAGGAAATAATACTATGTTTTTGTATAACGATTGAGAATATTTGTTTTCAGAGTTGTTATCACCATGGATAAGGTTTTTCAACGACAACAACGCTGAGTTGAACACGTTTAGAATTATTGCATCTTGAAATTACAAAGAGTTCAACGAGTTGAAGAAGCCAAGGAAATCAAGACATGATGGATTCGAGAAGTTGTCAAAGCTTTATTTTTTTTATCCATATGTATTGATAGTTTTGTTACTAAAATTGACAAAGAGGGAGATTGTTAGAGCATTGCTCGGTCGAACTCACAAGTGTTGCTATCTCAAGCTTGTTGTCAAATTTAGTTGTCAAAAATGTATCTTGATTTCTAGTCTATAATTAGTTAAGTCTCGGACTAGGATAAAAATGTAGTTGAGAAACAGTTGATCACATCAGTCATCATTGTGTTCTACCGTTTGAAGGCGAAGATCAGCCAAAGCTTTTGGAGAACTTCATCATCAAAAGGTAAGTGAAGACTGGACCGCATATATCTCAAGTTATATTCATCTTTGTATCTTCGAGACGGTGTCACATAACTAATTAGACTATTATGCATAAACAAGAATTTCGAGTCAAGTTTATCTTGATAATTAGTTCTCGAAATATAATGACTAAGCTTAATGAACATTTGTTCATACTTGATGAATTTCGGTTAAGGGAAATTATTGTTCGGAATCAAAATCATACTTCAAGTTTTATCTTTTGAAAATAGCCTGGAACAGTGATATGTTTCATTGATGTTATTCAGGAATGTTTTGAATCGATTTAGAGAAAAATATAGAACTACTATAGATTCAAATATAAGACAGTGTTATTAGTCTTACAAACTGAGAAAACTGTTATAAGTCTGAACCCGTATTACATGTATTCGTACACATGGCGGAGTAGCTATATATCGACTTACAGATTTGTGGTACACATATTTTTATGTATATCATGGGAAAATCTGTTCAACTCGTGAACCAGATCGGTGTTCATACTCGTATGCAAACCGTTTAGGAACCGTGGTTACAGAACCGAGTTAGTTTACAAATTGGTACGCAAACCAAAATAGTTATGTGTTCCTGAACTCGGTTTAGTACCCAAACCGGTACGCAAACCAAAATAGTTTTATGGACTCCGGAACCGGTCGTATTCTTAAGGTTTCCAAACCGATACGCATACCTAAATAGCTCTGTAAACTCCGGAACTTGGTTTGATTAAAAGTTTACAAACCGATACACGTACTCTGAGTGACCCGAGTCACGAACGGCTATGTATTTGTACTTTGTGCATTTACTAACCATGTCGATTATCTTCAAGTGCGATTAAATTATTTCTACGAGATAATTAGCATTTGATCAATTCTCTAAAACACTAGTCTTATTTGATCACATGATTGTGACTCAAGGTTAATGTCTTAAGTGTTCATGAAAATTGAATATTAAGATTTTAAGTTCAAATCGGCTAGTTTCGGCTAACCACGTTGAATATAGTCTTTGTACATGGTTCGGTTATAATTTCACCTATGTAAGTTAGATTCAAAAATTCATCTAATAGTGGATATTGTTTACTTGGTTCCAAATCTATGTTAGCTTAAACCTAAAACAACCCATGCTTTTAATGTCTATAAAGGGGGAGCTTCAAGCAGCTGGGATCTTTGAATCCCGACACTACTTTTTGGTGTGTTTTAGTTGTATCTAGAGTCGTCTTCTTCCTAACCCTTTAAGGGTTTAGTGACTACAAAGTATTTATAGGGATTCGTGAAGCCAGGTCCAGTTATCTTTCCTTGATAACTCGTGTATCCTGATCTTGATTGATTGTCGAGATTGCTTCATCAATCAAGGTAGATATAAATCATCAAAGTTCTCTTCGTCTCAAACTTTGTTGATTCCACAAGTTTTATACTTGTGAAGTGAATAATAATCTAGGTTGCAGTTCTGGTTGCATAAATCCGTATTTTGAGGTCTATACTTTGTCTATTTCTATCGATTTTCATCACATTTGATCAAACTATTTGATTGTAAAAGGAAATCACATATAAGATTAATCTGTGGGAGGCAGATTGGTTCAAATTCTTTAATTGAGTTGAAGCAACTCTTAGTTGGTGTGATGTCATCTAAGGGAATCAATTACACGGAGTCCTGCTGGGATTCAAGAGGTGTAAGGAGAGCGACTGTACCTTAATTGGTGGGATACCTTTTAGGGCTCAACTACATTTCAGTACGAATTTAATTGGTAGTAGGCTCGTGTCTGTAGCGGCTTAGTACAATTTGGTGTTCAATCTGGACTAGGTCTGGGGTTTTTCTCCATTTGCGGTTTCCTCGTTAACAAAACTTTTGGTGTCTGTGTTATTACTTTTTCCGCATTATATTGTTTATCTTTATAATTGAAATATCACAAGTTGTGTGTTGATCAATCTTAATAGATAAATCCGACCTAGTTTGTTGGATATGACCTGATTGATTCTTGGGCATTGGTCGTTGGAACCGTCCAAGTTATCTCTGTGTGATTAGGTTCACAGACTTGTCTCTGTAAACGTTTTAATCGAAAGAGATAGAGATATAACTCTAAATACTATTCCTTAATTGAGTCTAACTATTGGAGTTGTATTAACTTTGTCCATAAAGATTGCCTAAGAAAAAAGTGGTGGTATATTTTGGTACCCCTGCGTTTTCACCGAGGAAACTAGGTAACTTGGTGTCAACTATACGAAATTGGTTATAGTATATGTATAACGACTTAATTGTCAGAGTACTTAAAATTAGACCAGGTCATGGGGGTTTTCTGCATTTGTGGTTTACTCATTAACAAAATCTTGTTGTATGCTTTTACTTCACTTTTCGCATTATAATTATTGTTGCAGTCATAATAAATTAATTGCACTTGTGCATTAATCCAAACACTTGGGTTGATCCTTGTAGTTAGGTTCAGTTTCTATACGTATTATATATACCAAGTCTACACCTTGTGGTTGCTATGTTCTTGACTTTCTCTGTCTATATTAGATCACGCAAGGTGTGTGTCATATAGGTTGATATCGAAAAGATTTGTGGTGTACTTGGTATCCTCGTCATTTTACTTTCCTTTTCAGACTGAAATCTGGATAAAAATGGAACAAACCAAACTTAATAGCTACTAACCTCAATCTGAAGGATGATGTCTTCATTTGTTTTTAATACGTCTCCAGCTCTTAGATGAATCACTAGTGATCGCCTCAACATTTCGATGTCTTAAGTCTAATCTAACGAAGTTAAAAATTTAAGTGACAGAGTTTTGTAACTTAAGTTGACAACCAAACTTGACGAATCAATGCTTGGTTAGGAGCAGTATTCTAACATATATTTTACTAATTTTGATCGATTAGAGTTTATTCATAGATTTCGTTTAGGTTTACTCAATTTAACCAGATAATACATACATCTGATAAGTTTTATTCTTTATATACTTTTGTAAATTCCTAAATGGAAAAAAAAACATAAAGAATTAAAAGATTATAATCAATTGGTAAAATAAATAGAGAGAGTTCATCATAATAATTTAGGAAACTAATTTATACCTTACAAACAAATATTAGATAGAGAAAACATAAACAACAAGCAATTACAAACACATATATTCTTTTTATATCTCATACTAAGGTAATTAAATCATTGATTCGACTTGCATATGAACTGAGTAAAAATAGAGTTGTTGCTTCCATGTCAACAAATTTGAGATCCGTCAGATATTGGCAAAACCTTTTTCATAGGATCCTAACCCATAAAGTATTATCAGTACCTTCTTGTCGTGATACTCATATCTATTTCTTATTATCCTTTTTTTATTGTTTGATTCATCATCTGAAATTTGATGTATGCAATCTTATTATATGTATACATGTATTTTATTTTTTTGAGGTTTTTACGAGATCCTCAAACTCTAGAACAAAGTGAATACTCGAACTAATATAAGGTATACTGTCTTGTGTTTTGTTTTCTTTGCTTTGGAGGTTTTTATGAGATCCTCAAACTCTAACTCAGGATCTCTGACTTTCTACATCGAATGAAAACTTGAATCTCTGACCTCAAATATGTGAATTAAGTTTTTGGCAAACTGCAGTAGTCCCGTTAGATTGATGTAAGGCATGCTCATATGTTGTGAGAGCTTCCCAAATGGTTTTTGTGTGTTTTTTTTTTTATGTGGCAACACAAAAAGACATCCTCTTTCTATTTTTTCTTAAAATTGTGAGGAGAAAAACCCTTTCTTTTGAGTAGTATTTAGGATAGATTTTATTTTCAAAAACTTGAGATTTTATTAGAACTAAAAATAGTTACTCCCTCCGTCCAAATTATATAAGCGGAGAACTAGTTTTTGGTTGTCCTTCTATACGGGCATACTTCATATTAGTAATGATCTTCCAATATCTCTAGGATATATCAGTGAGTTTAGGAAACCCAAGGGTCATGTGGATAAGACTCATAAGACACGACAATAATCCAATATTTTAAGACATCGGCAGTGTTAACGAGGCCCGGTCATCTTGACGAATGACCAGTTTCTGATCGATCATATTAGCTGTTGATCATTGGCACCCGTGTGCATAACTAATCATTCTTATAGGAAGTCGTCTAGACTAGAGTCATGGGTGGGAAATGGAACCTTTAGTACCAATTTAGAAACCTAACCGTGAATGCCAGCTGATGATTATAGTAGGTTATCTCTTAAATCAATCTACAAAGATAATGCCAATAGTGGATAGAATCTTAAGTAATAAATAATTCCCATTAAAAGAGTTTAGCAGCTACCATTTGATGACATCCCCTTTTGTTTACAGTTTCCGTGGACACACGCCTAACTGGGAACCCTACGGAATACAAAATCCTCTAATAATTTTATGACGAGATCTTGACCAGAAAATAATTGGAAATCTTGACCTTAAGCAAAAGAAATTTCACTGTGATATTGATGTCAAAACCCCATATGGTGGGAGCGCCAACCGGACCATGAGACGCCGCATTCATTCTGTCTGAGTCACGGAGCAGATGATTTCATGGAGAAGGAAGTAAGTTATTAAGACCAGCGGATAAGGAATGGAGGCTAGTCGCATCTCTGCACTCAATTTTTGGCTCCATATTATAGCATGTTCGTCGCCTTTTTGTATTTTTATAAATGAATGAATGCAATTTTTGGCTCCATAGTCCATATTCTATTTCGTCACCTTTTTGTATATCTCATAAAAAAAATCAAATATAAGATTGGAGAAAATTGGATCATTGGTGGAGTACAGATTGAATGGGATCATCCTATAGCTTCTTCTTTTTTGAAAGAGATGGAGACTTTATTGAAGAAGAATGGCTGCTAATAATAATGTGGAGTCCCAATTAATCATATTATTAAGTATATATAAATTTGCCTCACTATCAAGAATGGCTTTGTAATATTATATTACGGATATGGTTGATGGAAGCCAAGAAAAATTGGTCGGTGGGTTCCACTAATGGCCATATAGAGAGTTGACCCTTTCCTGGCCATGGAGTTCTACTCTACATGTAGACAACAAATGAATTGAGCGAGCTATGAAGGTTTGTTCGGCACGTAGGAAATGCTAGTTAATTCCCTTGTGTCTGGTCACTTTTTATTTTTAATGATTTGACAATAACATTTTGACTTTATTTTTTGATGAGACTTTTTCTTATTTTCCACAAGGTGAGTGCAAAAATAACAAGATTTAAAACTTTAACCCACCGGGCATCAAAATTGCTACACAGATGCACTAAATTTTAAGAGATCACATACCAAACAAAAAAAAATTTCTTTAATCGTATATAATTCAGTAATTTTCATGAAATTTGGTAATTTCATATAACAAATTATCAGGAAACTATGACTATAGCCGAACACAATCTATTTGTATAGAGAAAAACACATGGAAAAAAAGAAATAAATCTTTATAATAGCACATCATCTGAACCAAAAATAAATTATGAATAGTTTTTTTTTTCATTGTTGAAGAATATAATTATGAATTTTATTTTTGTATTTACTTTAATAATCTAGAAAATAAAATTTCCATAAAATGTAAAAACAATGTCATAAAAACTTTCTAATTTCAAACAATGTAATCATAATTAAGAGTCATTATGATTTCTTACACTATTTTTTTTTTTGTACAAAATAGGATTAAACAAAAGTTTGTGAGGTCGCAGAACTATATGGAGTTTTCACTGTATCCAGCTAGTCTTGTTATCCATGTATTTAAAAAACTTATCCTAGACTTTTCTTTACAAAAAGCAGCCTGTACTGAACATCATTTTTCAACCAAGAAGTTGTTGTCGTTGGAGTTTGTTCACCTGACTATCCCAAAATCCATCCCATCCCATTTCAGTTGCATCTTATTTATACACTCCATGGTGACCTAAACTTAACTTCGAGAAGTCTTTAAGTTTCAAAGAAGGGAAAAAGAGAAACAATAACAGATAGGGGTGATGAAGAAAATTTGTGCACTCCCCAGTGGCACAAACTCGACTTTGAGAAGTTCTTTATGTTTCAATCAAGAGAAATAATCTTCAGTCCCAACGGAGCTATCCCCGCACATATTGAACTAACAGCAAAGAAGGATCTCTGTTAACTATTTGGTTCTCTCTTGGTCTCAGTATTGAATCTTGTGCTGAGAGGGTATCACAAATCAATGTTTTTGTACATACATTATTCGCAAAATGTACCACAACTGAAAGAAGTCATAGTTAAATGTTATAGAAAATGAACTATGCCACGCACAGCAGTCTGCACTTGGTGCTGATGCATTCCATTGCCCATACAAACACTCCTGGAAAAAGACGGACACTTATCTCAGTAAATAAAAAACAAACAAACAAGGTAACAAGACTTAAGCATAGGAGAAAGTCTAAATAGAATTCAGTGTTGTTTACCACAAATGCCAACCCATACCCAAGTGGGTCGTCCTTGATTAGGTCCCACACTCCAACTTGCCCCTCTATCTCTCGCTCTTTCCCAGTCTTCCTCTCTCTCGAAAAGAAGAAAAAAAAATGAAACACCACCACCAGCAGCAGCAGCAATAGCAAACTTCAACGATCGATTCCTCTCCAGCAATCCATTTTTTTTTGATTTTCAGGTACACAATAGATTGATCAGTTCATTTTCATTTTCTGCTAGATGTTGTTCTGTTGATTGAGGTTTAATGGAGATTGATATGACTATACTCTTATTCTTGTTAATATTACTTCCTTAACATCGAAGTTTAGAAAAGGAGGAGAGGTTATTTAAGTATGAGGAACATTCTAAAGAAGTTACATATTATGCCTAACCAATCAGAAGATAGTATTGGTTCAGTATCATCTAGAAATACTAGTAATAGGGGTAATAATAATAATAATGATGGTTCAACAACCAGTAAGATATCTCCATCTCATCATACTGATCAGCAGAACAAGGCATTTTCTGGTTTATCTGGTTGGTTGAATTCGGTTACTAATAGACATAATTCAAGTCCAACACCATTGAATGTTGTTGGTGGGAGAAGAGGGGAAAGTCCAATTGATACTTTGAGTATTAGTGCTTTGGATGCTGCATTGGAATCGGTAGGGCGTGATTCTGAATCGAGTAATTCCAGAGATCCTGAGGTTGAAGAGGAATACCAAGTACAAATTGCGTTGGAGTTGAGTGCAAGGGAGGATCCAGAAGCGGTTCAGATTGAAGCTGTTAAGCAGATTAGTTTGGGTGCGTGCCATCCTGAGAATACTCCGGCTGAAGTTATTGCTTATAGATATTGGGTTAGTTTCTCTCTCTAACTTCTTAACTAAATTTCTATGTTTGATCAAGAGGCTGCTATTTGCTCCAATACTGTGGATGTTACTCACTTAAACGTAATTGTGAATATCCACTAGGCTAGTCAATTTTTTACTACTTAGGGCGTGACTAATGTGAACAAGCACTTGTGCTAAGAGTTCAAGCTTTTCGAGGGAGATGTAACTGTAAAACTGTCTAGGATAACAAGTGTAATTGGCACGCCACAGCATTTCCCTCAATGTTAAACTTGTTACTTCGCCCTAAGGGTTTCATTTCGACGCAATGTTAACAACCTTGCTTTATAAGCTTGCGTTGTTACAGGGATTCGTAGCAGTACATATGGCAAGGGCCTACTGGTCTATAGGTAATAGATCACCTACTCACATTCAAACACTCTTTAAGGGTGATAGAAATTAGTCAATTAGAACAAGTGACAGGGTAAGTTGATCGAAATCGGACATGTGGCAGTCTAATCCTGCTTAGAATGGGTAAAATTCAAATGTATTTAGACTATCTTGGATGTGCAATAGTGTGGAAGGTGGATTTTGTGTGCTTGTCTGGTATGAAGTGATGCACCTCACACATACAATATGTGATCTCTATCCAAAAATTCAGCTTGACTCAGTTCCTAGTTAAAATTTTACCCTATTTTCAGTAGTTCGCAAGAAACAATGCTGAACTACAATAAAGTGATACCACAGTGGTTATGTATTTCTTTATAAATTGAACTGCATATACTATGTCGGATAGATTAAGTGTGGTTTAATAAATTATATTGGCAGGACTTAGAGATAGATTTTCTACCTTTACTATCTATTCATATCTAACAATATAATAGCTGATTTTCATGATACGTAATCTATTGTCTACCAGTGAAACATAGGTTTAAGGTGTTGCAGAGGTTATTTTCTGGTACATGCATATTTCATTTCCAACCTATCTTATATCTTAGATTTATCCATTCCTCACAGAATTATAACGCCCTTGGCTACGATGACAAGATTATGGATGGTTTCTATGACCTATATGGAATATTGGCGAAGTCCACATCTGAAAAGATGCCTTCCCTTGTTGATCTTCAAGGAACACCAATGTCAGATATCATCTGCCGGGAAGCAGTGCTGGTCAATAGGGGTGCTGATGCCAACCTGTTAAAACTTGAACAGAAGGCTCTGGTAATGGCTGTACAATCAAGGTCGGAATCTTTAGGTTTGGTGGATAGTGAATTGGTGCAAAAAGTTGCTTCTTTGGTTGCTGACTATATGGGTGGACCAGTTGGGGATCCAGATAATATGTTGAAAGCATGGAAAAATCTTAGTAATCGTTTAAGGGAAAATATTGGGAGCATGGTGCTGCCTCTTGGTTCTTTAACTATTGGTTTGGCCCGTCATCGTGCACTTCTTTTTAAGGTACTTGCTTCCTTTCTAATCATCAGTCTGTTTGACCTAACTAATAATTTAAAATCACAGATTGCTGTATGAATTGAATGATCAGATATTATTAGTTTCTGGATAGATTGAAAGTTCTTGAATACTTCATCATCTTATGTAATCAATTTAATTGGGTGTTCTTCATTTAAGAGAACTAACCGATTGCAATATCAAGAAATAATTTTTTGTTTTAAACGGAGTTGCAGGTTTTGGCTGATAGTGTTGGCATTCCTTGCTCGTTAGTGAAAGGACGGCAATCTACTGGTTCTCATGATGTGGCAATGAATATCATAAGGCTTGATGATGGAAGGTAATACCTTCCCCTCAAGGTTTCCTTATTGTCTGCCAGGTTTGATTGGATCTTTATTTGCTTCAGCTGAGATGTGTTTTTTGTTTAAGATACAATACAAGAGGATGTAAATCTAATATCTAACAGAAGTGGTTTCTAATATGTATTCATTACTCTGATTTGACAGGGAATACATCATTGATCTGATGGCTGCCCCTGGGACACTTATCCCATCAGATGCGGCAAGTCCTCAAATAGAATGTGAACAACCACATTTTCCTGTTAATCCATACCTTAGAGATGTTGATTACTCTCAAATACCCTCTTCTAGCAGTGAAGTCACAACTTCTGTAGGGGAATATTCCGAGTTTGGGAACTTGGACAAGATGTCAAGGTCTGGTAATGTAGTTCCCACAGAAAACGACTTAAGTGGTACTACAGGTGGTTCAAACGAGTTAAGACATACAGAAGATCTTGGAATTGGGTCTTCACAAGAATCTTCGCACTATCTGATTAAATCTGAGGTGGAAACAAAGTTGCCCAATGATTTCACAAATCCAGTGAACCTTGAGAAGGCTATTATCTCCCAAGACCTACCCAACCGTGCCAATTATCCCTACACGCATGCCAGATCTCCTTCCTGGACTGAAGGCGTTAGTTCCCCTGCAGCACGGAGAATGAAAGTGAAGGATGTTTCCCAATACATGATTGATGCTGCGAAAGAGAACCCTCAGTTAGCTCAAAAACTTCATGATGTATTACTCGAAAGTGGTGTCATTGCACCTCCCAACTTGTTTACTGAGGTTTATAATGAGCATGCGAATGCCATGGCTCTTGATGAGAAAAAACAAATAGAAAAGGATAATGAGAGAAGGCGGAGAGATGGTATCCGGCGAAAGGGTCAAGGAATTTTCTTGCCACCTCTTCCTTATCAAGGCACACAAGCAAAAGGAACCCCTTCCAGAGCACAACTGGAACATTTGAAGCCCATAGAGGGTTTGGGTATTAATAGTCCAACAGATTCTGAAGCATCAGCTTCATCAGGACAGGCATCTTCCCCTGTGAAATTTGCTAAACAGGTTCCAGTTGCTGCTGCTGCCGCTGCTGCAACAGCAGCTGTGGTTGCATCAACTATGGTTGTTGCTGCAGCAAAATCGAGTATGGATTCTAAACTTGAAGATCCTGTAGCAGCTGCAGCAACTGCTACTGCTGCTGTGTTTGTTGCAACGACTGCAGCTGTTAGTAGACAGTATGAGCAATTGGAAATTTGTGCCCAATTGGCTGGTGGTGTTTCATCCTTCAACAACATGGACTGTCTTAGAGATGACGAGAATGCGGATAGTGCAGGAAATGAGACACGAGGAAGTAGTGATCGGGATCATGATGCGTCTCCTGAAGCTGAGAGAGTTTCGGATAGATCTGCAGGAAATGATAGTACACGATCTGATATTGCACTTGATGACGTTGCAGAGTGGGAAATACCGTGGGAGGACATGGCTTTGGGTGAACGTATTGGTCTAGGTATTGATATGTTCTGTTTTCTTGTTTAAAGTTGACTCCAGAAAATGTCGTACCAGAGAAACGTCAAGATGTTGTCATCATGTGTAACACATCTCTGTTGGATTTTTTTCCTTCAGGATCATATGGAGAAGTATATCGTGGAGATTGGCATGGAACAGTGAGTTCTCTAGCGTTTCCTACTGATATTGGCAATTTTATATTTCTTAGAGTCTGTCATCTGTGTGGTACTTTCTTAGTCTTTTCTAAATAGACGGATTTTAACCTTGCTAGGGAAAAAAATGTCATAGCCTCATTTTGTTAGGAGAAAGACCTTGTTCCTTGAAATTACTAGGGAAAAACCATTGTCCGATAGCGTGTCAAAGCTTCTCTGCATCAATAACTAACTAAGCCCCACCAAAAATCCTGTAACCATTTTCTATCGTTTGTTCAGAGATTTATTGACCTGTCAAGCGTGATTCATTTTATTAGGAAGTTGCTGTTAAAAAGTTTCTGGACCAAGACATTTCTGGTGATGCGCTTGAAGAATTCAGAAGTGAGGTAACTCCATCACTCCCGCACTCTTCCCCAAACATTGTAATATATGTAGAACACAGAACTTTGTTAGCAACAAAGTTAGCAAGATCATCTAAAGTTGTGCTTTTCAAGGTCCGGATTATGAAAAGACTGCGCCATCCCAATGTTGTCCTCTTCATGGGAGCTGTCACTCGTGCTCCAAATCTTTCAATCGTAACAGAATTTCTTCCTAGGTACGTTGGTTGTACATGCCTCCTTCACTGTCACTATAGAATTTCCTTGATTTCATGCTAGTTATTTAGATCTTTTCTTGACAACTGTCTTATGTTGTCACTCATAATATCTGACCTGAAGTGCATGAATTAGAGCATAGATTCTCCTGGTCAACATGATTGGATACCATTGCTTTGGGTCTGTTTGCGCGGCAAAATTCATGGGGTTCAATAGTGTTGATATGAATCTAGGTGTTACCCAATCTTTTCCGACCAAGGTAGTGCAATTACTGAGTGGATGACTCGGTCGATCGTTTAGCATGAGACTCAAGTGGGTGAACCAATTCTTACCGTCATGTTTAGATGGTCAAATTTTTTGCATGGATAACTCTTGACTTTGGTAAACTTATATCAACTTTCTAATGAGGATGTAGATTCTCCACTATCTAGACATGGTTGTTCAACGTGTATCGTAATCCATAACCAGGTGTTGTCTTCTAATACCAACAAATTCTGACATTATCCTTGTGTGTGAAGGATATGTTAGAACAATGTCTGGGCAAGTGAAAGATAATTTAACTACTCATATAACTCTTTTGTCTATCCAGACCTGGAAACGAAACCTAATTCCTCATTATCTTCTGCAGAGGTAGTTTGTATAGGTTAATTCACCGGCCCAACAGTCAAGTAGACGAACGGAGGCGATTGAGAATGGCCCTGGATGTTGTATGATCCATCATCTAGCTTTTCACGTACTTCTACTGTCAGCATAATTTCCATTGAAACTTTTTTATTTCCACCATCAATAACTTTACTTTCATTTTCAGGCCCGGGGAATGAATTATTTGCATAGTTGTACGCCAGTTATAGTTCATCGTGATTTGAAGTCACCAAATCTTCTTGTTGATAAAAATTGGGTCGTGAAGGTATTTTTTTCTTCCTCACATCCAGTTCTCTGTTGTATGTAAGATATCTTTACCTGCATGACTTGCCTAAGTTGAACTGTTTCTATGATAAAGGTTTGTGATTTTGGATTATCGAGAATAAAGCACAACACATTTCTCTCTTCAAGGTCAACCGCTGGGACGGTGAGTTGTTTTCGTGCAAATTTTTTCTTCCCATTATTATCTCAATCCATGTTTATGCAAGAAAAACAGAGAAAAGATTATAGATAAAAAATAAATCGGTGAAGCTTATTTCATGTTCATGCTGTGATAAAATGAGAAGCTTAGTTCCTTATCTCCATGATCCAATTTTTTTTTTCTCGCTTTCAGGCTGAATGGATGGCTCCCGAAGTATTAAGAAATGAACCTTCAGATGAGAAGTATATTTGCTTCCCTCCCAGTGAATATCAGTTAACTTTCAGAAATTCTTGCACACATCCGTGGAGTTTCCAAAATATTTTCTGACAACTTGTTCTGAAATGTGCAGGTGTGATGTTTACAGCTTTGGCGTGATATTGTGGGAGCTTTGTACGATGCAACAACCATGGGGAGGGATGAACCCCATGCAAGTTGTTGGAGCTGTTGGGTTTCAGCATCGTCGTCTTGACGTTCCAGATGACATGGATCCTGTAGTTGCAGATATTATACAGAAATGTTGGCAGACGTGAGTATATCTACTATTGGTTAAATCTGTGCTTTTTAGTTTCTATAATAAGAATGCATAAAAGCATTGATAGCTCACTGCATGTGCTCTCAGCAATGGAGAAGTCATGCAGTCAATATGGCATTACTGGAACATATTTCTGTTAACAGACTTTAATGGCTTGCTTTCGGGGACATTGTAGAAATCCCAAGTTACGACCTTCATTTGCGGAGATCATGGCAGCTTTGAAGCCATTACAGAAGCCTATTACAAATTCTCAAGTGCCTAGACCAAGAAGCAGTGGGCAGGAGAAGGTTCGCCATTCACAGGCCACAGAAGAATGAGCAACTTAAAAGTAGAACCGTGAGATTAGGAAACCCAATCTGCACGAGGACCCAGCGGCATACATATACAGCATTGACAGATAAAAGAAACACGTAGGACTGTCATGAAATCATTTGAGCAAATGTAAGCAAGAAAAATGAGATTGATCGAAGATCATGATCAACATATTCTTCTGGTTTGGAACCAAGCGATCTATTCATTGATTTTCATGTCTTGTATTTTTGGCTTGTTGTTGAAAAGGCCATTGTGAATATTTGTTTGCAACAATATACGGGTGAAAAATTGGTTAATCAATTGTTCCAGTTGATTTTCTACCAGGTGTCAGATTTTATCCTGTCAGGGTCCTTTTCCGGTTCCTTGGTATTACACCATCACCAGACCTGGTCATAGCATTATAAGATTTCAGATGAAGTAATGAATTATGTAAAACAGAAAACAGTAAACAGGTGCCAAACATTTGACAGCACTAGATAGGTGGGGGTAAAAAGAGAATGGAGGTACACCACAGACGAGAAAATCAGAAAGATAAGGTATTTATTATTTGATAGCTGTAGTTGCCAGTTGATCTCTTACTAGTTTTATCCATTTATCCTAAATTCTGTAACCAGTTTACTTCCTGGAGATAATGGCTACCATTTTTGGGTCTCCACCTTCAATTTCTCACCCCATCAACAGAATTCAGCTCCTATCATCATCTTCACAAACACCTCCGCCACAACAACCAGGGCCTTCTGCAACACCCTCACAACCAGAGCCGTCCCCAACAACACCACAAAAACTTCAGCCTCAATCTTCATCATCTTTACGGATAACTTCCGCTGATCAACAGTCACCGCTAGGTGTAAATTCACCGAAACAAAAACCTACCAAAGCTGAATCTACGGATTGGATAGCATCATCATTAACAAGGAGGTTTGGACTTGGTGCTGGTCTTGCATGGGTTGGTTTTCTCGCTGTTGGTGTAATCTCTGAGCAGATCAAAACTCGCCTAGAAGTCTCAGAACAAGAAGCAAATACCAGGTCAGTCCAAATTATATTTATTCCTGTATAAGACTTGCATTGCCTTCTATTTCTGTTGCAACCTGGTTGAGTTCTAGTGTTAATGGCTTTAATGTTATCATTACATAAATTCGTAAAGAGCAATTTCAAATTGCAAATATGACGGTTAGCGTACACAGACGTCTCTTTGAATCCACGATTGAGCAGCTTGATTAGATCTTCAAGATTATATGTGCCCTCACTTGAGAAAATTTTCTGTTTAAAGTAGGCATCTCTTTAGCGTGTAGTGATGGTTCTTCCTGTAGTAATACACAATATTTTTAAATTTTTCCTAAAACAAATTAGTGTACATTATTATTCCTCTAAGTTCAGCATACATTTAATCGTCTTGTAGGGATGTGGAGAAGGAGGTCGAAGTGTTGCTTCCTAATGGAATCAGGTATTACGAAATGAGAGTCGGAGGTGGTGCAACTCCAAGGCAAGGAGACCTAATTGTAATCGATCTAAAAGGAAATGTTCAAGGCAAAAATGAAGTTTTTGTGGACACATTCGAAAAAGATAAGAGACCATTGGCTCTTATAATGGGTTCAAGGCCTTATACCAGAGGAATGTGTGAAGGTATAGAATCTGTTTTAAGGACAATGAAATTAGGAGGCAAAAGAAGAGTTATAATTCCTCCTAGTTTGGGTTTCGGAGAGAATGGTGCAGAGTTGGGTCCAGGAATTCAAATCCCTCCATTTTCAACTCTCGAGTACATTGTTGAAGTCGATAAAGTTTCGATTGCACCCGCTTGATTTTTCAACTATACCCCCATATACACTAGTCTACCTGTAATTTTACTTCATTTGGTTACTTTTATGAACCAAGAGTACTAGTCAGCAGCTTCTATCATAGTACAACCAAAATCGGGAAATCAGAAATCTATGTTGTAAATGAAGCTATATTTCTAAGTACTTTCTTGTTCTAACAGGCATTCAAGTGCAAAAACAAAAAAAATTAATACACTAAGATTGTCAGCCTTGCACAAGAACACTATATAAGCTTTCAGTACAACCCTGAAACTTCTTTTATTTATAAATATAAATATAAATGGTAATCACAAGAACAAATGGCTTCTTTTAATTGTAAGTGGCAATGACAAGAACAAATGGCATCATTCAGAATGCTAATGGGAGACTTTAGTAGCATACCTCCATACTTCATTGTTTAGGCATGTGGTCCTCCCTATGAACCTTCCAAGGACCATAGTAGAACTTTGGCTGCATGAGAGGAGCTGCTTCTCCAGGATGCTCTTCCCAATATTACTCCTTATAAACTTGTTCAGTGATTGCAGAACCAATAACTCCAGAATAAAATGTAGCGACATAAATCATAATAAGTGGTTTAAAAGATTTAGGTCTTCTATATGGATCAATCATATCCCATACAAGTGTTTTCTCCCATTTTGAATACACATGTTCTGAATATTTCCTCCATAGATATGTAGACATGATGATTCTCTTCTCCAAATGGAAGAATTAGGGTTTTTGGAAATTTAGGAGGGGGTTTAGGTTTTGAGTTGAAACTGACTGAACTTTCAAGATTTTGTATTAAATAGAAACAGGCCGAGTTAAAACGGACAGATTCAACTGATATAAGAAGTAAGTAATGTATACACACTTTTGAGAGTAAGTGATTATTAGAAAGAAGAGGGTGGTTCGCGGACAGCCTAGCCTAGACAAACGATTCGTGTTTAAATATACTCCACACATCAGTCAACAAGCAAAGCACAAATATGATTTTTCAAAGTGGGCGAGTGAGTTGAAATTCCTTATTTTAAAACATCCCCCGTAATTTTACCCTCCAAATTCAGTTTTGGGTTCTGAAAATAAAATTAAAATGGGAACAGTTCTTGATTCTCATTTCTTAGCTCTCACAGCTCTTGTTACAGTAAGTATATACAACTCTTGGCTCTCTGTCTCTCCGTCTAGTTAGTGGAAGAATAGTAGTACTGACTATGTGTTTGTGAAATTTACAGGTGGGTTATCAGTTCATTTTCTTCATAATCACAGCTCTTTTGAAGTTTGATAAAATCACTGATTTTGCTGGTAAGTTTATCTTCTTTGAACTCACCGAAGAAGTAATTTTGGAATAGAGATAACGTTAAAATGAGTCGTATAGCACATTTTTTATTTTGGGATGTGGTGGTTAGGACTTTTTGTAGGATTTACTTAAGAAAACACACGATCTTTGTTGAGATTGGCGCAATAGTTTGAGGGTTCTTGCTGCCTGCTATACTGAATTCAATGCTGGGAAAAACATGGGAACAATTAATTTAGTGTGGATTCTGCGGAATAGATTGTTTGGTACATGGGTTAGAACTCAATTTCCCAATGGTTCGGAGCAAATTGGATGTACTTTGTATTCCAGCGGCTGATGACGTTAGGAACTTATTTCTAGTAGGATTCTAATGAGTTGTAAGACTTGATTTGCGTTGTTAGGGGAGGCATTAGATATAGTCATACAGATAGATCACGTGGTTTCCAAGTCAAGTTCTTAATGAAAAAATTCAATTGCTATCTTATTTAGTTGTACTTGCACTCGTAGTATACCAAGTTTTAAGTGTGATACAACATGGATAACAATTTGTATCTAATTATATCGGAAAACTTAAACCACTCTATAAATCAATTTATCGGTTGTTTTACTAATCATTTTTGGGGGATTATGTACTTATTTATGTCATGCAGGAAGCACAAACTTTATTATAATCGCAGTATTGACTTTAGTTGTCAAAGGAGCATGGAATTTAAGACAGGTATAGTTCTCACCTACTGAGTTTATATGTAACCATAATGGGTTTCCCTTTAGGTTGAAAATATGAAGCATCACTTAGTGACACACCTTCACATGGTTTACACAAGATAGTTCATACATAAGTTGTCAACTCTGTGTTTTAATTCCATGATCTTTCATTGAGGTACAAATTGTCTGGACTTGCTCTACTTTTCAGGTAGTCTTGACGTTGTTCGTGGTGATTTGGGGCATCCGTTTGGGGTTATTTCTACTAATGAGGTAAGAAGGAAATTACTTCAGGCATGAGGACATTTTCCTTCATAATTTACTGGTGTTATGTTTCTTTGCCTGAATACTACTAGGTGCAGATTTATCTAGTTATTTTATACTTATCCCATGATAAAGGTTACAATTGTGCCATCTCATGTGCTTGCTATCTGAATCGTAATGATTGGATCATATAATGGTTACGAATTTTGTCGCAATTTTCATGTGTCGTTTTCTTATTCGTAATAATTGCTTGATCCACATCTTAACAGGCGAGAACACAATGTTAAAATGATTTACAGTGTTGCCATTGAATTTTGTAACTGAAATTTTGTTACATTCTGATAGTAACAACACAATTATAAATATACTCTTACCTATGCTGCTGACAATTGGTTTTCTGGATGTTATTAGGATCTTACAGTGGGGGGAAGATCGCCGTTTCGACGACTATCGGTCTAATATTGGCAAATTGGCAGTTTTCTGGATATTGCAGGTTATTTGATATTGAACCCTAAATAATCGCTTCATCTTATTACAAGTCTTGTGGAGTTTATTTTACTACTGAATTTTGACGTTAGTTTAATTTCAATTAACCGAAAAAGATTCAACAAACCTGTTGACATGTTCTCATTGCGAGCTTTATAACAGGCTGTGTGGGTATGGACTGTGAGTTTGCCTGTAACAGTTGTAAATGCAAGTGACAGAGATCCATCTATTCAAGCAGCAGATATAATTGGGTGGATTCTTTGGTTAGTTGGCCTTGTGGTTGAAGCTACGGCAGATCAACAAAAACTGAAATTCAAGAATTCTCCTGAGAGCAGAGGGAAATGGTGCAATGTTGGGGTTTGGAGTTTCTCTCGTCATCCAAATTATTTTGGAGAAGTAAGATGGCACTCATATATACACATATCACAAGTTCTTATGTACAATTTTTTCATAAGAAGGTTTCGTCCTTTGGGTTTCTTATTTGAACTATTATTTACAGATTCTCCTTTGGTGGGGAGTTTTCATTGCTTCAACCCCTGTACTGAAGGGAGCTGAATGGCTTGTAATTTTTGGACCAATCTTCCTTACTCTTCTGCTTCTTTTCGTCAGTGGCATTCCATTACTCGAGGTACTTTTTTCAGATATGCCGCATCTTAGTTTACCACTGTAATTACGAACTGAAAATATTTTGATTTATCTCGCTGTGAAACACATTTTTGTAGGAATCAGCAAATAAGAAGTTTGGTAATGTGGAAGAATACAAGCACTACAAAAGAACAACCAGGTTCGATCTAATCTAGAATGTCCTTTGATTTTGGTAATCATCGAAAGACTTAAGTAAGAAATCTAATTGCTTCTATGATTTTTTTGTTCCAGCCCCCTCATTCCATTGCCACCAATATTGTATACCAATCTGCCAGGATGGTTTAAAGCAGTATTCCTCTTCGAGTTTCCTTTTTATAATAAAAGCACTCAAGGAGAAAGATTAGGCTGGTAAGATATTGTCCCGCTTGTAAAACACTATTCTGAACTACAGTACAAAAAGTCATTTGCAGTTTCCAAGGAAATGGTTTCTGTATCTCCTTGCTTCAATAAAATGCTTCGTGATTTTAAAAGTGCGTATTATTTCTGCAAGGGATAAAGAGAGTTTGGCGAAGGACAGAGGTTCAAAGAAGACGCATTAAAAGAATATGGTGAATCATGACTTGGCTGGATTGCAATATATCCATATAATGTATGTATGCGTGTTTACTGACAGAATGTTAATTAAGAGCATTGTAATTGTAAGAGCACTGTAAATCTTTTGTTTTTTGTTTGATGTATCTGCTGTAACTTCAACCTCCCCTATCCATTGAGTTCTACGCATTGTGAACCATCCTCAGAGAAGTTGTAATAACACTGTATTTTACTAGGTTGTGTTTTTTTTAATGTTCACTGTTCAATGTAACAAAATCCAGGTTACTGCAGTCTCATTAAGCAGATACATGATGCTTGTAGGCCTCTAACAGTCAACTAAGAAGAATGTATTTCCTTTAGATGCTTTTCAATTATTCTAGCAAAAGCTGGACTTGTTGCTATTCCTTAGGTTAACATTATTTCCAATTCACGAGCATTGATGAGGTAGGGGGTAGCCAGTCTAAGATCTAGATTCTATAGGAGGATCATCATTACTAGTGGCAAGTAAAAATGAACAAAGAACATTTTCTGTCCTTTTTAATGCAACTGCTGTAGTTCTTTGTTTCATTTGAAGTAATTTACTTTTTGTGTTTGAACTTCAAAACTGTCCAATTTCCGGTGGATCTTAAAAAAGCTTTACAAAGAAGAAATTGAAATCCAAAAGCTTGATTTCTCACATTAGAGCAACCACAGTCATGAGACGGACCAAATACCAAAAGCCAGACTAAAAGTCAAAAAAATTTGGTATTCTGTGTGTTCAAGCGTAGTGGGAGAAGACCAAAATTTGGTGAAGCGTAACTTATACCCACGCTTGATACGGGACGGAACTTATACCCACGTTTCCTGATGGAGCGTGTTTATAATATGCGTCTTAATGAAACGGAGGTATAATGCGCGCTTGATTGAGGCGTAGGTATAATTCACGCCGGACACGGGACGGAGATGGAAAGTGCGTTTGGTGGGACGGAGATAGAAATTGCGTCTGGGTGGAACGAAAATATAAAGTGCGTCTGGGTGGGACGGAAATACAAAGTGTGCCTGGTGAGCTGTGTTTAATTATTGGGTTTGATTAGTAATTGCTAAAGTGTTATTAGGTATAATCATGTAATGCCCCACAATTAAACATCAAAAAGACGTGTGGTCTTGTTGGTGGATAAAGCAGTGTATGGACCATGCACTGTACTTAATTGGTACTTAATTGCTAAAGTGTTATTAGACACTACAAGTTAAACATCAAATAACCAGGCGCACATTAAACCATCGCCCCAACCAGGCGCACATTAAAACAGCGCCCCATTGGGACGTATAAGACAATTACGCTTGGTCTGAGGCGTATGTATTACATCTGTTTGGTCCGGCGGTGTTTATAAATGCGCCTCACTCATACGCTAGTTTTACCTCCGCCCCAATATCATACGTTGATTATATAAACGTCCGGTGTGATGCGCTCACTATACTCTCGCCTGGATTCATACGCTCACAATACCTCCGCCCCACTATAACGTGATTTAGTCTGGGTTGGCGACCAGATTTGGTCCCAAACCCTAATTATCTCGACTAAATATAGTTTTAGTCCGTTCCATTACGGCTGGTTTTGAGACCAAATTTGAGTATAGTCCCCAAATTTGGTCGTGACTGTGGATGCTCTTAGGCTATTTTATTTGCCAAATTGCAATCTTGGAACTGGCGAAGTTTTGATGTTCAAACCAGTTTGTCTATCAAGGAAAATCCATGTGTATGCGAAATGACCATGAACTGCAATGCTGATACAAGAATAACATATTCCTCAAACTTGCCTTCTTGATTAGCGTGTACTGCGAAAGAATTAGTACTTGAACACTTGTTTATTAAACCTCATTAAAGAGTTGCACAGATGAATTGATAAACACATATCACCTTTACATACCACATAAGACTTATTGAGTGTAATAATACACGCAAGTAGCACACCCACTTGTGAGCGATGTAAACCATTATTTAGAGTAGGATAATCAGCCCTCTACTCATGCAAATTATAACCTTACTGGTAATATGACCAGTCTATAACCAAGCTTAACTATATTTTTAGATATATGTAGATGTGCCCTCATCATTGTGACCTCATCGACAACAACTTGGAGAGATCAAACTTCTTATGTCTCTGTTTAATAAAATCATCAGCTTCCATGTCAACATTTTCATCGCAAGTAGTCTCTTTTTTACCTTCCTTGCCACTCTGCACAAAGTGAACTTGTTTTTTGACATGAAGTTTCTCATGAGCCTTAGGGACATGTTTTTCAGGACGATGAAATGAATTGTTTCTTTCAACTCTTATTGTCTCATCAATAAGGGTATTAAGATGTGGAAATATAGGCGATTCAGCAGTTTTAACCATTTCGGTTCTGGTAACCTGATAGTAGTCTTCATTTGGTGATGTCTGCCAGCCACCATATGCCGAGTAGTTGGTATGATCCTGATGATAAGTTCTTGGTTGAAACGTCTCACGGAGGTAATCATCATCTGTTTGAGTCTGCCAACTGGATTGCTGCTGGGAAGTATGACCATAATCATTGTAACCTCTTCCGTGATACATGTTTTTCAGGTTTCGACTTCTAATGATTATTTTTAGCTGAAATTTTGAGAAATATATGAAGCTAAAAAAATCTCTGTGAAGACTTGTTAGTTTAGTTTGTCGTCTTTAATAGACAAATATGTTAGGAACAATATTCTCAGGTAAGCAAAAAGAAGGATAAGATTGCATCTAATTCTCTTTGCTTTATCATCAACATATTCTTCTTTTCCATTTGGTTTGGCCATATACAAAGAAATCGTGTTCATGGATGTGGGTCATCCGTTTGGGGGTTTTTCACTTCCACTAATCAGAGAATGAAATCATTGCAGGCACAAGAATATTTTCTTCATAACTTTTACTGGTAATGCGTTTCAAATTTTCTCATTGACCGAATGCTTGATGCAGGTTTTTCTGGCTGCTTTGATACTTGATATGTTTACATTTGTGCATAACAAGCAAAAGTTGTTGCTATATGGGAATATGCAATTCTGTTCTTTAATTAACTGCTTCATGAGAAGCATGCTATCCAACATTGGTACAATTACATATCTTATAATATCACCTTTGTAAGTCGCTTCTGCACCGCAGTTATAAGCAAACTGTTTGGCCAACTCTTGCATATCTTAGTATCTGTCCCCTGTTTAAAATAGTACTGTATTACTTAATATTTTTCACTGTAGAAAGTTATAATGATTGCAAGATCATTTGCTAACTTGTATATGATCCATAGAATAACACTACAAAATAGAAGGCCTCTTGGGAAGGCCAAAAAGCGTCCCAAAAAACCCTAAAACTGTCCCAAGAAGCATTTGTCACGGTTTTGTGTCCGTCCCCTATTCTACCGTCATTAATACTTTTTTGTCATACTTTCTTTTAGGGACGGTTTAAAAATAGCCTTAAATTAATTATCCCATGACCTATAGGGACGGTCAGACCATGAACGTCCCAAATAACCATCTCTAGGGACGGTTTTGAAAAAATGGCCGTCCCTAGAAGCCACCTGTTTTGTAGTATATAAGATTCCGAAAAATATGGAAATAAAGAGTTTTGATCAAAAAAAGAATTTCTTAGAAAAAGGAAACCCAAATAATAATAAAATAGAAAAGAATATGGAGCGGGATCACAAAACTGGCGGCATGGAAGGCCGTGTAGGCCCCACCCTACGGTTATCTTATTTTATTATTATTTCTCTTTCTTCCTTCTAGTTGATCCAATTTTCATATCCTAGTTCTTCCATGTTTTTGGATGCTCCTTTGAATATTATTACTAAATACACCCGTACCTTTTACTCGACTCTCATTCTGGGGTGCCCGTTATGCCTAAAAGATGGATAATTCATTATTAATCCATGTAATTAATACGAGAAAAGCCATGAATTGAAGTAGATAAATATTAAGGTAAATTAGCATATTTTTTCTTGGGAATTCATCCGGTGAATTTATCACTAAAAAAAATTAATTAAATGCTTTACACTAATAGACAACCTGTCTAGTAGCATTCGGTGTATTCAAATAGTCGAGATATGAGACGACAACACATATTCAATCTGAATGTTTATAAAAATTCATCCGACTGAATTCAACACCAGATTTAATTAACGCCTTGTACTAGCAAACAACCTGTCTAGAAGCCCTTTAATTAATTTCCTTGTGCTAACAAACAACTTGTCTAGAAGCGCTTAATTGATCCGCACATCACATGAGACGGCAACATCATGTTTTTCTGAACATTATTTTGGGAATTGGTACATCACTAGACATCTTTCAAATGTACTTTGACTATTGAAAGGAATACTAAGTTGTTCAACATGAGATACATGGAATTTTGAGAGCTAGCTCTAATACTGCCTTCATGCATTATTGCTTTGACGAGGTTACGAAATTGCAATTCACTTCTATTGCAGAACATAAAGACATAAAATTTCTTATGTTTTTGATGCAGTCAGAGATACATAATTCTCGATGTGATTTTACGAATTTGAACTTCGTCAAAATTCCACCATCAACAGATAACAATCTACAAATGGGTGAAACTGTTGATGAAGCATGAATAGTAGAATGCCGAGCTTCTTTAACGTTCAACCCACCACCACGAGTTTGTATCCGAGCTACTGCTATGTTAAACAAACCACCAGGAGTTTGTAGCTAAACTGATTCCACGTCTAAGCCTCAATCACCTGGTACTAGTTGAGTCTGTTTGGGGCTAGAGGATGCATACATATGCTTCCATTAAATATAGCTTATGCTTTTGTTAATCATAATTCATGTTATTTATGATCCATAATTTAATTTTCAATTTATTAACCAATCATAACCCAAAATATATTTACTAAATTAACAATGATACATAGCTAGTCAGGGGAATTGAGTGACTTTACAAATATATAGTACCTTTTCCCTCGTTTTCTTCCTCCAACCATAGACTCTAGATTTTATATTTCATAATTTTTAAAATCAAAAACATCACTGCCCAAATGCGTGTGGAATGGTCAGTATTGCAACATATTAACAGTAGGAAAAGACAAACTATGACATGAAACACTTTTCCCCGTGAAAGGTTGTCTTAAAGTTCATGAAGTCGTCGTCATGAAATTAACTTAATAAATCCAAGATATAACTATGAACAATCTCCGCCTGATACTCCGTCTGAGGTATCAGATGAGTTTAAGAGAACGTTAGTAAATGAACAGGGGAAAAATCCAAACAAATCTTAAAATCTAATGAAAGTTATCACTTGCAGGTGAAGTACACTAAGTGACGAATAACTTTGTTTGGTATTTCCATGCAACCGTTGGCAAGCTTCTAATGTCGAGGTGCACTAGTTGATTTCATCGTGCTATCTACCAGTTGCACCATCAACTAGAACACCAAATGTGTTTTATATGAGTCACTGAGTTACTCAATGAATCAATAATCTAGTATTATCCATGTTGCAAGTTGGCATGGTTATAGAATTATTTTGAATATCCCCCTATTCTCCCCTCCCCTCTTTCTCTGTCAATAAAACTATCAACAACAACCCTTCTCTGTTTAAACTTTTCACTATTTTTTGCTTTCTAAGCTAGTAGTTTTAGCTAGTTGTTATTATGTTTTCTACTATCTGCACCATTATGATTTGTTAGAGCATAGCTCGGTTGAACCCACCAAGCGTTGGTATGTCAAGTTTGGCTGTCATGTTTTAGTGAATCAAAACTCATCTAAAGAATCGCTTGATTATGTACTAGATACAACTTCGTATAGGTTAAACTAGAAAGATTAGATTATGAGGCATACACGTATTACTCGAGAACTTGAAAAATGTGAAGAAGTAAGTCTAGATACAACGACAACATCATCCTTCCTCTTGAGGTTAGTAATATTTTGACTTGAATTGTTTCATTCCTAACGTATCTTTCAAGTCGTGCTATATTGAAAACATAACTGCAAAGCTATGAATGATTATACTCTAGTAGTAGGACATGATCACATGATCATAGTGTTGAGGAATAGGATACGAAGTATAACGCTTATCTTTTAAACTTCGTATATAAGACATCGACATAATCGTATGAATGCTATTGTGATTATGTGTATGGGTAAAGATGAAGATTTCATCCTAGGAAACAATGTTTACATTTTAAAGGAAGTATATTCATGAACTTGTTTTATGAATCGAAAGGGAAATCACTAAGCTTATTGGTATTGTTATTGATTGCATATCTTTGGATTACCAATATGTGTGAGTTAGTAGAACCGATCATAACTTGTTATGTATCTTGGTAAAACTAGTCACGATGCCTGACTTATGTATTGTATGACTTTTGTTAGTGTAACCGATCCTAAGTAATCACCTAAGATGGTATGATCGACATTTGTAATTGGTGTGACCAATCCTAGTAATTGGTGTGACCGATCACAAAAGTATTGTATAATCGATCCTTGTAATTGGCGCAGCCGGTCCTAGTAATTGGTTTAACCGATCCTAGTGACTTGTGTAACCGATAACAAGTAATACCATGAGAATATGGTAACCGGTCCTGGTAATTAACGTAACCGCTCCTGGTAACTGATGTAACCGGTCCCAGTAACCATATCGAGGTAAAACCGATCCTTGTGTTTGGTAAAACCGTAAACCCATGATTAGTGAATTGATATTTGATCAATCACATAGTTGTCTTGGAATACAGATGAACCAATTCTAACTTGTTTGGAAGTGTGGTATAATCGGTTCCAAGATCGTAAATATGAAAGAGGATTTACATAAGAAAAAATATCGACATACTTTGAACATGCTCAATAATTCTTATCTTTTATTGTTCAAAGACATTCCTTAATTACTCAAGGAGATCCCGGACAGAAAATAAACTAAGAACCTTTTAATTAAGGTTATTATTTTTTGCATATCTCTGGAGAATAAAAATCGGTATTGTGCATTTACTGAGTGGATATTTTCTAGTAAGATTTCAGTTATATTGGACAAAGCATTTCCAGGAATTATGAAAACGGATTTGTAAATATATTGCATATCTTGAGAATATTCAGTTTTGGAAATTCCTTGGTGTCCAAACTTCCTTGGTCTATAAATACCCAAGTTTGCATTTCGAGCAAACTATCCTAAGAGCCAACAAAACTACTCTTTTGTGTTGTTATTGGTGGAGCCGTCTATGCGGAGAGGAAAGTACCCTAATTAGGCAAAATATCTTACGACCGCTCGTTTAAAGACTTCTGTGGGATCAAGAAGCTCAACGAGTACCATTGGCGGGAAACTAGATAATTGCAGTTTATTATTAGTTTTGATTGACTTGATTGATTAACGGTTGTTGAACTTTGATTGCACCTAGTTTGTTTATTCTTGAGAATCTTCTCTTCTGATATAGATTCACTCAAACTAGATCGAAGTATCGACGGAATTTTTAGAACTGTTTGTAGATCTAAAGACGTCTTATAATAATCCATTGTTAACAGACTCCATTCTGTGCGTGATTGATCACAAGAGATTCAAGTTGTATTGTGCAGGTGTTTATTGAAGATCTAAGAAGATTTGAAGACAAAGAAGATTTCTCATTTGGTTTCTATATCTTTGGTGCACAAAACTTGATTGGTTGGGATCCAACTAATATCGTATTTATTCGATTGATTAGTTATGTGAGATCGGTAGCAATAATAGATCTCTTGAGTTCTATTTGATTGTTATAAATCAAGATCTTATTACTTCGGTAATTGAAGATTGGATTGATCTAACCAGGCAAAGAAGTTTATTGGTTAAACGGAAGAGCCTTTGTATATGACTTGAGATATCTTCATTGGAAAGAATCAATAGAGTTGTTACCAAACAGATTTGTTGTTCCTTTACTGTTTGGAATACGATCCAAAGAAATTGTTCCAGTGTGCACTTATTGAATGTCGGAAGCGCAGGGATACTGAAGAAACTAGGTGAACTATAGGTTTTGTTTCTTGGTTTCAACTATACGAAGTTGGTATATATTTTTTATAGCGGCTTAATTCTAAGAGTATTCAATTCTGGACTAGGTCCCGTGGTTTTTCTGCATTTGCGGTTTCCTCATTAACAAAATCTTGCTGTGCTATTTACTTTATCTTTCTGCATTATAATTTTTTTATTATAATTAAAGTAAATTGCACTTTGTACGTTAACAGGGCACTTTATATTTTTCCTATTGGTTTCAGTTATTACGGTTCCTTGTATCAAGTGATCATTTTGTTGTTGTATTGTCTCGATTCCATATCCATAGACGATCACACAAAGTGTATTGGTTTTCTCCACTTGCCTTTGATATTTAATTCACGAGTTAGACTAGTTCAGACTAACCCTATATCAAGTGGACACTCTGTTGAAATATTCCTTGAGTGATTGTTGCTCCAAGAGGTTTATACACAATGGGTCTTGTATAGGTTGTGATCAAAATAAAAGATTGCGGTGTATTTGGGTACCCTCGTCTTTTCATGATTGTTTTATATACACTTTTGAGGTTTATTTTTTCTTTAATAGCGATGGTTATTGGGTTGGGATTTGATATCAATAGTGATGCTCTCCAACGACGAAATCTTAATCTTTGCTGTCTCCAGCAACAAAATCTCCATCATCAACTTATCCTGCGATAGAATCTTCATCGGTGATTTCTTTGACGAAAAAAAATTCATCACCAGTTACAAGAGATTTGAGCAAATCACTTCTATTTTGGGGGCACATCTTTTTAAAGAACTAAAGGCTCTTTAAAACTCACATGTCTTGAAAAACCAACTAAATTGTTGGAATTTAATTCCGAGAAAAATCAATCCTCCTCTGATTTGATCATATCTTATTCATACTTGTATTTGACTTACTCTAGTAATCCTTCTGTTTCTCTTATCGTATTTCTCGGTACTGTACTTTTACGATATGTTCTTGTTTTTTTCCGTAAAAGAGGCGAACCTCAGCTGATGCATTCATAGAGCCGATTTTGGAGATCAGAAACCTTACAAGAGTTTTTCAAAATCATCATAATTCTTCTAAGCTATTGTATCTTCCCCAATTCTTGACTAGAAATTCAATTCTTACAAACATAAAAACTATCTCAGAATACCTTTTCTCTACCTCTTTCCAAAGAAAGAGATAGGACTAAACATCATCTAAGGGCCAAACTGAATTTGAAACAAAATCAGTATGAATCACAGCTTTGGGCAGTGATTGGATCAGATCCAACCCAGTGTTTGCAAGAACATGTAAAAAACATGAACTGTGGTTTTTAAAGTAAAATTGCCTAATGCAATTAAGCTAGCAGTGTCTCAAGTAACAGTAGCAGTGTCTAAAGTCGCAGTAACAGTGTCAAAAGTAGCATAGGTTATCTGAATTGGTCTTTGGTGGCCTGAAAAGAAACGAATCAGTATGAATGGGCTTGGAAGATTTGTTAGAAGTTGTAGTAGTATGAGAACTAGATAATAATATAGATCTTGTTGTTGTTGATGTCTCTGTTTCCAAACAATGAGTTGTTGCTGTGTTTGTTCTTTTCACTTTAGAACCTATTTGGATATCCTCTCTTAGAAACAGAGGATATCAAAACACCAACCTTGAGAAAACTCATCAGCAGTAACCGGTAAAATTGAAACATCTTGTCGGAGCTTCTTCATCAGTCATAAAATTTCTTCATCAGGGGTAGGGCAACAAACCACTTGAAGTAAATCGTACCCAGACTTGCAACAAACATTCACAACAACTCATAAAATCAGAGCAAAATAAAATATTACAAGATCTAAATAAGAAAATGTCAAATCAAGCATTAAAGTCTTAAAACTATTACAAATTACAGAGATAACTAGAAAAAGAACATGTAGATCTACTACTCACCACCAAAATCCTTGAAAATTGCAGATCTGCGATTATATGGTGATGATGAATCTGGTGCTAAAACAGCTGATGTTGCTTTGTTGTGATCATGGGTCAGGACCGAAGATGTTGATGATATGTATTGGTTTCTTCTTTGAGAAAGATCACAATACATACCTGCATAATCAATGACAAAATCCAAAATGAAAAACCCCAAAAACAACCAAAAACAAAGACGAAAAAAAAATCCAAACAATAAAAAGATCTAACAATCACTGAAGATGAATAAAACTAGAAGAAGAGAGTTGTGATGGTAACGGATCCGCTCACATCGGCTCCAATGAGCCGATCTGAGCAGCGAGGCGCTCAAGCAGAAGGTTTTTTTTTTTTTTTTTTTTTTTTTTTTTTTTTGCTTTTTCTAGAGAGAGAATTTTCCCTTTTCTTGTTAACCCCATTAATCGCTCGTAATTTTTGGAGCCGGTATGTTCTTGTTACTTTGTATTATCTTATTTTTAATCTTAAACTCATTTTAACCTCGAATTTCCATTTATGAAAAGGTTCCTTGTTTATAAAAAGAAAAAGAAAATCTTGTTTACCGGTTATCAATAATAATAAAATAGAAAAAAACTAAACTACAAATTATAGTCAAACTGTAGTGATAAAATCCATTGAGCTAATTTTAATAAAAGTATAAACTATATTTAAGAGAAGCTTAATGAATAAGAAATCAAAATTAACTGGTTTTCTGCTAAAATATATTTTTAAATATGTTTTAAGAGCCGTTACAATATTATGACAATTATTCCAACTTGTTTATATACATGGCTCTACACATCTAAATAATGAACATGCTTTCTTGTTCTTCCTTAATTCTCGGTAATGTACTGTATAAAATACCTACATACGGCAAATTCCCAAAGTGCGACGGAACCCACCTTAGTTTCATCTCTTTCAATGTCACCGGTCTTTTATAAATGCTTGGAAGAAATCTAGGGAGTTGTTACATTCTGACTAAAGATGCCGAAGGACATACATGCACTGCATCTGCATTTGGTTTCCCTTTCAAATTCAAGCACTACGGGAAAAATATATATCTACAACTGGAGATTTACAACACTTCGCTATACATCGTAGAAAGTCCTATGTTTTACAATTGGTTTCAAAGGAAGAGTTGTCGTATATCATCACTACCAACCCTTAGGAACAAGGGGTTGCGCTAAGAAAACAAACGACAACTCCTTTAGCAAAACTGTTGTGACGACATTTAGGTATAACAACTTTGTTTCATAAGTGTAGTGACTTAGCCTATCACAATTCTCACAAGTGTTGTTGAAGAACACAAAAATATGATAATGAAAAATACGTTAGAGGGGAGATTCGAACATGAACCTAATGCATGGATGTCTAGCTCATCAACCATCCTTACAGTTCACAAGTTTAGGTTTTTTTTTTAATAGAAACGTATAACAACACTTATAAGTGTTGTTGAAGTTAAAATATAAAATGTGGGAAAAAATGAGGTTTGGGGGATTCTCATTTCTGCTAAATTTTTCTCACTTCTGCTAAAAATTATTTTGGTCTCCGGTTCTACTAAATTTTTCTCACTTATGCTAAAAACTATTTTCTCTAACACCCCCCACTAAATTCTAGAAATTTAGGCTTTTTGAGATTGGGTAGAAATATCCAAAAGAGGGTTTGTTTAAGGTTTCAGAGAATATTCTGATGGAATCTTACATGTAAAGGGTTCATCTTTACAAATTTTTAAGGTTTCGTAGAATATTCAGAATGAATCTTATCTGTAAATGGATTGATTCGTCGTTCTTACCAAATTTTTGACTTATAGTAGTCCACTCATGGCCAGGATCGATCTGTGAGCCTGTTATGCATACAATATGCAGAAATAGGGTTTGTTTAAGGTTTCGTAGAATATTCTGAAGGAATATTACCTGTGAATGGATGGGTTCGTCGTTCTTACCAAGTTTTTGACTTATACTAGTCCACTCACGGCCTTGTTTCGATCTCGGAGCCTGGTATGCATACAATATGCAGAAGTAGGGTTTGTTTAAGGTTTCGTAGAATATTACAAAGGAATCTTATCTGTAAATGGATGGATTCATCGTTCTTACCAAATTTCTGATTTAGAGTAGTCAACTCGCGGCCAGGTTTCGATCTCGGAGCCTGGTATGCATACAATATGCAGAAGTAGGGTTTGTTTAAGGTTTCGTAGAATATTCTGAAGGAATATTACCTGTAAATGGATGGGTTCGTCGTTCTTACCAAGTTTTTGACTTATAGTAGTCAACTCCCGGCCAGGTTTCGATCTCAGAACCTGGTATGCATACAATATGCAGAAATAGGGTTTGTTTAAGGTTTCATAAAATATTCTGAAGGAATCTTACCTGTAAATGGATGTATTCGTCGTTCTTACCAAGTTTTTGACTTAGAGTAGTCAACTCGCGGCCAGGTTTCGATCTCGGATCCTGGTTTTCATACAATATGCAGAAATAGGGTTTGTTTAAGGTTTCGTAGAATATTCCGAAGGAATCTTACCTGTAAATGGATGGATTCGTCGTTCTTACCAAGTCTGACTTAGAGTAGTCAACTCGCGGCCAGGTTTTGATCTCGGAGCCTGGTATGCATACAATATGCAGAAATAGGGTTTGTTTAATGTTTCGTAGAATATTCCGAAGGAATCTTACCTGTAAATGGATGGATTCGTCGTTCTTACCAAGTTTCTGACTTATAGTAGTCCACTCCCGGCCAGGTTTCGATCTCAGAGCCTGGTATGCATACAATATGCAAAAACATATTTTGTTTAAGGTTTCATAGAATATTCCGAAGGAATATTACCTGTAAATGGATGGATTCATCGTTCTTACCAAGTTTTGTGTGTGTTTAAGGTTTCGTAGAATATTTCCATGGAATCTTACCAGTAAATGGTTGGATTCATCGTTTTTGTGCACTTTGAAACTTCTTGGTTCATAGTTTGTAAGTCGTTATACCGAACTTGAAGTTTGAATCGACACTGAGCTTCATTTTCATCAATTTCGATGATGTATCATGCTAATTTTGAAGTCAGAACCCTCTCAGAGCTTCGTGGTTCATAAATTATATGCCATTATACAAAGTTTGAAGTTCGAATCGACATTGAGCTTCGTATTTATCGATTTTGATGATGTATCATGCTAAGTTTGAAGTCAGAACCCTCTCAGAGCTTCTTGGTTCATAGTTTGTATGTCGTTATACCACATTTGAAGTTTGAATCGACACTGAGCTTCATATTTATCGATTTCAATGATGTATCATGCTACTAATGTGAACTAAAGCTACTTCATGACCTGTATGACTAGTCGAAATTACTTCATGACCTATGTAACTAGTCGAAATTCTAACCGGAAGCACAAAGAGAAAGCACAAAAGCACAAAGAAACACACCAATTATCGAATTCATTTTTATTTTCCCGATTCATTATTATATATTTTTTGGATTTTTTTATATTAAAATGTCGATAACAATGCCATAAATTTATTAATAATTATTTTGGAATTTTGTTTCGTGTCAAAGGTTGATAATAGAACCCAATAATGAATTCATATTAACACAAAGAAAAACACATGCTTCTCAATCCGTATGAGCATCCCAAATACAATCTCAACCGTCAAGATATTTTCTTAATCCGTATGGGTGGTTCAAATGAAATCTTGTCCGTCCTTTCTTTTGGTAGTATCACCTAACCCTCCTCGACACTAAGAACTCTAATTCCTATCAATTTTTCTCTTTCTTCCTCTCCGTCTCTCTTTTCTTCCTCAGCCTGCGCCTCCGACTCTCCCTCTCTTCTTGATTCAGATTCAAGGTTTTCTATTGAATCCGAGAATAAATTGAGCATAGCAGAGGCATGGTGATTATCATGGGTTTCATATGTGTTGGTGTTTGTCAAGGTTTTTAGAAGCTATGAAGATGGTGGGTTCGATTTGGTAATACAGGGTATGGAAGATGTTATTTCAATGAATGATTAAACAGGAGTGATGTTGATTCGTGAACTGGTGGTGATGTTATCATTGAGAAGAAGATGGTTTGAATCGTGCTTGGTGGGATGGTGGTAGCGGGTGTTGGAATTGCAAGCCGTGAAAAGAGGGGTTGTGGGGTTTGTGGTACAAGTCCATCAGTAATCCTTCTCTCGATACCAGAGTTCAACACAGATCTCCTCTGTAATCCTCCTCTCGAAATCTGTAATTCCACCAGAAACTCATCGTCCCCAATCGATTATTTGTTGATTTTTGGGGATTTTTGGGGAGGATTTTTGTTGATTTATTGGGGATTTGCATCTTGAAAGGTTTGTTGTTGTTTTTTTAAGGGGAATCGATTTTTTGTTGATTTTTTGGGGATTTTTGGCTGATTTATTTTTGCAGAATAAGCTTCAGACTTTGGCCGGACAACATTCTGATGTACTTGAAAGTCTTGCACCAAATGTTAGGAAGCGTGTTGAGGCTTTGAGAGAGATTCAGGTATGTGGCTGATTTTTCTTTAGCGATGGTTCTTGTGTACCTAGATTAACTTATGGGAGTCATTCTCTTTTCTTGGGTTGCCTGCAGAGTAAGCGTAGCTGCACTTATGGAGGTAATGTCTTTGCACTATGAGATCCTTCTGTTTTGCTAAAATGTTGAAAAAAGACTCTCAAAGTTAAATTTAACATGATTTGTTGTTAGTAACATCTATTGCACTCCTCCTCATCCAAAGAAAAAGAGAACTAGATATTGACATTGCCATGTTTGTGTTGAATCAGTTTAACGGGTTTGAGTTGAGCAGAAGTTGCAGAAATGAGCTCGTTCTTGCGCTGAAGTTACAGGTTCTGGTGCTGCTAAAATGAGGTTATGAGCTGGGTGCTAGTACTGGGATTTGAAGTGGTTGCTGCAACAGATTGAAAACGCAGAGAACAAGGAATTGGTTGATGCAATTGCAGGTAATTGAACTCTGAATTGGTATTGGTTGAACGGTGTTGGCTGAGATGCAGCATGCAGGTCGTATTTTCACTTGTTGCAGAAAATTCTCCAGGCTAGGATCGTCTATTGTCGCCAATCTGAGTTTGACATGTTGCAAAGGGAGAGGGATGGCGTTTCGCCCAGCTGCTTCAGGATCACAGGGAGATAAGAGAGAAGCAGAGGAGGCTGATATTCAATCTGAGGTCTGAGGAGGAGAGATAGAAGAAATTGGAGGAAGATGAAGCTCTTCGAAAGCAGCAAGGTACGATTCTTGCTTAATTTTTTACTTTGTTAATGCTAGTTTTTGTATGCAATTGTGGATATATATTTCCCCCATGAATGGTTGTTGAAGTGTTTATTTTTATTTTTAACAATTGGTATTTGTTTGGGGTTTGTAGAGGCCAAAAGGAAAAAAGAAAGAAGAATCAGAGAGAAAGTCCAAGTTGGACGAGCTGGTTGAAAAGCAGAGGCAGAGAGAGGCTGAAGTGGAGGAGAGGGTAAGAAAGTAAAGGGAGGCTCAGTTTAAAGCACTGCTGCTGCTGCTCTAAGTCAGATACAGGATCTTTTTTTTTCTCAAGTCAGAACCTAGTTACTTCATGCAATATTTTTGTACGTGGCTACTTCCAGCTCTGATTCTGAGCGCGGACACTACTAATATGAAGTGGGTTGATAAGGTATTTCACAAGCTATAATCATTTGAGTTGTTGCAGTATCTTAATTATTACATCCCATTAAAGCAGACAACTGTGCTGCTTCATATAGAAAAACTGGAATCCATAGGAAGTTGTTCATTGTCACTGGCCTTCTGTTTTGGATTCATGTCTTGCAGAAAGAGAACACAACTGTGCTAGATTTTGGTTAACTTGTTTCCCGTAGGTTCCATGAATAGCTTGCATCGTACACTATCACCACCTGTTTCAGAAGTCGTCCATTTATATTCATGCTGATTTGATTAAAGTTTTTATATTACTTGGATCAATTTGTAAATTTCAGGTTAAGCAATCTATTCAAGGAAAGACTATTTCATGGTTTTACCTGGCTGCAACGGGGATGACTACGATTATGAGTCAAATGTGTAGGGTGTCCAGTAACAGTACGTGTAATTGCTCTGTTTTGGAAATCGATATCGTCATACTTATTCAGACTCGGTATGGACGCTTCATTCATCTTGCTATTGGTTATTTGTGCTTTGTGGGATTTAGTCTAAATTTAATTTACGGGTTCTTGTGCTTTGTGTTTGCAGTTGATTTACCGACTTGGTTTTGAAATGTTAAAGCTATATTTTTGCAGATAACCCCAGGAGTATTTTACATTGTACTGCCAAAAGCTGGACCCAATTGCACCTATAAAGAGCGCTTTTTTTTTTTTTTCTGTTTTACTTCTTTTGTTGTGTGCCGAGTTATATTTTCTTTATTTCTGGAAATTCCGTTCATCTTCTAACTTAAAGTTCATTGTTGTTTGTTTTGTTGAGCAAGGTGTTATTGGCATCAAGGTCAAGAACATGTTGGATTAGGATCCTAAAGGAAAGAATGGTCCAATGACTCCATTGCCTGATGTTATCATCCACCAACCTAAGGTTGAAGAAGACTTCGTCAGGCCTTCAATGATGGCTCCTACCAAAATAGAAATGGCAGTTCCCCCACAAATGATAGTAACTTGAATGGGATGCGGTTTCCAGATTCATTATGATCTGGCATACAGTGTGTGATTACTGCTCATGTGGATGATGCTTATGTCTACATGCCAACTTCAGAGTTCAAGTATGTTAGTAATGCTGTCGGAAGTTTTATTACATGGCCCAAGGGTCGATTAGTGTTCCCATAGACATCTTCATAATCTTTTTGGAGTGTGTTTAGAAAACTTAACTTTTGTATCACTGCCATTTTTTTGAATGTATGTGGTTAACACTAGTATGTTAACTTGAATGAATGTAAGTGTATTGCACTGGCAGGTTAATGTGAATGTGAAATACTTTCGGCAATCCAGTTTCAGCTATAATTTTTTTTTTCAAAATAGTTTTATGCACACAATTTCTAATAAAAGTTGTGGTTACACATTCATTTACAGAAAACAGAAGTTGTTACTTCAAATATTACAACTGTTAAGGGTATTGTAAAAACAAATCTTGCAACATAAGTAGGAGTTGTTCAGTATAGTTGTATAACTCTAGGAAGTGTAATGATAGTAGTATTCACAATACTAATCGATGTTGTCTTCCAGTTTTCGACTACGAAACAGTTACTTTACAACATAAGTTTGTGTTTTCCAAGATAGTTCGACAATTCATACAAGTGTTGTGCAAATATTATTCATAATACTGGTAATTGTTGTTGCATATGTTTCTACGATATGCTACTTATGTTGTCCAGGATTGTTCTACAATACAAGCAAGAGTTGTGTTAGGTTATCAAAAAAAATCGAAAGAGAATCACAACATTGACAAACTATTGTCGAACCATGAATCACATCACCCTTTACAACACTTGTCAACCATTGTAGAAAAACTTGGACTTTCTACAATACCCCCGTTCCACAATGCATGAAATGGAGTTGTCATAGGGGTACTGCAACTCTTATCTTGTGTCGTCAATGATGATTTTTCCCGTAGTGAAGCTCTTTTCTCGACAGTAAAACAAAATTAAACTTGTGTCGGTATCGGATTTTGACCAAGGACCGATATCGGCACTGGTTTAATTTTATTTTCTTCCTCGAGGGCTTTCAAATTTTAGCTTACGACATTTGAGGATTTTTTATGTGTATCAACTAATTTCAGACTTATAATATCGTCCACCATCTATCTATCAATTTATATAGAGTAAGAGCGGTGGGTAAAAGATGAAAGATGCGCGTCTTGTGTATAAAAGCATAACTAAGTTTCAACTGGACCACCCAATAACAAAGACTGGAAATTTTATACCTTCGTGCTTACACTTCGTAGTTAAGAGAAAAAAATGAAAACTGTTTGACCAACGTACGATAGTAGTTCTGCCTAAGGCAAAGAGTAGTGAAACTGAGCATTTTAGTCTCCCGTATTTACAGAACTTCATAAGAATGTGTAAAGTTAATGCACAAGATGAATGTGTATCTCGTTCTCAACTAATTTTCTTTTTTCTTTTCACCCCAAATGAACGTGTAAAGGAATGCACAAGCACTTTGTCTTTGTGAGTGTTAGCTATTTCATTTATCAATCCCATAATCATTTAGTTTCATTTTGATAGCATTTTAAACATGTTTGATTTGGGTAATTTTATTTCAGAAATTTTTCATAACTTTTTCCACCCGTCATGCTAGAAAGCATATGCTTCCATCTTTTTTGACTATACTTTCTTACCACGTTCTTTCCCTTTTTTTTTTAGGTTGGTTGGTTGGAAGAAACACGTTCTTTGTTCTTTAATTTTGAAAATTTCTTTCTTTAGTAAATAATAATGTTTATTGTAAATCCTTTTTTTTATGTTTCTTCAAAAAAAAAAAAGTAAAAAAAATGAAACATAAAGTAGGATTTTTTTTTTCTAAGCATGAAGATATTATTTGAATTAAGTTGCAATTACACGAGATTAGGTCACACCTAAGAAGTCATCCATTACAATTTGTGTGATGCACGGTGGAATCATGTGGCTATGAGCATTGCCCAGGACTCAGCCGTAAGGGCGTGGTAATTTCAAATGGTCGTGCTACGGTTACTAGGGTGTTGGCAGAAGCACCCCTGCAAATGAAACCTGCTCCAGCTATTCTGGGATGTCCTCGCGCTGCTCCGTCTATGTTGATCTTGATCCAGTCTATGTTAGGTGTGATCCATCCTATGAATATAGTTGTAGTCGTTCGTTCTCTATTTCTTGGGTTTGCGAGAGTTGGTATTCCAAGTAGCACAGGAGGGAGGTTCTCTTGTGCCCAAGAGAACTCTTGTTGAAGAGAAAGAGCCATCTGGGTGATGTTATCTTGGTTTAGCTATCCACAAGGACCAGAAAAGGAAACATAAAGTTGTTTTGACAGTGCGGTGAGTTTTCAATTGCAAAATTTGTGTGATCGACATCTGAGGGTTCAGAAAGTTTAGAAGATTTTGGGTTGTGGTTAAACGGGTAGGGAGTCTTGCGAAGAGAATGTTCCAAGCAGCTACAACCACTTGACAATGGAGGAGAATGTGGACAGCAAATTCCGGACCAAAACTGCATTGTGGACAAATGTCAGTACTGACGAGGTGGATATGGTTTAGAATGGCGAAGGTCGGGTTTGATTGCTTTCCACAAGAAAGCTGTAATTTTGGAGGACATGGGAGTTTCTAGAGAAACTTAGTTGGTGGAAAGGGGTTTTTGGTGGGAATGATACGGGAGCTGGATAAATAGTGATATCCAGATGATGTGTTGTATTTTCCAGATTTGATGAAAGGACAGATGATTCTATCAGCGGAGTTGTTTTTGGGAGGTGGATATCACGATTCGCTGAATTATATGGGGGTGGCAAGAGGTTTAGTTTATCATGGTTCCATGTGTGATTGACAGAATCAATGAGGTCAGCTACTGTTTGGATTGGGTAACAACTCGACGGGTCCAGGTTGTTATTGAATTGTGGGATCCAGTTTTCTTGATAGGGGTTGTTAACCCATCTCCGATTTTATGGAAAAGATGTTGTTTGTTTCCGTTGGGGACTGGTTGAAGATGGGGTAGCCGGCGTTCCTAAAACCAGAAGTTGTTGCTTCAAGTATTTTTCATTGTAAAGGCTAGCATAGACTGAATCTGGCTTCTCATGGATGTTCCAGAACCGCTTCATGAGTAGAGCTTATTATGATAGATGGTTCTTCAAATTCCCAGACCGCATTCTGATATCGATTTGGGCATATTCAACTTATCATAACCCAGTGGGTGAAGCTTCTTGACCGAGGAGTCATGTCCACAGAAAAAGTTTCTGGTGATACGATATATTTTCTTATTCACATTGAAAGGCAGAAGTTGTGCTTTCATTATGTGATTTGACGTAGGGGTTAGGGGAGATTATATGAGAGATAATATTCCTGAAGGAGTTAGGCATTTTGTCATCCATCCCTTAGCCCTGCGTGGTAATCGATTTAGTAGGGGTTCATAAATGCAACGAGAGGATTTTCCATGCTTGAATTGAATTCCTAGGTAGATCAGGTGTGTTGAGATTGTGGGCATATTGAAAGCTTGTTGAAGGTCAAGTAATTGTTATTGGTTGAGATTTGGATGATAGATAATGGTGGATTTCGAAGTATTAATGTGATGACCTGCTGATGTGTTGTATGCTTAAAGCGGGTGTTTGAGGTGATTTGTGCCTTATATTGAAGCCATGTATGTGATGAGGAGACCGTCCGCATACATAAGATGGAAAACTGGTGGATCTTTTTGTAAGATTAGTAGCCCCTCCACAGCTTTTTGGGTCTCAAGATTTCCTAAGTTTGTTCGCACAGATAATAAACACATATGATGAGAGCAGACCCCCTTATCTTATTCCTTTAGTTGGAGTGATATACCCATGCGGCGTGCTGTTGATGTTGACTAAATATGTGACCGTTGATATACAAAGCATTATGTATTCTATAAAAGTTGTCGGGAAACCTAATTTGGTAAAGGCCTTTCTAACAAAACCTCAGTCCAGAATATCATAATCTTTCTGGATATCCAATTTCAGTGCTATTTTGGGATCCTTAGTGTTGGTTGAGGTTCTAATATCATGAAAAAGTTCTCTAGCAATTTCTATATTATCATGGATAGATCTTTAGGGTATAAAAATGCTTTGATAAGGGCTTACCAGGAACGAGAGTAAGGGGCGTATGCGGTTGACCAGTATTTTTGAAATGATTTTGTAGGTGATATTACAGAGTCCAATAGGGATAAATTACGATGGTTTGGGTGGATGCTCTATTTTGGGTATTAGAGTTAGGTTAGTGTGGTTCATAAGCGGATGGATATTGAATGAGTTGAAGAATCTATGCACCATCTCTATTAGATGTATATGCGTTGTTTCCCAAAAAATCGAAAAACTTACTAGTATATATGTCCGGACTTGGAGCACGTTCAGAGCCAATGGAGAATAAGGCCTGCTTGATTTCTGTATGAGTTAATTCTTTCGTCAGGGAGGCGCATTGGTTGGGTATTAACCTTGGAGTTATTGCTGAAAATGGGTTTTCATCTATCACTGTATTTGGAGCCATATATTGATCAATGAAGTGATCGGTTATCAATCCAACCATGGAATCTTTGTTAGTAACCCAGTTGTTTTGGTGGTTCTGAAGTTGTTTAATGTTACTGCGACTTCGATGGATTGTTTCTTTGGTGTGTAATAAAGGGGTGTTATGATCGCCCGATTGTAGCCGTTGAATTCTTGATCTTTGTCGCCAATACGTTGCATGATAGTCGAGTAACGTCAAGTGTTGCTCTCTGAGTTGTTTTTCACGGAGTTGCCAATATGTCAAATCATAACCAGTGCGGGTGGCACATTGATGTTGGGTTGGGCCATTTTAATTCGCACTGTTGATTTCTTGATCATGGTGGGGAGATGGCCGAAAGTTTCCTTGTTCCATTTGGTAAGGATTTCGATGGTTGAAATAAGCTTGAGATGCAAATTCACTATAAGAAGTTACCACTTGTTGTTGTTGCGGGTGTGTAAGCCATAAGTGCTCAAACTTATAATTCTTGCTCCCCTGCCAGTCAATTTCTTTAGTTTGGAGAAAAATTGGGGCATGATCCGATGCTATTCTCAGTAAGTGAGTAACTCCTGCGCGTGGATTGGATGCACTCCAATGTTGAGTTGCCATCGCTCTGTCTAGTTTCTCCAGGATATTATTTTGTCCTTGTTGATTGTTTGTCCGGGTCAACAGATCGCTTCGAAATCCTAGATCCATGAGTCCCATTTGGTAAGTTGAGAATTAGATGGGTTTGTGCATATGTTACCTGCCTGCCCCCTTTTTTGTCTGATTAGTCTGTTATTTCATTAAAGTCACCAACGGGGACCCATGGTGCATTGATATTAGAAAAATTGATGGGAAGTCATGCCAGAAATCTTTTCTTGCAATTGGGTTTGGAGAAGCATATATGCCCGTACAAAGGAAATGATGTCCAGATGCCGGGGGAGTAATAAGGACGTGTATATAACTCTAGGAATGCAAGATGATTTGTACATCGTAGTTATCCTTCCACATTAAGCATAAACCTGCTTTCCTACTAACTTTGGGGACCGACAAATAATTCTGGAACTGAAATGATTGTGCGACAAAAAATTCATATGATTATTGGTAGCTAAAGTTTCGGATAAAAAAACAAAGGATTGTTTGTGCAATGATATCAAACTTCTAAGATGTATTGTGTTTTGTTGGTTAAGACCCTGGAAGTTCCATGCTAGAATGCTCATTTTGGCAGAAAAATAAAGTTACAGTAATAGTTACAAAAGTATATAATAGACTCCGACAACTAATACGTTACACTTAGATGCTTCAAAGACGAATACTACTTTAAAAAAATAAACAACTTAAGACAGATGAATCTAAAAAATATAGAGAAAGTGAGAAAGTGAGACAGATTTGATATGACCAAAGAATTTTGAGTGGACTTACCTGGGGGCTAGCAAGATCAGAGGAGCATGGGTTTGGGATAGAGGATATCATTTTTTCATATTCGGTACATATATAAGAGGCGCTGTGGAGATTTGAGATATTCCGATTGAGATACATATCAAGAAAAGAAATCCTAGATTACTGAATTAGAACAAGTAATCTCCTAAAAGAAAAATCATAGGAGAATTATGATATACATTTATACAGATGGTTAATAATAATTATAACTAAGATAAGGTGAACAATGAAAAATCTAATCATAAATAGACAAATCCAGAACAAAACATTAAATTTAGTAAACCACATGTATCACACAAGACCAAAAAGGCACAGATGGGTACAAGACAAGATTAAAGAGAGAGAATGGAGAAACATGGATTTAAATCAGAACATAATTATGGGATTAGATAAAGAAACTAAAATCTTTTTAAAATATTATGCAAAACACTAGGCATAACATTTTATCACAACTTCACAGGAAGTTACACAATCCTAAATAATATCAAGTAGACTTACAATTTCATTTGATTACCACAAAATCAAAAGAAATTACATAAACCTACACTGAACAATGCTGAAGATCATTCTCACATTTTCAAAAGAGATTTCACATCTCTGATATTAACAACTTTCAATCTCAAGATTATAACAATAACTCATACAATTCCAATTTGACCATTACCACAATTTTAAAAAAAAATTACACAAAAGCAATCAACCTATACGAAACTAAAAGTTCAGAGTATCTCGATTCCTAGACGAAACACGAGAAAGGGAGAAAAGGCTAAATTCCTAATTACACTTCAACATTTTTTTAAAGATATATAGAGAAGATGGGGTCATCTAGTTCTTCAATTGGAGCACCAAAATTCGAACAATCAAAAAGATAAAGAAAACCCATCCACAACCAAGAGAGCAAACCTTATAATAACTAAAATAAATGGAAACCAGAGCTCCTAATTACAGACAGTAGAAATCAACCCAAAGAGCAAAGAAAACAGAGAGGAAAAGAAAAGACTTAATTTTACAAACCCAATTTAGAACCGAAACAAATCAAAGACCAACTTTAAATTGCAAACCCTAGTTCTAATTCACATAGAATATTAGCATAATATATAGAATGAAAACTGAAACACACGTACTAGGGTCATGATTAAGCAATAAAACTTAAAAAAGCACAGTCCTAGCAATGAAAACTCAAGTAGATGTTCAATTGCGACAGGGATATGAACAAACCTAAACGAAGAAAGAGGAAAAATGAAGGAAAATTTCACCCCCGTCAACAGCCTCGTACCTTAATCAGGTTCCTTTTTACATCCCCATGCTCATGACTTTTCTATTCCTCCAAGTAGTCCTGGAGTTTATTTGGTGAAGAAAGATTTCGCCATGAAATCACAAAAAAACGAAGAAAGAGAAAGTCTTTTTTTTTGTTGTTGTAATTTATTAGAATTTATTTGAATGTTACGTCTTTAGATATTTTATAGTTTGATATAATTGAAGTGAAAATGTGAGATGGAGTTTTTGATTGGATACTCGTAAGAATCCAATTTTATTTGCAAGTTTTGATTTCATATATGGATTAAAATATCAAAAGATCCGAAACACACCTGAAAAATATTAGACTATAGAGCAAGGTTTGTGTTCATGCAATTTCTGCAGCGTGTTTTTGCTTGATGAAAATAAAATCACCCACAAGTTCTACAAATAATATATAATAAATCTCGGGAGAAAAATAGGTCCACAAACCAAGCTGCAAAGCCATAAAGACATAAAGACTATTTATAAATCTACGACCGTCTTTTAGAATTACCGATTAAAAGAAAATTCTAAAATTTTCTTGCTCTTTGGATGATTCAGCAAGTTGTCCAAAAATCACATGCATAGTCTTTTATGAATCAAATAACATCTTTGCTCTATGAATTTAAGTCGCAACAAGAGCCGATGATTCTGTATATACCACTGTGTGGACATCTGTTGGTTGTGAGAGTTCCATTACGCAGAAAGAGAGTATTATTTCTCAAAAATAATGATATTTGATTCTCCTTATACGTCAATTTGTGGATGAGTCGTTGGTTGTGAGAGTTCCACTACCTAGAAAGAAAGTATTTTTTTACTCAAAAAATGACTATATATATATTCTGATAAAATCTCTGATTTCATTGATAGAAAATTCAAGGATACATAGAGTTTAAGAACATGAAAAACCTTTGTTTAACAAGAAAAACATATCGTAAGGAGTACATAGACGAATATTTCGATAAGAGAAAGATAAGGACTATTGAAACTTAACAAATCACAAATATGAAAGATCCGATGAAATCAGAAGAGGGACGGTCTTTAGGACAAAGCTCGACCATTTGATGTATTTTCTTCTCAAGAAAGATATGCTCCATATTCAATGGAGTAGTTTGCACAAATATTGACCGGAAAAAGGTAAAATATGGGGCCAGAGCTACATGTTGATGATCTTCAAGACTCTAGTAACCAAACAAGGATAGATAATAAAACTAGATGAGAAACACTTGAAAGTGTAAATAGAAACGCCACAAAGACGCAGCCAAACTGCACCGTAAGAAGAAGACATCGCCGGAAAACGATAAAAACCTTCACAAATCTAAACACTAACTTCTATTCTAAGAGAAAACAACAAACAATAAATCTGAGCAGTTTAGAGCTCGCCTGAAATCTTCCTCCTCGCTGGAAATCGCCCCTGTCTAGAATAGAGAAAGGAGAAAGAAGATGACTTGGCAGTCATTTGAAAAGGACCATATATCTAACTAATACTCCATTTACACATGAAACCAACTTACCATTTTGAAACAGATGGAATATTAAAAAAGATATACTTTTGGTAGGTCACAAAAAGACAAAATAGTCTAACCTTGATATTACAAGCATGACCTTTAGTATGAACTATCACTATAAATAAACTTAAGGGTAAAAACGTATACTCCCTACGTCCCAAATTAATTGAGCTAGTTGTGGTCTGCATAATTTTTAAGGCAACGAGGAAAGGGGAGTATATTTAAGTATTTTTTTTACAATTATACCCTTATGGATAATAACTAGTAAAACTTAGAAATGATTTATCTCTCAAACTATACCACGGTTTTTTGTAAACTTTATACCGTTGAAAAACATTTTAAAACATCTAGTAACGGATATAAACATGACTATCAAATTATACGTATTTCTTATAGTAACAATAATCAATTAAAAGGGTAATTTTAGAGATATCTCCTTGATTAGTGAAATAGCTCAATTATTTATGGACAAAACTTAAAACCAAATAGCTCAATTAATTTGGGGCAGAGAGAGTATTAAACAAATATTTACATATTTATAGAAGTGTCATTATTTTAAAAATAAATCAAAACTTTTTCAAAACTTAATATTTTTCAAAAGCTCTTGAATTATCCAAGTGAGAACTACAAATAAGAATATTAAAATTTTATATTATGAAAAAGAATTCATTGTTTTCAAATTTTATATTATTACAAATTCTAAGTCATGTGTCCTGACTAGTTAGAAAAGGAAAAACAGGAAAAATTACAAAGCAATGGTTAATCTGAGAAGAAATTCACGTCCGCTAATTGTGGACAGACAAGATAGTTTGCATTAGCGAGTGATAGCTCTCCAGCAAGAGATCTCATACGTAACATCAACTTTGCCAGGATTAAATATTTCCATGTCTTTGATGGGTCATAAGAGCTATCTGAAGTCCAGAGACTCTGGACCATGATGAACCGACTTAACGTGTTTCTTTCTTCTTCTTTTTTTTCTTTTTTTTGATCGGCAAAATATTTAGTGCAAGAAAGTTTCAAACTCAGTCACTAATATCATCATCATCCAATAACTTTACCATTGTATTACATTGACATCGGCGATTTGATGTGCTTTCTAACTTTACAGTAGTGGATTTTGGACGGAACAAGAGCAGCCGACCTTTGTATGTGTCAAAATGTGGATGATCCATTAGTTAAGAAAGTTGCGCTTATTCATTTTTCATACTAAATTGTTTTTTCTCAAACCAATCCTTTTATTACAGATGATAAACACACAAACACGACAAAAACATACATCCATGCCGGTGCAGCTACGGAAAGTGGAACTAAAAGTCACAGAATTACATATACTAAACCAGCTAAGTTGTCTTTTATTCTAAGGATATATTACAAATGACAAACTACATAATTGGGTTTTCTTAGTAATGGTTATGCGAATGGTTTGCAGCCGACCTAAGAACTCACTTCCTTGGTGGTTACTCGTAGTGCATCAAGATAAGCAGTTGGATTAGGGATATCATCGTTAACCTTCTCAAACTCCAGAGACCATTTTACCAAGATCCCATTCCCAGCAGCATACTTCTTTGGAACCACATCAAGTTTAGCAGATAAACTTTTATAGTTTTTCATGACTTCCCCTTCGAAAACCTCAACAGTGATTGACCTTTTTTCCTTGTCGAATGATGTTACTCTATTCTTCACTGTCATTTCCTTCCCGTCTGTATTGATTCATCATATCGTTAATTAAGCAACCAATATGTACATAAAAAACAAAAATATAGGTTGTAATAGTTTTTGTAGCACAAAATTATAAATATTAAGGTTGTCCCATAACAATTTCCACCTAAAAAAATAAAAGGAAATTCCCACAACATGTGTAACATAACCTTTTTTTTTTCTTTCTCTATAATTCCTAATTTTAAGTAATATATAAAAATCTAACCTTTGAAAAATTTCCAAAGCCTCGTAGAGCCAACGCTAGTTCCATCTCCTCCGATGACTTCAATGCTTTTGTAAATATTAGGAAAAAGTTTAGGTAGTTGAGTTATTTTGTAACTGAACAAGCCGAAGTACTTGTCTGCACTACATTTTATTTCAGTTTCAAATCCAAGCTTATGAATTTGAGCCATGTCTATGTATATCAACTAATTTTACGCTTATAACATTGTATCACGTCTGTATATCAGTTTATATAAGGAGACTGGGAGCTCTAGACAGAGAGACTTCAAGTGGATCTTGTGTAATACATGGTCGATGGACCACCCAGAAATGAAGATTGAAAATTCGATTCCCTCATCCTTTTGCTTTGTAGTTGGGGCGGGCAGCTTTAAGAGGGAAAGGTGAAAAATATTCACAAAATTGGTTAAAAAGACTAAAATAAATAATTTTTGGGCGAAAAAGACATTTAGGTTTTGATACCGTTTAAATAGACAAAAATGTTAAAATAGCCAGGATGTAAACAGTTTCATCCTACCCATTTTCAAATACTTTTTCTTATTTTTAATTTATTTCGGGATGCATCCAGTTTCATCCTCGCAATTTTTTAAGTTTAAGCCAGGATGAATCTAGTTTCATCCTTGCTATTTTTTTCTGTCCATTTCATCCATAATAATTTTTACTCGCCCATTAGAACCATGTTTTAAAAATATTTGGACAAATGACCCATTTTCCGAAAAATATTCGACCAACTAGTACAGTTGTATGGGTGACATGAGAATATTTGAAACCTTACCATAGTGTCACTGTTGTAAAGCATTTTGGTCCAGACAATTTCAGAAGGTGCTGGATGGAAATTTGGTAAAATTAGGAATGGGGTTGACCTTTATTGGATGCAATAGGTACTAAAGCTACTAGAGTCTCCTAGTTGCCTGGGAGGGGAACTAATATATGTAACAAAACGAATAGTGGAGCACCGAGCACGAGACTACAAATTTTGAATTATTTACATTCAACCGTAAACGGCTAAGAGTAACCGTACTCTCCTCATTTCTTGGGAGATATTTTTAGATTTTAGTGAAACTTTAACAGGTACTTTTTCCGTTTTTAGAAAAGACATACTTTACTTTAATTTAAACAAAATAAGAGGGAGTATTTTTTTAATCCACACTACTGTCATTATTCAACAAACTTATAGATGTTGTAGGCAATGTAGTCAATTTCGTCGAGATGGTCGAGATCTCGTCGGAAATTCCGGTTTTCGCCTCTCAAGGTAGCAGAATGTTTAATTCCACATGGCTGGAATTTGGCCGGAATCGTCCGACCGAAATTGGCCGGAAACTTGGTTGAAGTTTTTGAAATTTGTATGGATTTTAAGTTTTCTATTATTTTGAATCAAAGACTTGTTTCTATTTTAAAAATTGGTGGTATTTACACACAATTATGCGTGAAAAGCGTTTAAATAATGCTTGATATACATACTATACGTATAAAATTCGAAACAAATTTTCGGTAGTGACTCCGAGATTTCACCGAGAATCTCCCCGAAATAAAGTTGTCTCAGTGTCTCGGTCCCGACTGAGACGAACCGGAATCCGTAATCAACTACATTGGTTGTAGGGATTTAGCCCACGGATGTGCGACCCAATATAGTAGATAAGGTTTTATTCCTATTGTATATAAATGACCATATCTATGTAACACATATTATCTCTAATGAATAGAATCTCCATTCTCTCTGTGCATGTTTATCTTTCCCATCCACTCCAATACGTTATCACCACGAGCTCTAACCCTGCGGCAACGGATTTTGATTTTTCTTTTTATTATACATGCTTTACATCAACACAAGCTAATATTTAAATCGTTAGAATCAAATCAGCTAAGTTGGTCTAATTTTTCTTTTCCCTACTTTTGATTTTGGTATATCTAATATATTTGTGACTTTGTATATACATTTGATTTGATTTGGTTTGTGATGTGATGTGATTACAATTTATAATATATTTTATTGTTATATATTTATGCTGTGATTGATCACGGAATGATCGTGAAAGGGGAAGGGAAGACGTTCTGTAAGAGAAAGGGAAAACATTTTGTTCGTCTTCCGAGTAGATCTGTTGGAAAATATTCTGCCCGGTCCATCCCAACTCGTTCGGCCCCAACTCGGTCTGAGCCAACTAGGTCTGACCCAATCAGGCCCAAATCGGTTCGACCCAACCAGGCACAACTCGGTTCGACCCAATCAGGCCCAACTCGGTCCGACCCAACCAGGCATGTCATGTTTTAGCTTGTTTCTGGTGTCCTATTCGAGCTTGGTTTATGGTCTGTGCGCGACTAAGGCTGTCCTGATTCTGTATATATATAGGGGAACCAAAACCCAAGGTATGTAACTAAAATGTGGATTTTTACATTGAGTACCTACTAGACTTATTTATCTGTTTTTACAACATACCCGATTTTGTTTATTTTTGTCATAAAATAAGTCCATATCATATAAATAGTCAATTTAATTATGATTGTTGATCGTTAAGAGTTTTGGCTTTAATGCTATTTTATTCTTTTCAATATGATAATTGGCTATAGTTGAATGGTGGTTTTTGTTTAATTGGTTGTACCAACTCAATTCAAATATATTTATTTGGGTGTTAGAAGTACTTGAACACCATTATTGGATACTTGATATTTTCCCCCAAATTCAAATGTTATGTGGAATGTAATCCACTTGCTCGACTACTGATGAGTGCTAAAAAGTGCATATTTCTATATCTTTTTGTTGGCATTTAACTCATCTTTTGTGCATTAATTCTACATTTTATCCCATATTCTGTATTTTCTTGGTTTTCAAGAATAAATATTTTTATTAACTAATTTTGCATTTTTAGGTAATAAATAAAGTTTGGATGAATAGCGGAGCAAAAAGAGCAGAAAAGTGGTGGAAGCCAAGAGGAATCACACAAGGAAGCCACGAAGAATGTTGTGCGCAAGACCAAATGGCTAGAACTGGGCTTGAAGAGGAAGAATTGTTCTTAAAGAAGATATGGGCTTGGCATACCCAAGGCCCAAAACCCTCACCCAAACCCATTTCCAATATCCATACCCGCCTTCATATTCAGCCGTCGGATTGGATCATCTCAGCATCGTACGGTCGCTTCATCATAGTGCATCAAAATCTGAAGATCCTGAAAAACACTATAGCACCTAACTCCATCTTGAGCCGTCAGTTTCGTTGTACTTCCGCATCCAACGGTCGCTCCTCGCTTCCTTCCATCTCGTCGTTAGATCGATCCATCATCTCCACATCCCACGGCTCATCCTCGCTGTTCATCCAATTTGCTACAACCGCCCAACACCCGAGCACCTAACACCTATACCCGTCAGCCAAACATACCTTACCCAATTTTCCATCGACCACCTTCTTCTCCATCTTCTCCCCCATCCCTCTGCAACAGATCCACCAACTCCATCGCCACCACACCCTCGTCTCTGCCAGCCACCAAATTCCACCGAAACATCACAACCACTCCAACCACTAAAACCCATCATCACCCTATTTCTCTAGCCATCTATTTCATCGATTTCTCACCTCACCTCTCCCTGAAACCCTAGGTGAGAAATTGATGAAATAGGTGAGTCTATAGACGTAATTGGAAGGCATGGAGAGGAGCAGGAAGAGCAGAAGAAGAGTGGGTCGAAGAGATGGAGCAATTGTCCCATCTAATTAGGTGAGAAATCAGAAACCCTAACTGCCCTGTTTTGAATTTGGGGGAAAATTGTAAACCCTAATTATGTAAATTGGGTATAAATAGGACTTGTGGGTGTTGTTGTAGAGCTATGCCTGGATTAGCCAGAGCACCACCAAGAGGACTGGACTAGCCAGTTCCTCAATTATCCATGTTCTGTGAATTTCAATTATAGTTCTTAATTCAGTTAATTTCAATTTCAAATGTTAATTATGTTCAGCATGTTCTAATTTGGTTTGCTGGGGTGGAGATGAAACCCTTAATCTTCTGATAATTTGATTCATGTTCATGGAAGTGTTCTTGATGTGCTTAATTGCTTAAGGGTAGATTTAATCTTTGTACTACAACATATTACTTTCACCTTGTTTGTTATATGCAACCTAGGTAGTTGGAATACTTCTATGTTGTTGTGCTGCAATTCAAGCTTAAATGAATAGATTTATTATTTGATTAGTTGTGCTTTAATCAGACAATTAATGCTTAGGATAAACACTTCAATTGTGATTATCTATCCATCTTCAGATCACCCTGGATAAATGGCAGACTTGTATCTTGTCCAACATCCATTACAAGGGACAAGAACATCACCGTAACTGAATTACTTAGCTAAGATTAGGTGGTGGATTCAAAAACCCTAGTAGTGTTCCCACAACTGTTTACTTTCATCTTCTTTTATTCACTACACTAGTTCACTGCCTTTGGCTCAATGCCATTGTTTCACAGTTATTCCTTGGTTCACTATCTCACTGCCACTTAGTTACTTGTTTAGATAACTTTAGCTTAGGAAGATTTCAACACACACCCTAGTCCATGTGGAATGACCCGTATTTGCACACACATACTACAATCGACACCGTGCACTTGCGATATAACCGCAGGCCCTGCCATCTTTATCTTTGCTCTTCATTTTATACACCAATCCGGGCCTGCCAAGTTTTTGGCGCCGTTGCCGGGGACTTGGTGTCGTGTAGTGAAGTCTTTGCATCTTAGTATAAGCATTTAGTGCATCATAACTTGCATAATTTTTCATCTTTGCATCATTTTCCCTTGTTGTTCTTGCTGTTCTTGACAACTTCTGTTGAGATTTCCAGGTGCTCATGTTGCTGTGCTGTTGTGACTCTGTTTTGCTTGGCTGAGCCCTTGCTGTTGCTGCTGATTGAGTTGCAGCTGGGCCTGCCACTTGCTGCTACTTTCTTCCTCTTCCCTGTGTTGCTGGCCTGTGCAGCTTGCTTCTGTGCTGAACCTGTAGAGCTGCTGCTGCCAAGCCTGCAACATTGCCCCTGTTCAGCTACTGCTTGTGGTGCTGCTGAACTTGTGGTGCTGCTGCTGCTGCTGTTTCCTGCCAGGCCAAGCCTGTTGCTGTTGCTGAGTTGATCTGGTGTTGTTGTCTGCTGCTGCTGTAGCTAGACCAAAACACAACTGGGCTACACAAGCCAAAGAAGAAAGACCAAAGCCCAACTGGGCCTTGAGTGTTGAAGCCAAAGCTTAGGATGATCCAAAGTCCAACTGGGCTTTTGCAACCAAACTGAACAGCTGGGCTGTGCTTCAAAGGTAAGCCTAAACCCATTAAGAGAACCCAACCTGTGGGCTTCCATTTTTAATTTGTGGGCTTGTAATAATTTTTTCCATTTTTTTGTTGGGCTTGTAATTTAAGTTAACTTTTGGGTTTGTATTTGAGCTTAACTGTGGGATTGTCCTTATCAAAATTTTGGGTTTCAAAAACCCAACAAACAACCTAAACAAGGTTAACTGAACCTACCAACTCAGCTGGGCTTCATTAGTTTCTGGGCTTGCTGAAGTCGTTAGTGGGCCGTGTACCCAAACTCTAGGCCGAAAGTTGGGCTCTGTTTCACAACAGTTCCCAAAACCCATTGCCTCACCAAAGCACAACCAAAACAGTGGGCTTATCCCAATAAGAACCAAATTTTTAATCCCATAAAAACCAAAGTTTTCAAAACCCATAAAAACCAAATGTTTCCCATCAAAAACCAAATGTTTTTCATTCCCATCAAAACCAAAATTTTCCCATAAAAAACCAAATTTTTGAAAACCCATTAAAACCAAATAGTGGGCTTTGTGTCTTTTCAATATGGGCCAACCTCGTGCTCTCCATGAATACATGTATCCCACAATAAAAATTCCATTATCATGTATTGTCTTACCTCAAACCAATAACCCTTTTAAAATAAATGCAAGCATGATACAAATACTTCCTATATTTCGAGGGTTCGATTCTGAGAACCCCTATACTCATGTAAGAGAGTTTGAACAAATTTGTCGGACTATGCAACCTGATCATATGTCCGAAGACTCTATGAAATTGCGTTTGTTTACATTTTCTCTAAAGGAAAGGGCCAAAACATGGTTTTACGGTTTGAGACCGCAATCAATCAACACTTGGGACCAACTCACAGATCTATTTTTCAAAAAATTCTTTCCACGTCATAGGACCATCGCTATTCGTCAAAGTATCAATTATTTTGTCCAATTGGATGAGGAAACTGTTTTTGACTATTTTGAACGTTTTAATGATTTGTTGAGCGAATGTCCACACCATGGATTTGAGAAGTGGAGACTTGTCGCTATCCTCTATGAGGGACTAGACTTTAAATCTCGAGCCATGGTTGAGTGTATGTGTAATGGTGAATTTCTTGATAAAACTGTGGATGATGCATGGAAATTTTTAGCTGAGATTGCAGAGAAAACCCGTCAATGGGAATCCATTAGGGAAACTGAGACACTGTCACATGATATAGGTGGTAATGAATTGAACTTTGAAATAGCATGTCTAGTCCTTCTCATGTGTATGATATTGAATATGAACCTAATCTAGAGGAACATGAGTTGACTAATGACACCACAACTGCTAATAGGGACAAGTATGCATATTACTATGATGATGATGATAATGTTATGTTAGAAGAACATGTCTATGCTGAAAATGTTGTGGAACCTTTGGTTTCAAATACATTAGGCTTTTCTGCCCCGACCTTCATGAATGATATTTCTTCTAGTATTCCATATGCATGTGATGTTGATACTGATTTAGATATTGTGCAATTATCCTGTGAAGAGCATGACTTAGGTAAATCTTCTGTTGACACTAATGATCCTATGCATGAAAACATAGTTGATGTGTCTGATTCCATACTTAAGCCACAATATATTGCTTCTGTTGATGATAATTTGAATATATCGGATAACCATGATTCTGAATTAGGACTTGTGCAAATTTTTTGTGATGATGAGCATGCTACACATCTTGAGTGTGACTTAGATAATGCTGATGTGACTGATAATATTGATACTCTTGATCTCATGCATGTGAGACACTTAGATGTCACTTTCTTGCCTAAGTCACAATCTGATAGCCTTGCATCCTACCTAGATTTGGTTTGTACAATATTGTCAAACCAATTTTCATGAGAATACCTAATCTAGGCCTGGAACTGTGTGCCTCTCAAGTCCTCTTGGACTATTTTGCATCTAAATACAATACTTTCGAGGAGCCACAGTTAGGATATGCATGTTTGCCCGTCCCTAGCAAAGTTCACTTTGAGTTAGACCTTGTGCATGATGAACCCCAAAACTGCGAGATTTTGTTCCAAAATTTTATCGTTGAAAAATCCAGGTTTGGGGGTAGCTCATTTTGTTTCACAGTTCACTTGCATGCTATCCTGTTATATTGTGTGAAGCTGTTGAAACCTCTACACTTTGTCTTTTGGGTTGATCCTCAACTCTTTAGATTGTTAGTGTATGGTGAATTTTTTGTATATAATCCAGTAGATAAAATTTCTTAAAACCCTTTTGTTCCTTTTGTATATATTTTGCTAATCCAATATGATCTCGGCTGACATATGTTGGATTCTTGCCTTGAATAACGGAGTTCTAATATTGCTTTCGCCGAAATCGGGTATTCTCTTTCCTTTTTCTCTACTCAACATGATCCTCTTCATATGTTGTATTATAATTTGTTCATATTTTGAAACATTGAGGACAATGTTTAGTTTAGGTTTGGGGGTGAAAGTAGATACTGATAATATGCCATAATTGAAAACAAGAACTCCTTCTTTTTGAAAAAATTAAAAATTCCAAAAAAAAAAAAAAAAAATCATAAAAATGGAGCTCATTTACCTTGAAATGTTGACTCTTGTGCAAATATGTAATTTTAGGAGTCTTAGTCTAGATATTTAGGCACCCTGATTCTAGCACAATTCACATAGTGATAAGAAACTTGCACGCGCACGATCTACCAATACATGTATAGCCTCATCCTTGAGGTGTTTATCGGAAGTTTTAGTTGCCAATCACTTTAGAATACTGAACGAAACTTGACTAGCTTGTTCTTTGGTTGGTTGGGATAGAAGGTGGAGGTTACATTAAGAAACAACCATCGAATTTAACTGGGTGCATCAAAAGGGCTACCTCTTGCAAATGTCATGTAATTTTTTGTTTCTTTTTGTTATGTATCAAAAGTTTTGCTTGTTAAAAAAAAAAGATGTATATATTCAAAAAAAAAAAAAAAAAAAAAAAAAAAAAGAATGAAAAAATCAATCAAGTATTTATCAATTCCATCCTCTCTTGTTCCAAAAATAAAATAGAGTAGTCAATGTAAATAAGAGTCATGTAAAGAGTCATCTTTTGTTGTTTCATTGTAATAAGCAAGGAGGGTGTATGTCATTGATGTACAACGCGAGTAATTGTGAAACACCGCCAACTCATTCACAATTCTCGTAAAGTCCGGACAGCTAGCTAGATTTCGACCTTGGTTCTTAGCCTGAGAAACTATCTCTTGGTGATTAGTAGTCATAACATCCGATCTTTCTTTACACATGTGTAGATACACTTTACACTCTTATCACATGTCTTTATTTGTTATTCAGTGCTAGGATTGTGCCTTAGATAGCTAGATTGACATCTCCATTTTGCTGTGAGCTTAAACTGACTTGCACATGTCACATTTAATGGAATCTGAGCTTATATTTTGGCCTAGAACTTTGTAGGTACGTTCTAAGCAAACCTTCACGAGACTTCACTCGTCCACTAGGGACACTTAGTGGTTTAAAAGGCTTAGTGCATATGCTAAATGCATTCGAGAGACCAGCGACAGTGGTATAGGTAGGATTTCCTTAGTTTTGTTTTACTCGAGGACAAGTAAAATTCAGGTTTGGGGGTATTTGATGAGTGCTAAAGAGTGCATATTTCTATATCTTTTTGTTGGCATTTAACTCATCTTTTGTGCATTAATTCTACATTTTATCCCATATTCTGTATTTTCTTGGTTTTCAAGAATAAATATTTTTATTAACTAATTTTGCATTTTTAGGTAATAAATAAAGTTTGGATGAATAGCGGAGCAAAAAGAGCAGAAAAGTGGTGGAAGCCAAGAGGAATCACACAAGGAAGCCGCGAAGAATGTTGTGGGCAAGACCAAAAGGATAGAACTGGGCTTGAAGAGGAAGAATTGTTCTTAAAGAAGATATGGGCTTGGCATACCCAAGGCCCAAAACCCTCACCCAAACCCATTTCCAATATCCATACCCGCCTTCATATTCAGCCGTCGGATTGGATCATCTCAGCATCGTACGGTCGCTTCATCATAGTGCATCAAAATCTGAAGATCCTGAAAAACACTATAACACCTAACTCCATCTTGAGCCGTCAGTTTCGTTGTACTTCCGCATCCAACGGTCGCTCCTCGCTTCCTTCCATCTCGTCGTTAGATCGATCCATCATCTCCACATCCCACGGCTCATCCTCGCTGTTCATCCAATTTGCTACAACCGCCCAACACCCGAGCACCTAACACCTATACCCGTCAGCCAAACAGACCTTACCCAATTTTCCATCGACCACCTTCTTCTGCATCTTCTCCCCCATCCCTCTGCAACAGATCCACCAACTCCATCGCCACCACACCCTCGTCTCTGCCAGCCACCAAATTCCACCGAAACATCACAACCACTCCAACCACTAAAACCCATCATCACCCTATTTCTCTAGCCATCTATTTCATCGATTTCTCAACTCACCTCTCCCTGAAACCCTAGGTGAGAAATTGATGAAATAGGTGAGTCTATAGACGTAATTGGAAGGCATGGAGAGGAGCAGGAAGAGCAGAAGAAGAGTGGGTCGAAGAGATGGAGCAATTGTCCCATCTAATTAGGTGAGAAATCAGAAACCCTAACTGCCCTGTTTTGAATTTGGGGGAAAATTGTAAACCCTAATTATGTAAATTGGGTATAAATAGGACTTGTGGGTGTTGTTGTAGAGCTATGCCTGGATTATCCAGAGCACCACCAAGAGGACTGGACTAGCCAGTTCCTCAATTATCCATGTTCTGTGAATTTCAATTATAGTTCTTAATTCAGTTAATTTCAATTTCAAATGTTAATTATGTTCAGCATGTTCTAATTTGGTTTGCTGGGGTGGAGATGAAACCCTTAATCTTCTGATAATTTGATTCATGTTCATGGAAGTGTTCTTGCTGTGCTTAATTGCTTAAGGGTAGATTTAATCTTTGTACTACAACATATTACTTTCACCTTGTTTGTTATATGCAACCTAGGTAGTTGGAATACTTCTATGTTGTTGTGCTGCAATTCAAGCTTAAATGAATAGATTTATTATTTGATTAGTTGTGCTTTAATCAGACAATTAATGCTTAGGATAAACACTTCAATTGTGATTATCTATCCATCTTCAGATCACCCTGGATAAATGGCAGACTTGTATCTTGTCCAACATCCATTACAAGGGACAAGAACATCACCGTAACTGAATTACTTAGCTAAGATTAGGTGGTGGATTCAAAAACCCTAGTAGTGTTCCCACAACTGTTTACTTTCATCTTCTTTTATTCACTACACTAGTTCACTGCCTTTGGCTCAATGCCATTGTTTCACAGTTATTCCTTGGTTCACTATCTCACTGCCACTTAGTTACTTGTTTAGATAAATTTAGCTTAGGAAGATTTCAACACACACCCTAGTCCCTGTGGAATGACCCGTATTTGCACACACATACTACAATCGACACCGTGCACTTGCGGTATAACCGCAGGCCCTGCCATCTTTATCTTTGCTCTTCATTTTATACACCAATCCGGGCCTGCCAACTACTAAATAGTCGGTAGTTTCGAAAGATACGTTGCAAATAAAATCACATGTTTTTCAAAAAAAATTTTTTTTTGAAGAACTCACAAAAAGTGATATGAGTCAGAAAATTTCCATTTTATGTACTTCATCCATGATACTAACGAACCCGTATAAGTTGAAGTATGACAACAAGAGATCTATATTGAGTAATCTAATGAACCTAAAGTAAGTGTTTGACATGTGTAGTGAGATTTTCTTAGACTGTTGAGATAAAGAAATTTATCAAATTAAGTTAAATGTAGCAAAGTTGAAAATGCAAAAAAATCCGAATGAGGGTTAGATGTACAGACTCATATAAAGCATGTGAAACGGGACATATGTATCATGAGACAAAGATGTACTTTGGTCTTCGATGGTAATAGCACCAATACACAAGTATCAACTGAGTATGGGTTCAGCTAAAATGTAATTGTAGCTCCCATCATAAATGAAAGAGTTGGAAATGCACCTAGTCATAGGTGTTGGTATATACAATGTAATGTGTGTAACATAGTAGCAACCAATTTTCACATCAATTTTAATGGAAACAAGAACTTTGCCTGGCCAATTGACTATCTTATTCAGTTGAACTAGATCTAATGTCTGCGCTTATCGAATGAAAAGTACATCATTCCCACGAGGCATAAAATTCTCTAATGCACTTGAGATATATATGGATGAAAAATATATCATCCCCCTGAAATGTAACATATATTCACTATAAAGTACTTGAATTGAATCTCATCTTTGTTACGTAATAAGGCCACACCACTTATTAAATCTCCCAAGACTAAATGTCTAACTGGTAGTGGTTTTTCTTCCATTAATTTAAGGAATATACACTAGTTGTTGAACTAATTCCTTATAATGTGACAAGGATGATTGGATCATCAAGTGAAGCACTGCTCAAAGGGTGTTCATGCGTGAAATATTACCTACCTTTTTGGAAAATTACAATGAGAATAGAGTTGATTGCATCTATAAATTATTTCTAATGAATGTGGAAGGAAGCATATTCTTAGAAAATTAATGTGTAAACCTAATGAATTACTGATATCATATTAAACCCAACAATGAACTGATTGGGATTGATTCATAAAGACTTTAACATAACCATAAGGAACATTGGTTGTGACGGATATTACGTTTTGAAAGTACTAACACGGAAATCACTTCAGTTGAGTGTATAAGACAATCAACTAATAGAATGCGAAGTTACGACATCTATCACAATCAGTGATTTCTAAAGTTATAAGATTTTCACTGCCTCTCCTCATCATGCTTTAGAGTAAGAAAGCACGTCACTCATCTTACAAAGTCTTTCTTTAGTAAAACATGATTGAGACCATCCTGTTTTACTTAGATGCAAATGGTAAATAATTCATTCTTCAAAGAAATAAAGTGTTGTTAGTGAACATATATCCATGCAGAATGCGGACCATTCAAGTGATTTATGGATCTGGTGGATGATTCGACGCATTGAATCAGTCATTGCTCACAACAAACGATGCGTTTAATTTTTTTAGAACTCCTAAAACATTACACAATGCAAAGTGCAAAGGATCACCACCCTTGTTAATGCTAGAGAATTTAACATCAAAAGGACTTGATGAATATTGCATGTTTATTAATAGGCTCAATATAGAGCATCTTATACCAAATGGTCTCGCAGAGGCTACCATCAAAGGTTACAGATGGTGTCTAATAAATAGGTTATGCGTACCAACCTACATTTTATTGCTTTGGGGACATGCAATATTACATGCATCTTTACTTAATTCGTTTTAGAACCCAATATTAGTCAACCTTTTCTGCGTACCAGTTGGTTACTGGATTTAAGCCTGACATTCGTGTTTTTATGCATTTTTGATTGCACTATTTATGTGGCATTGCGAATCCACATCATACTATGATGGGTCTTCAAAACTTTTACATAGTTATGTTGGAAATGAGTTCCCAACAATTATCCGCATTTTAAAACTTTTGGCAGGAGATCTTTTACCGCTAGATTTGCGGATTATCACTTTAATGAGACAGTCTTCCCGTCGTTAGGGGGAGATAAGAAAAAGTATTTTCTAAGGGAACGACATGAATTTTCGTGGTGTGTTCCCACTGTGTCTCATATTGAGTATATTACTCCACAAATGTAAATGTGAAGTGACAAAGAATAATCGATTTTCAGAATGTAAACTGATGTCGCTAAAGTGACAAGATCACACATACCAGCTGCAAATATTCCCGTAAGTTTAGAAATCCTCAATATGGGGTACACCATAGACTAAATGTTGCAATTACACTTGGTGGAAGTGTAGTTGAGGCCGTGGCTTCATAAAGGAAGATGGGGAGACCACCAGGTTCGATCAATGCTCACCCAGAAAGGAAGTAGATGAGTAAGGCACAACCTAATTTGTATTATTAATGAAATCATCATCTCATTTGATTGTCTCTGACTATGTCCATGAATAATGACTGGAGGACGCTCCGAAGTTTTAAATGATTTTAGAGAACAATGAAATCCTGACGGATTATGAGAATGCACATGATTCAATGGATGGATCATGCGTGCACAATGATGATATAATCCATAAATAGTTGCTCCAGAAGTAGAGCACAATGAGATCGAACCATGATTTATTTTGATTAATTTCAAATAAATAGCATATTTGGCTTATACAATCCAGGTAGAACTTGGTTCTTTGACAAATATACAGATATTTGGTGTGGTAGTTCTAACCAACCAAGTGTAAAGCCTATTGGACATACAAGATTAATTTTTCACGAAACATAATGAGAATAAAGCATCCTTAATGTATAAAGACTCGCCTTGTGGCGCGAGGTTACTCAGAAAGCCCTGGGCATTGTTCTCTTGTAATGAACGTTATAGCGTTACGCTACTTAGTTAGCTTGGTAATTTCAAAAAGACTTGAAATGCAGCATATATATGTTGTTTCCACGTATCTCTGAAAGAACCAAGAGATAACAGATATTTACAAAAGTACTCGATAGCCTTTTGTTTCCCAAATCAAGTGACTCTAAACCACATAATGTGTTTACAGTTAGACATAACGCTCAGTTTTAGATTGAATCAATCAGGCGGATGTGGTATACCCGTCGAAGTGACTATTTGATTCGGAGGGGATAGACAAGTAAGTTATTTTCATTGCGTATTCACAAGAAAGTTCTTGATTTGGAATTGTAGCTATCTATGTCAATGATACAGACATGATGGGAACTCTTGATGTAATAAGAGGCCTTAAAAGCTATTTGAAACCCGAATTTTAGATGAAAAATCTGGGGAAAGCTCGATCGAATACTGAGTTTGTGGTATATTATTCCACCAGTTTGCATATGTCTAGAGTTGTCAGGCAATTTAACAAAGACATGCATCCTGATAGCACTCCCATGATTAGTTGAATTACAAAATAAGTAAATGACCATTTCGTCTAAAAAAAAGATGACGAAGATGTGTTGGGATATGAAATTCCCCTATCTAAGTGCAATAGACGCATTGTTGTACTTAGCATAATGTACTCGACCAAATGTGACATCCGCAGTGAACTTGTTAGCTAGATATAGCTCAACGCCAACGCAACGTCATTGGAATGGTATAATGAACGTAATCATATACTTAAAAGTAACCACTGACATGATTTTGTTTTATCCCTGCAAAGACATAAAAAAGGAATGCTAAAGAAAATGCAATCCATAGGTTGTTGATTATGAAGGAAAAATATTATCTTCTCCAACGAAAGTAATCAGGGGGAGATATGCTAGACTTTTTCTAAGTCATTACCGATATTCATTTTTCAAAAAGTACATGACTAAAGGAACTGTCTGGAACAACTTTGAAAGTAATCAGTGGGACATGCCGACATCAGGGGGAGGATCCAAGAATATGATGTCGACATATTTTACTTCGAAATTGAAGCTGTGTTGTACTCTTTTTCCCTTCGACCGAGAATAGTTTTTCCCAAAAGGTTTTGTTACTGGACAAGGTTTTTAGCGAGATAACACTAAAAACATCAAGTATGTTGAACGTTGAAGACATAAAGATCGCATTGATATTACTGAAAATATATGAATTAAAGGAATGAAACACGATAGTCCCTTAAGCAACGTAACTTCCGTAATCAACAATAGGGTCTTATAAACATTCAAGTCACAAAAGTAATGTGTGACAAACTCCTTTTGACTGCATTAGACTAATGAAAATTGTCTGACATCAGGGGGAGCATCTAATGGTGTGCTGAACTCTTTTCCTCCACCGAGGTCACTTTTTCCCACAGGGTTTTGTTGCTCGGCAAGGTTTTTAATGAGACAACAACAAACACCGGGAATTAATTTCCCAACTAAGGCTATTATCTTTCCCACGAGGATTTTCTGCCTTAGGAGTTGTGAAGCAACTAATCAACTTCAACGAAGCAAAGTGATCATCTGCAACAGATCACCTTTACTTGCATTTGTCACGTTGTACTCTTTCTCCTTCGTCAAGGTTTTATCCCACTGGGTTTTCCTTGTCAAGGTTTTAGTGAAGCAACATAATCGAGTCCAACTATGTTTTAAGTTTGCTTCATATTGTACTCTTTTTCTTTAGTTCAGGTTTTATCCCTCTGGCTTTTCCTGACGAAGTTTTAACGAGGCAATTAACTTAGGCTCAATAATCTTTGAAGATCGTATCAAATGTGATGAACTACATGTAAAACACGAGACAACATGTGAAGAGATGTACCAAGGTTTTGTCCTACTGGGTTTTTCCTTGTCAAATTTTTAATTGAGCAATTGTCTTAGACACAATAGTCATCAAGAAGAGAACTAAATTTGAAGACCTACATCCGAAGCACTGCAAGTGAAGTACTTCATATGAAGTTTTATTGGACCGCACAAGTGGAGTGTTGTAGGTCCTTAGCCCACTGATGTGCGACCCAATATAGTAGATAAGTCTTTATTCCTATTGTATATAAAGGACCATATCTATGTAACAAAGATTATCTCTAATGAATAGAATCTCCATTCTCTCTGTGCCTGTTTATCTTTCCCATCCACACCAATAATAGATAAGTTTCCTTATTTTTAGCACTTTGAACATGTTTGAATCATTTAATTTTAGAGAATTTTTTGATTTTCCATACATTGTGCTAGAAAGTGTATGTTTGTTTCTTTTCCAGATATAATCTTGTAAATCTTTTTTGAGTTTTCTTCGGATACCACGTGTTAAATTTCGAGGATTTCGTTCTTTAGTAATGGCTTATAGTGTTCATTCGATAGGACCTACTTTAAAAGAGAAAATTTAATTTTTCATAGCTGTATAAAAATATGTAAAAAAAATTACTTCTTCCGTTTTAAAGGAATATATATAACTTGGATAGAGGAACTAACAAAGAGTTTCTTTGATTAGTCCAATTGGTTATTAAATTCAAATAAGAAGACTGATACACTAAAACAATTAAGGTCATCTCTATTAGGAGATTTTTTTGACTTTGGACGGGTGATATTGACTTTTCTACGGTGTCTATTTTTTTTTTACCGTTTACTCAATTTGTTGAAGATAGCTTCTTTGATTAAATGTTTGGTGGGAGTGCTGTGATTTCCGATCAATCTCATCATCTTTGGTGGTTCTTTTTTTTTTCCTCTTCTTATGGTGTTTTCAGACGAATAAACTTTCAGATGTTTTTCTGCTGCTGTTAGTTTAGTGCTTTCTTAATTTTTATTTTCTTTCCAGGACACAGAAATAAAGAACATAATCACCCAAATGATATCTTGAACGATACCTCACTTCAACCTATAGAACACACAACCAACCACTCTACCAAACCAGTAAGATTAGAAATCAAAATGAATGGGATCTCTTACCTGTACGAAATAGAACTTCTCCACCCAAACAACCAATTAACCCTAAAACAAACTCGAAATCTCAAAGAAAAACCAGTTGAATCTCCCCCTCAAGCAGAAATCACGAAGACAAACGAAAATGAAACCCTAATTTTGACCTAAGTCAACTCCCAGAAAAAAAATCGCTTCGAAAACCACTATTTCAGACTCTCTCTCTCTTCGAAAACCCTATTTTTTTTTTGAAACCTTATTACAGTGATGTTGTTGTAAAGCATTTTGGTTCCCAATATTTTATGCAACTTCAGAAGGTGCTGGATGGAAATTCGATAAAAAAAAGAAAGTAATGGGTTAACCTTGATTGGATGCATGAGGTACCATACTTTCCTAGTTTATTGGATGCAGGGGAACTATAAAATATATATAACAAAGGGTTGTGCTACCCCACACGACAGGGGAACTACAAAATGAATAGTGGAGTAATAGCCTACAGATTCAATTATCTACATTCAAACATGAACGACATATTCAATTACCTACAAGCAAACATAAACAACTAAGAGAAGAACATTATTTAAATGGGGAGTTATATAAATATCCTTCTTTTTGATGGGCCTTCTTTATAAATACCACTACATTATACGAATGGATAAAGTTTTGACGAGGCACAATACTTGATGGGGGTAAGGGATGACCAAGGTGTTGTCATTTGTCGTCTCTGTTAACTGTTGTTGATACATGAAAATAATAATCTCTTAGCAGGGCTAGAGAGTCCTTAAAAAGGAGGTAAGCCTAACATAAACATGGGGAATTTGGAGACTAAGGCCCAAGTCCATTAAAAGGCATTCATAAGATGGAAAAGACAAGGGAGGAATGAATGGAAAAGGAGAAGGTTGTATTAGAGAACGAGTGACATTAGTGGTAATTAAGGAGGTTTAGGGACATGTAGCATGATGTCATATAAAAAGGCTTTTGGGAAAGTCTATAAAAGGAGGTACATAGTATAATCCAAGCTCAAAAAAACCTTGTTAATACTTTCATCGGCCATTTGAAAGACCGGATGCGATAATTTTTCATGAATTAAATTTTTTTGTGTTTTTTTTCTTTGACAAAGAAGAAACTTATGTATTAAAGATAATAGAGTATGAGTTACCAGTTACATGCTCGAATTGGTTATTAACTTGAGGATCATACCAAGTGTTGACATAAGTGATATTCAATCTATTCAAACCTCCCGGAACTAGGATCGTACTTCTTTTTTATGGATCAAATTTTCGAAAAATCCTCTCTTCGCGCCATCCTTTGGGACACTCCTGGCCAAGTTACCTTTTCTTCTCCAAAAGACCCGATCCTGGTTATTTCGTCTGCTTCCATTGATTGTGTCAACTTTGTCGATATAACCTTGATATGTTTCATGAATTAAATTACTTAGCCGGTTGTTCATTTCTAGACCATGATTTTATTTTTTTACCGAAGCAATCTAGACCTTGATGGACTAGGCTGATTTGTTTTATTCCCACAATGAGAGAGTTGTTGAGTCATTGTCGGTTTGTATATATCTTTCTTACTATAATAACTAAAAGCTCTCTTTTTGGGTTGGTCGTAACGGACAAAATAGTGTAACCCTAATATCGCCAACATGACCTTCAGTGTCAAGTAGCACTATACATATGTATTTAAAGGTAAAAATGTACATTAAATCAATATTTATATATTTATAAAAATGCCATTGTTTTAAAAATATGTCAAAAAAATTAAAAAACTATATTCAAAATACACACGGGATTTTTGTAAAATTTATATATTTGAAAAGCTCTTTGAATTATCTAACTAACAAGTACAAATAAGAGTATTAAATTTTTATTTTACGATTTTTTTTCATTGTTATCAAATCTGGTGGTCTCACTATTGACCATAAAAATTTGTTCTTTTCTCCTGATAATTGGTCATAAATGTTGCCTTTTTTGTCATATTAGTATGAGATTTTTTAATCATAATTATTAACTTCTACGGAGAATGGGTCATTGTCCCAAATACTTTTAAAACATGGTTCTAATGGACGAGTAAAAATAAATATTGGTGAAATGGATACCAAAAAAATAGTATGAATGAAACTGGATTCATCCTGGCTTAAACTTAAAAAAGAGCGAAGATGAAACTGGATGCATCCTGATGTAAATTAAAAATAAGAAAAAATACTTGAAAATGAGTTGGATGAAACTGTTTACATCCTGCCTATTTTACATTCTCGTCCATTTGAACATTATCAAATTTTACATGTCTTTTTCACCCAGGAATTATCGTTATTGAATTAATTGACCAATTTTGTATAACTTCTATCTACTATAAGTAATTTCAAATCTCTTAATCTATAAAGGATTGACATGCACACAAACACAACACAAGTATACACACCATATCTGAAACCGAAAGAGTCGCAAGTACGTACGCTTAATAATTAAGCAAATAAGTTGCCTTTTATTGCATAGATATACTTATATATATATGGTGGACTAGTACGTAATTGGGGTTTCTTAGTAATGGTTATACATATGGTACTGTTCAGTAGAGCCGAGAACTCAGTTCATTAGTGACTAACTGGAGGGCGTCCATATAAGCAGTTGGATCAGGGATATCAGCGTTAACCTTCTCAAACTCCAAGGACCATTTTACGAAGCTCCCATTTCCAGTAGCGCACTGCTTCGGAACCACATCAAGTTTAACATTTAAAGTTTTATAATAATTCATGATTTCTCCTTCCGTAAACTCATAAGCCATTGACCTCTTCTCCTTGTTGAATGATGTTAATCTATCCTTCAGTGCCATTTCCGGTCCCTCTGTATTGATTCACCATCTCGTTAATTAATCATCCAATATATATTCAAAGTAGAATAAAATAATTACCGTAGAAGATTGGTGTGAATTTTTCTGTTGCAAAAAGCTTATAAACATTAATCCTAAATAAAATGTGGGATGCCCAGTGGTGACGTCCCAGTTTTTCAAAGATTACCAAGGCCTTCCAATTAATGACATTCACCGCCAAATTACACCATTGCTAAATGCCGGTAGTGAGGTGGGTACCGATCCACAGCAAACAAAATAAACCCATCCTAGTGTTACGCGTGCACACGTCGCCTTTAGCAATTATGAAAATTTAAGGCTGTCCCAAAATAATTTTCACGAGAAAAAAATAATTTTTTTTCACAAATTTGTTAAAAAGACCAAAATCAACAACTTTTGGGTGAAAAGTACATTTAGATTTTGATACTATTTAAATGGACAAAAATATAAAAATAGTCAGGATGTAAACAGTTTCATCCTACCCATTTTCAAATACTTTTTCTTATTTTCAATGTACATCAGGATGCATCCGGTTTTATCCTTGCTATTTTTTAAGTTTAAGTCAGGATGAATCCAGTTTTATCCTTGCTATTTTTTTGGTGTCCATTTCACCCATACTAATTTTTACTCGTTCATTTGAACCATGTTTTAAAATTATTTGGACAAATGACCCATTTTCCGTTTTTTTGGGACATGTAGCATAATTCATAAACAGTAACTCCATAATTTGAAATAATATAAAAATCTACCGACCAATGGTATATTTCCAAAGCCTGGAAGAGCCAATGCTAGTTCCATCTCCTTCAGTGATTTCGACACTTTTGAACATACTAGGAACAAACTTAGGCAGTTGAGTAACATTGTAACTAAACATGCCAAAGTACTTATCCGCACTGCATTTTGTTTCAGCTTCAAATCCAAGCTTATGAAGTTGAGCCATATTTCTATGTATATCAACTAATTTCACTCTTATAATTTTGTACGGAGTATTACATCTATCTATCAGTTTATATAGAGAGTCGGAGAGACTTCAAGTTGCAGAAATAAAGCTCAAGTGGGTCTTCAAGTTGCATCGACCACCCAACAATGAAGATTGAAAATTCGATTCCCTCATCCTTTTGCTTGTAGTTTGGCCGGGGCATCTTAAGAGGGAGATGTGACGAGTATATCTGGTCCCCATTTTTTTACAACTTCAGAAGATGCCCAAAGGAAGCTTGGTAAAATTAAAGCAGAGGATATCTACATGTCCTGGTTAGGCGCCTTTATTTGAGGCATTAGTTACTGAGACTATTGCTTGGCAAGGGAATTTCAAATTATATGTTCTCAGCCGAATAAGATATGACCAACTGATTTATGTGCACATAAACGGCTAACAAATGCACAAGTGGATTTAGATACAGATACTCTTTCTTACATTGGCAGCTCTCTAAATTAAGAAATGTCGTTAATGCACCAGTATTCCCAACTATCATCTTGCAATTTTGCGTCAAGGTTCGTTGTCTACTCTTGGGTTGATGTCTTCCAGCTTGGCCCTCAGAATTTTACTTGCATGTTGAGTCACCTTCTTCAAGAGTGCTTGCTTTGCTGTTTCGAATCTCCAAAACAGAGAGCTTCATTACTTTGTGTTGCTTTGAATACCTTACCTCGAAGCAACCATGGTTATGTCAGAGACGAACTTCCGTGAGATTTCAAAGTACCTCTGCGAAGAGGGATTGATGTATGTGAAGAAGGATTTTAAATTGGTTAAACAACCGGATATTGAAGTGTCAAATCTATAAGTGATTTAAGTTTATGGAAAGGTCAAAAGAATACGTTCCTCAGCATTTCGCTTGGGGTCATTACTATCATTATTTGACGCCTGATGGTCTTGAATTCCTTCGTACTCACTTGAATCCACCTTCTGTGGAGGATAGTAGAGCACCAAAGGATGATCTTCCTGGAGGTAAACCAGCATATACTTAACACTTCTCGAGAAACCGGCGGTTTTGGTCGTGTAGCTGGAGGTGGCTTTGTCACTGGCACAGCCAGCTCAGGTCTTCCTTAAATGGGATCTTATTATGCCTTAGTTACCACAAGTTTAAATTAGCTTTGTGTAAACACCCTATTATTGACATAAGGTTATGAGAAGACTAATCTCAATACACAATACAATTCTCTGAAAAGCTCCGTCTCTCTCTGGAGAATAGCTCTCATTTTATAGGCAAAGCCTGGTATGAAGGTACCGTACACGTGTCCCCTAATATCTTTTCTCTTTAGCCGTACACGTGTATTATTACAAATGAGGTTTATTTAGGAAACCACTAATCATCTTCTGGAGGCAGCCTATTTGTACCTGTTGGAACAATTGCCGAAATCCGCCTGCAAAACAATCACAAAGAAAAACCAAACAAATAATGTTATGGCTGAGTTACGACCATGTCGCTCTTTTTAAGACGTTTCGCGGCTCTGCCCAAGATTGTGCAAGCAGTTCTTCCATGTCGCGTCGTCCCCAGGATAAAACAGCCGAGTAAATCTTTTTAACAACCACTCTTGCACTTTAAGAGTATGTGATATTTGTACACCTCTCTTCTTGCTCAAAATCAAACTTGTAGAAAACGATTGTTGATTACAATAGTTTTCTTTCTCTCAAAGAATTCATTTTTCTTTTTCTTTCAAAACTCCAAAGACATTAAAGAAAAAACTCTATCTTTATTTCCAACCAAAAATATGTTTTTGTACTCAAGAATTTCAATAGTTAATGCACTTCATTATCACATAATTAAAACCATTAACTTTCACTAAATAAAATCAGTCAAAGGATTGATAATAAAAATAAATTATGAAGATCATTAAGACTATTAAAAACAATATTAACAAAAACAATAAATGAAAATTAATTTTGTTTTAAAACATATATTTTCAACAATCCCCCACTTATATTTTTAAAACATTGAGCAAGATCCGTACAGTGATGTGCATAAATAAAGGTATCTTTCGATTTTGAACCTTTACATAGTGCTAGACTCTCTCAAAATCTAACCATAGAGTGAACATAAGTCTTTGAACTCTAGGAGATAAAAAGATTGTCTAACACACACACAACTTACTAGTGTAAAGTCTAAAGCTAGCACATTAAGGTCTTGTGCTTGAATCCCGGTTTAATGAATGATTTAGAGAATTGCCCATATTCTCACAGAAAGCGGCCACACTTTCACATACATATAGGTGAGTATATCAAGAGTACTCCTGTAGCTAAGTACCCCACTCTAAATAGAGATATAGACACCTTTAAGAGTTTTAGAAAACAAAAACTCAATCTTAACTCGCTTCAGGATATCATGCGTGGGATGAATTCTCAAAAGCATGATTCTGTGTCTATATATTATCGGTGACTTACTCCCATTTGAACCTACATTTTGGGATTCCATTCATAGGTAGGGATTACCTTTTGAACCTACTTCGGAATCTTGAGTTATAGGTTGGGTGTCAATCACGAACAACTATGTCCATATCATTTGTGAATCGTTATTCCCTTTGAACCTATTTCTAGGTGGGTATCCATCACAAATGACTCAATTCTCAATGGGCATCAACATCATCCCATACGATATATTCACACCTTCTTATTAATCCTTTCGTCAAAGGATCAACGATAATTCTTTTCAGACCATATGTAATCCACTCTCATAGCATAAAAAAATGCTTTCTATCACCTTATATGTCGACTCTACCGTTGTAATTAACGGTTATCAACTCTTGCAATAGCCGCGGTACTATCACATTGGATCAATATGTCTGTTCTCCCTATATCTAGTAGAGGACGACTAAATCACTCTATCCCTTGAAGGATTCATTTGAGAGGATATCTCAATCAACATCGCAATAATATCCTTAAAAGATTGCGGTAAACATTTTTAGATAGTGTATTTCTAGGTTTAAAGTTCTTTTCTGACACCTCATAACCTTCTCAATGTTTTACTAATTACCCATACATGAATTATTAGTAAATATGCATATATGTAACCCCCACTATAGAAGTAATATACATATAGTCCATCAGTAGCAAGAAACAATGCCATGCCACCATACTCATTTTCATTTTCTAGTTCAATCACACACAATCACAATCACTATAATACTAGAATGAAATGAGTGAAAACTAGTTCATAAAGACTATATTTTTTATTTCTTTACAAATCCTTTTCAATATAGTGGAATAGATCCGAAAGAAATGTTTCAATTCAAAATTTACACTATCTTCATCCAAGTCTTTCATGTCAAATAATAAACTAAGCATGTTCTCAGTTTCATTAACATCGTATGAGTTAGAATACGAATTCAGTGAATCACTTATGTACATATAACAAATAATCTTATGTTTTTATCACATCAGTCAATTTTGAAACCATTTGATTCAATTGCTTCGGATCTTGTTTCAAAATAAATATTGACTTATCAAATTTATATGCATTTCATTTTTATGGGGATTACAAAGTTTTTCTTTTCATGTTGGGTTTACATAGAATCATCATTTAACTCATTCAATATATTTTTCTAATATGATACACAACAAATCACACATCGTAGAAACAATATCACAAATCAAAAATGTAAATCTAGCGACATGAAAGCAAGTATTAATTACCCTTTCTCTATTTGGCAAACTAAAACATTTCGTTTTTAAAACCTTTTTCAAAGATTAAAATTATGAGGATTTAAGTATCTCAAAAAAAAGTAATAATGATGATTAAAATTCGTTTTAGTCCTACTATTTACACATCCACTCTTTATGATTTTGTGATCTCTTTTTCTAGCTAGCTCTTTAATCAAAGTTTAGCATTCAAACATACTAGGGTAAAGAACCCCCACTATTTTCGACTCAAAATGAAATTTCAAATCAAAACCAAAATATCTAAAATTGAGAAGTTACTTATGCAAATTGCATTTCTATCCACGTTTATTATTAAATTTCTATAGACTTCGTTAGACGACGGATTTTAGTGTTTAATATCAATTCAAAAACTAGAAAATTTCCTCATTCGTATAAAAATTAGAAATTATTTTTCAAACCGCAAACAATTTCTCTAAATTCATATTTGACGCGCTATGCGTTTTTGCTCATAACTAATAAAGTAATGATTCAATTTCAAAATCCTTTTGGCACAATATAGAGGACGAATAAACAGACATTTTTCGTGTAGACAACATCGCCTAATTCATCACTGAAAATATCATTTTTCGTCACCAAGTTAGACTACGTGAAATACCAAAAATATCTTATAAAATTCTCAAACATTTTGTTTTATCCGATGCTTTTAAAAACTAGCAAGATTGAGAGTCTGCATGATTTGGGGTGTTGGGTAAAATTTGATGCATGTTACTTAAAAAATCCTTAGAAATTTTAGAGGAAACACAACATCTCATACTCATCACTAACTCCAAAATTTCATAGAAGCAAGATAAAATCACATATTTCAAGCACTCCAACGCTTTAGTCATATCATATAAATAATATAATATTTGGTTCAAACATTCCATAGATAACATATATATTCTAGTAGTGCAATGATCAAGTTCAACAAAAATTTTAATCTTAATCTTGTTAAAAAACAAGATATGCGCAGGAAACTAGATTCTTTCTCATTTTGGTGGTATGAACATATTTAACAAGATAGTTCTACCCGAAGCAAACTTTTGAGACAATACCAATACCAAGAATCCTAGAGATGTGAGTATAACTCAACACCACTTTCTTTCAAACGACTCGGTTCTACTTTTGAACCATAACTTATCAAAACAAATATGGTGTAAAACACCAATATATATCACCTCTCACCGTATCCACAATTCACATTAACTTAGCTTGAAAAGCATTGTTAACAATATTTGATATTCTTCCAATGCCGAATGCAAACATATCAAATAACTTCATAATTAAAATTATGTTCATTTCTTGGTGAGAGTTGGTATTCGTATTTGTTTTGACTAAGTTTCTTATTCTTTCGGTTTTGGTTTGGTGTCAAATTCTACCTCATAAGTTCCAAACTTGTATGAGTCACACATTTCTCAATATCTACTTCCCGTACAACTCATTCTAAGATTGAACAATCAATTTATTTTCAATCTAGAATGCAATTATTTGATCACTACAATAACTACAAGTAGTTCATCAAACATACCTCATTTGCTTTAAAAGCTCAATTGGTCATATACCATTGTCCACTCTTTCCACACCAACAAAAAAATCAGCAAAACCATTGCTCCATACATCGATTAATCTCTAGTATTTACTCGCAATTTTTGTTTTCATTGGAAAACAAAAACTTGCTCAAGTAAGTGAAATTATCACCTGTCACAATCATTTAAATGCGAGCATTTGTAACCCAAAATAAGTAAGGTATGCACTTATGTAAGTACTTAAAACTCAAATAAAAATTATAACTCCAAGTATCAACCAAAGTAAAGTTTTATAGTTATAACGTCATAGATTATAACTTTCTACTAAGCATTTTATCAAACATTTGTCGTGCACTAGTTTGATTTCCAATAATAATCTTATAATTTCATTCCCAAAAAAAAAAAAGTAAAGTAATAAAATCAAATATGATTTTTATTCTAAGTTCTTACATCTCTAAACTCAAGCATCACATCTCATATTTTTATACAAGTACAACGATTTTGAAATGACCACATCTCTCAAACCACAAATCCAAATGGAAAATTTCAAAATGTTTTTTGAATATAATTTCATGATCTACAAGTTTCATGTTATACACGAATTCAAAATAACAACACAAAGATCAGAAAAACGAAATTATTCGGGACTAAATTTCTACTCGTCAGAAATTTTCAGCAACATTATGTGGTTTTGTAAAATACCTGAAAAATACTTTTAGGACGCCAAAAATTCTGAAATTTTATAGGGACGATCCTCATGATATCTAATATATATGGTATAAATTTCAAGACCAAATTCATTTTACTTTAAGAGATCCACTGAAAACTCTATAACATGTTACAACTATCATCTATTAAAATTTGACATCAAAATTCAATTTTTGGTTATCAAGAAATCTAAGAATCCAAACATCATGTTAACTCGTTAATGAAGGACTATACCATAGTAATTCAATAAACAAAATAAAGGATGATACTTATCGTTTTTCCAGCAATAGTTTCTCGTTTGATCTCAATGGCAGAAGAAATCGCCTTAAATTTGTTGGAACAATTGCCGAAATCCGCCTGCAAAACAATCACAAAGAAAAACCAAACAAATAATGTTATGGCTGAGTCACGACCAGGTCGCTCTCTTTAAGACGTTTCGCGGCTCTGCCCAAGATTGTGCACGCAGTTCTTCCATGTCGCGTTGTCCCCAGGATAAAACAGCCGAGTAAATCTCTTTCACAACCGCTCCTGTGCTTTGAAAGTATGTGATACTTGTACACTTCTCTTCTTGTTCAAAATCAAACTTGTAGAAAACGATTGTTGTTTACAATAGTTTTCTTTCTCTCAAAGAATTCATTTTTCTTGTTCTTTCAAAACTCTAAAGACATTAAAGAAAAAACTCTATCTTTATTTCCAACCAAAAATATGTTTTTGTACTCAAGAATTTCAATAGTTAATGTACTTTATTATCACATAATTAACACCATTAACTTTCACTAAATAAAAACGGTTAAAGGATTGATAATAAAAATAAATTTCTTTTATGAAGATCATTAAGACTATTAAAAATAATATTAACAAAAATAATAAATGAAAATTAATTTTGTTTTAAAACATATATTTCCAATAGTACCATGTCAGCATCAATGATGGCTTCGATTTGACATCACCCGAAACCCCATTCTAGTGTCTTCGGCTCTTGACGAATCCAGGTGCTTACATTAGCCCCTTGGATGTTTGCCAAATATGTGATTATGGCAACAGTCAGTTTACATATTGACTTCGTTTCTTGGGGTTCTTTCCTTCACAGCCCCTTGTCGTGCTATTAAGTCCCTGATTGTGGGTTTCCATGGACATAGTCTTTGTCTAATCGGCAATTGTTGAAACCGGTCATGAAGCAGGATTAAACGCTTCGATTTTCTTCCACCGCTCCATCTTTCCATTAGTCGATTGACACGTGTATCTCTTTCCTAAGTGTCCCGACCCTTCGGCTTTCTAATACCTTCTCGTATAAAATCCTCCCTTTCTCACTTCCTCTTCTTTATTTTCCTTCTAGAATCCCCTTTTCTATCTCTCTCTTTCCTCCCTTCTTACAGTCTTCGGTGTGTTTAGAGGTTTCGGTCTAATTATGGAACCACATAGGTCCGGTGCTGGTAAGCAGTTGTCTGCAGAAGATTCCGCATTTATGAGAAGAGCACGCTTATTCGGGGTAGAATCTGTTGAGACATCCAATGATGGGTCTGTTTTCCAAGATGGTTTCATCCTCCGATTGTCTACCTCGGGATATCATACTATAGATGAAAGTCCGATGTTGCTAGTCCCTGAAGTTGTTCCTCTCAAGGTCATTCCTCTCGATAATTTACCTCGATTATGCATTGAACGTGGGGATTACCGAGAGCCTTCCATATAATTTGTTTCAACCACCCTCCTGAGTCATGAGTGGTCTTCGTGGCAACATTATATTTTATCGAAGCCGCATCATTTACAGCGTATTAGGGAGCTTAATATCGAAGATGCTCTGAAGTTATCCACTCATCGGAGTATCTTTCGTGCTAACAAGGCTCTTCCCTTATCCTGTTTTCGATGGTTAATTTGCTGGTGTGCATACGTTAGTCTTTGTTTGGGGGAAGCTTCTCCTACTTTCGAAGACGTTGTCGCTCTTACAGGGCTGCCGATTCACAGTTCGCATAGCTTCGAAGAAGCCAATCCTGAAGGTGCCATGAAAGTTGCAGATTCGGATTTATTCAATGCTTTGGTAGAAGTCCGAAAAACTATAGCTCGTAAAGTGAGTGTTGGTGCGCCTGGGGCAGCAGTTAAGGAGGATAAGCGTGCTTCTCTCTCAGGTTGGATGAGTTATTGGGCACCTCGTATCACTGAAGCGGTCGATAAGAAGAAACTCCCTTCTATAATAAAGGCATATGATCCTCCAACTCATGGTCATAATGATGATGCCGAACTTGCTGCTTTCTTGACGTACTGGTTGATTCATGATCTTTTTGAATGCTCACCAAGGGACACCATTCGAGATGACATTCTTAGAATAGATGTTAAGATGTCAAGGGGTGTTACCTATCCTTTAGTCCCTATGTTTCTAGGTGGAATATACCGCCATTTGGATGCACTTGTCTCGGATGTGGAGATTGTGAATAGTCATCAGCACATAGTTGAGAGCTACGTTCCTACTAGTTTCCTGCAAATGTGGTTCTGGGAACGATTCTTTGAAAGTCGATCTGGAATTCAAGACTTGGTTGTGAGAAGGGATAATGCTGTTGTTGCTGCTGGTCGATTGCCTCCTGCACCAGTTCGTCATCCCCGTGCTGCTCTGTATGAGAATATTCACATAAAGAAGGCAAGTAACGAGCTTCCATGGATTGTCGATAATTTGAAGTCATTTCGAGCACTCCCATATGATGATAATCCGGGGGTGGGGGCGTTTCCTTGGTCTCAATTCTGTATTTCTCGATGATGTGTTGGACTCGGTAAATTCGCAACTTGATGATGATGAAAGGGATTTCGTGGCTATGGTTACTCCAGGTTTCATCCCTGGGTATTTCGAAAGTAAATTTTGTGCTGTCAACTACAATGTGGATAGAGTTGCTAGGAAGTTGGGTTACGATCAAGGGTTGGCCTCCATGCAAGTTCCCTTTTTCGCATACGACAGTAATCTGACAGAAAGCTGTTATCGTCGATTTGTCTTTAAACCAGATGAGCCAAAATGTTGTCGGAATCTACCATTTTGTCTGCCGGTTCCGTCTCCGAAGAGGCCTCCTATCTTTACACAAGCTTGATGTACATATTGGTATGAAGAGTTGACTCGGATGATTGACTTTGTATGTTACGTTACTGATCCAATGGGAACCACCAGTCCTCGTTCCTTCAAATTTTGAGGGAGTGTAAACACCTTTAAACTATCATAGGGTAATGAGGAGACAATCATATGGAGAACTCTTTTTCTCTCTTCTAAGATATTCTATCAGCTCTACCTTTCTCATTTTGGGCAACCTCCTTTTATAAGAAAAGTTGGCTTAGTGTTGACCTCAAGTGGACAACCTTTTTACAATATGAGCTTTACTATACAACAACAACCATTTACTAAGGGAGCATCACCTTTGTGACCACGTCATAGTCAATGGTGGCTTCGGTTGGTCATTACCCGAAGCCCCAATTCTCATGTCTTCGGCTCTAGACAAATCCATGTGTTTACATTAGCCCCCTGATTGTTTTGTCGAGACTTGCAGGCTTGGAAATCAATCATATCTTGTACTTAGAATGTGTCTCTGGATTATCGATTCAATATGTGTTCTTGTCTTCTTGAATCCCCTTGTTGGTCATGACTTCGGTTCTGGATTTGCATCACCTGGATGCATCACTTTGGTATGGTCTTTGAGGAGACTTGGATCCGCATATGTTGCCTCATTAAAAGCTTGTCAAGAAAAACCCAGTGGGACAAAACCTTGATGAAGAGAAAAGAGAAAAACGCGGAGAGTCCATGTAAAGTTACTTTGTTGAAGTTCGGTTCTCTTCGAGTCTTTGATCTCCTTGATCTTCTCGGATATAGATTCTTTGTTGTTCAGTCACATGGCTACACAGTTTTGGCTCTTTGTATTTCTAGTGGATGCACTGTCCCGGGAAGTAGTCGTCATAGCTCATGTAGGAATGTTGACGGGAAGCGTCTAATACCTTTAACCGCTTGGTCTCTTCGTCTTCTCGACTTCATTGTTGATAGCTTCGGATGTACATCAGCCGAAGCCCCCATTCTTACTTCTTCTTTGTGGTCAGTTTTTGATTAATTATATTACCAGCCCTTTGTATCTTCTCACGGTGATGTGTTACCACCTTCATGATTCTCTCTTGTGTTACTTGTATTTCTTTCAGTTCTTTATTCAAAACTTTATTTATCATCAGTAGGTTTCAACTTGCATGGTTTTCTCGGTTGTTGTACGACAGTCGGAAGATGCTACAATGTGCATGTCAAGCTCTTGTTTCATTGATCCGTCGAAGAAGTTGTTGAGATTCAATGTTAATTCTCGAATCTATCCTTGGAAGTGATTGCTTTGCCTGGACCGTACACTTTCATAGTTGATGATTTTATCAAGATTTGAGCTGATGGCATAAGGATGGGTGAGGCGGCTAGATTGTGCTTCATCATTGGTTCCATCTCCTCCCCTTCTTTTCTTTTCGGATTTGGTAACTTGTTTCACGCAATTGGTTTCTCCTTCCGAGATTTCAAGGCCGAACCAATCAAAGGCTTGTGGCGTTCATCTCCCCGTCATAATGGACTCCGTATTGCTCCTATGAAGATCGTACCGCTTGCTCCCGGGATTTTGTACCTTCCTCGGTTGAGATCATTTGAACTTCGTTCTATGTTGGGTTTCGATAATACTATGATCATTTGTGACGCATTCGTTTGCTTGCATTTTTTACTCCTCGGTTGTTCTACGATCTCACCATGTTCTTTGTATTGTATTTGTTTTCTTGTGTGGGTTGATAGTTTTTTTTTTTTATTATTGAATTGGCAGTAGCAGTCTCTTCGGATGATAGTGGGATGATGAGTTAATGGTAGACGCAGATTTTGATGACGATGGTCATCGTTACTACTTTTGAAGCTGGGAACTGGGGTAGTAGCAATCACCTCTTTTTGTTGGTTTGCTTTGTTAGGCGCAGGTATGTCGGCTCGTTTGCGGCTGGTCTTTGAAGTATCAATCGAAACTGAGTATTGTGTTGCAGATGTCTCTTGATCATTTCGAGCTTGTTGCAGTTGAAAATCATGAACGGATCTTGTTTCAGAATTGCCATGACGAGGGCATGACGAACAAAAACATTTTCAGAATGGATGAACTCTGCCTTATTCGTAAGTTGCAGCGGACAAGGATTTCTTTTGTATGAGTTTGGTCTTGGTGTAAGATGTTGGACTCGGGTCCTTTGCATTTCACAAAATTGGTCAAAAAGATCAATTGCAACAAATTGTGGGTGAAATATATTCTTAGGTTTAGATATTGTTCATATAGCCAAAAAACAGAAAAATACTGTTCATTTAGTCAAAATGAATATTTGATTCAGAATCTTTTTTATTTATTAACCTGAAGAGACAAATATGTCCCTATCTTCTTCAAATAGCTACGGGACTGAAGAAGAACAAAGTAATCAAATAAAAACAGAGTATTTCATTGCAGATCAAATAAAAACAGAGTATTTAATTGCTCTGTTTTACGAATTAAAACAGAGCAAAAACAGAGTGCGTGAAACAGAGCAAAACAGAGTGCGTGAAACAGAGCAAAAAACAGAGTGCGTGAAACATTGCAGATCCTTCATCTCTGCCTCATGCCAACCACAATTGCCATCACCTGCACATATGTAATGTCATCTCCTGCATCATTCCATTGCAATACCAACCAGTCCACCTGACACTTCACTAGAACCAGTTTCTCCATCATCAAAACAACACCACCGCTACCCATTAACTACATTACTGCCACAAGATCCAACAACTTCAGCTGCAACTAATAGCAGTACCTGCATAATTCAAATAAACAATGTTAGGCAGATACAATAACAACAATTGCTTAATTTTGCAAGTGCAACTGAAATTTTTGTTCTAACTCACAATAAGAGATGGCCTGTATAGTATTCATTTCTAACATAAGTGAAACACTCTTTAGCAGAGTTTTCATTTCTTTCATTAATACAAACAAAGATTACTCCTTTAAATACAATCTATACTAATCTCAAAATTGTCAATTCCTCCCCATTCATCAACTGGCATAATTGTTTTCGGCACGACATTCTTAATATTAGTACAAGACGTAGTCAAATACATTAAGCAATAAATACATCACGCACCTGGTTATATCCAGCGGTGCGACTATTATTCCAACTTTAGTTTCAGTAATCAACACAGGATGTACCTGTGTACGTCAAGAAATAGTACAGGATGGCATGTACTTTCCCGTATATTTGTTCTTTTTCTTCGCATAAGTTGAGACTATACTTTTTAAAATAAGAAAATTAGTAAGGCTTATGTAATTGTCAAAAGAGATTATATTGTTACTGCATTATCAGTGAAACAAAATTTAACACATTGCAAAATCCAACACATTGCAAAACATAATGAAACTGGTTTCATCCTATCCTAAATATCAGTGAAACCAAATTTAACCAAATTTAAAACAGGATGTAACTGGTTTCATCCTAGTTTAAACAAGGGTGAAAACAAATTCAAAATTTTTTAAAACATGATGTAACTGGTTTCATCCCTGCCTAAATATCGATGAAACCAAATTTAAAACAGGATGTAATTGGTTTCATCCAAGCCTAATTTAAACATGGGTGAAAACCGATTAATTTTTTTTTTAAAACATGATGTAACTGGTTTCATCCCAGCCTTAATATGGGTGAAAACAAATACAACCCAATTTAAAACATGATGTAACTGGTTTCATCCCTGCCTAAATATCGATGAAACCAAATTTAAAACAGGATGTAACTGGTTTCATCCAAGCCTAATTTAAACATGGGTGAAAATCAATTAAAAAAGTTTTAAAACATGATGTAACTGGTTTCATCCAAGTTTAAATATGGGTGAAAACAAATACAACCCAATTTAAAAACATGATGTAACTGGTTTCATCACAAAATTAATCTGAATAGCTTCAAATGGACATTTCTATTCCAACATCAAAATAAACAAAACACACCCCAATTAGACAACTGAATAAGAAAGGAAGAAACAGAACAAAAAAAAAGGCAAAAAAGGTGGTACCTTGACACAGATACCACATCCAATACACAGCTCCTCAGAGATGTAAGCAATCTTTCCAGCTACAGTAACCTCAATACACAGTTTCTCTGTTGAAAACCCAAGTTAGGAAATTGAAAACCAAAACCCTAAATTACAAAGATTTAATAATTCAGAATAAGCCCCAAATCCGATTGAAAACAAAGAGTTGTTCAATTAAGGTTAGCAAAAGATGGAGAAACAGATTTCTGATAGTGTTGATTTTCACTGTAGATGGTGAGAGACGTTGATGGTGGGTATGAGAAGATACATAAACCGATTTGAGAAGACCCCAAATTCTTATTGTTGATGGTGAGAGACGTTGACTGTGGATGGTTATGGAAATGATGGAGAATGGGATCGAGAAATTGATGAGTTCTGGTAATAAAATCATGAAAAACAATCAGGATCGAGAAACTTCCCAGTGAAATTGATGGAAGAAATCAATGGATTCGGTGGAGAGCAGTTGAAGAAGGGTTTTGGAGATAATTGATGGTGGTGCTGGTGGTGGTGATGAAATCTTTTTGAAGAGAAATTTTGATTTTTCCACGTTGGTGATGGCGGAGATGGAGAACGAGATGTTTCTGGTAGAGGGTGGCGGAATTTTTGAGAAGATGAAGATGAATGCGTTTTTTAGTTTTTTTGAAGAAAGAAGTAGAACGTGTCGAGGTATAGGTGGACGTGGCAGGGTAGTTGTGTCCATTTCACACAAAAGATTCTTTTGGACATTTGACCCAGACTGAAAGCTTACAAGTCCATATGGCCCAGGAAACACACAATTTTGGCTATATAGCCCATTTTCTGTTTGCATTTTAAGTTTCAGCCTCGAGGCTTGGCGCCCTTCTCAAAGCATATCCGATATTGTATACATCTTTTGTATGAGCTTGATTTCGGTGTATGTTATCGTATTCAAATCCTCAATAGATGCATATTTGCAGTCAGAAACCGACTTCATATCCGATGTTGTATGAACTTTTGTAGTGTGACTACTAATTTTCCCATAGTCTACGTAATGTGTACAGCTCAGAGAATCGTATACTAAGTAGTAAAGATATCTCTGTTGAACTGATAATGCTAAGTAAATAAATGGTACTTTAGATCAAAACGATAACAAAGAATAATAAGTAATGCAAATAAATCTAAGTTATCATATGACGCAAGAGATTACGTGGTTCGACTATTTAGTCTACTTCCACAGGGAAATGAATGATTGTTTGTATTAAGTTTAGGTGGTTACAAGAGATCTTAAATGCTTCCCAAAGTAATAAAGAGAACTCAAGTTGTTGTATCTACTTAAGTTCTAAACATTAAAGAGGTATAAGCTTAAGACTAGATCTTCTTCTCCTAAGAATTGAATGCCTTAATTTGTTGGCGAGGCTTGGTATTTATAGCCCCTTCGACTCCAGGTATATCTTTGTTGTCTTGGAGTCCATCGTTATCCTGATATATCTTCCGTACAAATGGTATCTTCGTTCACCGCATGTTTCCTCCATTCGAACTCTGCCACCTCAGCTGACCCACGTTCCTTCGGGAACTTCCCAGCCTCAGTACAGATTATACCTTCGCTCGCCGCTAGCTTTCTCCAATCGGGTCCCGCCACATCATCTCTCTCCACGTGCTTGGATTATGCGTGTAGATAAGAGATTTGTGCATTTAATGATGATTAGATTTGTTATCTAACTCTGTCCCTTCGCCAGCTGCCTCCCCCTAGACTAGGCTTTACTTTATCCATCTTGACCGTCGAGACATTTCTTCTTGGGGGAAGATAAAGTAGATCTACGAAGGTATCCTCCGCTGCTCAGGTTCCTCTGTATCACGAGGGATATATAATTATCTTGTATGCGACCGCCAAGATCGTGACATGTGCTCCGCAGAATATTGGTATTCACAGTTTGCCCCTTTTCTTTCGTATTCTACCATCCGGTAGGATTGGAAGAAAAACGTCTTTTGTAACGCCGCCATTTTTGCACGTACCGTTGGGTGGTCCCTACATGTCCTTTCATGCAATAACTTCCCCTTGAATTTCGGGCCCTCCAAAATTTTGGATTCTCGAGCCGCCTATAAGGAGAGAATAATCCTGAATATTTCATTAACTTCCTTTCTTTTTGTGAACCGTCGCCTCTCTATCTTTTTACCATGAGTTTTTTTTTACCCACTGTTGTGATTCTCCACTCGACCTTTCTAGAGATTTGCCTTTTTGTTGTTTAATCATTATTCTCCACTCGACCTTGCTTTTTCCTTAACTGCCTTGTTCCGAGCATCCTTGATTTCTTGAATCTTTGCATGTGTCGTTTGTGGTCTTCAATGTATTCTCTTTGTTATTTGTGGGATTGGGTGTTTCTTCAACTGCTTCATATCTCGATCTTCCTTCATGACTGTCTTGGTTTCATGATTTTGGTGATGATGTGAGATTGCGTTTCATTATTCCTAGTGAATGGTTTTAACTGTTTCTTTTGGTTGGTTTAATAGAACACATGCCCAAAGTACTTTAGTTTTTGCCCCAACTGCATTTCTATCTTCGCTGCAATTTTCGGTCCGCCATTGTTGAAGATTGTTCTTCCTTCTGGTGTTAGTGATTATGAGGCTTCCGAAAAAACCTACGCGTAAGGATACGAGGCCTAGATCTTTCGCTGATCCTCCTCCGCGTATGGATCATCCTGATGCTACGCCTTCTCCTCCTCCTGAGGAGATTGATGTTATAGAGGGAACTGAGGTGGCTACGGTCCCTAAGGTTGTTCCGCAGTCTGATGCTGGAGAAGTTGCTGCTGAGATTCTTCCTCCTCCACCCTATTATGAGATCCAGAGGCTGCAGCTTCGTGACAAGGATAGCTACGCTCATTTGTCTTTGGATGACATCCGTAAATATTTTCGTCTTCACAAGTTTAAGATCTCCTTTGTTGATGGCCCTGATATTCTTACTGAGTCTCTGATCCGAAGCTTTCCTTATAATGAAAATAACTTGTTGATCAGCGTAGGCCAGTTGGCTGCAGGTTTACTTCTGCCTTTGTATAATAGGAAGGACCCTTTCTACTACGATGTTTTGTCCACTAGGGATGATCCGGTGAACAAAACTCAGGTCGAGGAGTAGAGTAATATAATGGTAATTATTGGCGTTCCCTTCGTGAGTCTTGGTACCTTAGCAAGGGTAAGACTACTTTGGAGTCTTATGACCCTTTTGCTCCGGGGAGATCTAGGCAAGAGGATTATACTCCTGCCAATTTCAATGATACTTATGCTGATGCCATTCAGAGAAGCAGTATTCTTCCTTGGAGTGTTGGTCCTCGCCGTATTCATGTTACTGCCAAGCATATTAGGGAGGGAAATACCCTTCGTTTCTTGGAGGAGATAGACAAGACTGGGTTGACTGTCATTCCTTATTCCGCCAAGCTTCCTTTGCCTAAAGCTGATCGCATTCGACTGGATCATGATGACCGATGGGCTCATACACCCCTTCGTATTACTGGTCCTTGGGCTTATGGATTTACCTATGCAGACCCCAATGTTCCTCGCACAGCTTCGTCCTTGCCTGTTAAGTATGATGGGTATCAACCTTGGGTTTTCAACCCTGCTACTTACGAGGTACGCTTTGTATCCATAGATGTATTCGTTTTGATTTCCTTTGTCTCCTGGATTTTGTTAAGTATATTACTTTTGTATCCTGCCCCTACTTCTTCTGCTTGGACTGCTCCCGGATATGCTAGTAATTTTGTAGCTGTTAGGACAAGGAAAATGAGGGCTTCGTCTGAAGATGCCACCACACCTGCGAAGGTAAGGATTACATTCCTATCTAAGTATTCATATATTCCTTAGTATCTTGCCCCTGATCCTTAGCTATCACATGTGCTTTTCCCTTAGGATTCCGGGAAGAAGGGCAAGCTAAAAGCTGTGATTGATGTTGATGAATCTGATGAGAGCCCCAAATCTGGTGGGGAGGATACCCAGGACGAGGGTATGGAAGATGTTGTGGATACCACCTTTAACCCTCATTTGGATGACATGGAGAAGGATTTCTCCCAAGGATGTTCCCAATCCTTCCCTTGCTAAATCTGCGGAAGGCGATAACCTTCATGGTGCTAGCGTCTCTTTGCTGGTGAGTCAAGCCAGCACCCAAGTCGCAACTCCTGTTTCTTTAGCGAAGGTACCTTCGTTGTCCGCCCTATGAGTTTTCAGCCTGTTGCTTTGTCTATTGTTGGTGCTGCGGTGGTGTCGTCCAAGAGTCTTCCTTCTTCTCCTACCACTTCGCTTCATTCGATTGGTTCATTTTCGAAAGGCGTGGCTCCGGTTTTGAGAGATGGAAGTTCGGATTCTCAGCCGAAGAAGAAGATTATGATCTCCCTTGGCAGCTTTTCTTTCAATGTTGCCCCCACTTCATTGGGAAGTTCTCAGTATGTCTCTACTGCTCCTATCATCAAGCCTGTTGGACCTCCGCCTTCGTCTCCATATTGGACCGTGCTGGGTAAGATACCCTCAGTTGGTAATATGGAATTGGGTGGTACTTCTAGCCAAGCTCCTTATTTGGTTCCTAACTCATCCATCTCACCTTCTCTTCGTCGTGGTGATGGTTCAGCCCTTGTGGCCCATGCTCGCTCCCAAGAGATTGGTGGGGTCTCGGCTGAGAATTTGAGCCTTGGTAGCTCTGATGATGCCATTCTTGCAGTTATTCTTCGGGATTCGAAAGGACCCTTTTCTTATGAAGTTGATTACCATTGTATGTCCAACTCCTTCGACATTACCACAAGGTTGGATACCCTGACTGCTCAGTACCGAATGGCTAAGGATCTATTCTTCGATCCAGACTACCTTCGCTCCAACCAAGGCTTTGTAGAGACTCGCAGAGTTAGTATTCAGGAGATGGAGGCTTTCATGGATACCTACGCTGACTTTCTCCCTCGTCTATCTGTATCGTGGGTAAGTAGCATTTCTTCCTCTGATCTACGCTTTGTTTCGAACCTTCGTTCATTTTTATGCTCCAAGAACCTTCGTTCATTTTTATGCTCCTTGAATCTTTGTTCATTTTTATGCTCATTTGCTTATAGCTTTGCAAACAAATCGATGTTGGATGTACCCTCTTCAAGTTCTACAGGGCTAAGTGCACTCGCTTAAGTGTTTTACTGGAGCGTGTACGCCAAGATCATGCGCATCAATCTTCTTCGAATGATGTTGTCTCGGCTTCCCAAATATCTTTGTTGGAGGATGAGCTAAAAAAGACCCAACGGTCTCTCGAATCCTGCTTGCTTGCACTTGAGAGAGCCAATAATGCTGCAAAGATTTCTAAGGAAGGCCGTAAAGCTGCTGATTTCGCGCTTGCTGCGAAGGCCTCCAAAGTTATAGGTTCGTTTCCCTTTACCCTTATGGATTTGTTTCTTCATTTTTGTATGGTAGCATAGTCTTGAGTGAACCTAAGCCTGACAGTTGGTAGCTCCGGTGAACTTAGATACCTTAGAGAGCAAGTATCCAAGCTAAGATCCGATGTTTGGTATTATCAGAAGAAATCTGATAGATTAATGAACGTAACCGTTCATAATGAGGCCCAAATTTCCCTTGAGTCTTCTCATAACTCAGATCTCGTGAAGAAGATGGGTTTGCTTCGCAAAGAATGCGAAGTGGAAAGAGGATCTAATCTCCAAGCAGAAGAGTGACATGGATTTGTTAGAGAAACGCCTCTCATCCTAAGAGATTATTCGTAAGAAACACCATACGGCCTTCGTGGATGCTTGTGCCTCCATAGCTAAGGTTAATGCTGAGCGCAACGTATTGGCTTCTGAAGTTTGTTCTCTTAAGAGCAAAATCAACGAAGCTAACTCCGCCTCATCTTCCATGTCTCATTTGGCTAAGGTAAAAAGGTTGGAAGAGTTAGAAAATGTTTACCAGGCCTTATCCTCTAAGAATGCTTCGCTCCGGATTGATGTTGAGGATCTTCGTACCGAACGGGATTCCCTTGCTGAAGATCTTGATTCCGTCGAAGTGGATCTTGATGAGGCTCAATTTAGTCTAGAATAATCCCTTAGCCATGCCGGAGGTAGCTTAGGATTTTTCTTTTTCCGTAACCTCCTTTTCGGCGCCTTCAATGTTTTCTTTGCCCGTTCCTTAGCTTTTGTTTGTACGTAGGTCTTCAAGAGAAAATCGTTGTATTGAATGCTAAGGTTATCCATCTCGAGGGTGAAGTATCTTCGTTGCAGATATCCCACCAGTTTTATGCTGCTGCTAAGTTTAAGGCTGAGTCGCTTCAACAGGACAATGATCAACTTAGCGCTCAGGTGAGGGAGCTCCAACGCAACGCAGCCTTAGTCTTGGAAGCTCAGTCCGCTTGGATGAAGTCGCAGTTGGATTGTTCAGCTATTGATTACGTAAATAATGCCTTTGTCAAAGCCGAGCGTCAGGCTGAAGGAGTAGTTACCTTACCTTGTCTTCCTTATCCTTGATTTGCTGAGAGCTTTTTCCTTTGTAAGAACTTTTGTTTGTTTGTCTTGGTTCTCAGCGTGGGTGTTCTTTTATAGCTTAGATGTCTCCTTTTCCTTGAAACAATGCTTGGCGGTGATGTTTGCACCTTTATTATCTGCACTTTGCTAAAACATGTTAGTCGTACTTTGGTAACATTAGTAGTTTAACCATGTTATTGATGTTTCATTTCCAGACGTATTGTGTCTATTTTATCGCACATTCTAGTTATCACTAGGTGCCAAGGTATATTTAACCTTTGGTGGAACATTCATCGTCCTACCTAAGTATCCTTTGGCCAGAAGGTACCGTGGTGGCGAAGGTTCCTACGCGGGCAATAATTTTCCTGTAACCCTACGCGTTCAGTGCTAAGAATGCTTTACTTCGACAAGGTATATCTATAGGGGATATCTTACTTTCTCTTGTTGCATCTTAATGGGTGTTGTCACCCCGAGGATCCAAGTATTGACACATGCGCATTTGTGCCTTGCCTTGTCTCATCGTCAATTCTGACGGAGGGTGTCTATTCTAACTCAATTCTACCAATCAAACTTTAACTTTAGCAAAAAGTTTCTTTCATTGATTAATAAGGTTCATAATACCTTTGATCAGGGATAGAACATGGTGGGCTATGGCCCGTTCCTTTCTTCTCCTGAGTAATCACCATTCTCTTACGGGTAATACTTTTTCAAGTACATTGCATTCCAAGGGTGTTGTAATACTTCACCCTTCGTGGTCCTTAGATAATAAGACCCCTTTCGTGCTATGTCGTGTATGATGTAGGGTCCGTCCCATGTAGGATCTACTTTGCCCCACTCTTTGTTCCTTTGATATGGTGGTATCTGACGCAGTACGTATTCCTCAACCACAAAGTTTCTAGGAATAACCTTTTTGTCGTAATCCCGGGATAGCCTCGTTGGTAGTTCACCATCTTTTGTAAAGCTACTTCCCGTCTTTCTTCGAGATCATCCAACTTTTCTAGCATAAAGTATGTTGTTAGATTCTTCTCTCATGCTTCTGTTTTTGTTGTTGAAAGTATTATCTCTGTTGGTATGACTCCTTCGGCTCTGTAGGTTAGTAAGAACGTAGTTTCTCTCGTGGATAACCTTCTTGTAGTCTGATAGGCCCACAGGACATTGTGCAGCTGTTTGCACCATCTCTTCTTGTATGCTCCTAGCTTATATTTCAAGTTCATTGCTATGATTTTGTTAGTCTCCTCCGCTTGTCCGTTTCTCTTAGGATATATGCGAGTATACTTGTTCTTCTGAATGTTGAAGGTGTCGAACAACATATAGATGTTCTTTCCTTGCAGCTGTTTGCCATTATCAGAGACTATGGCAGCTGGTATTCCGAACCTGCATATAATTTGTTCAAACAAGAATTTGAAGACATCCGTGTCTCTAATTCTTTCCAAAGGATTGGCCTCCACCCATTTGGTGAAGTAATCCGTAGCTACGATAAGATATTTCCTCTTTGATGTTCCCTCTATTAGAGGTTCAATAATATCAACCCCCCACTTGACAAATGGCCAAGGGCTGTTAACTGAGTTAAGCTCCATTGATGGTGCCTTGATCTTTTTGGCGAAGCGCTGGCACCTTTCACATCGTTTATCCACGTTTTTTGCATATTCATCCATACTTAGCCAGTAGTACCCTTGCATTTTGGCTTTAACTGCCAAGGATCTTCTTTCGCTGTGGTTTCTGGCATCTCCGCTGTGTATGTTCTGAAGTATCCTCCTTCCTTATGTTTGTGAGAGGCACCGTAACAGAGGTCCCAGAAATGACATTCTATACAGTAACCGTCACATAGGCTATACATTGCTGCCTTTGATTCGATTTTCCTGGATTCCTTGACATCAGCTGGTAATATACCTTTGTAAAGGTAATCGTAGATTGGAGTTCTCCAATCATCTTCTGCTTCGTTTCCACTGTCCTCTTCTGGCATGGATTGATCCTCGTCAGACTCCTTTTTTTCCTCATATGACTCTTCTTTTTCTAGGCGTGTTTCTTCCTCCTCTCTCATAGCCCGTGTTAGGACAGCCAAAGTCTCCTTGGTGCCTGAGATAGGTCCTTCTATCTAAGGTTCATATATCCTCCCGATTTGTACTGCTATGGTGTTTTTATCCCTTAGCATATAAGATATGAATGCCAGGGCATCCGCGTGCCTGTTGTCTTTTCGGCAGACGTGTTTGAATGTTACGTTGCCAATTTTGGACGCATGCTCCTGAGCTAATTCCAGATACAAAGACAATACCAGATCCAAAGTTTGATATTTCAGCTCGATTTGTCTAATGACTAGCTGAGAGTCACTAGTCAACCGAACATATGACAAGCCTAGCTCCCGTGCCAAGCGTAGACCATGTATAACTGCTTCGTATTCTGTGGTGTTGTTGGTGTATTGTTCAAATTCTAACCTGAATGCGTAGATTGGTCGATCTCCCTTAGGGGTTGTTATTACAATCCCTATGCCCGCTCCTTCGCCATTGGAGGAGCCATCTACGAATATCTCTCACCTTCGTGAATTCTGAGGTTCCAGCAAGTCTTCAGGTTCTTGCTTGTCTTCCTCCATTCCTGGGATGTCATCTATTTCCCCTTCGTCATTGAGAGGCAGGTCTGCTAGGAAATCTTCCAAGATTTGTGATTTCTCAGCTTTCCTAGTTTCGAATATTATATGGAATTGTTTAATCATGGCATTCTAGTTTGCAACTCTTACGATTTTATCCAAGCTATCGAGGATCTGGCCAATCTGAGCCTTTGTGAAGACTCGGATGGTGTGTGCGTCAAAATATATCCTTAGTTTTTGAGTTGCAATCACTAAGGCATATATAAGTTGTTCCATCTTAGTGTAGTTACGCTCCGCTGCACTGAGTGTTTTTCTGATATAGTCTATGGGTTTTTCTCCTTTCCCCTGGTTTCGTACCAATACTGCGCTCACAACATATCTTGTTGCTACTAAGTATAGGGTGAGTATCTCACCTGGATCCGTCTTCTGTAGGATGGGTACTGTAGCCAAGTATTCTTTGATCTTTTGAAAAGCCTGTTCGCATTCCTCAGTCCATATGAACCTGTTTCCTTTCCTTAGTGTGTCGAAGAATGCTTTGCATTTATCAGACAATCTTGCTATGAATATTCCCATGGAGACTAAGATTCCATTTAGTTTTTGTACTCCTTTTAGTGTTTGTGGATATGGCATTTTCATTATTGCTCTGACCCTTTCAGGGTCCACTTCTATTCCTCGCTTTGTCACCAGTACCCTAGGAATTTTCCCGAGGTAACTCCGAACGCACACTTCTCCGGGTTTACTTTCATGTGAAAGCTTCTCATGGCTTCGAATATCTCCCTTAGGTCCGACAGATGATTTTTCGCCTCTTTGTTTTTGACGAGCATGTAGTCTACATAGACTTCCAGTATCTTTCCTATCCATGGTTTAAAGATTTTGTCCACCAATCGTTGGTATGTTTCCCCCGCGTTCTTTAGTCCAAAATGCATCCTTGTATAACAATACAACCCTTTTTGGGTGAAAACTGTTTCTGCTGGTTTTGGTAAATTTGGGCGTGTGTGGATGAGAAACGAATCTAAACCCTAAACAAATGCACTGCACGGGAGTACTTTAGATTCGAGAGATCAATCTGTACAATTCTGGCCTAAACCAGTAAATGGCCGTTCCATACTTGCTTCGGTCACAAAGTGAAGGAGATGGGGTTGATCTTAGGGAGGGAAGCGAAGAAGGTGTTGAGATTGTGAAGGTGTTGGTTGTTTATGACTTGTATCAGAATGTTGAACTGGCTTGCATGATGTAAGCTATCAGTTCTGGGTGTTTTCTGGATACGTAGTTAACAACACTTGGTTTTCTGTCCCTGTGTTGGAAATAGGTTAAGGATCTATTTATACAAGTCATTGAGTGCAACCCTCATCTCATAGGAAGTGGAGGATGTGAAGTGATGGAGTAGTGGGGTCGTGTACAGATAGTGATTGTCACACGATCACATCTTTTCCCACTTTCCTCATCACTGTTAACCGTCCACCTTTTACTGACACGTTATTGTGATGCCGTGTCGCACGCTGCACGCTGTAACCAATACCCCAGTAAGTATCCCCCAGTTTGTGACATGTTTGATGTCTTGAATGAGTGGATCGAGTCGTGGGACCCATCGCAGGAAATAACATACGGTGCTACTAAGTTAAATAACTAAATTATTTAAAGAATTGATATTCATGAAATATCGTGTATGCGCGATGCATGTAATGCATCGAACACGATCAATATGCATGAAGCATCGCTGTTTTAAAGCTTAACTGAATAAGTCGCGGATTAAGCGTCTTAAAACGGTAGCATGTCCAACCATCTTTGAGTGATCGTTTGGAGGCCGCATGGGCAGGCCACCGTCTGGTCGATCACTCACTGTGGTAGAGTGGCGGACGGTGATCACTGAGGCGCTTCATTGGTCGCCTAACTTTAAATCTAAGCCGTCCGTCCAAGATGGCAAAGTTGGACGAAAGAGATGATTTACGGCGTATGTTTGCTTCCGTTGATGGATTTTAGGGTTTTAAAGAGGTGCGCAACATCCCCTCTTTGGATTGATCGAATTCAAGCATGGGCGCTGGTTTTGGTGGGACCAACCGGTCATGCGTGGAGGCGGCCCATTGATGTGCATGTCTACACCTCTCGGTCCCATGAAGGTTCGATCTAGGTCACTCGATTTGACCGGGAAAGATGAGTAGCCGTGATCGATTTACGACATAAATCCATTGTCGCAAAGGATTAAAGGCCGCGCGACATGCCATATTTGGGCACGCGTTTCGAAGCACCTGGCCATAGTCTGCCTAGGGCGGCCGGTTACACGCACAGGTGGGCCCATAGTGATCACGTCAACATCCTTGGGACTTCTTGAGTCTATATACACACCCTCCGTTTAAGCTGGAGAAGATGGATGGACGTGATCGAACTACGACAGATGTGCATTTCCGCAAACCCTAATTAGGGTTTTGAAACAGTCACGCACTCGTGACTTTGGCCAAACGATTTGGTGAGTTGTGCTTCTCCTTCGGGAAGACCGATCGTGTGGGGCCCACGTTAGGCTAACGGTGATCATATGTGCACCTTCCTGATGTTCCTAAGTGCGATCTAAGCCATCCAAATACGCTGGCTAAGTTGGATGGTTGTGATCAATTTAAGACACTAGTGGAATTTCCACGACCCCTTAAAGCATCACGCCAGCCATGTTTTGAGCGAACGTTTCATTGCTCCATGGCTTTTCCGTGAGAAAACCGATCAGGTAGAGGAGAAGTGGGCCTGCCAACGTATGTGTTAGCGCTTCCCCGATCATTCGCGGGATGATCTGATCCGTCCAACCAGGCTGGAGAAGTTGGACGGTCGTGATGGTTTTAAGACTGCCTTGAACAGTCTTGCTCATTCGAGCCTTTCCCAAAGCAACGCGGCCATCCTTCTTCGGAGAGGCGTTTGACGGGCATTGGGAGTGTACTGTGGTGTTCGACCGGCTAGGGCATAAACGGTCCCGCCAGTGGTCATCACAGTGATCGCCTACTCCTGCCAGGGTTTGGCTAGGCTGGTTAAATCATGCGGCCAACTTGTGTGGCCGTGATCATTTCTGAGACTGACATGGACAGTCTAGATTTCCCTTAAGGAATTTAACCGCGTTCAATCGCGCAACTTTTAATTAAAAGGTGTGCGAACGCGCTGATATCTTTGTCAGAGGGTGGTGTAGCCTATGTGAGTGTTTTCATGCAGGTCTCAATACTGACACTTCAGGAGATTCATGCTACTCTGTTGCAAGGGAACATTTAATCGTCATGTCATGCCAATATTGAGAGTTCTCTGGGGAATATAGCATAGGAAAATACTAGGCAGGCCATGCATTAGTGAATAATGCTGGTGCAAGATAAAATTTATAGAATATTTGGGATTGTTGCTACATGCACCATTCTGAGTAAATTTTATACACATAAATATATTGAAATTATCAATACATATATGAGCGAAGAGGCTTAGGCACTCAATTCTTTTTAAATGGCTCCATTTCATTACTGAATAATGCAACTAGGAGCTTAAATACTCGTTAGGTTGTATACTAATGAACAATTCATCTAGGAGCTTGAGTTTCAATACAATATGAAGAGCGGCATAGGCACTCATCAAATTTTGATATATTCTTCAAATTCCTTGCGGAATATGAACATATCAAGGTCTATTATTTCTGATGTCAGGTCAGGTAGATAAACTTTTACAATTTTATCCCTAAACTAAAATCCACCTTCAACATTAAGTCCATGCCTAGCACATAATGGTTGCACTATTGTGGGGTAGGCATTAGATGGTGATAAATAAAGATAAAACTTATGAGACAAAGTTAGATGTTACCAGGAGAGATGGGCCGTCATATCCTTGGAGTATGTCACGTTCAAGAGGCGTCCTGGTGAGCGTTCCCCTAGCATGATGTCGGTTGGCCCCAGGTAAATTAGGCATATGGTTGGTTGGATTCTCAAACTATTCATGACGATGTCGTAATCCTCGACTCTGATGAGGACGAGCCCTATCATGAGTAATATCCTTAAAAGGCTACTGAAGCAATTTTTGAAAAAGATGTTGAAGCAGCTCCCAAAAGGAACGACGTAGCTTCCGGAAAGCGTTTTGAGGAGGATCAAGAGGATGTTGAAGCGGCTTCCAGAGAGCGCGTTGAAGCAGCTTCTGAAGCGAAGGTCGAGGCGGGTCCTGGAGAGAGCGTTGAAGCATCTTATGGAGCGAACGTCGAAGAGGATCTCGGAGAGAGCGCTGAAGCAGCTTCTGGAGCGAACGTCGAAGCGGGTCCCAGAGAGAACGTTGAAGCAGCTTCCTCTGGAGAGCGTTGAAGTGCTGAAATGCCTTATTCTGGAGAGATCTGAAACGCCTTCTTCTGGAGAGAGAGCTGGAACGCATTCTTCTGGAGAGAGCGTTGAAACGCCTTCTTCTGGAGAGAGAGCTGGAACACATTCTTCTAGAGAGAGATCTGAAACGCCTTCTTCTGGATAGCGCGGCTTCTTCAGGAGAGAGCGTTGAAGCAGCTTATGTTGGAGAGAGCGTTGAAGCGGCTTCTTCTGGAGAGAGTGTTGAAGCGGCTTCTTCTTCAGTTTGATTTCCCCTTGCGAATTACATGCTTCTTGATTGACCATATCTCTTGTGGTGGAGAATTTCTTGACTGACGGCGAAGGAATTTCATGCTGAGCCTCAATCCTCAAGTGTGATTTATACGGTTCTATGTTGTATGGTCGGTGGGTTTAACATAAATATATCACTATCTCGCCTCCGTGACTCTATTACTTCTCCATGGGAAAATAAAATATGCATAAGTTCAGATTACCTCTGTCCGTAGCAGTTGTTTCTATGGTGAAGCTCGGGTTGTATCAACAAACGAGCAACAACGGTTCTTGGCAGCGGCTGTGATCAGAAAAGACTGGTAGGGAGAGGCTTGATAGCTACGGGCACGAAGTTTGAAGTCTTCATATAGTGGTAGATCTTATCTCATTTTTATAGGGAGAAGCTAATGATGGAGCTCATAGCTTCCTTGATGTTGCCTCATGGAACGGAAAAGAGAGAGACAGTACCCTGCCCACGAATATCCACTGAGCCTTCGATTTGATAGATGTTGTCACGCTGGGTTCATGAGGTCATCTTTACATCTGCTTTGAGTTTCATAGACGTCCAGGAATATCGCTGGTCTTTGAAAATACGTATACTCTCTTGAGTATATCCTCGTCTTTGGACATCTTGGAATCCTGATGATAGCGTGCTTGCATCTTTCTAAATTGAGCATATTTGAGATGGGCAGTGCTAAGCAGTCCCCAGTCACACTCCTTTGCCATTATCATCTTTGGATCGTGTCTTTGAAGAGTGGGGAAGTTCCTTCACGCGAATGAATTAACTAATAGGCTCTGTAAATATGATGAAGCTCTTTTCATGGAGAATCTGTATGTACCTCTTAAGTCTCAGGACGCAAAGGAGTTAAATGCACATCCAGGGCTATCTGGTTGATTGCAACAAACATCTACGCCCGCTGATTCTTCGAGAGGTGTAAAAGTTCGCATAAACTTTCCACTAGAGAAGCCGCTTCTTGATCCACCGGCCCCTGGTTCATAGTGAAGCTATTGACTTGAGGAGGATCGTTGCGAGGATCAGTCCCCAGTATAGAAATCTCCATGACAGGAGAACTGCTCATCTCTGATGTCATCTTGATGAGGAGATCGATTATGCCGTTTATTGTTTCTTTGATCAGGTCCATGTCCTTCATATGAATCTCCTGCACCCGTGCTAACTCGATCAATGTTGGGATTCTTCCGGTTACACCATCAGATACACCATTGGGAAGAGGGGTATCTTCATTGGAGGAACTTCGACCTGGATTTGAAATTGGTGGGGGAGTCCTAAGACCAACCATTTTGAAATCAGACAAATGGGATTGGGTATTGAAGAAATTGACTTCACAACCGAGAGATTAATCTCCCACTGTGGTTGCCAATTATTTTGGGGTGAAAACTGTTTCTACTGGTTTTGGTAAATTTGGGTGTGTGTGGATGAGAAACGAATCTAAACCCTAAACAAATGCACTGCACGGGTGTACTTTAGATTCGAGAGATCAATCTGTACAGTTCTGGCATAAACCAAGAAACGGTCTCTCCAGACTTGCTTCGGTCACAAAGTGAAGGAGATGGGGTTGATCTTAGGGCGAAGAAGGTGTTGAGATTGTGCAGGTGTTGGTTTTTTATGACTTGTATCAGAATGTTGAACTGTCTTGCATGATGTATGCTATCAGTTCTTGGTGTTTTCTGGATACGTAGTTAACAACACTTGGTTTTCTGTCCCTGTGTTGGAAATAGGTTAAGGATCTATTTATACAAGTCATTGAGTGCAACCCTCATCTCGTAGGAAGTGGAGGATGTGAAGTGATGGAGTAGTGGGGTCGTGTACAGATAGTGATTGTCACACGATCACATCTTTGCCCACTTCCCTCATCACTGTTAACCGTCCACCTTTTCCTGACACGTTCTTGTAATGACGTGTTGCACGCTGCACGCTGTAAACCGCAGACCAATACCCCAGTAAGTATCCTCCCAGTTTGTGACATGTTTGATGTCTCGAATGAGCGGATCGAGTCGTGGGACCCACTGCAGAAAATAGCATACAGTGCTACTAAGTTAAATAACTAAATTATTTAAAGAATTGATATTCATGAAATATCGTGTACGCTCGATGCATTACATGCATCGAAAACGATAAATATGCATGAAGCATCGCTGTTTTAAAGCTTAACTGAATAGGCCACTGATTAAGCGTCTTAAAACGGTAGCATGTCCAACCATCTTTGAGTGATTGTTTGGAGGCCGCATGGGCAAGCCACCATCTGGTCGATCACTCATTGTGGTAGAGTGGCGGACAGTGATCACTGAGGCGCTTCATTGGTCGCCTAACTTTAAATCTAAGTCGTCCGTCCAAGCTGGGAAAATTAGATGGACGAGATGATTTAAGGCGCATGTTTGCTGCCGTTGATGGATTTTAGGGTTTTAAAGAGGTGCGCAACATCCCCTCTTTGGATTGATCGAATTCAAGTATGGGCACTGGATTTGGTGGGACCGACCGGTCATGCGTAGAGACGGCCCATTGATGTGCATGAATACACCTCTCGGTCCCATGAAGGTTCGATCTAGGCCACTCTATTTGACCGGCAAAGGTGAGTGTCCGTGATCGATTTGCGACAGAAATCTATTGCTGCAAAGGATTAAATGCCGCGCGACATGCCATATTTGGGCGCGCGCTTCGAGGTGCCTGGCCATAGTCTGCCTAGGTCGGCTGGTTACACGAACAGGTGGGCCCATAGTGATCGCGTCAACATCCTTGGGACTTCTTGAGTCTATATCTACACCCTCCATTTAGGCCGGCGAAGATGGATGGACGTGATTGAACTACGACAGATGTGCATTGCCGAAAACCCTAATTATGGTTTTGAAACAGTCACGCACTCGTGACTTTGGCCAAACGATTTGGTGAGCTGTGCTTCTCCTTGGGGAAGACCGATCGTGTGGGGCCCACATCGGGCTAACGGTGATCATATGTGCACCTTCCTGATGGTCCTAGGTGTGATCTAAGCCATCCAAATACGCTGGATAAGTTGGATGGTTGTGATAAATTTAAGACACTAGTGGAATTTCCACGACCCTTTAAAATATCACTCCATCCATGAGCGAACGTTTCATTGCTCCATGGATTTTCCGTGAGAAAACCGATCGGGTAGGGGAGAAGTGGGCCTGCCAACGTATGTGTTAGCGCTTCCCTGATCATTCGCGGAATGATCTGATCCGTCCAACCAGGCTGGAGAAGTTGGACGGTCGTGATGGTTTTAAGACTGCCTTGAACAGTCTTGCTCATTCGAGAATTTCCCAAAGCAACGCGGCCATCCTTCTTCGGAGCGGCGTTTGACAGGCGTTGGGAGTGTAATATGGTGTTAGACCGGATAGGGCATAAACGGGCCCGCCAGTGGTCATCACAGTGATCGCCTACTCCTTCCAGGTTTTGGCTAGGCTGGTTAAATCATGCGGCCAACTTGTGTGTCCGTGATCGTTTATGGCTAGGCTGGTTAACCGCGTTCAATCGCGTAACTTTTAATTAAAAGGTGTGCGAACGCGCTGATCTCTTTGTCAGAGGGTGGTGTAGCCTATGTGAGTGTTTTCATGCAGGTCTCAATACTGACACTTCGGGAGATTCATGCTACTCTGTTGCAAGCGAACATTTAATCGTCATGTCATGCCAATATTGAGAGTTCGCTGGTAAATATAGCATAGGAAAACACTAGGAAGGCCATGCATTAGTGAGTAATGCTGGTGCAAGATAAAATTTATAGAATATTTGGGATTGTTGCTACATGCACCATTCTGAGTAAATTTTATACATATAAATATATTGAAATTCTCAATACATATATGAGCGAAGAGTCTTAGGCACTCAACACTTTTTAAATGGCACCATTTCATTAGTGAGTAATGCAACTAGGAGCTTAAATACTCGTTAGGCTGTATACTAATGAACAACTCTAGGACCTTGAGTTTCAATACAATATGAAGAGCGGCATAGGCACTCATCAAATTTTGATATATTATTCAAATTCCTTGCGTAATATGAACATATCAAGGTATATTATTTCTGATGTCAGGTCAGGTAGATAAACTTTTACAATTTTATCCCTGAACTAAAATCCACCTTCAACATTAAGTCCCCTGCCTAGCATATAATGGTTGCACTATTGTGGGGTAGGCATTAGATGGTGAAAAATAAAGATAAAACTTATGAGACAAAGTTATATGTTACCAGGAGAGATGGATCGTCCTGTCCTTAGAGTATGTCACGTTCAAGAGGCGTCCTGGTGAGCGTTCCCCTAGCATGATGTCTGTTGGCCCCAGGTAGATTAGGCATATGGTTGGTTGGATTCTCAAACTATTCATGACGATATCGTAATCGTCAACTCTAATGAGGACGAGCCCTATCATGAGTAATATCCTTAAAAGGCTACTGAAGAAATTTTTGAAAAAAGATGTTGAAGCAGCTCCCAAAAAGAACGATGTAGCTTCCAGAAAGCGCGTTGAGGCAGATCAATAGGATGTTGAAGCGGTTTCCAGAGAGCTCTTTGAGGCAGCTTCTGAAGCAAAGGTCAAGGAGGGTCCTGGAGAGAGCGTTGAAGCATCTTATGGAGCGAACGTCGAAGCGGGTCTCGGAGAGAGCGCTGAAGCAGCTTCTGGAGCGAACGTCGAAGCAGGTCCCAGAGAGAACGTTGAAGCAGCTTCCTTTGGAGAGCGTTGAAGTGCTGAAATGCCTTCTTCTGGATAGAGAGCTGAAACGCCTTCTTCTGGAGAGAGAGCTGAAACGCATTCTTCTGGAGAGAGAGCTGGAACGCCTTCTTCTGGATAGAGAGCTTGAACGCCTTCTTCTGGAGATAACATTGAAACGCCTTTTTCTAGAGAGAGAGATGGAATGCCTTCTTCTAGAGAGAGAGCTGAAACGCCTTCTTCTGGAGAGCGTTGAAGCGACTTCTTCAGGAGAGAGCGTTGAAGCAGCTTTTGTTGGAGAGAGCGTTGAAGCGGCTTCTTCTGGAGAGAGTGTTGAAGCGGCTTCTTCTTCAGTTTGATTTCCCCTTGCGAATTACATGCTTCTTGATTGACCATATCTCTTGTGGTGAAGAAGTTCTTGACTGACGGCGAAGGAATTTCATGCTAAGCCTAAGTCCTCAAGTGTGATTTATACGGTTCTATCTTGTATGGTCGGTGGGTTTACCATAAAGATATCACTATCTCGCCTCTGTGACTCTATTACTTCTCAATGGGAAAATAAAATATGCAGAAGTTCAGATTACCTATGTCTGTAGCAGTTGTTTCTATGGTGAAGCTCGTGTTGTATCAACAAACGAGCAACAACGGTTCTTGGCAGCGGCTGTGATCAGAAAAGACTGGCAGGGAGAGGCGTGATAGCTACGGGCAAGAAGTTTGCAGTCTTCATATAGTGGTAGATCTTATCTCATTGTTATAGGGAGAAGCTAATGATGGAGCTCATAACTTCCTTGATGTTGCCTCATGGAACGGAAAAGTGAGAGACAGTCCCCTGCCCACGAATATCCACTGAGCCTTCGATTTGATAGATGTTGTCACGCTAGTTTCATGAGGTCGTCTTTACATCTGATTTGCGTTTCATAGACGTCCAGGAATATCGATCGTCTTTGACAATACGTATGCTCTCTTGAGTATATCCCCGTCTTTGGACATCTTGGAATCCTGATGATAGCGTGCTTGCATCTTTCTAAATTCAGCATATTTGAGATGGGCAGTGCTAAGAAGTCCCCAGTCACACTCCTTTGCCATTATCATCTTTGGATCGTGTCTTTGAGGAGTGGGGAAGTTCCTTCACGCGAATGAATTAAATAATAGGCTCTGTAAATATGATGAAGATTTTTTCATGGAGAATCTGTATGTACCTCTTAAGTCCCAGGTGCGATCTTTCTTTGGTAGCGCAACTACTTCTTCTACGGGAGACGAAAAACGTCTCTCATTGATGTTGCGGACATCGCTATCTTCTTGAGGCTGCTCCCTTGAGGTGTCGGCTCCAGTAGATATGAAAATGTCCCGGGCTCGCTCTCGTCCGGGATGACATAATAGGCGAACCCTTTATGATGATTTGGAGATGACAATATTCGTTGAATATTCCGAAACGCTTCCTTGCCCATGAAGCTTTGGAGTTCCTTCACAGTTCGCGGAGGCGGCATCATGAGGATAGCTTGGGTCTTGGATGGATCCACTTTGATTCTCTCAGCAGTCACCTGGAATCCCAGAAATTTTCCTGAAGAAACGCCGAAAGCGCATATCAAAGGATTCATCTTCAACTTGTATTCACGGCACTCAAACACTTGTCGTAAGACTCCTGTGTGGGCCTCTCGAGCTTTTGATTTGACTATTATATCATCCACAAATTCTTCAACTTCCTTATGCATCATGTCATGGAAGATTTCCATCATAGTGCGTTGATACGTTGCACCGACATTCTTTAAACCAAATTGCATTACAGTATAATAAAACTTTCCGAGAGGAGTTCGAAAAGCTATCTTACTTGCGTCATGCTCATACATCCTTATCTAATTGTAGCCGCTATATCCATCCATGAAGGAGAACACGCCGTTTCCGCTGGTGGCATCCGCTAACATGTCGATGTTAGGTAGAGGAAAATCATCTTTGGGACAACATTTGTTCAAGTCTCTGAAATCCACGCAGCACCTGATCTGTCCATTTTTCTCGTGTCTGGACTGCCTCGGAGACTGTTTAACTGGCTTGGATCCAGGTATGACATGTAGATGATGGGTGACCAATTTTTCATCTAAACCTGGCATTTCTTCATACGTCCAAGCGAATATGTTAAGGTACTCTTTGAGAAGTTCCACGAGCTTCGTGCGTTCATCGGTACACAAGGTTGAGCTGGTGGAGATAGGCCTAGGAGATTCCTCATTCCCGATGTTAACGATCTCATCAGTTGTGGAGTTGGTGCAATCTTGCAGCTGTCGTGGAGCATCTAGCACTTCTTCTTGTGGCTCGTCTTTGTTGTAGCATTCCATTGGGCGGAGAGACTGGGTAACAGTCTCCCCTGCTAATTTCTAACAGCGGCGTCGGTACACGGTTTTCCCTTTCTGGTCACGGCTTTCCACAAAAGTTCGTTCCCTCTTATTGTGAGCGTGGGGTTGCGGCTTCACATGATGAAGAAGAATTGGGACGCCTTTTCAGCAAAGATGCATTATGGGGCTTAGTATTCAATGATGCAAGTCGGTCCTCCTCCTGGATTGACGCCTACGTGGGGAGTGGGATGCAATGAACTTTTTCAGATTCTTCGCGCGGAGATTCTCTTGGTTCAAACAATTCCACTCCACATATTGGTGCGTAAGGATACAATGATGCAGGAATACGAATGACTTCTTTAATCAGCATAGTCTTCAGGCAATTGTGATACGTCGAGGGGACGATCTTATTGTCATGAATCCATGGTCTCCCCATTATGATATGGTAGTCCGGCTCCTTTTCTATGACTTCGAATTTCACCTTTGAACGAACGGTCCCTACAGATAAATTCATATTGACATACCCGTACGTGTTGGTTTGGTTTCCTTCAAAGTCTGTCATCGTGGTAGGCTGTCGCACGATCTTGCTTGGGAGAAACTTGTCCGTCCTGAGTGTTTTGATATTAATCACATTCGAAGACGCTCCCGTGTCGATGAGGGCCCTCTTGAACTCAGAATCCTTGATGCGTGCAGTAACGTGTAGAGCCCGGTTGTGACCTTCTTACGCCATCATGTTTTCTTCTATAAATGCAATATTTTTCACAGACATCTCTGGTGTTTTTTAGGCTTCCGGACGAAAAGGAGTTAAATGCACATCCAGGGCTATCTGGTTGATTGCAACAAACATCTTCGGCCGCTGATTCTTCGAGAGGTGTAAAAGTTCGGATAAACTTTTCACTAGAGAAGCCGCTTCTTGATCCACCGGCCCCTGGTTCATAGTGAAGCTATTGACTTGAGGAGGATCATTGCGAGGATCAGTCCCCAGTATAGAAATCTCCATGACAGGAGAACTGCTCATCTCTGATGTCATCTTGATGAGGAGATCGATTATGTCGTTTATTGTTTCTTTGATCAGGTTCATGTCCTTCGTGTGAATCTCCTGCACCCGTGCTAACTCGATCAATGTTGGGATTCTTCCGGTTACACCATCAGATACACCATTGGGAAGAGGGGTATCTTCATTGGAGGAACTTCGACCTGGATTTGAAATTGGTGGGGGAGTCCTAAGACCAACCATTTTGAAATCAGACAAATGGGATTGGGTATTGAAGAAATTGACTTCACAACCGAGAGATTAATCTCCCACTGTGGTCGCCAATTGTTTTGGGGTGAAAACTGTTTCTACTGGTTTTGGTAAATTTGGGTGTGTGTGGATGAGAAAAGAATCTAAACCCTAAACAAATGCACTGCACGGGAGTACTTTAGATTCGAGAGATCAATCTGTACAGTTCTGGCCTAAACCAAGAAATGGTCTCTCCAGACTTGCTTCGGTCACAAAGTGAAGGAGATGGGGTTGATCTTAGGAAGAAGAAGGTGTTGAGATTGTGAAGGTGTTGGTTGTTTATGACTTGTATCAGAATGTTGAACTGGCTTGCATGATGTAAGCTATCAGTTCTGGGTGTTTTCTGGATACGTAGTTAACAACACTTGGTTTTCTGTGCCTGTGTTGGAAATAGGTTAAGGATCTAATTATACAAGTCATTGAGCGCAACCCTCATCCCGTAGGAAGTGGAGAAGGTGAAGTGATGGAGTAGTGGGGTCGTGTACAGATAGTGATTGTCACAGATAGTGAGCGGATCGAGTCGTGGGATCCACCGCAGGAAATAGCATACGGTTCTACCAAGTTAAATAACTAAATTATTTAAAGAATTGATATTCATGAAATATCGTGTACGCTCGATGCATTACATGCATCGAAAACGATAAATATGCATGAAACATCGCTGTTTTAAAGCTTAACTGAATAGGTCACGGATTAAGCGTCTTAAAACGGTAGCATGTCCAACCATCTTTGAGTGATTGTTTGGAGGCCGCATGGGCAAGCCACCATCTGGTCGATCACTCATTGTGGTAGAGTGGCGGACAGTGATCACTGAGGCGCTTCATTGGTCGCCTAACTTTAAATCTAAGTCGTCCGTCCAAGCTGGGAAAATTAGATGGACGAGATGATTTACGGCGCATGTTTGCTGCCGTTGATGGATTTTAGGGTTTTAAAGAGGTGCGCAACATCCCCTCTTTGGATTGATCGAATTCAAGCATGGGCGCTGGATTTGGTGGGACCGACCGGTCATGCGTAGAGACGGCCCATTGATGTGCATGTCTACACCTCTCGGTCCCATGAAGGTTAGATCTAGGCCACTCGATTTGACCGGCAAAGGTGAGTGTCTGTGGTCGGTTTGAGACAGAAATCCATTGCTACAAAGGGTTAAATGCCGCGCGACATGCCATATTTGGGTGCGCGTTTCGAGGCGCCTGGCCATAGTCTGCCTAGGTCGGCTGGTTAAACGCACAGGTGGGCCCATAATGATCGCGTCAACATCCTTGGGACTTCTTGAGTCTATATCTACACCCTCCATTTAGGCCGGCGAAGATGGATGGACGTGATTGAACTACGACAGATGTGCATTGCCGCAAACCCTAATTAGGGTTTTGAAACAGTCATGCACTCGTGACTTTGGCCAAACGATTTGGTGAGGTGTGCTTCTCCTTTGGGAAGACCGATCGTGTGGGGCCAACGTCGGGCTAACGGTGATCATATGTGCATCTTCCTGATGGTCTTAGGTGCGATCTAAGCCATCCAAATACGCTGGCTAAGTTGGATGGTTGTGATCAATTTAAGACACCAGTGGAATTTCCACGACCCTTTAAAGAATCACTCCAGCCATGTTTTGAGCGAACGTTTCATTGCTCCATGGCTTTGCCGTGAGGAAACCGATCGGGCAGGGGAGAAGTGGGCCTACAAACGTATGTGTTAGCGCTTCCCTGATCATTCGCGGGATGATCTGATCCGTCCAACCAGGCTGGAGAAGTTGGACGGTCGTGATGGTTTTAAGACTTCCTTGAACAGTCTTGCTCATTCGAGCATTTCCCAAAGCAACGCGGCCATCCTTCTTCGGAGCGGCATTTGACAGGCGTTGGGAGTGTAGTATGGTGTTAGACCGGATAGGGCATAAACGGGCCCGCCAGTGGTCATCACAGTGATCACCTACTCCTGTCAGGGTTTGGCTAGGCTGGTTAAATCATGCGGCCAACTTGTGTGGCCGTGATCGTTTCTGAGACTTATATGGACAGTCTATATTTCCCTAAATGAATTTAACCGCGTTCAATCGCACAACTTTTAATTAAAAGGTGTGCGAACGCGCTGATATCTTTGTCATAGGGTGGTGTAGCCTATGTGAGTGTTTTCATGCAGGTCTCAATACTGACACTTCGGGAGATTCATGCTACTCTGTTGCGAGCGAACATTTAATCGTCATGTCATGCCAATATTGAGAGTTCACTGGGGAACATAGCATAGGAAAACACTAGGCAGGCCATGCATTAGTGAATAATGCTGGTACAAGATAAAATTTATAGAATATTTGGGATTGTTTCTATATGCACCATTCTGAGTAAATTTTATACACATAAATATATTGAAATTCTCAATACATATATGAGCGAAGAGGCTTAGGCACTCAACTCTTTTTAAATGGCTCCATTTCATTAGTGAATAATGCAACTAGGAGCTTAAATACTTGTTAGGCTCTATACTAGTGAACAATTCATCTAGGATCTTGAGTTTCAATATAATATGAAGAGCGGCATAGGCACTCATCAGATTTTGATATATTCTTCAAATTCCTTGCGGAATATGAACATATCAAGGTCTATTATTTCTGATGTCAGGTCAGGTAGATAGACTTTTATAATTTTATCCATGAACTAAAATCCACCATCAACAGCAGTATGCTCCTGATCTTCTTTTGCGAGGGCGATTTGGTTGTAACCTGAGTAACCATCCATAAAGGACAGTCTCTGGTGTCCTTCGGTTGCATTGACCAGTTGGTCAATATTGGGTAGGGGGGTAGCCATCCTTGGGGCACGCTTTGTTAATATTTCTAAAGTCGATGTAGATGCGTGCGCCTCCGTTCTTCTTAGGTACTATCAACATATTAGATATCCATGTGGGATACATAACTTCTCGTATGAATCCTGCTGCTATGAGATTTTCCAGTTCCTTCTCCATTGTTTCGTGGTAGATATCCGCCACCTTGCGGATACGCTGCTTGAATGGTGCAAATTCTGGTTTGAGACGAAGGTGGTGTGAGACCAGATTCGGGTCAATCCCTGGCATATCTTCCATTGACCATGCGAAGACATCTAAGTATTCACTTAGTAGACTTTGTAGTTGCGTCTCCTCATCCTTTTATAGTAATGTGCCGATGCTGATCATCCTTGGTTTTGCCTCCGTTACGATGTTGATTTCTTTGTTGGCTCTACCGGTGACAGGCTTTTCTTCTTAGGTCGTTAAGGAGCGCTTTTCTGTAATTATTATTTGGCGGAAACGTTGGATCCTGGGGTAGCGGAGGTGCTTGCATCCGGTGCCTAGGAGGCTTCGGGAACCAAGAAGGTTTCATCCTTCACTTCCTTAGTATTTTATTTTCGTCTTTTCGTTTCGTGTTGTTGTGCAGCGACTCTTTCTTCGTTAAGTCTGACCTCCGCCAAGTTACACAGCCTTGCATATGGTTGATCCCCTTTGATTTCTATTTCTCCCATGGGTGTGTGGAAACGGAGATACTGATGATAAGTTGAAGATGTACCTCGTAAGAGATGGAACCATAGCCTTCCCATAATGAAGTTGTATGGAGAAGGTGCATCCACAACACAGAATCTAGTATTTGTCACCAAAGGTGCTGCTCGTACCTGTAAAACAATTTCTCCTCTTGGTCTAGAAACCGCTCCATTGAAAGGATATCTTCGAGTAACTCCTCTTCCCCCCCCCCCCCCTTAGAAAAGGTTATCATGTTGATGTATTTGCTGTCATGTTGTAGCTCCACCCTTTTCTTGGGGGCTATCTCAGTATCAGCAGGTTGCACCTGCACGTACTCCGTGAATTTTCCTTCATTGATGAATCTTTGAATTGTGTTTCGCAGGTGGTAACACGTGTCCGTTGTATGCCCGTAGTACTGATGGTACTCATAATACTCCTTAGCATTATTTGTTTTGTCAGGTTGCTTTCCCCTAGTGTTAGGGTAAGGAAAACCTGGCTTTGCTTCTTCTTTGCTTAAAATATGGGAGAACGTGGTGTTTAGCTTTGTGTAGATTTTATCTACGAACTCTTCTCTGCCTTTTCCCCTACCTTTGCCATCTCCATACTTTGATCTTTTGTCTCGAGAGCTGGTTCTGCCCCCGGCTTCATTTTGTCGTTTAGGTACTTCCGGAATTGGTTCCAGAGAGTTTGTGCGTTGTGTATCCGCTGCTGATTTTGTTTGTACCCTTGGTTTGTCCTTTTGTATCTCCTCGAGCCTGATGTAACGATCCTGAACAACCCGCAACTCCCCTTCGGAATCCAGAGCTCTGTTGTGAAGCTCAATGAAGATATCCGAGGTTCTGTCAAGTCCGTATTTATAGCAGTTAATACTAATTTCTGGATTGACTTTTCCTATTGCTTGACACATCTTTTTCCACCTGTCTGTGTATTGCATCAATGTCTCCATGGGTCTAATGGCTAATGCAAATAGCCTATCTAACCCCGTCTTTGTTGACTTGTTGTACATGTATGTCTTCAAGACCACCGTAGACAATTGTTCAAAATAGTTAATTGAGTTTGCTGGTAAATTGTCATACCATGACAATGCTGATCATGTTAAGCTTGTGGGAAAGTACCTAAAAAGTACTATCTCATCTCTTTGCCAATGGGAAAGGACACGAGTATACTAACGTAAGTGAGCTGCAAGATCTGAGGTACCATTGTACGTCTGAAACGTAGGTACCGGGAATTTCGCAGGGATAGGCTCCCTTAAAATGCGAAAAGACAACGGAGATGTTGTCACTTTCTGGAGTACTTCTTCTAGCCTTGCTCATGCGTGACCAGTTTTCAGTCCTTGTATTTCCTTGCGCATCTTCTCCATTTGCTCCATGACCATATTCACGTTGTGAGCATCTCTAGAAAATGTATCATCATAATAAGACTGAGATGGCTTGTAAGTTGGATCTATCTCATTTGTATCGTGTTGCATTTTCCTTATTCTCCCTGTTGGGTTATCCTTAGCTGGGTTGAGACCCACCCTTCGTCTTCCTGAGATGGCTCCGTTCTCACCCTTTCTCAGAGGCGGGTGAGTTTGAGAACCTTCAATCTGTTTGTCCATCATGTCTTTGAGGTTCTGGTTCTCTTGAGACATGGTGTGCATTGCGTATTCATGCTCCTTGTTACGTAGTAGATGAGCCGCTACCTGCGCTGCTATTTGTTCTTCTTCTTGATTTCCGCCACCCTGAGGAGTGTTGTTCTCCGGGTCCTCAGATCCATCTACGCCTTCTTCTACTATTGGAGCGTCGGGGTCGATCTCTATTGGTGTTAGGTTTCCCAATCCTTTTCTCGTGGGGGTTAAGGTTCTGGGTAACCCTCCGTTTACCGTATGTGTCTTTGTAACATTTGGTCGCTCCGATAACGGCATGTTGTAGATTGGATGTGCTCCCGATGTTTGCCCCATCCCTTCAGCAGGGGTAGGTGGTTTCGTAGCAGCCGTTTTTCTTTCTATCTTTCTTTGTCCATCCACTGATTCATTTCTTTGGTTTGTTCGAGATGTATTTTGAGATCTACCTCTTGTAACAGCAGGTCATGAGCTTGCTGGTACATCACTTGGTTTCTGTATGTCTTCGGATTTCTGCTGCCATGCGAACACAGAAAAGATGGAAATTTTTGCTACTCTCGTGCCTTCGTTAAAAGGTAGCAATTAATGCTCTGACACAAAAGACGGCTAAGCAGCTTTTTCAGAAAAAGTACTTGAATGATGTCTGAAAAGATAGGTTTTGATATCTGACGACATCCTTGGAAAAAACAACCTTAAATGTTGAAAACAAGTAAAAAAGGTTGTCAAATCCCAAAAAAGGAGGGCGCATTAAATGCTTTGTAAGAGATTTTCTCCTCAAACGGTCACTGAGATTCCCTAGTATTCGAAGGTTCTCAGATCTAAAGGAGATTTGGTTGGAAAACGTTACTTTAGTACAAAATAAAAAAATTGAACTTTTTGTGAAAAACGTTTTGGTAAAACTTTGTAGATCTGAAAGGTTGCAAGTCTTTAGAGGCTATGAACTCAAAGAACTCACGTAACTTTTGGATGAACGGGTCACTAGAAAGTGATATCCATACTTGTTGTACTCAGATCTCTTCGTTAATGAAGATAGTGTATTCCGAAAAATTAAAGGATCGAAAAAACTCAAGTTGTTGAGCAAAACCTTCTAGCGCCAAACTGTGACTACTAATTTTCCCATAGTCTACGTAATGTGTACGTCTTTGAGAATCGTATACTAAGTAGTAAAGATACCTTTGTTGAACTGATGATGCTAAGTAAATAAATGGTACTCTAGATCAAAACGAAAACAAAGAATAATAAGTAATTCAAATAAAGTTAAGTTATCATATGACATAAGAGATTATGTGGTTCGACTATTTAGTCTACGTCCACGGGGAAATGAATGATTGCTTGTATTAAGTTTAGGTAGTTATAAGAGATCTTAAATGCTTCCCAAAGTAATAAAGAGAACTCAAATTGTTGTATATACTTAAGTTCTAAACATTAAAGAGGTATAAGCTTAAGACGGATCTTCTTATCTTAAGAATTGAATGCCTTAATTTGTTGGCGAGGCTTGGTATTTATAGCCTCTTCGACTCCAGGTATATCTTTGCTGTCTTGGAGTCCATCGTTATCCTGATATACCTTCCGTACAAATGGTACCTTCGTTCACTGCATGTTTCCTCCAGTCGAACTCTGCCACCTCAACTGAACCACGTTCCTTCGGGAACTTCCCAGCCTCAGTACAGATTATACCTTCGCTCGCCGCTATCTTTCTCCAATCGGGTCCCGCCACATCATCTCTCTCCACGTGCTTGGATTATGCGTGTAGATAAGAGATTTGTGCATTTAATGATGATTAGATTTGTTATCTAACTCTGTCCCTTGACCAGCTGCCTCCCCCTAGGCTAGTCTTTACTTTATCCATCTTGACCGTCGAGACATTTCTTCTTGGGGGAAGATAAAGTAGATCTACGAAGGTATCCTCCGCTGCTCAGGTTCCTTTGTATAACGAGGCCTATATAGTTATCTTGTATGTGACCGCCAAGATCGTGACACGTGCTCCACGGAATATTGGTATTCACATGTAGTTCACATCTTTTGTATGAGCTCGGTCTCGGTGTATGTTATCGGATTCAAATCCTCAATAGCTGCATATTCGCAGTTAGAAACCGGCTTCATATCTGATGTTGTATGAACTTTTGTAGTTCACATCTTTTGTATGAGCTCGGTCTCAGTGTATGTTATCGCATTCAAATCCTCAATAGCTGCATATTCGCAGTCAGAAACCGTCTTGACACAGATGCATCAGATCATTCTTGACAGATTGAAGTTCAAGCAAGATGAAGTTACACTCATCATGATTTGGCATTTGAATCTATAGATTTGCATTTGTAAGCAAGCAATTATAAGATAATTCAAAATTGAGATAAGTGTGTACTTAGCTTTATTCGCGGTCTTTGGAGTTGACGTTGTTCTCAACATTTGGTTGTTTTTGTGCGACTTGCAAACCCGTTATCGTCAGCCTCAAAATTGTAAATACTAAACACAGCTTCGAGAGCCTTAGTTTAATTGAAGATCTTGCTCTGTAAGTTTGTGCCTTCGGAATTTACTGTTAGAAAAAACGCTTTAAAAATACCAATTTTTCCATGGACTATGTTTTGATCCCTAGACCTATTGCCCATTAATTGTTTTTTCATTTGAATAGATAAAACAATAGTCCCACATTGAATAAAATCTAAAGAGTTTTAGACTTAAATACCATAGAATTGACTATAAAGGCATGGCCCTTGGGTCATTAGACTTTTGTGCTTGGAGGGAAGGCCTAGACTAGGGCACGGTTGCCTTTCCCGTACGCGCGGTGCTTCGCACAGAAGCACGCACGCCGCCGCCATCCGTATGGTCGGTCGGGTCGGGTCGGGCTCGGGTTCGGGTGTGGGTGTGGGTTCATTAGATCGTATCTTTTTGCTGAAATTTTTGGTACGTGTTTTCCACACAAGTAGAAGAATCTTTTCTTTGTCTGTACGTGTTTTGTCCTGAATTCTTTGTCTGACGTGTTGTCTTGGCTTCTTTGTTGTACGTGTTTTGTCCTGGCTCTTGTCTGTACGTATTTGGCTTGGCAGCAACACACTGCTCCATGCCTGACAAAACAACTTTTCTTGCACTATCTTTAACCCAACATTACCAGTATTTCTGTCATACGCATGGGTTTGCTTTCTTGTTTGTAACTCACAAACACTATATAAGAGAGTTTGAGCTCAGAAAACACACCACAGAGAAACATCTCTTCTACTCTCCCTCTGTTTTTCTGTAAACATCTCTTCTACTGTTTTAAGTTCTGCCAAGCTCTAAGGGTACCCTCATTGTATGCTACATTGAGGGGTACTAACTGTAGTTGTATCCTGGAGGTGACTCGCCAACTGCTGTAGCATCTCAGAGGAGTGGCAGGCGATATTGCCTTTAGGACAGCGTAGTTACGTGCCTCTACATTTTCTTGCACTCAGCAACATTTTGAGCTAAGTATCTTCTTCTCAGTTACATTATTAGTAATTTCCCCAACAATAAAGGCAATATCCTCTTTACTATATTTTGTAACAACATGGGAAAGAGTACTGTAGACAAACCCCCAAAGTTTAGTGGCAAAGACTTTAAACGATGGCAGTCCAAAATGTTATTCTTCTTAAAAGACCAAAGGCTAGATGAAGTTGCCTTAGAAAGACCCTCAAGAAGGCTTCATGACCGTGGTATGAAGATAGACTGGATAGGTGGACTAGGAAAAATTACATGTGCAAAAACCACATTCTTAACTGTCTGGATGACTCCTTGTACGACTTTTATAATGCAAAAGAGAATTTTACTGCTTTTGATTTATGGGAAGCCCTAGAAGAAAAATATCTTGTGAAGCTGCTGGAAGCAAGAAGTTCTTGGTGGCTAGGTTCCTGGAATATAAGATGACTGATGAAAAGCCTGTTGTAGAACAATTCGTCGAACTCCACTACTCATCAACGAAATTCTTGCTGAAGGATGCATATTGATGAATCTCTACAAGTATCTGCAGTATTGAAAAGCTACCACCCTCATGGAACGAGTACAAGAGGAGGCTGCGACACAAGAATCGCGAAATCACCATGGTGGAGCTGGGGAAAAAGATCCAGGTGGAGGAACTTCTGTGCTACAAGGACAAAGCCTGATGCTGAGCAAAGACATGTCAACAAAGCTCATGTCCTGGACGATAATGCTGCGTCAAAGAAAAGGCAAGGAGAATCCAGCAAAAATGGTAAACGTAACAAACAACGTAACTCCAAAGGTAACCATCTTAAGCCAAAGGGTGGTGTCTCCAAAAACACCATCAAAGGCGACTGCTATAACTGTGGGAAAACTGGTCATATGGCCAAAGACTGTAGGGCACCTAAAAAGACCAAAAATGATCCTAAACAGAAAAATAAGGCAAACGTAGTAGATGATTCTGGATATTTTACTGGCATGGTGTCTGAAGTCAACCTTGTCTCTAATGTGACCAATGTGAGAGACTGGTGGCTTGATTCTGGAGCCACTAGGCATGTCTGTAAGTTCAGAAATGCTTTCTCCTCCTATAACAAAGTAGGAGACGATGAGAAATTGTTTATGGGAAACTCTTCTACCTCTAAAGTGGTAGGAAAAGGCAAGGTTGAATGAAGCTCACTTCAGGAAAAACTCTCGCATTGAATGACGTGTATCACGTCCCGGACATATGCAAGAATCTTATCTCAGAAACCATCTTACTTGGGAAAGGTTTTAAATTTGTAGCTGAGTCTAACAAGTTGTAATCTCTAAAGGTGGTGACTTCGTAGGAAAAGGATATGTCACTGAAACATGATTAAGCTTAGTGTACTTTCTTTGAACTTGAATGATAATGCATCTTCTTCTGCTTATGTTTGTGACTCCTCACATGTTTGGCATGATAGACTAGGACATGTTAATTTCAAATCTATTGAAAGACTTGCTAAATTAGGCTGCATTCCTAAAATAAACTTTGACAAGGTCATAAATGTGAAATTTGTGTTGAATCTAAATATGCTAGAAAACCCTTTAACAAAAAGGTTGAACGTAGTACAACTCCCCTAGAATAATCCACTCGATTTGGGAGATTTGAAATCAACACCAACTAGAGGAGGTAAAAAATGGTACATCACTTTTATAGATGATCACTCAAGATACTGTCAGGTTTATCTTCTTAGAAGTAAAGATGAAGCCTTAGACGCTTTCAAATTATATAAACTTGAAGTAGAAAACCAAAGAGGTGTTACTATTAAAACTCTTAGGTCGGACCGAGGCGGTGAGTATGTGATACCTATAGGAGAATTCTGCAAACTTAATGGCATCATTCATGAAACTACTGCACCTTCTTCACCTGAGTCGAATGGAGTAGCTGAAAGGAAAAACCGAACACTCATAGATATGGTGAACGCTATGTTAGCTAGTTCAGGGCTACCTTCGAACCTGTGGGGGGAAGCAATTCTCTCTGCTTGCTATATCTTGAACCGAGTTCCATTTAAGAAATCCGACAAAACTCCATATGAGTTATGGAAAGGAAGACAACCGTCCTATGCATACTTTAAAGTGTGGGTGTTTGGCCAAGGTGGCCACTCCTCGTTCCAAGAAAACCAAAATAGGACCTAAAACTGTAGATTGTGTTTTCCTAGGATATCCTGAGCACACTAGTGCTTATAGGTTCATGGTAATTGGTGAGAACACCATAATGGAATCCAGAGATGCAGTGTTTTTCGAACACATTTTCCCTTTAGGGTCTGGACCTCATAAAAGGGTCCGCGATGATCTCTCAGATGTTCCTTCGACTAGTCAACCCCCGTCTCTAGATGCTGAAACCGAACCTAGAAGAAGTAAGAGGGTCAGAACCGAGAAAGGTTTCGGTCCAGATTTTGTGACTCTTACGGTAGAGTCTGAACCCCAAACCTATAAGGAAGCTATGACTTCTCCGGAAGCTCCCTTCTGGGAAGAAGCTTCAAATAATGAGTGGGATTCCATTCAACAAAATGAAACTTGGGAGCTTGTAGACTTACCTCCTGGTAGTAAAACCATAGGTTGCAAGTGGGTCTTCAAAAGGAAACTTAGAACAGATGGAACTATAGAAAAACACAAAGCTAGGTTGGTAGCTAAGGGGTACAGACAACAGGAAGGATTAGATTTCTTTGATACCTATTCACCGGTCACTAGAATCACTTCTATCCGGATGCTGATTGCTATTGCTTCTATTTATGATTTGCATATACATCAGATGGATGTTAAAACTGCTTTTTTATATGGTGAATTGAATGAAGAAATTTATATGGACCAACCTGAAGGTTTTGTTGTGAAAGGTTTGAAGATAAAGTATGCAAACTGAAAAAATCTTTGTATGGTTTAAAACAAGCACCTAAACAGTGGCATGAAAAATTTAATCATGTAATGATATCTAATGGCTTCAAGGTTAATGAATCTGATAAATGTGTTTACATTAAATGTGGATGATTCTCATGTTATTGTTGCCTATATGTTGATGATATGCTCATATTAGGTAGTAACCTTGATAGTATTAATACCACTAAAAGCATGCTTAACGAAAACTTTGACATGAAAGACTTAGGCCCTGCTGATGTAATCTTAGGGATGAAAATCAGAAAGATGTCTGATGGATATAGTCTTAGTCAATCTCATTATGTTGAAACTGTGCTTAAGAGATTTAATCATGAAAATGCTAAACCTGCAACTACTCCTTATGATCCCAATTGCAAATTGAAAAAGAACAAGGGTGAGGGTATTTATCAACTTGAGTATTCTCGTGTTATTGGCAGTCTTATGTATTTAATGAACTGTACAAGACCTGATATTGCCTATACTGTGAGTAGATTAAGCAGGTACACTTGCAACCCTGGGCAGGATCACTGGAATGCTCTCTACAGAGTTCTACGGTACCTGAGAGGAACTTCAAACTATTGCTTAAGTTTTGGGAAGTATCCTGCTGTGCTAGAAGGGTATTGTGATGCTAACTGGATATCAGACTCAGATGAGTGCAAATCCACTAGTGGGTACATCTTCACACTTGGTGGTGCGTCTGTGTCATGGAAGTCTACCAAACAGACATGTATAGCCCGATCCACCATGGAGTCTGAGTTTATAGCCTTGGAGAAAGCTGGAGAGGAAGCTGAATGGATACGAGGTTTCCTGGGTGGAATTCCACTCTGGCCCAAGCCTGTGTCTTCGATCGCAATCCACTGTGACAGTCAAGCTGCTATTGGATGCGCAAAGAATAGTGTATACAACGGAAAGTCTATACATCTTCGAAGAAGACACAAGACAGTGAAACAACTACTCTCTACTGGCATCATCTCTATAGACTTTGTAAGGTCTAAAGAGAATATTGCAGATCCTTTGACGAAAGGGTTATCTAGAGAGGTAGTTAGATCCACATCGAAGGGGATGGGACTCAAGCTCATAGAATAAATCGCCATGAAGGACACTCAACCTTGTGAATGGAGCTCCAAGATCAAGGTTCAATGAGATAACTAATTTTTGGTGATGTCGAGAGAAGAGCACTATCTTTGTCCCTCCCTATGGTGTAACCGTATGATAGTGCTGCCTGCATGTTTTAGGATGATCTGTCAAGATCTTAATGAGTTCCATGGCTTTGCTTAAAGCGGAGTGTGGCAGGACACTCTTAATGGACTCACCTATGTGGATGTTGGAAGTGGGGCCGCTTCCTATGAGAATTTGAGCTTTTTCTCTAGAGACATTCATTAAGTCCGGGATTTAGCCCACGGCCAAAACGGGCACAACGGCAAGAGCTTGGCAGCTTTCTTTTTCTTTGAGACATCAAAGTGTGGTTGTTATTTCTGAATTGCACTCACTGTTGACGGTTCAAGACATTGTGTTCACCGAACAACAAGCAGTTCCGGTAACCTCTCACTATGTTAAGGTTCAATCTCTGGGACACCTTAGCCTAATATTGATGTATTATGTTTTCTCGTATTTCGTCGATATGTTTTATCATTCATGTGGGGGATTGTTAGAAAAAACGCTTTAAATTACTACCAATTTTTCCATGGACTATGTTTTGATCCCTAGACCTATTGCCCATTAATTGTTTTTTCTTTTGAATAGATAAAACAATAGTCCCACATTGACTAAAATCTAAAGAGTTTTAGACATAAATACCATAGAATTGGCTATAAGGGCATGGCCCTTGGGTCATTAGACTTTTGTGCTTGGAGGGAAGGCTTAGACTAGGGCAAGGTTGCCTTTCCCGTACGCGCGGTGCTTCGCACAGAAGCACGCACGCCGCCGCCGTCCGTCCGGTCGGGGTCGGGTCGGGTGCGGGTGGGGTGGGGTTCATTAGATCCTATCTTTTTGCTGAAACTTTTGGTACGTGTTTTACACACATGTAGAAGAATCTTCTTCTTTGTCTGCACATGTTTGTCTTGGCTTTCTTGTCTGTACGTGTTTGTCTTGCTTTCCTTGTCTGCACATGTTTGTCCTGGCTTTCTTGTCTGTACGTACTTGTTTTGGGTTTCTTGTCCGTACATGTTTGGCTTGGCTTCTTGACAACACACTGCTCTAATCCTGAAAAAAGCAACACTGTTTTTAACCCAACATTACCAGTATTTCTGTCATACGCATGGTTTGGTTGCATGCATTTTTCCTCTCGTTTGTAACGTCTTAAACACTATATAAGGGAGGAGTCTTGAGCTCATTTGACACACCACAGAGAAACATCTCTTCTACTCTCCCTCTGTTTTTCTGTAAACATCTCTTTTACTGTTTTAAGTTCTGCCAAGCTCTAAGGGTACCCTCATTGTATGCTACATTGAGGGGTACTAACTGTAGTTGTATCCTGGAGGTGACTCGCCAACTGTTGTAGCATCTCAGAGGAGTGGCAGGCGATATTGCCTTTAGGACAGCGTATCGTATACGTGCCTCTACATTTTCTGTGCATCTCCAGCAACATCGGTTTGAGCTAAGTATCTTCTTCGCAGTTACATTATTAGTAATTTACCCAACATTTACTACTGCATGTGGAATTGCCGATGAAGATTTGATGGTGGTAGCGGGTGAAAGATTAGGTTGATAATGGATAAAAGCTTCAGATAATAAAGTGGCGAGAGATGGGAGACGATTGGAGATGCCATTTAGTTGAATGCAGTTTTGTGATGCGACTTTAGTCTAGTTGTTTTTGTTGAAGTCTCGTGTGTTGTCGGCTATGTGTGCTTTTCTTGGGGTCTTCGGATCTTAGATTTGTTCATGTTGTTGTCCAATTTTCGCTCTAAACAGGTGCTCCACTACCCCCGTAAAAAATACTGTAAACGCTTTAATATATATCATCGGTCGAAGTTGCGGCGGTAACTAGGGATTGCAGTCGAGAAGAGTAGGAGCATGGGTTGTTCTCTAGAAGGTGACGTGATTCTGTTGTTGTTTGTCATCATCGGTAATTTATTAAGAGTGAAGGTTCGAGCATTGGCCTATCATGGTGTTGCTGGCACCGATGTTGGCAGTGATAACGAGTTGGAGCTGTAAGAAAATATGGAGAACCCGAGTAAGCTACTACTGCCATTCATATTGGTGTCATCAGGGTTGTCTTTCACGGATTCCATGTTCATCATTTCCATCCTCTTCTTTTCCGTTTCAAGCTTCAATGTTGGTGCAACAAAGTAAGGGTGGGAAACAGTTGAAGGGCTATCTTCCGTAAACTTCTTGCAAACAGTTGCTTTCTGGAAACAGGCTTAATCTTTCATTTGCAACTTTAAATCTTGCAGGAAATGGATCGATTATAAGTGACGATGGGAACTCCTGCCCTTCCGATCATTTCGGTAATTATAACCACAAGCGGGTACACAGTAGAGCTGCTGGCATTGGCTTGGCGGCAGGATTAATTTTACATCGTAGACGAAGGTTGGCGGAACTATATATGCATACTGTTGCATCCATGAAGCAGGCATATACTAGCTGGCATGGAAATGTATCTGATCCTGATGAAGCTTAAGTGTTCTCTCTTGAATCGAGGACTTTCATTTGTTTTGCCTCCTCCTACTTTCCATTGTGGAAGCACTATCTATTCTTTCAGTACTCTGGCTATTCACCACTGGATCATGACCGGATGCAAACTATCCAAAAACGAAAGAATTAAAATTAGTCAGCTGATATTGAAGTTACGTAAGCATCAATTTTGCACATGATGATCCCCTTTTGAAAACAAAAACATTTTTTCTCAAAATTCGTTTGTTAAGGTCAATCGATTAGCACAACAAACTTATCTGATTTTATGATGCATCTTCGGGTTTGGTATTGATGACTTCGGCTGTTGATGGTCGGGGTAGTGGTGGCTTCAGATGACGGTGCTGCTATTTAGTTGGAGGCAGTTTTGTGATGTTTTCCGATCCGAAGGTTCTATTAGGTTGGAGACTTGGATAAAAATTACTTGGAGAAGCATGAATATTTCCATATCTTATGTACTTTTGGATGCGGTTGCACTATTTCTTAGTGGCTTCGTGTATGGTAGCATTTCCGAAGACAACAAATCCATTTTTCGTGGTGTCTTCGATATTTTGTCACCCGAGGTTGCTATCAACTCGAGTTTGCTATCACATTGAAGATCTGGACAAAAATAAAGAGAATGGGTAAGGTTTATTTGATGTTTTGATACGGATGCATGATTTTCTGGAGTGTTTTATGACACGATATTGTGATGGACCCGAATTCATGATTCTGGGTTTATGTATTGGCACTAAGGATCATCCCCAGTGAAGTCGCCAAATATAAACACCTTTAAATTATCATAGGGTAATGAGGAGACTAATCCCAATACACAATACAATCATATGGAGAGCTCTTTCTCTCTCTCCTAAGATATTCTATCAGCTCTACCTTTCTCATATTGGACAACCTCCTTTTATGGGAAAAGTTGGCTTAGTGTTGACCTTAAGTGGACAACCTCCTTACAATATGAGCTTTACTATATAACAACAACCATTTACTAAGGGAGCATCACCTTTGTGACCACGTCATAGTCAATGGTGGCTTCGGTTGGTCATTACCCGAAGCCCTCATTCTCATGTCTTCAGCTCTAGACAAATCCATGTGTTTACAGGGAGTATCAAACTTGCTCCCCACATTGCTAATGCTCATGGGATAAAACTCGGATAAAGAGGTAGAGTTGATGCAGATTCTGCTAAGAAGGGAAATGATAAAGGCGGAGTAGTTGCAAAGGATTCTTCTGGCATTATTGGAGTGAGTTCGTACAGTCGAAGCTGCTCTGAGTTTTGCTTGAACTTTATTTGGTTTCTCACTGTAACATAGAGTGACTCTCTTTTACAAAGTCATCAAAGCGTGGTCGGGGGTCATTCCGGAACAGAGGGGAAGCAACAGCGGCATCGGACTATCAAGGAGGTAATGGATTGGCCACGTTGTACTTGTATTTTTTTGTTTGTTTTGTTGTTTCTCTTTTCTTCTTTTTTTTTGCACGTGGTTTTCATAAAGTGATTGTAGATTTTGTCGGCACGTTATCCTCATCAATTCAATTCTCTGGAAACTTATAAATACGCCTTCTTGTTTGTTGTATATGGTGGATTTTCGACAAGGGTTAAAATCGTAAAATCATAATTATACATGTTCCTGATCCAGCAATCAGATGAGTATTGAGGTTCATGTCTCTCATTGAAGCATGAAAGCTCATGCCATGAAATCTCTGATTGAGAATACTATATCTCAGAGTATATGTAGATATGTAGTCTCTCAGCTGAGGCAACGGCACATCTCATGAATACTGAGCAATTTCAGTAATTATTTCTATATAGAATCGAAAGATTGGACGGCTCCTAGACAGCTTTCCTGCTAGTATAGAGCAATAACGTCTTCAGGATGCAACAAGGTTTTCCCTGACTATATAAAGGAGATATGACGTTTCAACAAGCTCATATTTCTCAATTCTTAGATAATTAATGCTCCTAGACAGCATGCCTGCTAGTATAGAGCCATCAATTAATTATCTATAATCATTAACTGAATATTCAGCAATATTCTACGATTCTTCGTAATATTTCGTCACTTAAATTTGAGGTTCTTCCCAGCATAATTCCACGGGTTAGTGATAAATATTCAATGTGCGGGTATTTGAGCGGCTATCGAGTAAGCCCTGACTAAAACGGTGCAAGTGTACTCAGCAATAATGCACAAACGAGCACCTGAATGCACAAACGAGCATTCCAAAACACAAAGGAACGATGAACCTATGCAAAATGGGATGAAAAATAATAATAATAAAATATTGGCAAAGGCGCTAGGGGACTGGGCTCACCGGCCGGCCTGTCACGCTGTGGCCAGTCCCACGCCTAATTTCATATTTTATCATGTTTTTTATTTTTCCCTGATCTCATGAAAGTCTTTTCATTTGAGCAAATCTCCTTCGTCTTAAGGAAACTCCTTAATCTCATGGTGTTTCCTCATGTCAAAGAAATAATAAAAATAAGGAAAGGAGTCATGGGACCAAGCTTGCTAGCCAGCCGGCCATGCCCTAGCCGTGGCCAGTCCCACACTTCATGGTTCCTTATTATTTTATTATTTCCCTCATCTCATGAAAATTCCCTGATTTAATGATATTTTCCTAAACTCATGAAAATTATGTAAAATTAGGGAGAAAACGCACGGGACCGGGCTCATTGGTCGGCCGGTCATGCCCTAGCCGCGGCCGGTCCCACACGCTCTTGTCTCATTATTTTAATATTATTTGTATCCCTCATCCCATAGAAACTCCTTCACTTCAAGGAAACTCCCTAGTTTCAGCAAACTCTTTGAATTCATGAAATTTCCCTCAAGTCATGAAAATAATATAAAATTAGGGAAACTCGTGGGACCGGGCCCTACCCGGCCGTTATGCCCTAGCTGGTCCCACACGCCTCTTATTTTATTACTATTATTTTTATGTTTCCCACATCTCATGGAAACTCATTGGTTTCAACAAATTCTTTGGTTTCAACAAACTCCTTGATTTTATGATATTTCCCTAAAATCATGAAAAATTTTAGGTATAGTGCCTTGGGACCGGGCTCTTTGGCCGGCCGGCCATGCCTTGGCCATAGCCGGTCCTACACTTCATGATTCCTTCATTATTTTTTATTCCTTCATCTCATGAAGTTTTCCTGGTTTCAGCAAAAATCTCTGATTTCTTCATATTTTCTCAAAATGTTTCTCAAACGCACACCGGAAAATATCGAAACTCTCAGGACTGAGACGCAGACATTATGGTGACACGGGAATGTATCCTTGATCTACCAAGGCTGGCTCTGAGGCTTGCAAAGAGCCGGTCCCACGTGTTTTAACAATTTTGACCTAATTTGCTCAATTGCTCATATTGGGTCCAAACTCTTCTCAAACAACTTGGAGTTTGATCAAACGACCATCAACTGGTCTCATGACCACCAAGGGCTGGTCTCATGCCCCTTTGGACGGTCCCTCATCTCTCCATAATCAGGTTTTACTATCTGACGCTCACACGAGCACTATTTTAATAAAGGATTAAACCAGCATTTAATCATCTTTTCACCAACTGGTCTTCAGGAGACTTTGGTATTTTGCTCATCTTGAGCGTTTGGGTGTTACATGGTCAACTCGTCATCCCATGTACCCGGTCCCTCCTTCACTGTGGTTGACTTTCAATAAATCATCAATTGATCAAAATTAGGGTTTCGAATCCAGAGCTCTGCAAAAACATAATTTTGAGCAGATTCAAACATTAATAATTTTATGATGATCCCGTGATCAACACTTTAATAATTATGCTCGGCCTAGATGCCAGTATCTTAAATTAATATTTTATTTTATCTGGTCCTAACACCAACAGTTCATCAAACGAGCAACACTTGCTCATACGAGCAATATTTGCTCAAAACTAAGGATTATTGGTTCAACTATCAATATTCAACGATTCAGCAACATTTTCTCACCTTAAGTTATCAACATTTATTCGACAATATACTTTTGTCTCAGCAGGCATGTTCAAATCACGAGTCTCAGAACATTTGCAAATCACGTTCGACTCAGCAATACAAGGACTCATCGTCCCATAAAGTCAGCAACTGACTCCACAATCACGATATGTCAATCGTGTCACATGGGGGATATTAACTAGGGGTTTGGTCTGGCGGTCTACGGAACATGTGTTCATACACACGATGAGAATGTGAGCAAGTCGTGCAATCAGTTGGAGGATTTGGCAAAGTAGTGGGTGGAAAATTAACCAAGTCTCCGCACGATGAGCAACTAGTTTTGACATGGTTCCTCACTTCCCCACTCTTTGACTCCAGCAACTGTCACACTTCATGGGATAAAGTTGTTTACAATTCTGGCAATATAAATAATTCTCTGAATCATGATTGAAAAGAAAAGAATTTTTCGACAAGTTCACCGAGACAATCTTTCGTCTACACGAACTCATCGTCTAAGCAATTACTCTCAACAGAGCAAATTCAATCAATCAGAACTTATTTTATTTCTTCACGCAGAATACCTAACACACCTACAATCTTTGATCACCATTGATTTCACACATTTCTCAGCTTCCCTCCTACAGATCGACCCATCCTTTCTTGTGACCGAATTAACTCTAGAACGACCATTGTCTTGGTTTAGGACGGAGTCCTACAGATTGATCTCTCGAACTTAAAGCACTCCCTTCTTGTAGTGCATCTGTGTGAAGTTGAGCATTTGCTCGGTTTAAGGAGTCTCCTCCGTACGGTCGTCTCCTCAATTTCGTAAAAACCAGCAAATCGTTTTCCCCATCTACAGATTGGCGACCACAGTGGGAGGTTAATCTCTCGGTTTTAATATCAAACTTGCATAAGATGGTTGGGCTTAGGATTAATTCAACTACTCCAAACTCAATACAAAATCCTTCAAATGACAACGCTCCTCCTTCTAACGCTACATCTGACAGCACGGAAGGCGGAGAAATCCCGACCCTGACTGAGTTGGTGCGAGTCTTGGAGATCCACACCAGGAACATGGATCTGATGAAAATACAATGAACCGCATACTCGATTTTCTCATCAAACTGACATCCGAGTTAGGCAGTATCTCCGCTTCAGAAGTCCCAGCACTGGGGACTGACTCGTCACATGGTGACCCTCAAACCAACAGTTTCACTACTTATGAGAAGCCGGTGGACCAGGAGGTTGCACAGTTGGTCGAAAACTTGTGTGAGCTCTTACACTTTTCCAGAGAACAGTGTACAGACACGTTTGACGCACTCAACCGGATATCATCTGATGTGCAAGTAGCTTTGTTGTCTCCAGCAGTCGAAGAAATGTCCATGATGTTTGAGCACTCGATCAACAATATCACCTTTGGAGAAGAAGACCGCATGGAAGATGAAGGCCATAACTGCGCCTTGTACGTGACAAGTTTTATCAAAGACTCTGAATTCAAGAGGGCTCTCGTTGATACAGGCGCTTCTACAAATATTATTACCATGAAGACTCTCAAAGCAGCCAAATTCCCACAGAGTAAAATTGTTCGCCATCCCATCTTGATGACGGGCTTTGAAGGAAGTCAGATCCATACATATGGATATTCATACATAGACCTAAGGGTAGGGCCTATTCAATCAAAGGCCAAATTTCACGTGATCGAGCAGAACCTGATTACCACATGATACTTGGAAGATCGTGGCTCCATGACAATAAAGTGGTTCCTTCAACATATCATCAATGCATGAAAGCTCTGCTCAATAACAAGATTATTCTTATTACGGCTTCATCATCTCCTTACGCCCCGGTCTATGACGCTGAATTCCTTGAATCTCAGAAGGACATCCCTGAACCTCCCAGGAAGATCTACAGTACTCCACTCCCGAATTGGGAATCCATTGAGAAAGATGCTGACAAACCATCGTCTTCAGGTACTAAACCGATTAAGTCATTTGCTACACCAGTCAAGCGTCGTAAAGATCAGGCTATAACGCCAAGATCCAACTTCATAGCCATTCATGATGCAGAGGGGAGGGTCACGTACCGCCGGCGCAAAGATTAGCAATTAACAGGGGAGAACAATGAAAATTCTCCCCTCCCTGAAGAATCATATCAGAGTGAACAATCACCTGCTGAAGAGATTCAAGATGCACCACGATAATTGCAAGATGGCACTGATTCTACTACTGATGACCTCGAAACGATCAACATCAGGACGGAGGATGATCCAAGGCCAATCTTGATTAGTTATGCATTATCACCGGAAGAGCGGGCGGGACTGATAAGTCTGTTGAAAGAATATCAGGATATCTTTGCTTGGACATACGAAGAGATGCCTAGTCTTGACGAAAAATTGGTCACTCATCATTTGCACATCACTACTGCTCCAAAGCTGTCAAACAGTCGCCTAGGCAGTTCAGACACAAAGTTGAGGAGAAAATCAAAGTCGAAATGCAGAAACTGCTAGCGGCAGGGTTCATCAAGCCCATTCAACATCAAACATGGTTGGCAAATGTTGTTCCTGTCAAGAAGAAAAATGGTCAAATCAGACGCTGTGTTGATTTCAGGAACCTCAATAAATGTTTTCCAAAAGATGATTTTCCTCTACCCAACATTGACATGCTCGTTGATGCAACCAGTGGTCACGGTATATTCTCATTCATGGATGGTTACAGCGGATACAACCAGATCAAGATGTACGAACATGATGCCAACAAAACTGCATTTCGTACTCCCGTTGGGAATTTTCATTACACTGTGATGCTCTTTGGATTAAAAAACGCAGGTGCTACTTATCAACGGGCTATGACTTCCATAGTCCACGACATGATGCACAAGAAAGTGGAAGACTATGTTGATGATGTGGTGGTAAAGTCGAAGACTCGATCATCCCACTTAGAAGTTCTGAGACAAGTTTTTGAAAGATGCAGGGAATACAAGTTAAAGATGAATCCTCTGAAATGTTCCTTTGGTGTCTCCTCCGGAAAGTTTCTAGGATTCCTGGTCACTGCAGAAGGAATCAAAGTCGATCCAGACAAAACGAAATCCATTACTACCATGCCTCCTCCACGCACTGTGAAAGAACTCCAGAGTTTTATGGGAAAGGTAAATTATATTCGACGCTTAATCCATGGACTGGCTCAACTCATTGCTTCGTTCACCCCTCTGTTGAATAAAGGAGCGAATTTTACATGGACAACTGTCTCCGCACGATGAGCAACTGGTTTTGACACGATTTCCCACTTCCCCACTCTTTGACTCCAGCAACTGTCACACTTCATGGGATCAAGGTATTTACAATTCTGGAAATATAAATAAGTCTCTGAATCATGATTGAAAAGACAAGAATTTCTCGATAAGTTCACACAGACAATCTTTCGTCTACACGAACTCATCGTCTGAGCAATTACTCTCAACAAAGCAAATTCAATCAATCAGAACTTATTTTATTTCTTCACGCAGAATACCCAATACACCTACAATCTTTGATCACCATTGATTTCACACATTTCTCAGCTTCCATCCTACAGATCGACCCATCCTTTCTTGTGACCGAATTGACTCTGGAACGGCCATTGTTTTGGTTTAGGCCGGAGTCCTACAGATTTATCTCTCGAACTTAAAGCACTCCCTTCTTGCAGTGCATCTGTGTGAGGTTGAGCATTTGCTCGGTTCAAGGAGTCTCCTCCGCACAGTCGTCTCCTCAATTCCGTAAAAACCAGCAAATCGTTTTTCCCCATCTACATTTGCTCATAGTGTTTTCATTTGTGCGGAGCTTCTCTTTCTTCTGATTCTTCTAATAGGTGGAGCACTCAGTCCCCAGAATTCATTCTCTGGTGTAGATACCCAGGTATGTTATTTTTCTTGTCTTAGTTTTATTTCGATATGCACTTCTGGTATTTATCTGAATGTTGTAGTTTTAAGTTTACAATATCTTTGTAGGACATTGGCATGGCATGCGTTGTTCATCCCGGAGAGAAAACCAACCCGAAAAATGCGGAGACATCCAGGAGGACATGGTGGTTCCGGCTGGAGATATCCGATGTGGTGGTTCCTGTTGCCATTGGCAGTCCTGGCTCTTTGGTTGGCAAGGAAACTTGGTTTGATTTTAAAGGAAATGTGGCTCCTGTGGCAACCACTTATTCTCATTTCGTACTAGTATACAACTTTCATGTTGCTCCAGATTTGAGAGATTACTATAAGGCTATTGTGGAAGAGCATAGTCATGTGGCGACAACCCTAGTCCTTAATGATCGCAATAGCTTAATCTCCAGTGTGTCCGATTTGATTGCCGTTGCAAAGGTGATGGCCGAAGTTGGTGATGGATGTCCTTCCGAAGAAACTCTTGAGACATGGAGGAGTAGTTTTGTTCTGCCGCACCTATTGAACTTTAACATAGGATGGATTGAGGAATTATTCACGAGTATGGAGGAGAAAAGGTGGTCTCGTCGTCTGGTCTTACCAGTAGAGATTGTTGATTTAGAATAAAAGATTCAATCGGAGGCGTAGAAGCTGAAAGAGCAACGAAAAGAGAAAATTCGTCTAGCTGCCGAGGCGTCTAAAATTGCTGCAGATGTTGCGGAGACTACAATGAGTCTAAAATCGAAGCAAACGGAGTTGGCTGATAAGAAACTCGAGATGGCGAGTTTTTCCTAGATTTTCTTATTGCAAGCTTGTGTCATTGTTTCTTCTCTTCTTCTGTTGTATTTTCGTGTTTGAATTTGGGAGAACAGATTTGTTATGTCTTACTTATTGGATATTTGTGTCATCCTAGGATTGTGAATCCCAAAGTTATGGATGTGTTGGTTAGTTTGTCATCATTTTCCATACTTGTTTAGCTACCTTCCTTGATTTCCTTTGTGGGGCGCAGGTATGTCAACCCGTGTTCGGTTGGTCTTTGAGATATCAATGCTTTCGAAATTGATCACTGTGTTGCAAATAGACTTGGATCATTCCGAGCTTGTTGCAGCTGAAAATCATGAGTCAATCATGTGTTCGGAAAAGTTCATGACGAAGGCATGACGAACAAAGACATTTAGAGAATTAGAAATTGATACTCTCCGCTTTATGCAGAAGTCACCGTGAACAAGGGTTTCTTTCCTCATTCAAGATATTAATTCCGTTGTCCATTATTCGGGAAGAATTGGCCTTGTATGCCTAGTTTTCGGCGTAGATATGTCATTTTCATTTTTGTTGATGTTGATGTTATCCTTTCGTTTTTCGGATTGTCTTTGTGTAATGCTTATACTGACTGGGTCTCAAAACCCACAGTTATTGGAAAGAATCATGTTTTAGAGGCCCCGGGGCTTACACCCTTTTGAAACTCTGTTCACATTCGATGTTGTATAAACTTTGTAGTTAACATCTTTTGTGTGATTTAGGTGTTAGTATATATTGTTGAATTCAGGTCCTTCTTATTTCCAAGTTTAGCCTCAAGGCTTGCACCCTTCTTAGACCCAAGTCATACCCGATGTTATATAAACGTTGTAGTTTGCATCTTTTGTATGAACTGGGTCTTGGTGTATATAGTTGGATCCAAATCTCCCCCACATCGGATTGTATAGGATAAGACTTGTCCATTCGAGTGGGTTCTATACCCTACTTGGTATTTTAATATACCTTTGAAAGGGTATTAGCTTGGTATCCTTTTTTGGAAAAGAGGCAATTAGAGAAAATAAAGTATGGTTTGTTGTTTTTTTTTTTTTGTTAGAAAAAATAAGCCTTTTATTGATTTGCATTGTTGCGTACATGAGTTGGCATCGTCGTTTGTTTGTTCTTGAGTACTCATGTAAACCCCATGCGGTTTCCCTCCTCATCGGTGTATAGCTCTGGAGGTCTTATTGAAGGTTGTTCCAAATGCTTTGAACTCTTGATGTTTAACGTTGGTAAGTGTATCCTCCATCCGGACGTGTAATCTTCCGAAACTGCCTTCGCTCTTCCTTGTGGACTTGCTGAAGTGTTTTCATTTTGATTGGCATATGTGTTCTCCCAATCGGGGATTAGAGTTGAGTGGATGTGGGTGACTATTTCACTTGGTTCACTAAGCCCATTGTAGAAGGCTGCTTCAGCCAGATGCGCTTCCTCAATGGTGAAGGGGTCAATCGAAGCTGGCACACGTTTCTGCCTTCCCTTTAAGATAAACTTGATGCATTGGTGGTAAGTGGACGTCACGATCCCATGCTCATGTATCCATGGTCTTCTTAAAAGCAAATTGTAAGTCGGGTGCACGTCCATAACATAAAATGGTTCACTAGCTCGGATAGGGCCCACTTGAACTTCCAGTTTGATGGTTCCTATTATTTGTTTTGTGAGTCCTCCAAAACCTTGAATCTTAGTAGAAAATTTGTTGATGTCCTCTTATTTAATTCCGATACTCTCTGCAACATGTAGTGGGATCAAATTGAGTGACGCCCCGGTGTCCACAAAGGCTCTTTTGGACTTATGCTTTCATATCCCTGCAACGACATATAAGGGTCGCGTATTATCACAATCAACTGTTCGATCTTTTACCGAAAAGGTGATGACATCTGTGGGCAGCGAGTATTTGCGATCTAAATATTGTTGTACTCCTTGATTTGCTGCGATTTTGGTGAGTATAACCGCGGAAATTTGGCGCTGCTCAGCTATGAAATTTAATGTATCAAAGAAGTTTGTGAAAAGTGGTTTTTGTGCTACCATGGATACAATGTATTCATAATTGTCTGCTTCCGAGACGATACATACTTCTTCATTCGTGTCTTTGGTATCTTCGTGGGTGAACATGAATACCTGGCGTGGAAGTGGGTCCTTTTGTCTTAGATTTTGATATGTAGATCAAATCTAAGATGAATATCATTGATTACAAAAACATTATTAAGATTAAATCAATGATATACATAAATTAATCATAAAGAAATTAACCTACATACCAAAATCAAATGGAGGAGACAGGTATTAAAGTGGTTCGGCATTAATGGCCTACGTCCACTGACAAATCCCGTAGGGTGAAATATTATTGATCTTCAGATGATTTCTCTGAGATACCTTACATTTACATTGTAATTCCTATTTATATGAGTAATAGGATAAACAAGAATGAGTAAACCTAGAACAGATTTATTGTGTTGACTAGGTGAAGCTTATCTAGAGATTTACACGCTAGATTTGTTACCGACTTGGTCTTCTTTTGTTACCCACTTGGTCTTCTTATGTGCACATACCTTGACTCCAGTATCCTAACTTGCCATATATTCCAACACCCCCCCTCAAGTTGGACACGGAGGGAACTGAAGTATGCAACTTGAAAATAAACCTTGTAACCAAACTTTGTATAATGTACTTCGACCATGGCATATGATCTTCATTCACGGACCTTGCTATGATCTTCATTCACGAACCTTGGGCTTTCTTAAAGCCTGCAATTTGATTATTTTTTTTTTGTTTTCTTCAATATCTTCTTCCACAGGAGTTCATGAAAAGCCTTACGAAAGATACGAGAAGGTAGGACAGATTGAAATTAAATATTTCATGATAAGAAAATTTTGGAATGAGTCAAATCTCCCGTGATGTGGGAAATATTTTAGAAAATAAACGGCTATTAATGCCAAATCGACCAAACATCTGGACTTGCCTAATAAGCACCAGAGAAGGGTAAGACAATTGTAAATGGGTTTGACTGAATAAGTAAACAAATCCCAAAATTTTGTTTTCATCTTACCCTAACATACGTAAGAGACCTCATTCCTTTTGAATAAGGTTTGCTGTGATTATGGGATCAACCATGAGAAACTACTTGTGATTGTAGTGGAAAAGACGAGAGATTATACCAACAAGAATGATAAACAATTATTGGAATAAAAACGGTTTGGATGAGATGCAAAACAGATTTTGATAAAAAAAAAAGATTTGATCAAGGACACAAAAAATCCGATCTGATTATATCTCATGGACAAAAAAGATTCAGTGACCAGAAAGGGGAAGATGGATTTGATTTACATCATAATCAGACTTTAAATAATCAATGTTTAGGATATTTGACTAAACATGAGAGATATATTGGGTGGACTATAGAAAATATGGAAAATATTTTCAGATAAATATTAGATCACCAAAATATTATGATTTTGGGAATGAATTAATCAAATAATCAATGTTTAGGATATTGAGTTTGGTTATGTCGAGAGAGAACAACAGTTTAGAGTTGTTGTTTAATATATACCAAACCCATTTTCAATATGATTTCGCTGATCAAGTGACTGAAGATCAGTACTATATCTTTGATTTAGGTAGGTAAATAAAAGAGATTAGAGCAGTACTAGAAGGCGATGACTGCGGATTAAACAAGATATACTATGTTGACATACTTTCTCATAAATAAAGCAACATATTCCGGAGAAAGAATATATTAGATATACTCTTGAAATATATTTTGAACAAAAATGGAAACAGAGATTTCCTGGAATAGAAAGATATGCGAAGATTTTAGATCTTTAAATCTAAAGAAAATGAAAGTTATTTTATAAGGAAACAAAAAATAACTTCGTTGATTTTGAAAAATGGATGATTATTGTTTAGTTGCACAAAGTGCAACCCAAGGACAAATAATAGGGATCTTGCGGTGAACAATGGCAAGAATATTGATATTCAGAAATTCCTATTTTTTTGGAATTGAAAATGTTAATTATTTCCGGAACTTTCAAAAGGAAATAACACCATTGACTTTCATGAAGAAAATCATGAATAGTGGTATCATGCGAGAGTATCACGCAGTGAAAAATAACAAGAAATATAATTGATAATGAAGACAGAGTTGCCAGAAACCAGTTAAGTGGTGAAGCAAACTATACGTCTGTTTATATGAAAGAATGATTTTAGTTTTGGATGATCGACTAAAATCAAAAAAAAAAAAAAAAAACTTTGTAGTGTTAGGAAATCCACACAAAGTGACAGAACTTAAGCAAAAAATATTGAAAAACTCCATCAAAGAATAGAGAAGCGGCAGCGATTGGATCGAGAGCATTTCTGCTCTGATACCATCTTAGATTTTGATATGTAGATCAAATCTAAGATGAATATCATTGATTACAAAAACATTATTAAGATTAAATCAATGATATACATAAATTAATCATAAAGAAATTAACCTACATACCAAAATCAAATGGAGGAGACAGGTATTAAAGTGGTTCGGCATTAATGGCCTACGTCCACTGACAAACCCCGTAGGGTGAAATATTATTGATCTTCAGATGATTTCTCTGAGATACCTTACATTTACATTGTAATTCCTATTTATATGAGTAATAGGATAAACAAGAATGAGTAAACCTAGAACAAACTTATTGTGTTGACTAGGTGAAGCTTATCTAGAGATTTACATGCTAGATTTGTTACCGACTTGGTCTTCTTTTGTTACCCACTTGGTCTTCTTATGTGCACATACCTTGACTCCAGTATCCTAACTTGCCATATATTCCAACATTTTGGATGTGAGTATCTCCACCGAAATCGATCTCTTCTCTCTTCTGCCTGTTGTGTATTTTCCATTTAAATGTTCGACAATCCCTGCTGCATGCTCGATCTTCTTGTGGAAATGGCAATATCTTTAACACCCCGATTTTTTGGGCCCGAATGGTGCCCGAATCTATTGCACGAAACGCTATGTCAATATCATAGCCAAAGCCCGGCTACTAAGCCCAAGCTCATTGAATAATTTATTTGGATTAATTTAATTTATGTTCACTTACCAATTTTGTCGCAGTGGAATACTGAGAAAATTATTTAGGAAAATATAACCGTTGATTTAACCCAATTTAAATACACCGGAAACAAAACACAATTTTGTTTTCAAATAAAAAATACTACCACGGTTCAAAACTTAAGACTTAATTAATAAGCAATGATTTCAACACCAAATTGTAAAACTGAAAACAAAGGTAGACTCCTCCAATTTTATAGGCTTCGTACAAGCTCCAAAAGTTATTATAATTATACGGATAACATATTAATTAAAAATATCATTAGGTATTAATTTCCAGAATTTTAAATTAAGTTTAGTAACCTAAGACCACGGTCAAACAAGTAGTTGATCAGCACTGCAGAAAATCAAAACGGTGACATTGTGTTTCATAAAAATTATATAAAATCACATACAACTCAAAATTAAATGAGGATTGTCATTTTAAAAGGGCAAAAGATATATGTTGATTTCCTCATGAGACACTATGATCTAAAAACCAGTGGGTCCTAGTTTTAGAATAGGATATTCACGAAACATTTTCAATTGTCAAATAATTTCTGAATTTAACACTTGTATCAAGAATTATTTTGAAAATATGTATACAACTCAGAAAATTCTATACTTTTCACAAGATGTCCCTTAAGATGTTTTAAAATTATTACAAAAATAATCATACCAAAACTCATAATAAATTTTAAATGATAAACAGTCAACTCGATATCATACAATATTTTACGGCTTTGAAACTAAGGTTAATTAAATCTTAAAATAAAATTTTAGGGATACACGATAACTTTAAACATGAAATATAATTAATATTTATATTCACTCAAATTTATAGAACAACACCGATCTTGTTATGATAATAAGTGTTGAACCGACATGCGGCACGACCGGAGTTCATCAAATAATTCACTGAATAAAACATGGTCAAAACCATTGTAGCCAACCTTACCTGATAAACTTTTAAAATCATAAAAATATTGTTCGCCCTCCGGGAACCTGTTTAAAATCAACATCAAACTCGCTCGCCCAAGGGAGCCTGTTAGACACAAAAATCCGCTCGTCCCAAGGGAGCCCGTTAAACACAAAAATCCGCTGGCCCCAAAGGAGCTTCATGGGTTTAGCAATCAAATAAGAGGCAACCATCAACTCCTAATGAGTCCCACGTTGTCCCAAGAATATCTCGTATCCCGTTAAAAGGCAAGTCCTTTGGGAAGCAACCATAAAATCCCAAAGATCGTAATCTATCAAGTATATACATACATCTCAAAACTTCAATATCATTATAAAATCAATAAATATGATACTATCAATCACACATCATGGTAATAATTAAAACTAATAATTATGAATTTAAATAATTTTAATTCAATAAAAAAGCAAAACAAGATTTAATTAGTGTTGCGACTACCTCAATCGCAATTCAAAGAGGTTACGAACAATACAGGGAATCAACACCGCAATCACATCTCCCACGTCTGCCTAATCCAGCTCTAGATTTATTCTCTATCTAAGTTTAGGAAAGAAAAAGATGTATGCCCACAACAAAACCACCAAGCTTTATTTTCTCTACCTTGTGTTTATCTTCTCTCGACCGCTTCTCCGGGTATTCTGTTTTCTTCTCCCATTTGATATACTTTGGTCACGTATCTGTAGGATTTCCACCCCCTCCTCCGCCAAACTAAAGCTCGACCTAAATATTTCTTCCTTACTTGGTCGACATCCTAAGGACCAGGCCCATTTGGATTTACAATGGGTCCAATTAAAACCATCTAAAATAGTCAATGCATAGCAGGTCTGACTCCATTTGACTCCAAAGAAAGGAAAAAGACCATGTAAAGTCTAAAAAACCATGCATGCTTTGTTGTAATCTGCTATTGTCGTGAGTAAAAAAAATTCATAAATTGATTTCACACATCGTTCCAAGATGAAATACTACTCTCTTCTAGCCCTACAAATCATGTAGAGGCTGAACCGATAAGTGATTTTCCAAACTCTCTCAAGTAGATAGAATCATTTGTGGCGTACTCAGTTAAGACCATGAGAAAACGAAACACATGTTCCGTTGCATTTCCGAAACCACCAAAAAGTTGAAATTTGGGTTGTTTGTATTTTACTGGCATAGATTTCTCTAATGATCCTTGGGTGAACGGAGACTGCATAGCATAGTTCGTTGTGGGTGGAGTTAGGTCATAGTGTTCTTCGAGATATTTCGCGGTATGTTCTTCGTCTAACACGATATGATCTTGTTCCTTACTGTGTTGTTCATCTGGATTACGAATACCCTCCTTTTGCGCTCGGAAAATGCATGGTTTCTCACTATGTCGGGGCCTCTGCCTAGAGGATGGGATCCGGCTGCCAAATGAGTTCCGTTGGGTTCTGCTTTGTAATCAAGGGGATGATGTGGTAATCCGAACGGGTCAAGATCCTCATCACCTCCTTCGGGTTGAAGCTCATCCAATCTATCCATTAGAACCAACCTTCTTTTTACGGAATCCGCCAATTCCCGACGCATCTGTTGTATCTCGAGTTGTTGCGAAGTAGGCAAAGATTGCCTATGCATCCATGTTTGTGAACTTTTCCTCTCCGTCCCAGTCTGTGTTACGGAATTTCCTCAACTTGCCTCTGCACATCCCCGGACGCGTTTGGTTGTCCCACTCTTATTTGTAGATTCGATTGTTGTGTCCCTGAATCTTCTGTTATCGGCATTCCGAATTAGGGATTTACTTGTCGACTTTGCGATCCTTCAGACCCCGAGTTGGTCATTGTTCCTCCAACGATTTTAACAGGAACAGGACCCGAACCTACAGTGCTAGGATTTTCAATAACCGATGACTCCATCTATGTTCTTTTAAAATGGTTTTATGTAGTGGTATTGAGGATTATTCCCTAGTGAAGTCGCCAAATGTAAACACCCTATTATTGATATAAGGTTATGAGGAGACTAATCCCAATACACAATATAATTCCTTGAAAATATCCGTCTCTCTCTAGAGAATAACTCTCCTTTTATAGGCAAAGCCTGGTATGGAGGTATCATACATGTGTACCCTAATGTCTTTTCTGTCAAGACTTCTGTCATTAGCCGTACACGTGTATTATTACAAATGAGGTTTATTTAGGCAACCACTAATCATCTTTTGGAGGCATCCTATATGTACCATGTCATCATCGATGGTGGCTTCGGTTTGACATCACCCTGTGAAATATCAGAGTGAAAACTAGAGAAGAAGATAATTTTGTTATTACAATACATTTTCCAAGATACATACATAGAACATTCAGACAGTATTAATACTACAATTAATACAATACAAAGGACCATGACAAATACTGACCAAGACTAATATTGACCTTGACTGTTGACCTTGACTAGTATTCCTAATATTGCCCCCCCCCCTCTCAGGTTCATACTGGCAGACACAAAGATGAACTTGAAAAACAAAATATACAATGTAAAAAGAAAACATCATTGAAGTAAAGTGAGAACTAGAAACAGAGTCTTCAGCAGCACCGGTAGTAGACTGACACAGTTCAACATCTTCAATAGAAGCAGTTGTTCACAATAGTTGTTGAAGCAAAGAAGAAAAAGCTGGAAAACATAGTCCCTTTGTAAAAAGATCTGCCAGTTGATGTTGAGATGCAATATGTTGAAATGTAAGAAAACCATCTAACACCAAATCTCTCACAACATGATATTGCACCTCTATGTGTTTTTACCTAGCATGAAACACGGGGTTAGAAGCTAAGCAAATAGATGATGTATTATCACAGTAGACTTTAAAAGGATAAGCAACAGAAACATGTAACTCCTTAAATAAGTTAGACTACCATTCCAATTCAGATGCAGTAACTGACAAACACTTGTACTCTGCCTCAGCAGATGATCTTGACACAGTGGGTTGTTTCTTACTGGACCAGGAAATCAAATATTTGCATATAAAAACTGCATATCCTGATGTTGACCTCCTTGTATCAGGGAAACCAGCCCAATCAGAGTCAGTAAAAGCTGTCACTAAAGAATTATCACATTTTCTCAAAGTAATTCCCAATCTAATAGTACCTTTCAAATATCTGACAATTCTTTTAACTAATAAGAATTGTATGTCTGTTGGAGCATGCATGAATTGAGAAACATAATTCACTTCATAAGTAATATCAGGTCTTGTCATAGTTAAATATTGTAAGCTGCCCACCAAAGTTCTATATTCTGCGGCATTGTCAAGTAAAACTCCATCATGTATTGAAGCTCTAGATTTCTTTACAACTGGAGTATTAGAAGGTTTATAATCCAACATATTTGCCTTAGTAAGTAATTTTAAAACATACTTTTTCTGTGTTAATACCATAGAGTTCACTGTTCTTGTTACTTCAATCCCAAAAAAATAACTCAGATCCCCTAATTGCTTCATAGAAAATTCAGTACTTAAAGATGAAACTAATTTATGCATAAGAGTATCATCATTTCCAGTTAAGATAATATCATCTACATATAGTAGCAGAACTATCATAGAAGAATTTGAAGTATATATAAACATTGAGTAATCACAAATAGACCTGACAAAGCCAAATTGAACCGGAAAATTTTTAAATCTATCAAACCAGGCTCTTGGTGCCTGTTTCAAGCCATATAAACTTTTCTTCAATTTACGCACATAATCAGGATAATCTGGATCAATGAAACCCTGTGGCTGAGACATGTATACATTTTCATTCAAATATCCATGTAAAAACGCATTAGACACATCTAATTGTTTAACACTCTAATTATGAGTAACAGCTAAGACCAAGACAACTCTTATTATTGTAAACTTCACTACTGGACTAAAAGTCTCAGTATAATCTACTCCATCTTGTTGTTTATACCCTAAAGCCACTAACCTTGACTTAAATCTATCAATGGTACCATCTGCTTTTAATTTGATTTTATATACCCATTTGCAACCTAGAATATTCATATATGTCTCAATCTTAACAAGATCCCAAATGTCATTGTCTTTCAAAGCTTGATTTTCTTTTTTCATTGAAACTTTCCATTTAGGATTTTTAATAGCTGATTTAAATGTTTTTGGCTCAGGAAGAATATTCAATAAGGAAGTAAAAGCACAAGGAATTGGATGTTTGATAGAAAAATGCATAACATGATCAGGATAAGTTTTTGGTTTTGAAATTCCTTTCATAGACCTTGTAGTAATAGTAGATGAAACAGCAGAAGAATTTTCATCAGTAGACAATGTCGATGAAGTAGTATTTTCATCATTAGGTAATTCAGTTATGACAGGAGATGAAGTAGTAAGAGAAGGAGAAGTCACGGAGTTGTTAGAATAGTAAAATTCATTTTCCAAAAACACAACATTCCTAAAAATATGTAATTTCCTAAGAATTGGATCATAATACTTGTAGCCCTTATGTAGAGAGCTATAACCAAGAAAAACGCATTTGATAGATTTTGGAGAAAGTTTATCCTGTCTAGATTGACCCAAAATTGGATAGCAAACAGTGCCAAAAACTCTGAGAAAAGCATAATCGGGTATAGTTTTGTAAATAATTTCAAAAGTAGATTTATATTGAAGTATGGGAGTGGGAGTTCTATTAATTAGATAAGTGGCAGTCAAGAAAGTATCAAACTAGAAATGCTTAGGCCGGTTCCTATGGGCATAGCAAACAGACAAGTTTGCCAGTTTTGTACCTACTATGGAGTTGGAAAACAAGCAAACTGGCCTGGCTAAGTGGCAAATTTTCCAATTAGCCAGGCCAGGTCAAGTTTCCACCGAGCGGTCGAGTCTAGACCATTCGGTGTAGTGTAGATCTCCCGGTTGTAGTCTCCACCGCTAGGTAATTTTTTAGTTTTTGTTCTACTTCTTCTCTCCTACTTTTTAGTTATTTATAACAGATTTTTATTATATAAGGGTCCCAAAAAATATTATATAATCTTTAAAATTTAATAAATTCCCCACCAAACAACTAAATTTTTATTGATAAGGATCCCACATAACACAATAAAATATACTACTTTAATAGAATTTGTCAGTTTTACCATATTGAGGAAACTAGTTCGCCATGCCACATCGCATGGCAAAACAACTTTTATACATCTCCCCGTAGGAACCGGCCTTAGTACAAGAAGCATTAAAAAGAATAATATTACCCATTTCTGTAATGTGCCTGTGCTTTCTTTCATCAAGGCCATTTTGTTCTGGGGTTTTGGGATAAGATATTCTTAGATTAATGCCATGAGTAGTAAGATAAGTGTCTAATGGGCCTTTAATAAGTTCACTAGCACCACCTGTTTGAAAATACTGAATTTTGGTAGAAAATAAATTTTCAGTTAAAGTTTTGAAATGAATGAAACATTTTAAAACATCAGATTTCAGCCTCATTGGATAAATCCAATGAAACCTACTAAAATCATCAATAAAGAGAATATAATATTTATAACCTTGCAAAGAAGATACAATGGAAGGTCCCTATTCATCACAATGAATCAAAGCTAATGGAACAGATGCATGAGATAAAGAAGTAGAAAAGCGAAATCTTTTACTTTTAGCAAGACGACAAGGATGACAAATTTTGGAAGAGGAAGAAGAATTTAAAAAAAAATTGTTTTGAATGAAGTTGATGGATGATTTTAGAGGAGGGATGACCTAATCTACTATGTCATAACTCAGAAAAAGCATGTAAAACAGATAAAGCATGATGAAAATGAGAAGATGAAATGGGATAAAGAGTATTAACTATATTCCCCTTAGCCAAAAGCACATCAGTTGATAAATATCTAATTTCACAACCCTTTGGATCTACTTTAAAATAACAATGATTATCTGATGTAAAATGTCCTACAGATAACAAGTTATGATTCATGTCTGACACATGTAGTATGTTGTGTAACTTAAAACTAGTATCAGAAACATTCAAAGTAGAATCACCAGAGAGAGCTATGGGTAAATACTTACCATTGCCAATAACAACTCCACACTTGCTTTTATAAGAAGAAGTATTTTGAAGTAGAGAAGGATCTCCAGTCATATGTGCAGAGGCACCTGAATCTGAAAGCCATGAAGTAGATAAAGAAGGGTCATCATTAACTGATTGAGTATTCATATGTAGACCAGTAAACTCCTGAGAAGTGTTGTTGTGAATATTATGATTTCCAGGAGGATGAGATTCAGTAACACCAACAAAACCAAAAGTAAGAGGAGGATAATATCGAAAATGGCATCTGCTTGCATAATGGCTCTTCTTCCTGCATATTTGACATTCACTTTGAGAAAAATCCCATTGACCTCTTCTAGCATCACCATTATTTGTATGAGCCATTATACACTTGAGTACCATTACCAACACCAGTTCTAGTATCACTAAAACCAACACCAGCAATCTTATTCCCATTTGGATTTATTATTAACATATGGAGCACCAGGCCCATTCTTCTTCTTATTTCCAGGATGAGAATTATAGCTATAACTAGCACCACCTCTTCAATATAAAGTATTTTGGTGTTGAGAATCAAAAATAGCAGTACTATCATGTGCTTGATCAAGAAGCCATTGCTTATGTGTAATTAATCTTGCCTTAAATTTACCAAAAGAATAAGGGTTCTCTCTATTCTGAGCAGATATCACAAAACTATCACAATCCCTGCCTAATCCATTCAATACATGCATCAACAAGTATGAGTTGCTTACTTTTTCGCCAATAGCAGCAAGAGAGTCTGCAAATCCCTTAATCTTTTGTAAATACACAGAGACAGTCATATTTCCTTTTCTTATTCCATATAATCGTTGTCTTAGCATATTTTTACGAGCCATATATTGTGATTTTAGACAATAGTTAATCATAAGACATCACCAGAAATAGATGCTCTAAAGGTAGCTTTTAGATAACTTATAAAAAATCGATACATTCTTCTCTACTGAACTCATTTTGGATTTAAACTAAGAACCCCATTAATCAAAATCTATTCCTCGGGTTCTTGTAAATCACCATTAACATGACCATAAAGATCATAAGTGATCAAAACCGACTCGAATTGATCATGCCATAAAAGAAAATTTGTAGAATCCAATTTATGTGACACAAAATTGGAAATATTTGTGAAAGGTAAAGTAAAATTGACAGAATTACCAGAATCGGATGTTTTTGCAGCAGAAGTCATATCTGTATTAATGATAACGTTGTTGTTGTTTGAATAATTCTTGATACGCCTGGTACTGACTGGCAAAACATAGATGAGCAAAAGAGTATTGAAATAATTTCAAGATTAGATTGAATCTTGAACAAAGATGATGAGAAAAGTTGTTGAATTTTTTTTTAAGGGCTATTTTGTGTTTCCTCCTCTCCCAAGATCGTTAATTAGCGTTTCCTTCCCAAAAAAATCGAAATTAGTGTTTCCTCCCAATGTTAGTTTTTCCATCCATAGTTCGGTTAGCTAATTCAGCACCTATGCACACGTGGCATAAATTGTACACATTTTTCTTGATCTTCCGAAAATACCTTCTAAGAATACCACATGTTCTCCTCCTTCTCCGGAACCAGTACGCCACTGCCTTTTCCCCCACCTCGTTTAGCTTTCTCTGTAGACGGAAATGGACTTTAAAAGGAGAGATAACAGATTGATGTATCTGGCCAAATATCCAAAATCAAAACCACTTCTCAATAAAGGACCATTTAGTCCCACGAAGAAATCAACGGCACATGTTATTAATTCACTCCATACATCACCAAAATTCACCTAAATCAGTTTACACAACCCATGGCTTCAGTTATCTTCTCCATAACTTCGATTCAGCTCACTTTCAGTGAATTAAAGTTATCCCCAAATTTCTGCTCGTGTCGCTGGGTGTTCATCTCGGTTAACAACCTCCAATTTCAGATCACATAAACTTCTATCCAACACCACAATTTAACACCAGCAAATGAAAATTAACCTAACACAACCGACCACTTCGAAACCCATCCATTCATAATTCGTTTGAATAACAAATAACTCATATCTAGTTTCCCGGCATACAATGCAGGTCAAATACGACCCAAATCCCACAATTCTTACTGATATTGTAGCCATCTAATTCATCCTGTAAAATAATCAAACCATCTCTGACTCGATCAATTTCTTCTTGGTATTTTTGCTGTAGAATTTCCCTTCAAGAACTTTCAGCTCAAATCCAATTTCGTACCCCATCAAAACCTCAAAACCGATCCATATGAGAACCCCCAAATTTGTTATAAACTTAGATTGGGTTCGATCGAGAAGGTTAATGAAACATGGGTTATGTTTGATTTCGGAACTGAAATGGGTTTGGTGATGATTGAACGGGTCTTGTGTGTTGTTGCCGACCAGACAAGAGAGATTTCGAAGATGGATATAGTTTGATGCTAAGAAATTAGTTAACAAAGATTGGGTTGTAGTTAGATTTAATTTTGGTTCGCTTCTGATATGAGATATATGAATGGTTGTTGATGTTGAAATCGAGTAGAAGAGAAGGGGATCTGCATCTGCAGCTGTTTCCGTTGAGTTTGTTTTACAGGGTTTTGAAAATTAGAAGCAATAGGAAGAACGGGAGATGGTGCTGTCAGTGTTGAATTTCCATCGTTCATTATTTCACTTTATCTACCACCATTAGATTAAGTTTGTATGGGAGGGTATTTCGGGTACTTTAATTTACACGTGTGCAGTCAATGCCACGCGTGCATAGGTGCTGAATCAGCTAACGGAACAATGGATGGAAAAACTAACGATGGGAGGAAACACTAATTTTGATCTTTTTGGGGAGGAAACGCTAATTAGCGATCTTGGGAGGGGAGGAAACACAAAATAGCCCTTTGTTGAAAATTTATTTGAGAATCAATCAGTAAAAGGTATTGAGAAGGTTGTTTCGATTGATTGAAAGAGAAATGTTGAAAAATTTAGGTTTTGGATCAGAACCTATCTGATACCATGTGAAATATCAGAGTGAAAACTAGAGAAGAAAATAATTTTGTTATTACAATATATTTTCCAAGATACAGACATAATACATTCAGACAATATTAATACTACAATTAATCTGTAATACAAAACAACATAGGTTTTCGAGCTTTGGACGGACATATAACATTTTGAGAGACAAACGTTGCATCCGACCATCCCAATTTCATCTCAGCGAAAGACATCCGACGGTTGTCGTTTCTGTAACCCCTCTCATCACGAATCAAATTTATTAATCTTTAATTATCGCATAAACTCTTAACTCAAGATATTCAAAGAAACATTAAATGAAATCATAATATATCATACATGCATTAATTGGATTTAGTGGTGGCATGATGAATCTAATGGGAAATGAGATTTTTTTGTTTATTTCTATTCATAACTCATAAGAGAGATATGCATACACACTAGTACTTAAATGGTTTTGTGTTCGTTTTTGGATAATGTTTATGAATAATTTTACAATGTATTTATATACATTTTCGTTTAAAACAAAATAGAAAACTATTTTGCAAAGGAACACGATTTAAAGTCCGTAAAAAAAGAAAAATTACACAAGTCAGATATCATATTAAAGCAGTGTCGTTACGGCACGAGCTATCTCTAGATATTCATTAGAACTCTCTATTAACCTCGCGTCGTGCCGTTACGGCATGAATTATTTCTAGTACAGTACAAAGGCCCATGAGTAATACTGACCAAGACTAACATTGACCTTAACTGTTGACCTTGACTATTACACCCGAAACCCCATTCTAGTGTCTTCGGCTCTTGCCGAATCCAGGTGCTTACACTTTGTTAAATTTTCGATGAACATGAAAGAACCTAAATCTTATCATCTTATGCCATTCTATATATAACTATTGAGTGTCCATTTTTGATGATCAATGCACGCCTTATAAATCAAACCTCAAAGAATGTCCATTTACACCGTAAATATTTTGTTGCCACATAGTGATATCGCATTCCAGAGCAAGCCTGTTATAGGGGCGGAGGAATTCATTAGAGGGGTGGTTATAATAGGATAAAAAGGGTCATTAGATGGTAATTTCAAAATTTTCTTATCAATTTTTTTTGATAATGACTAATTAATCCTTATATAACTTAGTGTTGATAATCTAGTTTAGTGTTAATGATTAAATTTCACTTCAATTAACTCTAAATCAAAACATAATAAGATTTTAGAGTATTAAAAAAAAGTTTAGAGGAGAAGAAAAGAAAAACTTTTGTGATATTTGTGAAATTCTAGATTTTTGTTGCTCAAAGTTTAAAAAAAAATGACCATGTATACTTCTAAATTAGTCCCGACTAGCTTTTTGTTGCTCAAAGTTATCTAAAGTACATAAAAAATTCAATCTTTTGACATTTTCAGAGATAATTACGGTTGGAATTTTGCTCGTAACTAATGTAGTTTTTACAAGTAGTAAGAAATGGATTCGATTCTCGGACTCTTCAAAGATTTGGTTTTAGGACTAATGAAGGAAAGAAGAAATACTACATTAGAATTGCTAAAATAGACCAAAAGATTGATACGGTGATTTTGTATTCAAATAGGAAGAAAATCCAGGATTTCGAGATTCCACCGCTATTATGTATACTAGAATGTTAAATAATTTTCTAAAATTTCTCCGGAAATCTCAAGACGATTTAGGACATAGAGTATGTCTCGGAAAATAAATCGTTTTTTTCAATAAAAATTCTTAAATGATTAATAATTTTCTTCACTGGTATGCTGGTTTCTATGATAGATATATAACTTATTAATCAAGCATTAGGACACATAAAAATTAATTATTATCGTTACTACACAAGAATATAAGGGTCATGGAGGAACGATAGTATAGAAAATAATCTAAAACACTCTAGCATAAATAATATGGTTTCCTCTCTAACCCTAGAAAAATAATTTAGCTACTCATAACTGAAAGTAATAATGCAAAAGAATTAGGGGAATTCATTTTTATTCAACTCAAATGGACTTACAGAGTTTGCGTATTTTGTATCCAACTTCCCGTTTGCTCACTTACAATTACAATAATGATAGGTGTAAAGATCAAAATGAATACAAAGACAGGACAAAAGATCACCACTCGCACCAATCTCCCAAACTCCAGCTCCCCCGTGAACATATAAGGCCCCCCATTTTATACTCTTTCAATCCAAGGTGTCTTCAAAATGACGTCGACATCATGTTACCTGTTCACGCCACTAAGACCTTTGTTAATCTTGGTAAAAATATAAAATATATATTGTTGACTTATTATATTGCATTCTTTCCTTGCATGCACATGGTGCAAACAAATTTGGAGAAGATTTTATAACTTCAAATTATTCTTCCATTTGTGATTGTGGAACATTCGTGGGATCCATGAAAAACACGTGGCAATAACATTTCTAACTCATGTCCGTTCGCTCTTCCAACTCTACGGCACATGCACTAGTACTCTATCTCACCAAGTCTTTAGCTGTGTTGCCATACCCACATGCCGTTAGTATATGGTAAGTCCATCCAAATGGCATATTCAACTAATATTGACCTCTGCCCTTGGTGATTCTTGGTGAATGATGAGTGCTTCGGGCTTCTTTAGAGAAAAAAGTTGATTCGGCCAATGACGCTTCTTCAGTGGTGAAGTACTCCCACAACGACTTTGCCATATCGTACTGGTTCAGTGGTGTCCTGTAATATCTGGATTACTCTTCATTTATTGGGTGAAACTCCGTGTTTTAGTTCCATTAAGTTTTATTTTATCAAATTCTACAAAATTAAACAAAAACATCAAATTGTACAAAATAGAGAACTAAACAATTGTAAATTGAGATGTAAAAATGCCGTGTTTACACACTCATCAGATACACCCAAACCTACATTTTGTTAGTCCCGAGCAAACCTCTCGGGAGGGTTTAACAGAGGTGTACTCACAAAACCATTTACTCCAAATTGGTCACAAGTATTCAAAGAGGTATGATGACATACATATTCTCAACCTATCTCCAAGTAACTAGAATGCCAGAGAAATTATAGGTACCAGCTCTAAAGCTGAATAAAGAATAGGGGAGACACATCTGCAACACTGCTAGATAAAGAGATATCCGCTACACATCTTGATAAACATTGTAAGATGCATCCGCTTTATAGCTGGATAAGATTAGGAGAGAGATAAAGATGAGAGGGACATCTGCTACTCAGCTGGACAAATTACGTGTGATGAGTTGAACCAGTGATAGAAAGATCTTGTGCCAGATGGAAAGCGGACTAACAAAGCAACCAATATGCATCTCTCTTCGACTCTCTCATAGTGCTCAGTAGAAACAACGTCTTCTTCGGATTCAACTATTGATGATAAACTCTCAAACCTTGTAGAACCTTGAAAATTAACTCTTCTCTTTAATTCTTCAATTTCTTGCTTGAAACTACCTTAAAGATTTCTACTTCCCTATGGCCTTTTTGAACAAAAATTTAAATGTATAAATATATATTTATTTTTTTCATTTTTTCATTTTTTTTTAACGGAACAATAATAACAAAACTAAAATTTACATGGGCATGAGAGAAGGACTTTAGCACTTGGATCTTTTCGACGTGTAATGTCTTGGTATCATGTACTTCAACAACTTTCATCGTTTGATTTTCTTTGCTCTTGTAACTAAGTCTTCAACTTTGATTGTTGAATTCTTCTTTCTAATGTTGCTTCTAAACCATAAACTCTTCAACTTTCTTCATATATTTTGATGTCACTCCACTTGTTGATGATGATAAGTTTCTACTGAGAGAGAGTCGTAATCCAGTAACTAAGACTACATTGTGAGGTTGCTTTGTCTTTCTGGCATTTCCTTCAGGCCTAATTTCCTTTCCATCATGGATGGTTCGGTCCATCACGATTACCCTCTAAAAGGAACATATTCTCTCCTGAATGTAAAATATCTCAATGTCTTTTTCTCTAATGTCTCAATAGAATGTTATCCATAGCAATTCCAATTTCCATCTTTTTAGTGAGAAACAGTATGTAAACTTAGCTAACTGAATACTATGTGACTCTAAATGTTGGAGATTCTTGGTACAACTAAAAAACTTCTCCCTTAGCCCCAAACCTAAAATGAACATAGTCCTCGATGTTCCAGATATAAATAAATGAATGCATGAACAAAGAGAAATTTTGATCAAAAGAAAAGAGATAGGGACAGATGTTACCAGGACCAAGTACCACAAAGGTGGGTTGCCTCCCATAAAGCGCTAAGTTTAATATTTTCATCCAGACATGACTGTACCTGCAGAAAATTAGTCGTCATAAACGGGATCCTGTAAATTTGTATTTTCCACTTCAGGGTTGGTCAATTCGATAAATGGTTTCAACCGCTGACCGCTGACTTTAAAAATCTCTCCAGTATCATGGTTCCTAACCTCAACAACGTGCGGATAAACGGTCTTGACATAGAATGGGCCAGTCCAAAGAGATCTAAGCTTACCAGGAAAATAGTGAAGGCGAGAATTATATAAGAGAACTTTTTGTCCTGGTGCAAACGACTTTCGAAGAATCGATTTGTCGTGAAAAACTTTGGTTTTCTCCTTGTAAATTTTCACATTTTGGTAAGAATCATTACGAATTTCTTCTAACTCATTGAGCTGAAGTCTACGGTTATCACCAGCAGTAGGTAGGTCAAAGTTTAGCCTTTTAATGGCCCAATAAGCTCGGTATTCTAATTATACAGGCAAATGACAGGCTTTACCGAAGACTAGTCTATACGGGTTCGGTAAGCCCACAAAGCTTCTATTAAGCGCAAAGACCAATCCTTCCGGGTAGGCTTTACGGTCTTCTCTAAAATCTGTTTAATATTCCTATTAGACACTTCTACTTGACCACAAGTTTGTGGATGGTAAGGTATAGAAACCTTATGGGTAATAAAGTATTTCTTCATGAGCGTCTCAAAAGACCTGTTACAAAAATGGGAACCTCCATCACTAATTATTGCTCTAGGCATACCAAAACGAGAGAAAATATTTTCTATAACAAACTTGATCATAACGTGGCAATCATTTGTCTTGGTATCTATTGCTTCAACCCACTTAGACACATAGTCAACGGCTAATAAGATGTAAAATTTACCATAGGAATTGACAAAGGGACCCATAAAATCTATACCCCACACATCAAATATTTCTATTATCAGTATAGGATTAAGTGGCATCATATTACGTCGGGTCAACTTCCCTAACTTTTGACATCTCTCACAACTTTGACAAAATAGGTAGGAGTCCTTAAACATGGTTGGCCAATAAATACCAGATTGTAAAACCTTCGCAACTGTTTTCTTAGAATTAAAGTGACCCCCACAAGCTCCAGAGTGACAAAAAGTCAGGACACTGGAGATTTTGTTGTCAGGAATACAACGACGGATGATCTGATCAGGGCAGTACTTGAATAACTATGGATCATCTCAAAAAAAAGTATTTAACCTCAGATAAGAATTTAACTCTATCCTATTTAGACCAATAGTCAGGCATTTGACCATTTACCAAATAATTAACAATGTCAGCAAACCAGGTAACTCAGAGATGGAAAATAATTGTTCATCAGGGAACGTGTCAAGGATCGGTCTCTCATCATCTCTAGTCTCATCAAGGATACGGGATAAATGGTCATCTACTACATTTTCAGACCCTTTCTTATCACGAATATCTAGAGTAAATTCTTGGAAAAGCAATACCCATCTGATCAACCTAGGTTTTGAGTCCTTCTTCGAAAGAAGATATTTAAGAGCGGCATGATCAGAATATACTATGACCTTAGACCCTATGAGATATGATCTAAATTTCTCCAAAGCAAAAACGATGGATAACATTTCTTTCTCAGTAGTAGTGTAATTTAACTGGGCATCGTTTAGGGTCCTACTAGCATAATAAATCACACTAGGTGCTTTATCACATCGTTGGCCAAGGACAGCACCAACCGCATAATCGTACGCATCACACATGAGTTCAAATGGGAGGTTACAATCGGGTGGTTGGATGATTGGGGCAGAAGTCAACAATGATTTTAGCTTCTCAAAATCTGCAACACATGCTTCATCAAATACAAAGGCAGTATCTTTAGCAAGTAGGTTCAACAGAGGTAAGGCAATCTTCCTAAAGTCTTTGATGAAACGACGATAAAATCCAGCATGGCCAAGGAAAGATCTAACATCTGTTACATTCTTAGGTGGTCTTAATTTTGTAATTAGGTCAACCTTGGCTTTATCAACTTCTATTCCCTTAGAGGACACCACATGTCCTAATATTATTCCAGATTTAACCATAAAATGACACTTTTCCCAATTAAGGACTAAGTTCTTTTCTTTATAACGTTCTAAAATTAGTGTAAGGTGGTGCAAGAATTCATCGAAAGAGGATCCAAAAACCGAAAAATCGTCCATAAAGACCTCCAGAAATCGCTCAACCATGTCCGAGAAGATATTTAGCGTGTAACGTTGGAATGTTGCGGGTGCATTACACAACCAAAAAGGCATATGCCTGTAAGAAAAAGTATCAAATGGACATGTGAAGGTTATCTTCTCTTGGTCTTCCGGAGCTATAGGGATTTGGTTATAACCAGAATATCCATCTAGGAAACAATAATGGATGTGGCTAGCTAATCTTTCTAACATCTGGTCGATGAATGGTAAAGGAAAGTGGTCTTTCCTAGAGGATGAGTTCAGCTTACAGTAGTCTATACAAACTCTCCACCCGGTCGTAACACGGGTAGGAATTAGTTCATTGTTCTCATTAGCAACTACCGTAATCCCAAACTTCTTTGAGACAACCTGGACAGGACTGACCCATTTACTATCAGATATGGGATATATGATACCCCGCATCTAACAACTTGAGAACCTCAGTGCGAACAACTTCTTTCATATTAGGATTTAAACGTCTCTGCATTTCTCTTGAGGTTTTGGCACCTTCTTCTAGGTAGATGTGGTGCATACAATCTGTAGGACTAATTCCTTTCAAGTCTGCTATGGTCCACCCTATTGCAGTCTTGTGCTCTCGAAGAACACTTACTAGTCTACTTTCCTGATCGGGCTCTAATTCAGAGGCAATTATGGCAGGAAGAGTATTTTCATTACCAAGAAATACATATTTCAGTGTATCTGGTAGCGGCTTTAATTCAAGGGTGGGTGCCTTAACTGATGATGAGAGGGGTTTATCTATGGTCGGAGGAAGAGGTTCTGGTTTACGCTTCCATTTTCTATAATTCATTACTGGTGCAGAATCTAACAACGCGTTAACTTCTTCAAAATGACTATCCTCATCATATTAGGCTCCAAAGTGGGCCAAACACGCCTATAAATGATCACTAACACTATTAGTGGTAAAGGTATTCTCAACTAGAGAATCAATCATGCATATGGACTCATAGTGTTCAGGGTCCGGCGGGGCTTGTAACGCCTTAAAAACGTACACCGAGATTTTCGGATTCCCAAAGGAAAATTCTACTAGGCCAGTTTGACAATGTATGACTGCATTTGTAGTGGCTAGAAACGGACGACCTATGATGATTGGGATATTGATATCTTTACTAGAGACAGGTTGAGTGTCTAAAATCACAAAGTCAACTGGATAGATAAAGTTTTCTACCTGAACCAAAACATCTTCAATAAATCCACGTGGTATTTTGACTGACCTATCGGCTAACTGTAGTGTTATCCTAGTTGGTTTCATCTCACCTAGTCCAAGTTGTTCATATACCGATAATGGTAAAAGATTCACACTAGCCCCAATATCTAATAGAGCATTGTCTATCGTTTGTTTACCTATGACACATGTGACAGTGGGACAACCAGTATCTTTAAATTCGACTGGGTACTTTTGTGAGATTATGGAACTAACTTGTTGGGTCAAAAATTTATTCTTATGGACACTCGTGTCTCTCTTGACAGTGCACATATCTTTTAGGAACTTGGCCATAGTCGGTACATGTTTAATTGCATCCAACAAGGGCAGGTTGATCTTAACTTGCTTAAAGATGTTTAGGATTTCAGCATATGTACTAGGCTTTTTCTTAGCGAGTCTCTGAGGAAATGGTGCAGGTGGTATGTACACTCTCTCAGGGGTAGCTTCCTCACATGGACTCTTCGCACTCTCAGGCTCATTAGGGTCTTTAGGCGAAGTTTGATCAACTTCAGTCTCTTTTTCAGCTGTACTCTTGTGCTTAGGTGGTTCTACCGAGTTATCTAATATTTTACCACTCCTAAGGGTGGTAACTGCTTTTATATGTTTATTGTGGCTAGAACTACCTAACTCATTAACCTGGTTAACTCCTTTTGGATTCGGAGTCATTTGGCTAGGAAATGTCCCATTCTCTCTATCATTTAACCGGTTCGAAAGTTGACTTATTTGACTCTCTAAGTTGGGAATAGCTCGGTCATTATTTTGTTGAGAACGTTGACTCATCAAGACAAAGTCATCGAACTTCTGACCAAGGTTATCAAACCTCTGACTTAAAAGGTTAATATGTTGGGTATACTCGGCATGGTTTATCACACTACGGTTAATAAATAGCTTTATACTTTCCTCTAGGGATGACATCTTTTTATCAACTAGGCTCGGCTCTTGAACTTGAGCTTGGTTCCTAGAAAAACCTGGTGGTGGGTTGCTAGATGGGTCACCCTGATGGCACCTTTAGACCACGAGAAATTAGGGTTATGTCTCCATCCAGGGTTGTAAGTATTAGAGTATGGGTCAAACATGGGTCGACCTCATATTTGGAGTTCATACCACCATGTAGGACACTAACCTGGTCACGAGTAGTTTCACTAGGGTAAAACAAGGGACAATGAGGTCTAATATGACTTTGATCACCACAAATGGTACATGGATAAGTTTTGGGCGCACTATTACAGCTCATAGTCTGGTTGGACCCATGGTTCATCTCTAAGGCCTCTAGACGCCTAAGGATATCAGACCCATTATCAACTCTATTGACCCTATGGATAGGGTTCCTAGTTATTTCGGGCTCCCTCATTGAAGCCCATTGACGAGTCTTTTAAGCTAACTCGATGAACTCGTCAAAACATTCATCTGGGTCCTGATGGGTAAACTCTCCACCACTCATTGTTTCTACCTGCATTCTAGTTTCACTATCAAGGCCCTCATATAAAATTTGGGCCATGTGTCCTTTATCAAAGCCATAATGTGGGAATTGGTATAACAACTCATTAAACCTTTCTACATAATCTTGTAGGCTCTCACTTATTTTCTGCTTAAAGGTTTGGATTGACTGTCGTACAACATCAGTCTTATGGTGTGGGTAGAATTTCTTAACGAAAACCTCTACAACTCCATCCCAGGTAGTGATTGTGTTTAGAAGGAATGATATGATACCACTCACCGGCCCTCTCTTCTAGGAAAAAAGGAAACAAACGCAACCTAACATCGTCTTTGGTGACATTCGGATAACTCATGGTGTCACAAATCATCTCAAAGTCCCGGATATGGATATACGGTTTCTCATTCTTTATCCCCCTAAACTTACGTAGCATACCAAATGTCACAGGTTTAATATCAAACTTAACAGTAGTGGCTGGTATAACAACCCCAGGTTCACGTATCATTCTAGACGAGTTTAAACGGTCCCTAAGGGATTTGGTTGGCGGGACTTCACCATCATTTTCATTAACCATTTCGGCAAAAATAGAATCACCACAAAAATCTGTGTAACGGGTCGGACTCAAACTAAAAAGGTCGTTTTTCACAAGTCTATCTCCTACCCGTTTCCAACGGCGCATACACAAGCAATAATACTAGTGAAGCAAGAAAATCGTGCACATGCAAATGCAGGGTTTACTAAATTAGGTAAGATTGGTTTACCTCAGCAAAATATACCTAAAAGTACGAGGTTGAGGTTTGTGGAATTTCGGCTGGTAACTACCATAAGGCCCAAGGCACGGGTTCAGCGTACTTTTCCACAGGTTTCCTAAATTCGGTAATTCTGACGATGCAATATGATGTGTGCAAAGTGTATTTTTTTAAAAAAAAATTATAAAGGAAATATATACAAAAGGAAATAAAATCGAAAAGAATAAATAAAAATTGGGTTTTATAACTGACCTCTTTTGGTAGGCAGTTCCACAATAAATGTTGAATATTACCTGCACAATAAAAACAAGAAAATGCCAAAGTAAAATCAAATAAAATTAAACAAAACTAAAAAAAAATCTAAAACCTAACCTAAAGGCAAGTCCGCGTCGGCGGCGCCAAACACTAATGTAGTTTTTACAAGTAGTAAGAAATGGATTCGATTCTCGGACTCTTCAAAGATTTGGTTTTAGGACTAATGAAGGAAAGAAGAAATACTACATTAGAATTGCTAAAATAGACCAAAAGATTGATACGGTGATTTTGTATTCAAATAGGAAGAAAATCCAGGATTTCGAGATTCCACCGCTATTATGTATACTAGAATGTTAAATAATTTTCTAAAATTTCTCCGGAAATCTCAAGACGATTTAGGACATAGAGTATGTCTCGGAAAATAAATCGTTTTTTTCAATAAAAATTCTTAAATGATTAATAATTTTCTTCACTGGTATGCTGGTTTCTATGATAGATATATAACTTATTAATCAAGCATTAGGACACATAAAAATTAATTATTATCGTTACTACACAAGAATATAAGGGTCATGGAGGAACGATAGTATAGAAAATAATCTAAAACACTCTAGCATAAATAATATGGTTTCCTCTCTAACCCTAGAAAAATAATTTAGCTACTCATAACTGAAAGTAATAATGCAAAAGAATTAGGGGAATTCATTTTTATTCAACTCAAATGGACTTACAGAGTTTGCGTATTTTGTATCCAACTTCCCGTTTGCTCACTTACAATTACAATAATGATAGGTGTAAAGATCAAAATGAATACAAAGACAGGACAAAAGATCACCACTCGCACCAATCTCCCAAACTCCAGCTCCCCCGTGAACATATAAGGCCCCCCATTTTATACTCTTTCAATCCAAGGTGTCTTCAAAATGACGTCGACATCATGTTACCTGTTCACGCCACTAAGACCTTTGTTAATCTTGGTAAAAATATAAAATATATATTGTTGACTTATTATATTGCATTCTTTCCTTGCATGCACATGGTGCAAACAAATTTGGAGAAGATTTTATAACTTCAAATTATTCTTCCATTTGTGATTGTGGAACATTCGTGGGATCCATGAAAAACACGTGGCAATAACATTTCTAACTCATGTCCGTTCGCTCTTCCAACTCTACGGCACATGCACTAGTACTCTATCTCACCAAGTCTTTAGCTGTGTTGCCATACCCACATGCCGTTAGTATATGGTAAGTCCATCCAAATGGCATATTCAACTAATATTGACCTCTGCCCTTGGTGATTCTTGGTGAATGATGAGTGCTTCGGGCTTCTTTAGAGAAAAAAGTTGATTCGGCCAATGACGCTTCTTCAGTGGTGAAGTACTCCCACAACGACTTTGCCATATCGTACTGGTTCAGTGGTGTCCTGTAATATCTGGATTACTCTTCATTTATTGGGTGAAACTCCGTGTTTTAGTTCCATTAAGTTTTATTTTATCAAATTCTACAAAATTAAACAAAAACATCAAATTGTACAAAATAGAGAACTAAACAATTGTAAATTGAGATGTAAAAATGCCGTGTTTACACACTCATCAGTAACCAACCGTAAATCTTAGTTACGGTTGATAAAAGATGAACTACCAATCGTAACTGGTTAAATTTGGGAAAAACCAAATCGTAAAACCAGTTACGATTGATAATCAAATGCTCGATACGAACCATAACTGAGTTATGGTTCGTAAGCTAAAATGGTTACCAACCGTAACAGTATTTATGGTTCATCTCGAAATTTAGTTATAAACCGTAATTGGGGAGCTTTCTGAACATTGGGCTCCAGGGTATTTACGGTTCGTATTTGGTATCAACATCAACCGTAAGTGAACTTACGGTTGAAAAAAAAAAGACGTAACTGGAGAAAATTTTCAAATATAAGAACATATGGTTGGTAATTGAACCATTACCAACCGTAACAACATCAAAATCTCTAGTTACGGTTCGTAATTGTGTTAAAATCAACCGTAACTCACATAAACCCAGAAATTTCAATTTTCATCTAAAACCCTTATTTTTGATAGAAATTAAACTTAAATCCAACAAAATAAACTAAACCCTAATTGAGTTTTTTAAGACATACCTCATATAAGTCATTACAATATAGCTTTTCAATTTGGGTTTGATTTAGCTTTGATGGGAGGAGGAGAAGAACAGAAGAAAGAAAACAGATTTTCAATTTACCTTTGATTTAGGTTAAAGAATAGGGAGGATAATCCAGACAATTTATAATATCATTTGGACACCCCCTAACCAACTAGATAGACATTATTATCATGGTTCTGGCCCTCTAGTAATTCCTTCCGCCCCTATAACAAGCTTGTTCCAGAGATCATGTTCTTTAATTTCCTTCATACATTTTCCTGTCATTTTTCATTTTTATCAATCTTGGTATAGTTTTAATACAGTACAGTATTTCATTTTCTTGGTATCAGCGTAGTTAGTTTATTTATTATAATTATCTCTCGATTTAACAATAAGTTTTTTAATTAAGTTTTTCTTCCGCTGCAAACGCACACACAAGCATACACCCATGTAGCAATGCCAAGTGAAACTGAAAGAGTCGATAGTACATATGCTTAAGAAACAAACAAGTTGTCTTTTAATCCGTAGAAATACTACTAGTATTATATATGGTAGACTACGTAGTTGGGGTTTCTTAGTAATGGTTGTACTACGAATAAAGTTCAGCAGAGCTGAGAACTGAGTTCCTTGGTGATATATTGGAGTAGATCAATATAAGCAGTTGGATTAGGGATATCATCGTTAACTTTCTCAAATTCCAGAGACCATTTTACCAAGCTCCTATTCCCTGCAGCACATTGCTTTGGAATCACATCAAGTTTAGCCGATATAGCTTTGTAATAATTCATGATTTCTCCTTCCAACATCTCATAGGTGATTGACTTGTTTTCCTTGTCGAACGCTGTTAAATCTTTCCCTGGCTGCGATTTCCTTTCCCTCTGTAATGATTCACCATCTCGTTAACTAACCACCATGTGTATGAAAAATATAATAAAATAATAAAAAACAGAAGATGGGTATACTGATTTTTGTTGAGCAAAGTTATATAATTAAATCTAAATAAACCACGAGAGATCATGCGGTGATGTGTTGGTTTTTCAAAATTCAGATTTGAATACCCGAGGAGTTGAGGATTCAAAATTTAGATTCATAGCCAAAATGTAAAGGTTGTCCAAGATCTCCACAAGTAAAAATGATTTTTCTTTGGCATGTGTAGCATAATTAAGTGAAACGAAAATCTACTTACCCAGGACATATTTCCAAAGCCTGATGGAGCCAACTCTAGTTTCATCTCCTTCGATGACTTCGTAACTTTTGAAAATATTAGGAACAAATCTAGGTAGTTGACTTATATTGTGACTATACATGCCAAAGTAGTTATCTGCACTGCATTTTACTTCAGTTTCAAACCCAAGCTTATGAAGTTGAGCCATTTCTATCTACTATATCAATTAATTTCACAGTTATAATGTTGTATCACATCTATCTATCAATTTATATAGAGAGGCTGAGAGCGGTGGACAGAGAGACTTCGAATCAAGCTCAAGTGGGTCTTGTGTATTCCAGATTCCTGATTATTATATGGACCACCCAGCAATGAAGATTGGAAATTCGATTCCCTCATCCTTTTGCTTGTAATTTTCCTGGGACATCTTCAAGAGGGAAAGGTGATTATTCTGGCTAACGAGTATATCTGGTCCCCGGTATTTATGCAACTTCAGAAGATGCCTAAAGGAAGCTTGGTTTGGCGCCTTTATTGGAGGCATTAGTTACAGAGACTATCCTAACAAGTTGCTTGGCGAGGGAATTTCAAATTATATGTTCTCAGCCGAATAGCGGAATAATTAACAAACTGATTTATGTACACATTTAAACATAAATGGCTAACAAATGCACAAGTGAATTTAGAGATAGATAGTCTTTCTTAAATTTGCAGCTCTCTAAATGAAGAATGTCGTTAGAGCAAGCTTGCACCAGTGTTCCCAACTATCATCTTGCAATGTTCTTCAAATATTATTCAGGATTCCTTTTCACACAATTTTTCCTTAAGGTTTGTTGTCTACTCTTGGATTGATGTCTTCGAGCTTCGAACTCAGAATTTTACTTGAATGTTGAATCACCTTATGCTTGCATTGCTGTGTTGCATATCTCCAAGCTCAGTTGAACAGGGAGCTTCATTGGTTAGCTTTGAATACCTTACGGTCCACACTCTTGTTACGAAAAGAGTAACAAAAAAATATAAATGCGAGCTCCATAAAGTACTTGTAATAATTAGTACAATTAACTCCAGACTTCGATACAATCTTCTTTTCCATAGTGATTTTTTTTCTGTCCACAGCTTTTCCAGGATTTTGTCATTTATTATTTCTGGTAGAAATGGAGAAATATTATTAGAGCTGTACAAGATCTACAAGCAGGTAAAAAAAAAGTGAAATATTACAAACATCCCATTTTAGAACAGGAAGAGAGACTTGGGCACCAAGTAAGATGAACACAATTCTTCCACACAGATTTATCCCAACTGACCTTTGGGAGTGATTCTCTAAGAATCCACAGTCCCAACCATTATGAATTTCGCCCAATCATGCTCAGAGTTTTGAAATGGTCGACAAGAGTTTCATTAATAAAGTTTTATTCGCCACTTCTAGCCTGCTCTACCAGCCCACCTTCATCATTAAGGGAAGCACACCTTATCCCATGCAACAGTCACCAATTTCTTAGCCTCAGGATCACCCCGCCCATAAAAAAAATTGTGATTCTCTCACAGTCAACAACCACAGATTTTGCCCACTTGTAAATAGACATTCTGTAAATGGGAAGCACAGACTCAATGAGAACAGAGTATAGGTTGACAGAATAGAGTCAGCATTTTCAACCAGCCAGCTTAGTCTCTGTGATGTCCACTAGACACCAGGTATTCATCTTACCAGGCATAAGAATTGCCTCCAAGTACTTGTCTGCACTGCATCCTCTCGGAAATAAGTACCTCCATCAAAAAGCTTGCTTTTATCCCTACTTACAATTTGGCCAGAGGGGACTTGGTAAGTACTCAAGACCTTCAAAAGATTTTCTAAACTCTTCTTCTCACCACTATAGAAGATAAAGATATGATCTGGAGAAAAACAAATTAGGTGGCTGAATACCTTCTCTACTAACCATTGGTAATCTTCCTTGAAGCAACCAAGTCATTGAAAGCTATACACTTCCTCAGCTATGGCAAAAAGGACAAGGGATCGCCTCGTCTCAAACCTTACTCGCACTAGAAAAGCCTTCAGGCCCACCATTCACCAAAACAGAACTCCTTGCACACTTAACTTCAAGCCAGTCACACCATTGCTTTGGAACACCAATCTCTGCATTACCATAATCAGAAATTCCCAGCTCAAGGAATCATATGCCTAAGACATATCCAACTACACACCCACATTTCCACCCCTTCTTTTCACTAAAATCTGATTAACCAATTTATGAGCTAGAACAATCTGTTCATGGATGTTCCTACCCTTAATAAAAGCCCCTTGTTGCCTTTGATACTAACTTATCCATTAGAGGTTCCTTCTACTAGTTATGAACTTTGTTATCTTTTTGAAGCAAAAATTGCTCAGACCAATAGGTCTGAACTGAGGCTTTTCTATCCCCTTCAAAATTTCGAATCAACCTTAAAAAGTTTGAATCATACCTCTCGGGAGAAATTGGTGTCTCCAACAATGTTGCACAGCTGAAACAAGATCACCAGCTAAAATATCAGCATTTCCTACAGAAAATCCCAGAGAATCCACCAGTATGCCTAGGGACTAATTTCGAGGGACTTTGCAGGTTAATAAGATGCAAGTATTGCACCTGGATGTCTGAATGCAGAGCATGCTGAATGTGACGGCTTACTAGAGGCAGTGAAGTGGGCAAGACCTCTATCTCATCTGTTTTCATCTTGACACAAAATCAGTGGTGAAGGAAGTCGATCGTGATATATCCTATCTTTCCTGGCAAAATCATAGTATCATTCAAGATGCTAAAGCTATCTTAGGACGTTTACCAAATTGGAACTGTAGTTCTATTAGCAGGTTACTTAATAAGCCAGCTGATTTATTAGCTAGGCACGCGAGATTCTTTTTCATTTCTAAAATATGGAACTCATACCTTGTAACTTGGTAAGAGAGAAACAATGTAATAGTTTATTTTTCATAAGGCTACTGAGTTTCCAGGTTAGCTTCCTTGTCTTTCTTCTGGTTCTTTTCATTAGCTTTAGAGGGAAGCTTTTCCAGGTTATCAGGAACACTTTCAGATGCAGATGCCTTAGTATTTGTGCTGGATTTTCCTTTTTCATATATGATCCTATCTCAGTGCCAGGTTTAGCACCAATACTTTCATCAAAAACCTCATTTAACCTGACTATAAGTGCCAGAATCATGGCGACCTTTAGCTTCTTTATTCACCACATGGTACTCATTAATCTTCCCTTGACCAGCAAATATTGAAAGAATGAGGGTTCTGTTTGCTTCTTTATTCGATCAAAGATATCCTACAGTTGTGGTGCATGAAAGAACTGCACGAGTCAGAACTCAGACGAGGGAACATAAACAAAGGCAAAACATATTACATGATGTTACACAGAATCTCAGAAGGTTTATAGCTGTTCAGAAACAATTATTGCTCTTGCATACGAATTAGGTATGCAATAAGGTCATTGGATTATCTTCGTGGTTATCACTTAAACAAAATTCTTAATTTTATCCAGATATAGACGGCATGAAATCAGCAATGCGGATAATGATCTTCCATATAACTCTACTATGAGCTCCCAGTCGTTTCTGGGAGATCTGTCTATACTCTCTTATGATAATTTCACCAAATAACAAGGGGTTAAAACAGAAGAAGGTAACTACCTTGCAGTTCCTTAAACCTTGGGACATAACTCTACTTTAATAAATACATTGCTCAACACGCTTGAATCCTGCAAAATGATTGTGTTCATAGCCAGTAAAGCAACATTTTGAGAGTCAATAGATTTATATTTAATAGCACTACTAATTACCACAAATCTATCCAATAGTTTAGAAGCATACCTTAAGGGCTCTTTGAACAGCTGGACGAAGTGGCGAAAGCACTGAAGCATCTTGAGAACCAACAAATAGAGGTAAAACTGAGAGAGAATAAATCCCGCTATAATTATTGTATTATCAGAGAAGCAGAACAGCATACAGCTTCACTAATGCACCCTAAGATTTTAAAGAACTTTAGAAATAGACAGATTAACATGTGGAAACATGAGATAAACAAGACCAATAATATTATCCTCTATGTTAAATACTCCTAAAGTTCCGTTATAATCTAGGCAGTAGAAAACCCCTTTGCAGAAAACTGGAGTGTTATGTAGTGGGAAGTACTTATCACGGTCGGGATTAGGAAAGACATACTCATTCCAAAATGCTTCTCCCTTTCTTATGAAGCAGACAGAGACTTCGTCGCCTCCCTTTGCTTCGATGCTGAAAACTACACAGTCCAATGAAGTTGGTAAGGATGAGAATGAGATACCTGAAAAGCTATAATCAAATGGCAATCCTGGAAGTTTGATGGCCTCTCTTGTGAAAGAATAATCATTCCAAAATGCTTCTCCCTTTCTTATGAAGCATACAGAGACTTCGTCGCCTCCCTTTGCTTCGATGCTGAAAACTACACAGTCCAATGAAGTTGGTAAGGATGAGAATGAGATACCTGAAAAGCTATAATCAAATGGCAATCCTGGAAGTTTGATGGCCTCTCTTGTGAAAGAATAATAAAGTCTCCTGACTTTGAACAGACATCAATAGCCAACCTCCCTTTTGAAAACAAACTGTAGCACCTACTAGATCAGAGTGGTTCATGAGGTAGTTCTCATTTTCATGCATCGGGTTTATAAAGTTGAAGGTGGTGCGACTATGATCTCTGGAAAACATCAGCCATGGAGATATATGTGTGCCTCTAGAAGTAGAAGTCGATCTAACCTTTTCCATGGGCATTATTGCTCGATTGGCTTTACAGACTGCACGGAAATGGATGCAATCCAATCGATGAAGATAACTTGCTATAGACTGCACCATTTCCACGAGAAGGATATCCCACGGACATGCTTTCTCAAAATCTCCTCCATAGTCTTCTCCTCCTTGTTTCCCATTCACTCCCTTCATTATGCTCTTCTTTGATCCATCTCCACCCACCATTTCTTTCTCTCTTTTTCGTCCATTAGGCACCATAATCCAATTTGGATAGAACCATGGTGTTGGCAGCTTTAAACACGGCAAGATAACTGAATTACCAGTACTCTCGACTTCAAATTTGTATAGACTCTGATCCTCAGCAAGTGTATAATATAAACAACCCCTTTCAAGGCCCACCTCGGCTGCAGAACAACAAGCTGTGGTGTTGCTACCAATAAATAGAACATGATCGCCTAAACAATTCACCACCTCCCACTGCATTGCAGAAAAATCCAACTTCATCACAGCTATTTGTATGACTACCTTATTCTGTGCCCTTTGATTGTAACGTATAGTAACATAAAAGAGGTCTTCGGACGTCTCCACAAAATAATATCTCAGAGAACAAGTCTCCCATCCTCCTACTAACTGATAAGGAATAACCATAGGTACTTGAAGCGTCTTGATAGGAAGTTGTGTAATGCCATCATCCTTATTCCCAAGTTTCTGTTTATCGATCTCAAAGTGCTGATCTTCAAAGCACGTTACATACAACTTACCTTCAAAGCACGTATACTGTCTAGAGCCAACTTTTTTATCCTCCATTGCTTATCCCCCGGAAGACAATGTAAAAAGACATGATCACCGCTTTTATGCTTAGATGAGAACAGGAATAAAACCATTGAATCACCATCTTCAGGAGGAGATGACAAAACACAATCATGAATAGAGACAGATGAGGATTCCAACCAGTGCTGCAAAGAAGGTAACTGAATGGTCTCCAAAGTTGCAGGAACAATCGCCAAATTCATAATCAGGGGAGTAATCATATACACTATTGTCACATAGAACAATTAACCAACCTTGATGACAAGGTTTCTGCCAAAATATTTTTGCAATCAACTCAGGTATGGATTTTCTAGTGCTTTTCTTATGAGGTTCACAGATATTATAAAAAGCATGATTTTGACCACCTTTACCATAAGGGATTACAAGCCACGGTGCTGTCAGTGTTAATGGAGGGCGTCTTCTTTCACTTCTCTTCATAAAGTTTATATCCATGAAAAGCAGACAGTGTGATATACCCTAATCTAGTCTAGAGTGAAAACGGGGTCTTGAAAAATGAAACTCTGAAGCAACTAGGGCAAACTATAAACTTGAATCAAAATTCTTACCTTTTTGATCAAAAATCGCCTCGGGAAGAGGTAGAGAGAGATGGAGAAGTCTGTAAATCTGAAATTGAGAGAGGGGAAACAGTCTCACATCTCAGATACCTTCAATTTCTATCGAAACTCCAACATTAATACCGAAAATGCGTTCCTTATTTTTGGTTTCCTCTCCTGTAAAATATCAAAGCAGCTCTCTAGTCTTTCAGAATCAAGGAAGTACACTACACTAGGCTGTTTTCACTTGGAGTAATGCAAAATTTAGTTTTGCACCCAATCTGTTTTTGGGGTGGTGTTTTGGACTATAAACAAGTGGTAATTTCCAAAATTCTTTGGAAGCTAGAATTTGGAACAAGAGTGTGTTTGGTTGCATTCATAGTTGATACCTACTGGGTTGTAAGGCTCAGGATTCTTTGGGAACGCGCAATTGGGATATGAATTACTTCCCCCAACCAAAGGTGTCTGCTAGGGAGTGTTTTTTGGGCCGAAAATACTAAAGCATTCTTAGATTAATTAAAAAACATTATGAAAAGACTGTTATACCCTTTCAACTAAAACTTAAAATCAAAAACCAAATCAAATATCCCCATTTCTCTATCATTTCTGGCATTCTCAGTTAGGGTTAGGTTTCGAAAAAAAAAATTCTTCATCTTCTTCATCGTTCTTCATCGTCGATTAATCATTAATTCAAAAATTTATCCGTCGATTAAAACCAACACATAAGAATGCCTCCAAGAAAGAAATCAGATGCTCAATCGAAATTAAAATCGATTGCTCAACAAAAATTAAATAAAAGGATTGCTTTGATTGCTCAAGAGCAAGAACACGAAGAAGAAGAGTTATCGGACGATCAACTACTCAGTAATATGACTGCTATCAGAAGGTAGGTCATTTAAAACTGTTTAATTAGTGTTTCAATCGATCTGTAGCTATGGGTTTAGGTCAAAATCGCGAAACCCTAACTGAAACAGTTGAGTTTCAGTAGTTCCCGCACTCAATTTCGTATGAATACCACACCGGAAATCAGTACCGGCATTCAATCTAGGATGAAGACCACACCGGTAGTCAGTTCGGGCATCTAATTTAGGTTGAAGACCGCACCGGAACTTAGTTTCAGCATTGTATTTAGGATGAACACCACTTCTGAACCTAGTACCGGCATTGATTTTAACTTTTACGAGTACGCCGGTAGTAACTAGTAAGCTTCTAATAAACAGAAAACCTTAGGATTTTGTTATTTGTATCGGCGTACATTTTAGGTTGGATTCCATGCCGGTACTTGAGTTTTGGTATCCAGAAACTTTAGAACTACTACCGGCGTCCTTGACAAAAAAAAATTTCAATGCCGTTACTGTGTTCTGGCATTTGTTTTTATTTTACGTAGCTGTCGGTACTGGTGTTTTCTTATCCGGGAATTTCCTATGGTGTACCGGCATTCTAAAAATTTATTTGTCAATGCTGGTAGTTACTCCCGGCATGTAATCGTTTGAATTTACAATGTCGGTATTAGCTCCCGGCATGTTCGATGTTTTTTTCAGGATGTCGGTAGTGATGATTCTATGCCGTAAGGTGGTGTATCTATGACAGTATTATAAATGAAAGTTAGTTGTCTTATATTTATTTCGTGCTTCTTTTGAAATAGATCTAAAGCAAAGGAGGCTAACAAAGGAAAATCTAAAGATGCCATCACTAAGAAAAGAAGGAAGGATGGTCTTGATACTCCTCAGTCTCTTCCTCCTCGAGGGAAAGACCAAGGTCGCAAAATCTGATTGGGGGATGATACAAGAGGTGAAGTTTGGGAAAGTGGTCGTGACCGTAGTAAACTCGTAATCTGTGAATCTACCGGAGCAGTTGAGGAGGAAGATGAGCAAGATGAAGAGGAAATTGAGGAGGAAGATAATGAGATTGATCCAACTCAATTAGCAAACCAAAGCCAAGGAGTAGTGGAAGAAGGTGGTCCAAGTCAACAACCTACGCAAGGCAAGGGGAAAGGCAAAGGAAAAGTAAAAGTTAAAGGTTCGCACGTTCCTCATGTTGATGACATGATACCCGACCTTGATCGTGGTAAAATTTGGGGCAACTACTTTTTATCCGGGGTATCTATTTGGCTACAAGAACTCGTGGGCTCGTACTATATATTAAACCTATGTAATAATTTTTATCTTGTGCATATGTATTGTTTTGTAGTTATACAAAATCTCTTAATCGTATTATCTCCTAATTGTAGGATCATACGAAGGTTGTGCGTGTTTGCCGAAACCAAGACGCGGCTCATTGGGATTTGTCTAAGGAGCATGAAGAAGTTCAAGCAATAGTTAAGGATTCTGTTCTATATCCTTTGGTTGAAAATTATGTGAAGCCAGATATTGTGACAGTCAATTGCTTCGTCGAAAGGTATCATGGTGAATCAAATACCATGCACTTCCCGTTTGGCGAGATGACCTTGATCCCTGATGATGCTCAGAATATTCTAGGCTTGAGTGTTACCGGAAAATCAATTGTAGAAGGAGATAATCATTCGTTTGAGCTAGAATGGACGAAGTTGCACGAGCTTACTAAAAAGTTGCTTGGTTAGGACTACAAAACTTCTGTGGAAAGCTTCTATGTATCTAATATTAGTAGGACAAAGACCATCAAGCTAACCCTGCTTAAGGAGAAGTTTCAAAACTCAAACGAAAGAAGTTTGAAGGATGGATGGGACCCCGCACAGATTCGTTATACAGTTGTTGCGTACCTGTTATTCATCTTGGGCACTAGGGTATTCCCTGACACTAGTGGCAACAGGGTTAGTGCAAACTACCTTCAATACTTGGACCGTCGGAAGATGTCTTTATCTATTCTTGGGGCACCGTGGTAATGGCACATTTGATGACGGAGATGAGAAGGTGTGGGCTTATGAACAAAATTTGTCGGGAATTTCACTTTATTCCAGGTAATTTTGTTTTTAAGCTTATGTTCTTATTTATATTGTTCACATGTACCCTTATCATGAACTTAGAAATAAAATTTAATGATTTTTATACGTATCATTTCACATTTATATAGGTGTGGGCTTATGAACATTTCCCAACATTGTTCAAGGACAACCCCTTCTTGAAGTTTAATCCCATTGATGACCCCGAGGCGCCTAGAGCCAAAAGATACGAGTTCAAAAGCCATCCGAAACCCGGTAACGATCATCGACTGATAAAAATGAGATTATCTCTGGACGCGATGACTACCAAAGATGTTGTGTTCGACCTTTACAAGGAGGCTAGAGAAAACCACCAATATTTGAGGTTTTATAACGTTGCATTTTAGAATGGACCTTTGTTCCACCCAAAGGGATACATTATGGCTGCTCCTCGAAGTGTGATGCGGCAACTTGGATACAAGCAATTACCCTCCTTCATGACAGCCTCTACTGAAAGGTATCAGCTTGACCTTTCTGTGTCTATGACAAGTTCCACAAGGTTGAGGGTATATTATGATCCAATTCCAGAACCAACACATTGGATGGATAGAGAACCGCGTCGTTTGGTAGATACTAGTAATTGGTAGCTTGCAATCAACGGTGATGAAGCCGATCCCGCCTACATTGGTAATTACTTGGAATGGTCACATCCTTTTGTCGTGCGCCCGGGAGACGTCGACGTTCCACCCCAGAAAAACCCTCCCGTTCCAACTCCTATAGAGGCACCACCTACGATGACCCAACTTAATAAGACCGTTGTATTGCTAGTAAGTATTGTTAATTTCTTAAACGTTTAATGTACACATAATTTTATATTAGCATATATATACTAATTATGTGTTGTATGTATGAAACTAGCGGCGTCGGCTTGGCAAGTTGAAGAAGATGTTAGGTTGCAAGTACGAGGAAGGAGAGGTGCTATCCCTTGAAGAAATGAAGGAAGTCGTGGAAAAGCTTGATAAAATTGAAGACCCAAGTGAAAGAACTTTGTTTGGGGAAAGAAGGAAGGTGCCCGTTTCCAAGAAGCAAAAGTCAAAATGATGAAAATATAGTCGTGTTTCGTTATTTGGATGGTGGTTGTTATGTTTTGAACAATTTCTAACATTGTTGAACTCTATAGTTGTGTTTTTGATTGAACTCTTTATTTGTTTGGTTTACTTTTGGTTTATGATAATTTGATGAAGAACATTTAAGCACGATTCAGTTGTTTGGTTTATGTTGAACATGTTTAGATTTCTAGTAAAAGGTTGTCTGTAAGTTTTATTTACACGAGAAGCGTCGGCATTCAAATGTTTAAGTTCCACGGCGCTGGTATTGGTTCCGGCATAAAAATCAATTTAAATTCTATGCCGCCATTTGTACCGGCACGGAACAAATTACTCCAAAACCATGTCGGGCACAATGGATGAAAATGACCGCGTTTCTGTGTAGATTATGGGTAGTTCCGGCATTAACAGGATTATTGAATCTACGCCGGAATTCTGATTTTCTTACTCTTGTACATTTTTGCATAATTCCGGCATTGTATGTTGATAAATATACTATGCCGGTATTGTTTATAAATAGGTTACGAATGCTCTATTTATTTTATTCATAGATAATCTATTACATTAGATTTCAAACTTTAAATTAAAACATAATAAAACATGGTAATGGAACACTTTTGGTTTAAGATGATCTCCTATTTAGTAATCCATCCCTTTTCAACAATTGCGGAACTTTTGAGCCCTTCGCGAATCTCTTCGAAGACATCGTCCGGAAGGGTGGCATCAAGGACCATCTTCATTGGTCTTTCTTCTCTTTCAACATATTCCTTTACTTTCATATAACACCCATCACACCCATCGATAGGCTTGCATTGGCCCTTGTGGTTTTCTCTTTATTCTGCTAGTCCAACAGCTTTGTCAAACCATTGAAACTCATCGCACTTTGGGTAATTCAAACACCTTAGAAACATTCTTCCATTTTCAGCATCATCAGTTTTTGCAATCCAAAACCGGCGTGTCCCATCACAGCTTCTACACTTTGAATAGATAAAAGGACAGTCCATGGCCAGATGAGAAGGTGACTTGCAAATTTGACACCTGCAATGATGATTCTGTAAGAGAAGATTATATTAGTTATGCGTCAAGATTTTAACTGTCCATATGTTGTTAGTAATGTTCAATCTACTTACTTTGCAAATAGAGCTTGATGATGAATCTCCCATCGCTTGTGAACTCAACCGTGCTTGACTGATCTATTTCTTGAGAGAAGGATTTTTGTTATTTGGTGGGTGCTTTGTGTTGATTTTTCCAAAGGAATAGGGGGTGTTATATAGAATGAATCTCCAACATTCTTATTTTTAAAAAAACTAGCCGTTTTTTTTTTTGAAATTCACAAATACTGGCATTGTCGCAATAATATATTTAATGCCGATATATTCTACCGACGCTAAATCATGTTGTTAAACCATGCCGGTAAAAGTTGCATATTTCGCTGTGAAGAAATTCACTAGTTACGCATTAACATCTAACGGTAAACTACACCGGTACTGGGGCCCGACTTCCTATGTCACATTTACTTATATGCCGGAGTTTGGGTGATTTAAAAAAAAAAACTAGTCGTTGAGGTTTTTCTCTATATAAGGAGAGCTAATACTTGGACCCAAAAGCCCAAAACTCGTGTGTTCTTATATATCTCCTTGAGCCTCTTAACTTAGAAATCGTAAACCCTAGAATAATCCTCTACAAATAGCTAAGTATAATACCTAATCCCACATACAACAAATGGCATCGTTCAACTCCGAGAAAGATTTAGCAATCACCCAAGCATGGTACGCCGAAACTCGTCCTTCAACTGTAGATAACATCACGCGGGATTCCATGTGGATGAATATTTTTAACAAATTTATTCACGATTACGGTAACCCGAAAGGAAGAACTGCTCAACAAATCGAGCAACGACACGACATCATCCTAAATGCGGTGGTTGAGTATCTAAAAAATGAAACACCGGATCGAGCACGCTACCCGCAATAGATTGTCCCCTCAACAACTTGTAAGTATCTTTATGATAAATGCGACACAATCCACTCTTTTTCAAATTTTATGTAAAAAAATAATTTTCCTCTTTCTTCTTCTTCTTCGGGTGATAGTTTCTTATTGCGAACATCTTCCTCTAGTTGAGCAACCATTCTCTTCTTAATATCCGCCTTAGAGGGTTCAAACAAAGCATGACAATGTTTTGTCACATTTTGACGTATATGATACGTACATAGGAAATTTTGTGCATCCGGAAATACGTCGGATATAGCATTCATTAGTGCGTCATATTGATCGGTTATGATGACCCTCGGAAATTGATTTTCCGGGAACAATAATTTTAATTGTCGTAATGCCCAATGATAATTGTAATCCCTCTCGTTTTCCATTAAACACCAAGCCAATGTGAATGATACCTTGTCCGATGTTTTCCCCACGATGTTGAACAACGACATGTTGTATTTGTTTGTCTTGCAGGTGCAATCCATCATAAGAACACCACAACATGTATGAGTCAATTGTGAAAGCAAAGGATGTGCAATGAATATTTGAAGTGGCTTGTTGTCCGGTCCTCTTTTAATGATACGCGTGTAGTTGTGATCCCAAGCTATCTTCTCAAATTCTTGCATAACGGTCCTCCCTTCCCATTCCACTCTTCTAATGGTTGCTTGCGCGCTATATATTGTACTTAGAGAAGAAACGTTCGTCTTATCCTTTTCCTTGAAGCCTCTGAGAATCACTCGTGGTTTGATACATGCTTTGGTCATTCTCTTTACATCATCGAATTCATGAGGTTTTAACTTCGCAACTAGGGAGTGAACAACAAAATCTTTCGGATCCCGTTGGTTATGACGGCCAAACCACACCGTACAATCTCATTCCTTTTCGTTGGTTTCTTTGTCTCTTAAATAGAATACAAGCTTAAAGGGGCAATCATCCTTCCTCGTACGAGTCTTGTATACCCTATTAGTCTTCTTTGGATATACATAACCCTTTATCTTATGGCTATCCTTCTTATTGTATTTCTCACTTCTCTCGCAAACCAACTCAAAACGATAATATGAACGTTGGATATTCCTCACCAACACACACATGTGTTTAAGTGCCGTCTCTTTTTCCCAAGCAATTGCTTCCTCTAGAGATTTTATTCCCTACATGAGGACAACAATGGAAGATTATAAGGTTCATTACAAGCAATTCCCACATAAAGTTTTAAAGACTAGGTGAAAAGTATTGTTTGGTACCATACCGAAGGTATTTTTTAGTATTTGGACGTATCTGGACCAAGCGATTTGGAATTTTTTGGATCAATGTAGGAACAATCTAAGGAATGAATGAAAATAAAATTGAATTAGTTCACAAAAAATAAAAAATTACTATACTAGTTTCGGCATGCTCGACGACACTTCCGCCAAAATAACCAAAACCGGAAACAAGTGTCGGCCTTCAAGAATAATGTTCCGGCATTTCGTAAATAAACTTGAAAAAGAGAACCTAATTTTAAAAACTACCGGAATTGTAATTTCATGAATATTAATTCCGGAAAAGATAATACCGGCATGCACGATCCACAAGGATTGAAGCCGGAACATGGCGCCGGCATGGTCGATAAATTTAACACTAAGCTGGAAAACTACTACCAAAGTGACTAATTTCTGGATGTCTAGTGGTACCGGAATTCTTGAATAAGTAAGGTCCCAAGACGGTAGACGTTTTCGGCATGGTACTTAATTTTCAAACCATGTCGGGATTTTGTGCGGGCGTTCTCGATAACTTTTATACCACGCCGGTACTTAAGTTCAAAAATCTTTAAATCCTTGATGTTTTTCTTGTGGTACCGGCATGGAAAGTTAGGATAGAACCATGCCGGTTTGAATATTTCAAGGAATATTCGGTGGTAGGTAAAAATTTTACTGCGTGCCGGCATGTATTTTTTGGTTGAAGACCACGCCGGCAGTTTATTCAAAATGGGGGATATTTGATGCCGGCATGCAAATAGTATGAATACCACGCCGGGTATGGGTGTTCCGGCGTGGTATTCATACTACGTGTATGTCGGCACCAAGTTTTTCCAGAGAAAAAAATGGAGGTTTCAAAAAAAAAATAATCAAATTTTCGATCTCTTTGAAGCGTTACCTGTGTGTTGGGGTTGCTTGTATGTTGAACATGTTTACTTTCTTGGGTTGATTCTTCATAAAACACTTCATGCTCACGAAAATCATGATCCAAGGGTGTTGGTTCATCATATAACTCCAATTGTGAGTTGTTATCATTAACCGAAGATTGAAGATATGATTGTTGTTGTAGTTGAGCTAAAGATTCAGCAGCTGCAATTCTCTCCTCACAATCATCTTCCAGTTTCACAAAAAAAATTCCACCCAAAAATATTTTTCCCTCCTTCTACTCTCACCTCCCTCAAACAAAATTCAAATAAAATACACACTAATCTATCCCCCAAATACTTAAGATTTTACTAATTATTATTAGCCACTAAACGTGATTAGTGAGGGCTAGATTAGGAATTAAAAAAATAATTACATAAGGGGTGACCCAGATTTGATATTAGGATCCCTATTTTGTCATGTATCTATATCCTCCAATTAGTTTCCATATCCCCCAATCGCGCGTTCTTCTTTTGCTAAAAACCCTTACTTTTGCTAAATACCCTTATTTGGAAAAAAAGGCTAGTGAAGTTGATTGTGTTAGGGTGTATCTAGAAAAACTTAGACTTATAGTATGTTTGGAATCTTTGGATGTCCCTCTGGAAGTCATTTTTTAACTTCTGAAAGAAGAAAAATCAGAAGTTGGTTTGGGTACACAATTTAGAATGACTTCTGGTATCTAAACATGCTTTGGTTCACAAAAAATTGAATTTTTGTTTTCCTATAAATCATACTGGAATTTTATACCCAAACTAACTTCTTGTTTTTTTACTTCTAAAAATCGAAAAAGCTACTCCTGGATGTGTATGTTCAAAAGTGTCATATCCAATTGCTCAAACACAGTAACTTAAAAACCAAGTTCTTTCGCTTATCCACTTTAGTTTGTAGACGTCGGAATATAATTACTTGTCTTCAAGATGACGATGAAAATTGGATTGTTAAAGAAGAAGATGTTGCAGTCTCATCACTAAGTACTTCAAGCAGTTTTATTCTATTAATTTTCCTACATTTCTTTTTGGGATTTCAATAAACATATTCCTTGTGTTATTAGTAAAATGGATAATAAATTTTTTACCAGACGAGTTATCGACGAGAAAGTTTTGGATTGTATCAAAGCTTTCTTAAAGATTCGAGGCAGGTCGGGCTATAATCCTTTTTTTGGCATATTATCTGTCCTTTTGTTTTAAAGATTGTTATGGAATTCTTATGTCATGATATCTTCAATCCTGACACGAACAATACTTGTATAATCTTGATTCCCAAAACTCAAAATCCCCTTCATGTAAAGAATTTCTTTCTTTTATTACAAGATTATCTATAAGATTTTGGCTAACAAAAATTTATCTTCCTAGATCTATTTCTTCAAGATAAATGTTTTTTCCAAAGATATATTAATTTTTGATTTTATCCTTCTGATCAGTGAAATCTTCCATTCCTTCCGATATAAAACTGGTTCCTTTAGAGTGTGATTTTATTCTAAAATTCTGTTGCTCTGGGTTAATCTTTGTTTAGAACAATTGGTGAAAAGTATGTATTACTTCGACTGGTGATTCTGGGGAATTTATTGGGTTTAGTGAAGAAATTTGTAAAGGACAGAAATTGGAACATATTGATTCCACTTGTTCCCGTCCTTCGCGTCAGGGCCTGTCCCTCAGTGTGGAATCCAGAAGCCACTGCACTGACTTCAAATTATGACAATCTGATTTGACCTGAAGCTTCTAGGACTTCTATTTATGCATACATATTAGAACTTCGATTTTTTCAGTTAAAGAGGAAGACGGCCATCTCGAGGCGCATCATGACCTACAGACCCGTTAATAGGTTAGCTAAGTTTCTCAAATTTGAACAAATGATTAGAACGAGAGTTAATAAGTCTCGATTAGTTATTGTTGTTAAAATGTTTGTATGACTCTACATACATGCACACATAAACATAAACATCGGTTTCAGTAGTTTTAAAAGCACAATATGATCATAGTCAGACTCTATTCTTCTTTGTTCTGGAAAAACGTCTTTCGATTATCTATTTTCTGGAATCTATCCCCCTATTGGCGGGGAACCCATTCCCAGGTTGTCCGCGGTCCTAGTAAAAGATTTTTTCCCTTTAGGGATATCATACAAAGAGACCCTTTGTCCATATATATTTTCATAACGTGTCTGGATATTCTCAGCAAATTAATAAACCATGGGATTAAAAATATAAATTTGGTAAACAATAATATTATTAAGGGATTGACAATTTGTAAAGGAGTTCCAATGGTAACCTATAGTTTTTATGCCGATGATAGCCTAATTTTTAATGTTAAAGGGATCAACAACAAAAATTATGGACATATTTTCTCAATGCTCTGGTCAATCTATTAAATCTCTTGTGGTCTTTTCTAGAAAAAATTTTAAGAGGTTGGCAAAATTTTATGCGGAGGCAAATGAAGTTAAGTGAGAGACATGGAAATTTTTTAGATATTATTATTCAATGGGGTAGACTTAAAGGTGATGAATCTATTGAATCTCTTATGAAGGTTACAAATTGATGGGCAGCTTGGAAGCTTAAATTTTGAATTTTTTCGGTATATATATTTTGGTTAAGTCATTGATGGACCCTTCTTCAAACTATCTTATAAGTACTATGAAGATTCTTAACTAATCAAAGATTGTCGTACGATTACATAAATGAGCGAAATCATGTTGTAAAATACAGTTGTTTTACGAGGGCACAAATTTTAAGCAAATACTATAAAGTGGCATTCTGATAACAAATGTTGGTAAGTTTTGTAACTTAGGAGGAATACGTATAATATGTATTTCGTAGTTCTAAGTTCACGTGGGAGATATGGAATTATTTTATATCATCTTTCATGGTCCAGTGGGTTTTTTCAAGCTCAATTTAGGATAATTTCATAGCTTGGAGGAATAATTAAATGAAGGGTGAGAACAGGAATATTTGGAGAATTTTTCTTTTATTGTCTATTAAATTATTCGAAAGGAATTTAACAGCGGCATTTATGAATTGAATATATGCAGGTTATTGTGTTGTTCAAACTTGGAATCAAGCTTGACATATGTGTAATACAAATTTACCAATATGTATTAAGAGTTTTGTCACTAAAATTGAAAAAGGGGGAGATTGTTAGAGCATAGCTCGGTTGAACCCACCAAGCGTTGGTATGTAAAGTTTGGTTTTCATATTTTAGTGAATCAAAACTCATCTAAGAGTCGCTTGATTATGTACTAGATACAACTTCGTATAGGTTAGACTAGAAAGTATAGGATTATGAGACATACAAGTATTACTCGAAGACTTGAAGAATGTGAAGAAGTAACAAGCTACAACAATGACATCATCCTTCCTCTTGAGGTTAGTAATATTTGACTTGAACTATTTCATTGCTAAAGTATCTTTCAAGTCGTGCTATATTGAAAACATAACTGCGAAGCTGTGAATGATTATACTATAGTAGTAAGACATGATCAAATGATCATAGTGTTAAGGAATTATGATATGAAGTATAACGCTTATCTTTTGAACTTCGTATATATGACATCGACATAATCGTATGCATGCTAGTGTGATTATGTGTATGGGTAAATGTAAAGATTTCATCCTAGGAAACAATTTTTACATTCGTTTAAGGGAAGCACATTAATGAACTTGTTTTATGGATCTAAATGGAAATCGCTAGGCTTATTGGTATTATTATTCATTGCATATCTTTCGATTACCAATATGTGTGAGTTAGTAGAACCGATCATAACTTGTTATGTACCTTGGTATAACTAGTCATAGTGCCTGACTTATGAGTTGATACGACTTTTATTAGTGTAACCGATCCTAAGTAATCACCTAAGATGGTATGATCGACATTTGTAATTGGTGTGACCGATCCTAGTAACTGGTGTGACCGATCACAAAAGAGTTGTGTAATCGATCCTTGTAATTTGCGTAACCGGTCATAGTAATTGGTGTAACCGATCAACCGATCACAAGTAATACCATGAGTATATGGTAACCGGTCCTGGTAATTGACATAACTGATCCCGGTAACTGATGTAACCGGTCCCAGTAACCATATTGAGGTAGAACTGATCCTTGTGTTTGGTAAAATCGTAAACCCATGATTAGTGATTTGATATTTGATAAATCACATAGTTGTCTTGGAATACCGATAAACCAATTCTAAACTTATTTGGAAGTGTGGTATAATTGATTCCAAGATTGTAAATATGAAAAAGGATTTACAAAGAAAATATGTCAACATACTTTGAACATGATCAGTAACTCTTATCTTTTATTGTTCAAAGATATTCCTTAATAACTCAAGGAGATCCCGGTCCGAAATAAATTAAGAATCTTTTAATTAAGGTTGTTAGTTTTATATGCTGTAATTACCAGCAATTAAATGTATATCTCTAGAAAATAAAAATTGGTAATGTGCATTTACTAATTGGAGATTTTCTATTGAGAGATTTCGGAAATATTGGACAAAGCATTTCTTGGAATTATGAAAACCGATTTTGGGCATTTAATGAGAATATTCGGTTTTGGAAATTCCTTGGTGTCCAAACATCCTTGGTCTATAAATACCCAAGTTTTCATTTCTAACAAACTATCCTAAGAGCCAGGCAAACTTCATCTTTTTGTTGTTTCTGGTGGAGCCGTCAATCCAGAGAGGAAAGTACCTAATTAAGCGAAATCTATTACGACCGCTTGTTTAAAGACTTTTATGGGATCAAGAAGCTTTACGAGTATCGTTGGTGGGAAACTAGATAATTGCAATTTATTTTAGTTTTCTATTGATTCGATTGACTAACGGTTGTTGAACTTTGATTGCACCTAGTTTGTTTATTCTTGAGAATATTCTCTCTGATATAAGATTCACTCAAACTAGATCGAAGTGTCGATGGGATCTTTAGAACTGTCTGTAAATCTAAATACGTCTTGTGATAATTCATTGTTAACAGACTCCGTTCTGTGCATGATTGACCACAAGAGATTCAAGTGGTGTTGTGCAGGTGTTTATTGAAGATTAAAGAAGATTTGAAGACAATGAAGATTTCTGATTTGGTTTTTATATCTTTGGGTGTGCACAAACCTTGATCAGCTGGGATCCAACTAGAATCGGATTTATTATATTGGTTAGTTATGTAATATCGGCATCACCTTATAGTTTCTTGTTTGATTTTATATTGATTGATTGCAAATATAAACTCTGCTACTTCGGTAGTTGTTGGATAGATTGATCTGACCAGGCAAAGGAGTTTATTTGTTAAACGGAAGAGACTTTGCATATGACTTGAGATATCTTCATCTGAAAGAATCAAGTTGTTACCAAACAGATACGTTGTTCCTTTACTGTTTGGAATACGATCCAAAGGAATTGTTCCAGTGCGTGCACTTACTGAATATCAGAAGCGCAGGGATACTGAAGAAACTAAGTGAACTATAGGTTTAGGTGCCTGGTCTCAACTATACGAAGTTGGTTTAGATTTTGTATAGCGGCTTAATTCAGAGAGTATTCAATTCTGGACTAGGTCCCGTGGTTTTTCTGCATTTGCGGTTTCCTCGTTAACAAAATCTTGTTGTGTCTTTTACTTTTCTATTTTCGTAATTATAATTGTTTATTATAATTAAAAGTAAAATACACAAACGTTAACTCCATATTAATTGATAGTGAGCCTATAGAGTTTGGTTTAGTCTGAACCTATTATCAAGTAATCACACTTTGATTGTTGTATTGTCTCGATCTTGTATCCATAGACGATCACAAAAAGTGTGAATACCGATTTTGTAGTATTGTCTCGACTTTGTCGATAGACAATCACTTTCGGTAAGAGGACTTATAGGTGGGTAATTTTAATATTGTGGTGCATTTGGGTACCCTCGTCTTTTCACCTAGGTTAATGGAGAATCGACTCTAGTTTGAAAGTAGGACACACGAAAGTGTCGGGATTAGGTTTCCCAGATGCTAGAGTTATCCCTTATATAGTCTTTCAAATCATGGTTGCTTACAATCAAATCTAAAATAGCTTACTAACAAAGCAATTGATATTCACCGTTAGATGAACTTCTGATTTAAGATTCAAGTTAAGTTTGAAAATAAGCAATCAATCTCCACTGTCAGATGGTATTATCTTGATACACACAAATGAAATATACTTATATTTATATATGGGTGTACCGTACCTAAACATGTATAACCAGCTCAATAACAGTTAACCGAGGTTAGCCATATAAACACTTATAGTTTAGCCATATTCATCTAACACTTCTAAATCAAATATCATGATTAATTAATTTTGATAGATAATCAAATGAATCTAAATGTCCTTTAAGAGAGTTGTTCAAATGTTTACTATCTCATAGAAATATCCATCAACAATTTGAAACATATTCGGTTTGGTTTGTATTTGTACAAAGTACTTATACCAGAACCAATTCATGAACATAATTCCACGGTTTGCAAAACGTGCAAGTTCTCATACCTTATTTCATTAAAGTTCCAGGAACTTTAGTTTGCAAACTGAGTTCGCAAACGAACCTGATTTCATGAGTATGAGTTGTCATACTCACCGATTTTAGAACCTATCTACTGTATTCGCAAACGGAATACGCAAACCACAGTTCCGGACGTAGCCTAGTCTTGTCGTTCGTAAATACTGTTCGCAAACCACAGTTCCGGACCGTTCACAGGTAAACCCGTTTGCAAACACAGTTCGAAAACAAAAATTCCGTACCTGAACTAGTGCTTCACAGTTCGCATACTAGGTACGCCTATTGTGTTATATCCAGACATTGGTAGTCGTTTTATATCTCATTTAATCATTGAAACATCCTTAGAAGATAACAATGGTAATCTTACACATGCCACTAGCTTCAAGTAAATTTCAAGTGATTAATCGATCAATACGAAACTTCCCAAGTTAGCATCAAATGATTGTCTCACACAAATCTTTGTAAGATGTTCAAGGTAATTTTCACATGATCATCTAGACTTAATATTTAGTTTCCAACAAATAAATTGTTTCCAACTAAACTCGTCAATTAGATGATGAAGTTTAAGTTAAATCTAAAAAGCTTCCAACACGTATTTTGAGAATTATATAAACGAGATAAACTTGGCTCAAAATTCCAAATGTGTGTAATGTAAAGTATGTATAGCTATACGACTTAGTCTCATTAGAAGATAGAATATAATTGACTTATGAGTGATAGATAAGTTTTAGTCTCCACATACCTTTTGTTGATGAAGTTCCTCCAAGCTATTCAATAGATCTTATTCTTCAATTGGTGAACGCCGTGAAGTGTAATGCTCAACTACACACTTCTGTCCTAATCCGAGACATATCTATAAGTAGAATAGAAACCAAATATATAGTTTTGATCAACTAAACTTGACAAACAAGCTTGAGATAGAAACGCTTGCGATTTCGACCGAGCAGTGCTCTAACAGTGTCATTTATGTTATTCGGGAATGTTTCAAAGTGATTATTAGAGAGATATAGAACTATCGTAAATCTGGAGTTCACGTACTGGCGTAACTTTAATAGGTCCGGAGCCGCAGTACACGTACTGACGTAGCTATAGTTCGGCAACGACCTTTGGTACACATACTCAGTATGAATACCAAAAAGTTCTATTGACTCGTGAACTCAGGAAGGTACACATACCTAGTATGGATACCAAAAGTTTCTGAGCTATTTTTGTCTTAAGGGTAAACATACCCTGTATACATACTATGACAAAAATAACTCAAAAACTGGAAGTAAGTACACGTACTTACCAAGTCGAATATTTTTAGATGCATCAGAATTATTTCTATGAGATAATCATCATTTGAATAACTCTCTAAAAACATCTCTAGACATATTTGATCACATTATAACTTGTGGTTGTGACTCAAGATTAAAGTCTATAAGTGTTATATATAAATGGTTAAGATTATAGTTCGCCTAGCTAGTTTCAGCTAACCTTTCATGAACAAGTTGTTATGCACGGTTCGGTTAGGGTTCATCCTAAATATGGTGTATATTTTGTTATGTTTATCTCAAGTCGAATTTTCATCTAACAGTGTAAAAAGATTGTTTGATTCAAAGCTACTTAGCTTAAATCTAAAGAAATCTTCGATCTTGAAAGTCTATAAAAGGAGAACCTCAAGCAACTGAGATTTTTGAATCCCTGACACTCTTCATGTATGTCCTAGTTGTAAACTAGAGTCGTCCTTTTTTTTTTAAACTTTTAGGTTTAGCGACTAAAAAGACTTTGCTTAGGGATTTAGGAAGCCAGGTGTAGATGGGGAAAAACGATTTGATGGTTTTTAAGGGAGTAAGGAGACACCGTGCGGAGGAGACTCCTTGAACCGAGAAAACTGCTCAACCTCACACAGATGCACTGTAAAGGGAGTGCTTGAATTCGAGAGATCAATCTGTAAGAATCCGGCCTAAACCAAGACAATGGTCGTTCCAGAATCAATTTGGTCACAAGAGATGATGGGTCGATCTGTAGGAGGGAAGCTGAGAAATGTGTGAGATCAATGGTGATCAATGATTGTCAATGTGTTTAAAGTTTTTGCAAGTTTCCTGTGAAATATTTAGTTCGAATAAGTTCGGGTTGATTGATCGAATTGTTGAGAGTGATTGCTCAAGATTCTTCTGCTTAGACGAATGTTGTCCTCCTTCAATCATGAGTTCAGAGACTTATAGTATACACATTCATCCCAGTAAGTGTGACGGTTGCTGAAGTCAAAGAGAGGGAAAGTGGGAAATTGTGTTCAAACCAGTTAATCATCGTGCGGAGACTTGGTTGATTGTCCACCAACTACTTCGTTAACTCCTTCAACCGCTTGTATGACTTAGTCATATTCTCATCGTGGATGAACACACGTGCCGTAGGCCGCCAGACCAAAACCCTAGTTAATATCCCCCATGTGACACGATTGATGTCTCGTGATTGTGGAGTCTGCAAGGCAGACGTGTATTTAGTCACTCAGTTGTTGACTTGATGAGACGGTGAGTCTTTGTATTGTTGAGTCGAACATGATGAATGTTCATGAACGGGAAATGTCTGTTGAGATGGAGGTACAAATGTTGATAATTAAGGTGAGCAAATATTGCTCATTTGATTTAACATTGATAGTTGAACCAATATTTCTAGTCTGAGAAAATATTTCTCATCTGAGCAAATGTTGCTCGTTTGATGAATTATTGATAGCGGGACCAAATAAAATATTGATTTAAGATACTAGCAACTGGACCGAGTATAATAATTAAAACGTTGATCACGGGATCAACGTAAAATTATTAGTGTTTGAACCTGCTCGGAATTATGAGCCTTGGATTCGAAACCCTAATTTTTATCAGCTGATGATCAATTGATGATTTATTGAAAACCAATCACAGAATGGGAGAAGGACTGGCTACATGGGATAATGGGTCGGCCATGTAGCGCCCAGATGCTCGAATGAGCAAATACCAAAGTCTCTTGAAGACAAGTTGGTGAAAGGATGATTAAATGTTGGTTTAATCATTTATTGAAGTAATGCTCGTCTGAGCTTTAGGTGATAAAACCTAATTATGACGGAGCGAGGGACCGACCAAGAAGTCATGGAACCTTCCCTGGTTGGCCATGGGACCGACTGACAATCGTTTGATGAAATTCCAAGTCGTTTGGGAGAGTTTGAACCTATTATGAACAAATTAGGTCAAATTATGAAAATATGTGGGATCGGCCTATTGCAAGCCAAAGGGACAACCTTGGCTGGTCAAGGTAATATTCCCATGTCATCAAAGTGTCCGTGTCTCAGTCCTGAGAATTTTGATATTTTCTGGTGTGCATTTGAGCAACATTTGAGAAAATACGAAGAAATCAGGGTTTCGCTAAAACTGAGGAACTTCATAAGATGAAGGAAATAATAATAAAATAATAAATTACAAGGTGCAGGACCGTCCACAGCTAGGGAATGGTCTGCAGGCCAATGAGCCCGGTCACATGACACATTTCCTAATTTTATATTATTTTCATGATGTGAAGGAAATATCATGAAATTAAGGAATTTGTTGAAACGAATGAGTTTCCTTAAAAAAAAGGAGTTTCCATGAGATGAAGGAAACAATAATAATAATAATAATAATAAAGTAAGGAGTCGTAAGGTGTGGGACCGGCCATGGCTAGGCATGATCGGCCGGCTAGTGGCCTGGTCCCGTGACCTTTCCTAATTTTATATTATTTCCTTGGTGTGAAAGAAATATCATGAAATTGAGGACTTTCATAAGATGAAGGAAATAATAATAAGGAATTATAAAGTGTGGGACCGGTCATGGCTAACGCATGGTCGGCCGGTAATAAGCCTGGTGTTGTAGTAATTCGATTGCGGTAAATAAGGATTCGATGCTCGGACTTGAAAAGATTTTTAAAGCAAAAATATATACAAAATTGTCACAGGATCAAGAGACACTAGGACTCAGGATTCCACCATAATCATTCATATAATTAATATATTTATTTCCAAAACAATTATAACTCACATAAAAATAGGGACTCTAATTCTTGCCAAGGTAGATTTTTAGAAGATTAACTGTAAATCGAAAGCATGGCATATCAAAAGTACTAAGACCAAGCATAAACCATCAAAAGAAATGACAATCAATTAAGAAAAAATCATAAAACATTTAATAAAAATGCAAGAAGTCATAAAAGAATTAAATATAATTTTTATATGTGTAAAATATGGCTTCCTCCATCATCCCAGTATTGGGGTTTAGCTATTCATATCAATCACACACTCAAAATATTAATTCAAAGTTCAAAGTGTGATTAAAAGAGTCAAAAATTATAAAATAGTGGTTCTGAGACTCACAAAACACGTCCAACAGAAACGATAGAATATAAATGCAGCTAACTGCGACACTTCGCTGATGCTATTGACGCTGCTGAAAATAAGTCTGCCCTGGAGAGTCTATTCTTCGTGTTCTTGAAGCTTTTTAATGGCAGCAGCAGCAGCAGGTGAACATTGCTGTTTTTCCTTCTTCTTCGCTCCTCCTGGATCTGGCTCGACCCCAAACTCTTCATGCCCCTTCTCTGACATAAAACCAACTATTTATAGGCTTTAAATCCCCTTGAAACTCGATCAAACCCCTTGGAAATCTCCATTATTCTTTACGGGTTGTTTGAAGAATAATCTTCTTCTTGTTGCGTTACAGGCTGTTTATAGCTATTCTCTCGTCTCAAATATCTTCTAGGACTTTTACCCAACTGTTTTGATGTATATCCCACGCAAGATATCCCATAAATCTCTCAAACTAATCTCAAACCCTAAACAGAAACCGTGTGCACTGTCTTGACTTTGTGTGGATTTTCTGACTTATCCAGCCCAATTAGATGGGTCTAATCGCTTCTAACAGGTCCCTTATGTCTTGTAGAGTCCGTGGGTACCAAATTTGCCCATTTAATCGCCTCCTAGGTCGCTCAAATCATTGATCCAAAACTGTTGACGCTGCTGCCTTTTTTCCCGCCAAAATCCAGTTTTGAAACTTTGAAGATGACCTCCCCCTATCCAGTTCCGGTGTCCCTTTAGTACATGCCCTGAAATGGGGTGCCCTTAGTAATTAGGTTACCCCTTATCCAAAGTGAGAGTCCGTATAGTAATTTTCTCCCACGAGCGCAAAAACCACTTTTTAGCCAATTTCGCCGCAAAAGCTTATTTCTCCAAAAACACCTACAAAGACATAAAATAACCAAATAAGTACAAAATAGTACTAACAATATAAACAATTGGGACAAATTAGACACATAAATGCGTCTATCAAATACCCCCAAACTTATTATTTGCTAGTCCTCGAGCAAATCTAATCTAAAATAAAATGACTACACTTAGCACGTGCAGTAAGCCGTTAAACCACTAGGTGGCCCTAGTGGCGGAGTGTTGTCTCCGGGGGGTTTACCAGAGGTGTACCCACAAAACCTTAATACTCCAGAGCTTAGCTATCTACGCAGAACCTTGGAAGGCACTAAAGAATCTCCTTGGTTGGCATACTTATTGACTACAGGAAGAAGTACCCTGATGCGAAATTCCAATTGCTGTACACGAGTTTGCACTCAAGCATACTAAAATTCATATAAAGTGACAGAGCTCTACTCAGATAGTTGCACTATGGACATCATATTCGGAGTCTAAACTAATCACATGGATAGATCAAGAAGATGGATATAGAAAACATAGATGGTTTTGATGTTTACTAAGTGAACGACGTTTCCCATATCTGTCTGAAGGCCTCCGCCAAAATGAACCTATCCTAATGGATTGAGATACTAGTCTGACTAATATCAACACACTGGCATATACAAGGGTACCAGTGGTCGATAACCTAACTCTAGGTCAACACAACTGGCATATACAAGGGTACCAGTGGTCGACTTTATTGAATTTATTCCTTTTGGTCAAATGGTCTGGTCTCAATTTTTTTTTTTTTTTTTTTTTTTTTTACTTTTTGGTAACTACCATTTTTTTTTTTTTTTTTTCATCTCTTTTTCTTTTTCAACTTTTTTTTTTTCATGGTATCTCAATCACTCTAATTCACCCTAGCATTGGTAACAACTTGAATCGTGGGCCCCACCTATCACTTAGAGAAACATAGTTTAAAAACAAAATAAAATAAAAATAGAAGTGAAAAGGACTCAACGAGATATGGTGAAACTATCATGTTATTTCTAACACCTGAGCTCTGTGCTTTTATGAATAGACTCTTTAGATGTTTCCATCTAATCAGATTGGTTCCTCAAACTCCTACAATCAAAATGCTTCCATCCACTTAGATTAGTTAGTGCAATCCTCAATAGGCATAAATTTCTAAGCTCTGGAGTTTATTTATTCATACTAAAAAGTTTCTCCCATACCCCCAAACTTAAACCTAACATTGTCCTCAATGTTCTAAAGATGAAATTAAAAGCATGAACAAGGAGAAACTGTTACCATTTGAAATGAAAGAGTTACGGAAGGATATTACCTGGTTGCATGAGATTGGGTTACCTCCCAAGAAGTGCTAAGTTTAAAGTCTTCAGCCAGACTAAGAAAAGTATTAGTCAACTCGAACCGTATAAGTAGCCGGAATAACTGTGGGTCTTTAACACCAAAAAGAGCTGACAAAAGGAAACTGCAGTGAACCAAGAAAATGTACAAGACTAGCATGCCCTTACCTAGTTTCCTGATTAAGATATCTATATCTAATTGTGGTTCAGGTTCAGGTTCTATAAAAGGGTCTAAATATATTTCTTTAGGCTGCAACTCCTCAAAATTGAGATCCGAATTATTAGGTCCTAGAGTCTGTAAGTACTTAAATAAGAACTTAGAAGCACAAAATAATAACCTAAATAATTGAGGATCCTCTAAGTCAATCAGGTTTGACTTACATAATTGACCACAGTGAGAGTAGTGGTCATTCTTAAGAAAATGTGTCGATTCTAATATCCTAAAGTAATTAGGTTTAGTCTCAGAACTTAATAATTGACACATTTGAAATTTATACGTTCCCACAATTGTTTGAAAAATATTTGGTGGGAAAACAAAGTCGATCTTAGTATCATAGCCTGGTCTAACCTCATCAACCAGAGGATGGGTTTCTAACAACTGAACTTCCTTATGGACATCACTAGGTTCAGGAAAACGAGTATGAAAGTAATCTTGTAAAATGGTTGAGGCATTGATGTCAAGTCCTAAGTGTGGGGACTTTCTGAGAGTTAAAGGTAAGGCACTAGGGAAGTGATAATCACCCCCAAACTTAGAGTTTTCAGTTTCTCTAGATAGACCTCTAATTTTTCTTGAATTTCCGTATCTTCAGAGTCCTTAAAATATTCAAGAGATTCTTCTAAGTTATTATCAGGTAGTGCATCTTTACTCATCTCTACGGGTCTATCTTCTTCTTCCAAGACTATTGTTTCTAAGTCGCTAGACTCTAAAACAGTATTTTCGAAATGAACCCGTTCCTCTAAACCACTATCGGCTTCGTAATCAAAAGGAAAAACTACATCGTCTAAAACGGTGGTATCCCTAATCAAATCCTCGTCCTTTTGAATAGGTGAATAATCATAAAAATTATTTGGATTTGAAGTAGAAATAATATAATCACTATAAAGCTCAATTGGATTACTAGATTCCTGATTACTATGCCTACATTTCAGATTCTTCATCACTACTATCCTCATCATCATAATAGTACGAAGATGATTGAACCTTATCTAAATAAGTAGTGTTACCAATTATAACCTCGTTATCTTGATTATGTGAAAAAGTATCTTCATTCTCAAGGGTATTATTGGATACACTATATTGGCAATTCAAGTTATTTCGAGCAATACTTTCATTCGTCTCTAACTCAAGTCTACGTGTCGACTCAGCTATCCTCTCAAGGGTCTCTTCCAAAGAAAGTTCCCTTAGTGTAGGATCTAAGTTTTGAGTTAATCTATTGAGGATATCTTCTACAGATTCAGTTGTTGTTGCAGTTCTTTCGTCCATAACTACATTATTCACCTCATCTAATTTATACGTCGATTCAGCTAACTGACGTGATGACTTAGCTAAATTCCTGAGAGTCTCTTCTAGAGAAGGAATAGGAACTGAAGGATCATAATAAGGACTACTTTTCAAAAGTTTGATTGTATCCTCTAAAGACGAAGAACTAGTATTATAATCTTCTTGCTCGTATGACTGATGCGCGTGCGGATAGTAATTGGGCTCACCATGGTATGAACCATAACCTTGAAAAGGTTGGCGTCCCCAGTCACTATTCTCACTATGGTCATAATACTGATGATGTCCATATTCAAATTCAGGTCGATATTCATTGTATTGGCTTCTATCATACCAGTTCGACATTCTTAATTGCAGGGGAATTCTACGCAATCACAAACAAGTCCGACTCGACCAAATCAAACCTATAGAATCTAGCAAACAAAAAGCATGATGGCTCCACTTAGATTGTTTTCTAGACCAGCTTCTATTCCTTCGAAAAGGAATTCGTTACAATTTGAGCACACCCCTCTGGAATCAATCCGAGCTAATGTAAGTTGAATCGAGGCGAGGGAAGCTCAGTGGAGCTTTGATACCCAAGGCCTCACCGCTATCACAAGGCGGCGCAGTCACGCATTCAACTCACAGAAACCATCATGAACTTTGAAATGTGCTTAAAGAGCAACCAATATTTTTCGAACGAGTTTCCTATTAAGCTCGTTACCCTATTGGTCTCGTTCTATTCAAAATTTTAGGCTTAGGTTCGCGTTTGGTTTCGTTTTCCTAAGGCGGGCAAGAAGGAAACGGTGATGAAATCCGAGTCCTTATCTTTTTAGGCCAGGCCTTGCCCTTTACTAGGAAAATAAAGACAGTCCGGTTCGTCCTCAAACAATTATCACCTTAAGGCAGACAGTAACCCGCTTGCAGGAGATTCGGGTGTTTCGATTGGACTTACCTCCCGTACCAGACGGGCGATGAACCGTTGTCGTCGACTCGGGCCACGACTCCTATGACGTGTGCGAACCCGAGGGGCCGAGACGATATAGTAATCGTCGTCCTTCCCTGCAAACATTTGTATTTAATTTTTTTTTAATTTATAACCCTTCCGTAGGGTTTTAAAAATAATGTCCAAAGTCCAGAATAAAGTCCAAATAAAAAGTCCAAAATTACAAAAATTATGAAAAATAAAGCCTATTTACAAATTCTAAAAATAAATAAATAAAAGCTATATACAAAAAAATAATAATAATAAAAATTAAATCCTAAAAAAAAATTATGTCTTTTCTTCTTCTCTTTTAGCTTTTAACTTTTAGCTTTAAGCTTTTTGTTCCCAAGTCCTTAGTATTCCACTTCGAACCTGTAAATCAAAGACACAAAAAGAAACGTAAAAAGGAACAAATAATAGTAAAAAAAAATAAAAAATAATAAACCTAAAAACAAATCTATATACAAGTCCGCGTCGGCGGCGCCATTTTGTTGTAGTAATTCGATTGCGGTAAATAAGGATTCGATGCTCGGACTTGAAAAAGATTTTTAAAGCAAAAATATAACAAAATTGTCACAGGATCAAGAGACACTAGGACTCAGGATTCCACCATAATCATTCATATAATTAATATATTTATTTCCAAAACAATTATAGCTCACATAAAAATAGGGACTCTAATTCTTGCCAAGGTAGATTTTTAGAAGATTAACTGTAAATCGAAAGCATGGCATATCAAAAGTACTAAGACCAAGCATAAACCATCAAAAGAAATGACAATCAATTAAGAAAAAATCATAAAACATTTAATAAAAATGCAAGAAGTCATAAAAGAATTAAATATAATTTTTATATGTGTAAAATATGGCTTCCTCCATCATCCCAGTATTGGGGTTTAGCTATTCATATCAATCACACACTCAAAATATTAATTCAAAGTTCAAAGTGTGATTAAAAGAGTCAAAAGTTATAAAATAGTGGTTCTGAGACTCACAAAACACGTCCAACAGAAACGATAGAATATAACTGCAGCTAACTGCGACACTTCGCTGATGCTGTTGACGCTGCTGAAAATAAGTCTGCCCTGGAGAGTCTGTTCTTCGTGTTCTTGAAGCTTTTTAATGGCAGCAGCAGCAGCAGGTGAACATTGCTGTTTTTCCTTCTTCTTCGCTCCTCCTGGATCTGGCGACCCCAAACTCTTCATCCCCTTCTCTGACATAAAACCAACTATTTATAGGCTTTAAATCCCCTTGAAACTCGATCAAACCCCTTGGAAATCTCCATTATTCTTTACGGGTTGTTTGAAGAATAATCTTCTTCTTGTTGCGTTACAGGCTGTTTATATTCTATTCCTCGTCTCAAATATCTTCTAGGACTTTTACCCAACTGTTTTGATGTATATCCCACGCAAGATATCCCATAAATCTCTCAAACTAATCTCAAACCCTAAACAGAAACCGTGTGCACTGTCTTGACTTTGTGTGGATTTTCTGACTTATCCAGCCCAATTAGATGGGTATAATCGCTTCTAACAGGTCCCTTATGTCTTGTAGAGTCTGTGGGTACCAAATTTGCCCATTTAATCGCCTCCTAGGTCGCTCAAATCATTCATCCAAAACTGTTGACGCTGCTGCCTTTTTTCCCGCCAAAATCCAGTTTTGAAACTTTGAAGATGACCTCCCCCTATCCAGTTCCGGTGTCCCTTTAGTACATGCCCTGAAATGGGGTGCCTCTTAGTAATTAGGTTACCCCTTATCCAAAGTGAGAGTCCGTATAGTAATTTTCTCCCACGAGCGCAAAAACCACTTTTTAGCCAATTTCGCCGCAAAAGCTTATTTCTCCAAAAACACCTACAAAGACATAAAATAACCAAATAAGTACAAAATAGAGTACTAACAATATAAACAATTGGGACAAATTAGACACATAAATGCGTCTATCACCTGGTCCCACGACACCTTTCCTAATTTTATGTTGTTTCCTTGACATGAAAGAAACACCATGAAACTGAGGAGTTTCCTCAAACGAAGGAGTTTTTTCATATGAAGGAGTTTTCATGAGTTCAAGGAAAATAATAGAGTAAGATAAAATATGGGAAGAGGTGGGACCGGCCACGGCGGCATGTTCGACTGGCCGGTGGCCCTGGTTCCTTAGGCACCTTAATTAATATTTTATTATTATTATTATTTTCTTTCCTATTTTGCATAGGTTCATCGTTCCTTCGTATTTTTTGAATGCTCGTTAGTGCATTATTGCTGAGTACACTTGCACCATTTTGTCGGGGATTACTCGATAGTGGCTCAGATGCCCGTACGTTGAATATTTATTACTAACCAATAGAATTTTGCTGGGAAGAGCCATGAATTGAAGTAATGAAATATTATGAAGAACGTATAATATTTTCTAGGGATCCAGTTAATGAATCTAGTGACTAGAAATAATTAATTGATGGCTCTATACTAGCATGTTGTCTAGGAGCATTAATTGTTCGAGAATTGAGCGATATGAGCTAGTTGAAGAGTCATATTTATTATGTATAGTCAGCGAAAACGTTGTTGCATCCTGAAGACGTTATCGCTCTATACTAGAAGGCAAGCTGTCTAGGAGACGTCCAATCATTAAGATTCCATACACATGTCTTTTATATAGTCAGGGAAAACGTTGTTACATCCTGAAGACGTTATCGCTCTATACTAGCGTGCAAGCTGTCTAGGAGCCGTCCAATCGTTCGATTCTATATAAAAGTGATTACTGAAATTTCTCAGTATTCATGAAATGTGTCGTTGCCTCAATTGAGAGACTGCATATTCATGTATGCTCTGAGAGACAATATACTCAGTCAGAGGTTCTTGTGGCATGAGTTTTCATGCTTCAATGAGAGACATAAGTCTTAGTATTCATCTGACTACTGGATCAGGAATATGTAAGGTTACGATTTTAGCCTTTGCCAAAAATCCACTATCAACACCAGGTCCGACTATATTTATCTTGATAGTTCTTGTATCCTGATCTTGCTACTGATTGTTGATTCTCACTTTGATCAGGCAAGATAGATAGAAATCACAAAGTTCTTCGTCTCATACCTTGTGATTCCACAAGTATACTCCTCTATAACGATTCTTTGTTGAAATCAGAGTAGGTGAATAATAATATAGGCTTCTCTTCGGGAGTCGTAAGTACCGGATTTTGTGGTTTGCTAGACCTAGTCTACTGCAAACGTTCCTATCTCACCTTGATCTCACGATCAGAACGGAAATCACATATAGGCTTTTTTTATGGGAGGCAGATTGATTTAAAGTCTTCACTTAGGTTGAAACAACTCTTACGCTGTAAAGGAACTCAGCTAAGGGAATCAATTGCGTAGAGTCTTGCGAGATTCAAGAGACGTAATGAGCACGACTTTAACTGAATTACTGTAACAGTGGATTCGGTCTCAACTACATTCCAGTCCAAAGTTTTGATAATAGGCTAGATTCTGTAACGGCTTAATACAGTTTGGTGTTCAAGTCTGGACAAGGTATTGGCGTTTGCAGTTTCCTCATTAACAAAATTAATGGTGTGTGTGTTATTTCTTTTACGCATTATATTTATTATTTATATAATTGAATATCACAGGTTGTACGTAAAATCAAACAAAGTAGATACGTCCATCTTAATTGTTGGATACGACTTGATTGGTCTTGGATATTGATCTTTGGAATCGTCCAAGTACTCTCACAGTATAATCAGGTTCACCGACCTGTCTCGGTTTACATATTGATTGTAGGAGAAAGAGATATAAACTCTTGATATAGTTTCTGATTGAGATTCATTAAGCTGTAACTCTCGGAATTGTATTTAGGTTTAGTCCATACAGGTTGCCTACGAAAAAGTTGGTGGTGTATTTTGGTACCCCGCATTTTCACACTTATTCTATAATTATTGAAGGACCCGACGAATATGAGATTATGATTGTTGGAGGAACCGAAGAATATGAGATTATTTTGTTGATGGATGTCATTTTCAATGGACTTACGATTCAAATGTCACCACAAAGGTGAAATCTTCGAAATTTAATAGGGAGATGAAAGACTTGGTAGAATATGGAAAATATCCCGGTTGCAATTTGACGGTGCATATGGAGAGAGCGAATCTTCGAAAACAAATAGAAAAATATGGTAAGCATCATTAGCAATGCCAAACTTTAAGCTTTCTTTTGGGCCAGTCGAACACAAGGACGTTAGATATGACTGCAAATATGATGATATCACTTTGGGATTCTTTATTCCGACCTTCACAAACGGTTATTGAATCCTTTTTCGGTCACTTTTTTCTTGTTGTTTTTAATTGTATTCATTGGGTTGAGATGCCCCTATTAAGTACCTTGTTTTCAATAAATTTCCTCTTTAATTGTTCAAGAAAAAAACTTATTGTACGGCATCGAAGTAAAATAAATAGTAAATTGTTATGACTCATCTTTGAAGCTCGTGATCCGTGGAGTCATTTTGGGATCAATAAACTTTACTTTAAGGATTGTATAAAGTTGCACAACCTAATACCACGGTTTTGAGGTTGTGCAACTCTCATTATTACAAAACTAATATGAAGATAAACTCTCAAAATATGTTGTTTTACTTATTTTTAGACGTTTGAAGATTCAGACTGCTTATAAAACCTACCTTGGATGGTAAAGTTTCTTCTCAGTTAGAATGCAAATTGGTGAACTCTTTTGATCTTTTAACACTCAACAGCACCAATCAGAAAATTTTGAAGTGTGAATAAGAGAAAAGAAGAAGAATATAACAATAAAAGCTTCATATTTATATTTACAGTGCTATCTGAATACAGAAGAGATCATATATTTTAAGGTTTACATTAGCCTCCAAAATTTGAGACAGAACAACAGAGAATCATTTATTTTTAGTTCGGAAATCACAACAATCAGGATCCTGTGGTCTTATTGATGGTCTCCAAAGAGATAACTGCACCTGATCTAATGGTACCGACATCAGAGTTTGACATGAGAATATAAGCAACCCAGAAATGCAGGCATACAATGTAAACTAGGGCATAAACTTTGGCCGACGAATTCCTCCTCAAAAATGCAGCACCAGCTGAAAAGATAATATCCAATTGAACAAGCAATGACTCAAAGTGCTGGCCTCCTGATCGGATTCTTTCCGCAATCATTGGTCTCACCCTTGAGGAATTAGATGTTCCCCATGTTCCCGCTTCTAAATCATCCTTGGATGATGATCCTGTCATTTCTGAAAATTGTAGTGTTGACTTACTTTCCTCAAGCAGCCTTGAAGTAGTCTGCAAATATGTAAATCCAAATTTCAACATTTTTAAAGGGTAATTTGTTGTTCCCAAGTGCAATCCTACGTTCCTGTGGAGCATGTGATCTTTTGACATATGTCAACTTTAAACACTTAACCGCATCATCTGCTAATCATTTAAGTGTGACCTAACATCACATGACTCTGTCTTCTTGATCCGTTTTACATGTTGGCCAAAAAAGTTAACTTGCCACAGGGTAATATATTATGTAAATCCTTACCTCTATTCTTAAATGCAACGTCGCCTTCTCAGAAGAGAGAGACTCGACCTAATTGAAAAATTACACAAGACCATTAGGCATTTTGTATCCATAAATAAATATATGCACGTAATGTATCTATAAAAGACCAGCCAAATGGCTTTCCTAATAGGCGACATGTTATAATTAATATTATATGCAATGAAGAAAATGCTTAGCAGATAAACCTGGGCCTGTTTCTGTATTAAATGGTCAGTCAGCTGTGAAAGCCTTCTCTTGAGCTCAGCTTCTACAGCTGTTGGATTCTCCATCTCATTTCGTGTAACCTCAATGCATTCCTCTAGCTTATTTGCCTGCACAGTGAACGAGGGAACCAATACAGTTAGGCACAACATGTTTAGCCTACTTCATAACATTCCAGTATGGAATTTAAACCCGGGGTCTCTTTCATCAAATTAGATTCATAATACATGTCAATTCACGTACATGTAGAAGCAATGAAAGTCATACCTTCTCTCGCAATTGCACAATTTTATCGCACGTGAATGAATATTCAGCTTCAAGGATATCTCTTTCAAATTCAGCTCCTTTGGACGCTTCCTACAAATTTATCCATAAGACAAATAATAGTTACAAAATATCAATCTAGGAGTTGACTACAAACACAGTGAGACAAACATGTAATACTATACCCAGAAAAACATGTCACTCAGTTATCTTTTAGTTGTATAGCCTCGGAACCAAACATAAATAATGTTTCCCCAAAAACTAAAGGTTTCTTAAAGGTAATCATTCATCCCACATGGAGGGGTTCATTTATTAAATAGAGTGCATCTAGATAACTCACTGCAACTGCTCTAGATTATCGTATCTTTCAACCTTTATTTAATCTTGTAAGTACCTTAAGGTCAACTACAAGATCTGGAGTTGGGCTCATCGCTCACCGCTTCCACTAATCAAGATTAATTGTCATCCTTAAAAAAAAAATAGCTAACAGATAATACCCACGCCCCACGGCAAAGGAAAGGCTATCAGATTTGGCAACTTTCTTCATGGCATTTTTGTTTCTCTCTCGTTGTTTAGCACATGAACAGAATATCTCTCTCGTTGTTCAGCACACGAACAAAATAAATATATGAAAAACATTTCCTATCAACATTAAATTTTAAAAGAATAATCTACTTTAAACGAGATTCCTCGTAACCAAGTACGGTAATTTTACATGCACATGAAGATAACATACTTGGTTTGGGCATGACCCAGTTCCACTCTGATTAATGTTGGACATTCTCCTTTTGAGATCTGCATCCGGGAAAACCATAAAAATTTAAACAATGGACATTCTCCTAGTAAGAAATTTTTTGGTACATTGTTCATGGGCACAGTGGTAAGCAGAATCCTGGGCAGATCCACTATCTATAACATTGTTATTACAGCTATATATAAAGCCAACAATGTCTGACAAAATAATTCAAGAATCAGAAATGCAAACCTTCACGGCCTCCTTCTTTCAATTCAAGTTGTTGGCGGAGTTCCGCAACTCGATTAGCCTTTGGTGCACCATATGAAAATATAAAAAATCAATGCATTAGGTCCGCGTTCATAAGATGAGTGCAAGACAAGGTCAGAACCAATAGTACGAGTTCTGAGAAAGGAAAAGTTCTACTAGAGGCAGACAAGATTGAACACAACAAATATTAAAATATCACCAGATCTAATAAAACAAACCGGAAGGTTCTTTGTTAACCAAATGGAGAAGACGCGCACACAATGGACAAATAATTAAATGAAGGAGATATATTACCTCTACTTCAAGATTCCATTGCTTAGCTGCCAGAGATCTTGCAAGATCAGCATTTGCAGTCTGCAAGAGAAGCATTTCCTTAAGTGACAACAGAGATATTTAGACTTCCAGCAATCAATAACAAATCTTTATCACAGTAGTGCTCGGGCTCCTATAAACTACTTATATCTTTCAAACAAAGAAGTAGCAAACAAACCTATAACAAAAAATAACAACCTAATAATAGAGTAAAGCACATGTCTAGAAATGTCAGAGGGACCTCAAGTTTAGCCAATCGAGTTAGCGCCTCCATCCTTGTATTATTATGTTTCTGCTTCTCTAAATCAACAGCGTCCATCGTTTCCATCATGCTTGTCTGCAGTTGAGAAGCCTGATACAAGTACGGGGTGGTAATGTACAAATACAGTAAAACTGAGATTAGGAAGTGATCCAAGAAATACATTTAAAAACTTTCAAATAGTTCATGTTATTTTGATCTCACACTCATGCTCTGTATTAAGCACTGAAGGTCGTAAGTAATAATATGCTTAGTACTCTCTATCCATAAAGCCCCGTTGGACAAGTCAAAAGACACTAATCAGCAAAATATAGAGACTGACCTCCTGCGCTTGTTGTTTAGCTCGTTCTTCGAGTATTTTCTCTAAGCTTTGTTTCTCTCCCTCCAATCTAGCGACAACATTCTCACGTTCTTTTATAGCCTCGACAGCTTTTGCAGCTGCTTTCTCAGCCCTAATCTGTTCCCTTCTCCTTTCCCTTTCTTCCCTCCTTTTCCGTTCATTTTCAGATTCAGAAGATGAACTTGAATCGCTGTCAGAACCAGTTTGCCCCTCACTCTCTGAAGAAGATTCTCCCTGGGAGTCTTGACGAACAGCGCTTTCCACCGCTGCATTAGACTTTTTTAACCTCAAACCATCATTATCACCATTCATTTGGTTCTCTTTTGCACCATCAAACTTTTCCAACATCGACGACACCTTTTCAGTTGTAAGGGATTCATCTGCTGCATGAGGAACTCCATCTCGTGTACCAGCAACAACATTATCTCTCTCTACAACATATCTTTCATCTTTACTCGATCCAGAACCAGAACCAGATTTTCTATGCAGGGAATCACTAGAACCAGATTCATCTCCATCACAAACTTTACTACTGTCTACTCTAGCATCAACACTATTTTCTGACCCCATAGGTTTAAACTTATTCGAAACAGTTCTACGCACTGGCGGCACACTCTTTTTCACTTCTAAAATCTTCTTGACATCCTTTTTCGAACCACGAACTACAGACATTCCATTAGAATTCCCTTGAGCTTGCTTTGGAGTACTAAGAAGTTCTGTCCAATCACTATCTGTTAAAGTCGACGGTGGAACCACCTTAGGTAGTGGCATAGGTTTTGTAACTAACTTGGAAGGTGTAGCAGCAACAACAACATCTCTTTTTCGCTCTTTACGTAAATTATGTGAATCATGACGTTCTGGTTCTGATTTCTTTTTGAGCTGATCTTTTAACGGTACAGCTGATTCAATCTTTGTTGGAATTTTATTGTTGTGTTCCTCAGATCTTGATAATTCATTATGACCTAGTGATTCTGCCGCTTGTTGATCAATCTATGACACAAATTTTCTATAGTGATCATCAGATACATTTCACTAGTTTGATTTGAGGCAATGTAACCCTAATAAAACTAGTGATATTCAAAATTAACACTAAAAAACAAATAAAACCCTAGAAAATGATAAAATTGGATTGAAATGCATACCTGTTGAAGGAACGATTCAGCTTTTTTGAGCTTTGAGGAGATCCAATTCGACATGATTGTGAAGATTTATTTAATTAGTAGTTTCAGTTGAATGGCGCATGTTAAGATGAATATGCTAGATTGCGCAGTTTATTTTAGTTGCAGAAATCGAAGACGAAGAAGAAGTTTGGGGAAGAAATGGAGTTTATTTTGAAGAAAAGGAAAAACCGAAATCAACGGCATTTGTTAGATACTTAGATGGAAGGAAGGGTAAGATTTAGTCTTACACGTGTTTAACATCGATTGCAGAGAAACTGTGGTAGCGGGACCACGACTGGACCGACGCCCTTCGATGTTCAACACTGCAACTCCTCTCTAGGCGTGACTGAGGGAGAGGTTCGTCTTAATTAGATAACCAACTTGGGTTAGCCGTGTTGGTTGGTGTACATTTTCTGGGCCGTGCCTCTAAAATATAAAAAGAAGCAACAATGGGTTAGCCGTGCTGGTTGGTGTACATTTTCTGGATCTGGACCGTGCCTCTAAAATATAAAAAGAAGCACCAACTGGAGGGGTAAAATTCTCTATATTCCAGTAAAGATAGTCAAGGCTTCTTCGTTGGATGCGCGTCGGTGATGGAGTCAGATTTTTACTTAAATTGAGTAATAAAAGTTTCGCCATAATGGTGGATCGACCGCACGATTTTTTTTTCTTTTGCATTTTAATTGATTTTGTATCACCTTTTAATTGAAGATCAAGTTACAAAATGTTCTAATCAAATTAGAGATAGTAATTTACATTGTTTTTCATATTCACTATTTGATATTTTCAATTATTAAGTTTATAATTTTTCCCACGTCAAGTAGAATTTTGATTTTATCATACATAAGCATGTAATTTATAAAAAAATTATAAGCTCGATGTAGTTAAATCTCAAAACCAAGTAAGGTCGGGAGACCCCATTTGTCTCAGTTTTCCTCCGTCCCTATGCCATAGATATGCGGCATTTTATAGAGCAAGCTTATTCATGAAAATCAGATATCAGACTAAGGGTGCATGGGTGATGAGTATCCGACCAAACATTGTCTGTTACTTTTAAATTTTTGGGATATCGGATATTAAAATATATTGATTAAATACTCAGTTTCACCAGCTGATATTGAAAATCCGCCAACATATATAGTCAATGCCCACAGCGGTCGGGTTTTTGCATAGCCAACGCTTAGCTATATTTATAGTTTGTAGCATAGCTTGTCTATCATTTGTGCTTGTTTGTGTGAGCGCAACTCTCATATTCAAAGTAAGATGGTTGGTTCTCCCAAAAAATTCTAATGGTCTATTCAAATTTTGTTTTTGAAGCACACCCTTGTTAACACAACGTGACTTCATGCCATACATGGCAGTCCTGTATATTTGGAAATCTCTGTATATTAGGGAATTGTGTTTATTTGGGAAAGATAGTATCTTAACCCTCAAGTTAGTTAGGCATATATATATGCATTGAGTCTCTGTATATTTTGTGTATTCAAAATCAATAGAAACTGTCTTACTTAACCTCGTCATCTTGTCTCTCTTCTCTTCAGTTAAAACCTAGTAGTTAACCCTTTAACCTAGGAGTTCTATCTTGGTATCAGTAGGTTAGCCGATCCTATTTCAGTTATGACAGAATCATCAACCACATCTTCTACAGCCTCTTCTACAGTTTCTGCTATAATCAACTCTACCATGTCTTCCCTTCAGTCCTCTACGATGTCTTCTTTTCAGTTCTCTTAGCCACATCACATGATCACCGTAAAGCTAGACGACACCAATTACTCCTTGTGGTGTGCTCAATTTCTTCCTTACCTTCAGGGACATGACTTGGATGGTTATGTCATGCAACTCCATGCCCTACAGAAACTCTTACTGCTGATCTCCCAAACCCTGCCTATCTTTCCTGGAGAAAACAGGATAAACTCTTAGTTAGTTGGCTGTTTTCTTCTCTTACCCCGGCTACTTTTCGTCATGTCCATCGATTAACAACGTCTAAAGAAATCTGGTCATCTCTGGAATCTCTTTATGGCTCTAAATCTGATGCTCAAGTTCATCATCTTCACTGTGAACTGCGAGCATTACGGAAAGGTTCTCAAACTATGCGTCAGTACATAGACCGTGCTCGTGATCTTGTGGACAGCTTGGCAGCAGCAGATACCATTGTCACAGACAAAGAGTTTCGTCATTGTCTCTTATCTGGCTTGGACAGTACCTATGATGCTATCGTCACATCATTAACCACCACGATGAGTTCGTTGTCTGTTGAAGATTTTCTCACTTTTCTCCTGACGTTTGAACTACGTATTGATCAACAGACAAAGCTTTCCAACTCTCAACCAGTTGCTAATCTCGCTGCCCAGAATCGACAATCTTCGTATCATTCTTTTTCATCATCTGGATCATCTTCAGCACCCAACTCTCAGTTGTCTTCCTTTCGCTCTACTGGTAACAACAGAAATCAAAATCACCATGGGCCTGGTTTATCTCAGCCTGCTCGTTTTCAGAATCAACGTGGGTCTGCTTCACCTGACAATCAACGTGGGCCTATGACCTCTGATTCTTCTTCTCCTTGTTGTCAACTTTGTGGGCGTAAAAATCATGAGGCCCAAGACTGCTGGAACCGTTATGACAAGAGTTTTCGACCACCTAGGCGTCAACCACCATCCTCTGCACCTCGGGCTTATGCCGCTTATGGACCTGGGTTTTCATCATCACCTTCTTGGACGCCTGATAGTGGTGCTACAGATCACATTACCAATGATTTCTCTCGTCTTCAATTTCCTACTGAGTATACTGGCCCTGATCAAATTCAGATGGGTAATGGTTCTTCTATACCAATTTCTAATGTTGGTTCCTCAATTTTAGGGACTCCCAACCGTAAGTTGCAGCTTCGTAATGTCCTCTTTGCACCCAAAATCTCTCATAATCTCTTATCTGTTTCTCGTTTCACTACTGATAATAATGTCTTATTTGAATTTCATCCAAATTTTTGTCTTGTGAAGGATCGATGTACCGGGAAGGTTCTTCTTCGCGGCATTAGGAAGGGTGGTCTCTATCAACTTGATGTTTCATCTCCAGTTCCTCAGGCTTACATAGGAGAACGTGCTAGTTTACAAGCCTGACATGCTAGAATGGGTCATCCAATGATGCGCACAGTTCGCAAAGTTATTTCTCAGTTTTCTCTTCCAGTTTCAAATCAAACTATCAGTTTTTGTTCTTTTTGTCATGAGCATAGAAGTCATAAATTACCTTTTCAATCCAGTACAACAGTTTATTTGAATCCATTAGATTTAATTCTCTCCGATGTATGGGGACCCTCTCATATTTTATCTAATGAAGGATATAAATATTATATTATATTCATTGATGCGTATAGTCGTTTTACTTGGATGTTTCCTATGTTTCAAAAATCTGATGTTTTCTATATATTTTTCTTATTTCAAAAGCATGTTGAAAATCTTTTTGGTCGAAAGATAAAAATATTTCAATCTGATAATGCTGCTGAATATCGCAAACTCACTCCACATCTTCAAGAACTTGGAATTTTTCATCGTTTTTCATGTCCACATACTTCTGAACAAAATGGTTTGGTTGAACGTCGTCATCGTCATATTCGTGAAACTGGTCTTACTATTCTTAACATGGCCTCTGTGTCGTCTTCATATTGGTATGACTCCTTTTACACTGCCTGTTATTTGATGAATCGTGTCCCTTCGACTTCTGTTAATAATTCTTCTCCATATGAAGCTCTTTTTGGTATTTCGCCTGATTACACTTCTCTTTGTGTATTTGGCTGTCTATGTTATCCTCACTTGCGTCCGTATAGGTATCATAAGATGGATGCTTTGTCTTCTCCATGTGTTTTTATTGGCTATAGCCCCTCTCATAAGGGTTATAAGTGTCTTCATATTCCTACGGGTCGAATATACATCAGTCGACATGTTGTTTTTGATGAGACTACCTTTCCCTTTGCATCTGCGTCGTCATCTTCGCCGTCGTCGACTCCTTCACAGGTAATTCTTCCCTTGTCTGCTCTTCATAATTTTGCGCCGTCATCAGTGTCTATTAATCATGAAACGTCTCCAGTCTCCAATCATCAGCCGCCAGTCTCCAATCATCAGCCGCCAGTCTCTGTCTCCAATCATCAGCCGCCAAACTCTGTCTCCAATCATCAGCCGCCAAACTCTGTCTCCAATCATCAGCCGTCTGTCTCTGTCTCCAATCATCAGCCGTCACCTGCTGTTACTTCTCAGCTGACAGCATCCTTCTCTAATCATCCGCCGCCGGTTTCTGTCTCTCATTCTCAGCCGTCACCTGCTGTTATTCTTCCGCTGCCGCCAACACCTGATGTTGTCGGTTCATTGTCTCATGTTCCTGATTCGTCCGACTCTCAGTTATTGTTGCCGTCTTCTTCTGTTGTTCAATCTGTAACTTCAACAGATGCTTCTCCTGTTACACACCCGATGACTACAAGAGCTAGAGATGGTATTTTCAAACCAAATTCACGATATGCTCTCATCTGTGATTCAGTTCTTGAACCGTCTTGCATTTCTCAAGCTCATAAGGACCCTGACTGGCGTACATCATCCGACGATGAGATCAATGCATTACTCCGAAATGGTACTTGGTCCTTAGTCCCGTATCATCCTTCTATGAATGTTATTGGTTGTAAGTGGGTTTTTCGAATCAAGCGTAATCCAGATGGTACCATTGCACGTCGTAAGTCTCGACTAGTTGCCAAAGGATACAATCAACAAGAAGGAATTGATTACTCTGAAACGTTTAGTCCGGTTGTTAAACCATGCACTATACGTATTATCCTTACATTGGCTTTATCCTCCAATTGGCCCATTCATCAACTTGATGTGCAGAATGCTTTTCTTCATGGAGAACTTCAAGAGGAAGTCTACATGAAACAACCTCCAGGTTATGTTGATTCTCGTTTTCCTACACATGTTTGCAAATTACATCGTTCTCTTTATGGACTTAAACAGGCTCCTCGTGCGTGGTATCACAGACTTAGCAATTTTTTGTTGCAAATTGGTTTTGTTACTTCCAAGTGTGATTCGTCCTTGTTTATTTATACTGGGACTCATGGTGTGATCTATTTGTTGGTGTATGTGGATGATATCATTGTCACTGGCTCTAGTACTACAGGTATTACCTCTATTCTGTCTCGTTTGCAGCAAGAATTTGCAATTAAAGATCTTGGTCAATTATCCTATTTTCTTGGGATTGAGGCAATTCGTACTTCTTCGGGGCTCTTTCTCTCGCAACACCGTTATGCTCAAGATCTTCTTATTCGAGTAAAAATGGATGGCGTTAAACCAATTACTACTCCGCTAAGCACTTCTGGTGACGTTTCCTCTGATCGTAGCACTTTATTAACAGACGCTACTGAATATCGTAGAATTGTTGGAGCTTTGCAATATTTAACTTTTACTCGTCCGGATCTTGCGTTTGCTGTCAATAAAGTTTGTCAATTTATGCATGCTCCTACAGAGTTTCACTGGGGATTAGTTAAACGTATTCTTCGTTACCTCAAGCATACAAGTACGTTTGGTATACTCCTTAAGCCATCCCCTTCTCTACAATTATCTTTCAGTGCATATACTGATTCTGATTGGGCTGGTTCTCTTGATGATCGTCGTTCTACAAGTGGATATTGTGTTTATTTGGGTGGTAACATTATTTCTTGGAGTGCTCGTAAACAAAAGACTGTTTCTCGTTCTAGTACTGAAGCTGAATATCGAGGACTTGCTATTGCTACTGCCGAAATTATGTGGATTCAGTCGCTTATTTCTGAGCTTCGTATATCCACACGCTCTCCTCCCATATTATGGTGTGATAATCTTGGTGCAACTTATCTCACAGTTAATCCTATATTTCATGCTCGGACGAAACATATAGAAATTGATTACCACTTTGTTCGTGATCAAGTAGCTTCCAAGCTTCTTGATGTCCTTTTTATATCCTCTAAAGATCAAATTGCGGACATATTCACCAAACCACTTTCTAGTGATCGGTTTTCTCTTTTAAGGTTCAAGCTTACGGTTCAATATAACCCGTTACGCTTGCGGGAGGGTGTTAACACAACGTGACTTCATGCATACATGGCAGTCCTGTATATTTGGAAATCTCTGTATATTAGGGAATTGTGTTTATTTGGGAAAGATAGTATCTTAACCCTCAAGTTAGTTATGCATATATATATGCATTGAGTCTCTGTATATTTTGTGTATTCAAAATCAATAGAAACTGTCTTACTTAACCTCGTCATCTTGTCTCTCTTCTCTTCAGTTAAAACCTAGTAGTTAACCCTTTAACCTAGGAGTTCTATCTACCCTCTTTAAAACAAGGATCTCTTTCCAAAACAAAGTCTCTAATCTTAGATGCTTTAGCATAACATGATTCTAGTTGTTTAATATATTACGAAGACGAGTTAATTTTATAAAAAAGACCATATTTATCAAAATGGGACAATATGTATAAGGTCTGTACATCAGAGATGATCTCCCTCTTAATGTTCAGTTGGGCATACAAAAGATGGAAGTGAAATTTATTATGCATCTCTGTAACGAAGAATTCAGCACATACCTTGCAGGCAGAGTTCATGACATTAGACAGTTAAAAAATAAGTTTGTTTCTATCATTATTATTTATTTATTTTTGATCGGCAATAATAAGAATTAGATTGGAACGTTCTACCAGAGGTAAGCAAAAATGTTCAAAAATAACCAAGAAGAGACAAAACATCTCTGAAAACCCAAAACCTCACGTACTCAACAAATTAAGTTTCAATCAAACTATCAAAATTAGCCATTACAAAGACTAAATTTGTATCCTTTATGTCTTCGGTATTTCTTCGCCACAAAAAGGATGGATTTTTACTTGCTCGAGGATGGTTTTAAAATCAGCTACACCATTTTTAAAGATAATGTGATTCCTGCACTTACACATGGACCAACAAATAACTGATTAAATAACATGTCGTATGACTTCCGCAATAGGATACTGGAACTTCAGTCTCCATCCTTTAATAATGGTACAGTGCAATTAAGAGTTGGGAAAATTTGACCTCTTACCACTTTAAAGTGATCCCAAATTTCATCAAAGAAAAAGCAGTAAAGCAACAAGTGATCAACGGAGTCACCGGCTTTGCTGCAAATCAAACAACCATTAAACAAATAACTTTCCTTTCCTATAAAGTGTATCCATTGTGGTAAGTATTTTTTGACACACTAACATAAGAAAAAAAATCAATCTTGTGAGGCCAAGACCTGGACTATACTCTTAGATAAAAAATTATTGAGATGTGTTCGTTTTCAATATTAGCATAACAAGATTTCGCGGTGAATAGGCCGGAAGGACTGAAGTCCCATCTAAGAGAGTGCAAACCTTAACCTAAATTGAAATTTTTGAGGAAGGGGGTGATGGATCAAACTTCTGAGATTTGGTGTTGTTTAAGTGTATGGTCCGGACCTAAGTTACAAGCTTCTCTTTGCCGAATATCTTGAGCGCATCTTTGAATCATATATTTCTTTGCCGATACGATAACATATACACTTGGGAAGGAGATAGATAGAGACACATTACCCACCCAGTGATCCTCCAAAACAAGACAAAATTCCCCTCTCCCAATTGAATTTGCATCTTTGTCTGAAGGAATTTAGTCGCTTGTAAATTGCTTTCCACGGACCACAGCCCCTAGTTCATTTAAGCTTATGTGTTTCTTTATCAAAAGCACACCAGCCATATCTATCCAACATTGCTCTTCTCCTAAGGGAATTTATTTCATACTAAATATCCATCACCATTTGGAAATTAGAGCCTTTTTCATACTTTTGAGGACACTCATCCCCTCTTCTTTTAGAGGAGTGCAAATTTTCTTTCATGCAACTAGGGGATCTCACTTTGCTTGCATCGCACAAGAAATCTCGAAATTTTTTCTCAATTACTTCATTGACTTCCATTTAAGATGCAAAAAGAGAGAAGTATGGGTATACTCGAGAACGCTTTTCACCAAAGAAAGCTTACCCCACCTTCGTAAGACTTGATCACTTCCAAGAGCACAATTTCTTCGTGGATTATCAATAATTCTATCCCACTTCAAGTTTGAATATGTTGAGTCTCCTAGAGGGAGACCTAGGTAATTAGTAGGTATTGTATCACTTTTATATCCCATTATTTCTGCCAAATTTGAAATATCAGAGGCCTTGCAATACTAAACATGCTTGTCTTTACGAAATTGATTCGAAGGCCTGAAGTGACGTAAAGCAGGGACGGGCCTAGTGCTGGGCTAACCCGGGCTATAGCCCCTCCCCAGATTTGAAAACTAATTTCTAAGGTATACTGTATGGAAAATTTGTTGGTTGATCCTGGGCCCATATAGTTATTTATAGTAGGGTCCAACCGGAATTTTCTTTTATCTGGAGGTCCAAAATTAATTGAAAACATTGAAATGATCATAATACCCTCTACTACCAAACGTGTGCGTGTCTACACCCTTATTATATTGAGTACATATCCGCTGCATTGCTTACAAATTTGAGTACATATCTTATATACTTATAAATTCGAGTACATATCTTCGTCCAAGTTTTACAAACCCAATTTTTGAATATTCGACCAATGTTTCCATGTTTATCTCAAGTTCTAAATCAAGCTTTTGCCTTTGCCAGACAGCCCTTGTGCACAGCCTCGAGCCAAGACTAGCAGCTACACAATACTTGGGCAGAACTGTTTCCTCTTCACTGATTACTCGCCTCAAACTCTTGTCGAAAGTCTGGTCGAACCCTTGTACAACCAATGTAACCATGGCTGATAACTGCAAAAGACTTACTTGGATTTTTGAATACTGGTTGCACAATCCCTTGTCTGCATTTTTAACATCTCCTACATCTGACATACTAAGCTGGTCGCAGCTGATCTTGAAACTGTGAAGAAATGCTCTTTCCGGCCTTTCTACAAACAGCCTGTGTGCAGTTTGCTTCTATAAAGTTCTGAGCTTGATGTTGAATCCTAAGCTCTTTCAATCTCCTTCCCTGCGACAATAATTAAATTACACAAGCATCCACATTTCTAATTCATTCAAAACTCAGAAACATTCATCATCACTTATCATCATAACGGCAGCAGCTTGTCTTCTCTTCACTGCCTTCTCTTGGCAGCAAAACGACTTCAAAATCAAACCAAACTCTCCAAAATTGAATACCCAATCTTTATTTCCTTCTCAGCTTCGAGATCCCAGTCCTGATCTTCATTCCAATCAATGACAGACAACAACTCTTTCCCAACTGGTTTCTCGGTATTAATCACTCACTCTGTCGTGTTGTTCTGAGCTTCTGGATCACGCCTTTCCTCCTCAAACACGACCACAAGAACTGTGACTAGTGCTGGTCGACTTTGTTGGACAACCGTGAACTCTTGGCAGCAGCTCTTCGTATTTTGGTTGTAGACTGAGATGAAATGAGCGGAACTGGTCGAGTGTATTAGGACCTAACTTTGTTGTTGCTGCGTATAAGACTGGCCCTTATCACAGCAGGTGGCTACCCCAATTAATAAGTGTGACTTCCTTGGCTTCAAATCCATTAGCACCTAGCGTATCCAAAATGATGAATTATGCCTCTTCTCCTCTTCTTTCATGTAACATGACTCCAAAATGCCTGCAAAATAAAACAAACGTAATATACAAAAATACAAGAGAAATAACTAAGAAAAGCATAAAAAATTGACATTCAAAAGATGTATGCGTTTAGCAAACCATACCAACTAACGAAGAGTAATAATCCTGCAAAATGTTTTCCAGTCTATAAATGATGTACTCAATTTCTTGACAGTACATCTGCACTCAATTTATTCGGTCCTTTTTTTTTCGAAGGCAACAATAACTATTTCTTGACAGTACTTATACACCCAATTTATTGACAGTATACCTACACTCAATTCATGTTTTACATCTACAAAAATCATCCTTGAATAAAATCAATTCATACTGTATAATCCAAAAAAAAAAAATCGTTCTCGAACCGACACATAAACTGCTTAATAAGCCAATTCCATTACCAACCCAAAAAGATCATATAACCAATGGATAATGCTAAGAAACAAAATTCTTCCTTTCACAACTGTTAGTACATATTAGCTATACTCATAATTTTATCGGATTTTAAGCACCATGACAGTGATTGCGTTACAAAACACAACTAATTCTATCTAAACCTATGTGTAATGCTAAGAAAGGCAAGTCTTCATTTCACAACTATCAGTACATATTGGATGCACTCATATTTTCAGTGGATTTTAAACATAATAACACGGATTTAATGTTAAGAAAAATATGTTTATGATCCTATAAATGTCCCCATAATGAACAATACTTCACTTAGTCCAACTTGGATAATTATAGAGTGAATATACTTAAAAATTGAAACTAAAATCGTTATGGGTTGTCCAACGAATAGACGACGGTGCTGGTATACTAAGAGAAAAAGGTGTAGCAAGGAGATAAATTTTTTATTAGTTTTTTTTGGTATTCCTCTATGCGAAAAAAAAAACTTAAGCAAGAGTCTTACGTAGTTGTGTTGATAAGGTTTACCAATCTCTGTTTGTAAGAATGACTTTATGCAACCATATCAACTAGCACGTCTTGTTTAGCCCCCTGCTAAGTGACCAACTGAGATGATCAAAAAATGTATAAAAACTCCAAGCGGATTACTTGGTTATGCTTAGTGCAGAATAATAGTTATGGAGCAAAAAACCAGTAGCTACTGTAATGTTCTATGAAGTGTAGACTGTGATTTTTACAGAGTGCAACATTTATACACTGATTTCTCATCAGTGTAGCGTATATAAACTGAATTTTCAGCAGTGCAGCATATACGCACTGCCAAATTATACCAAATGAAGCTGCAAAAACCTTCTACAATACTTATCTGGGAATAATACAGTACATTCATTATGGACTCCATCAAACTCACTAAAAATGCATGAGAATGCAATACATGCATTACACACTCTCATCAAAACACACTAAAAATGCATGAGAATGCAGTACATACATTATGCACACCCATTAAAACACACTTCATACTAAACAAGATTACATAAACAAGAATATCGAAACACTTACATGTTTGCATTATATCGTCCCAATAACTTCACCGGAGTTTGATCCTTCAGAGAAAGGACGCAACCATCAGGAAATTCAGGAAATCTCATTATACGCCACGGCCACCACGATCCATTCCTACGCCTAACCCGAACTAAACTACCAACAGACAAATCGTTCTTATTCGACCTATATCCACTAGACGGATTCAAAAACTAAAAATCAATTGCATATCAAAACAAGTAATGAATATAACAAAAGCAAAACAATTCTTTTTCAGTACGCCATATATGCACTGCTGGAGTCTTTTGCAGCACTACATATATATCATACTGATATAAACAGTACATCATATATGCATTGCTGGATCACACTCAAAATCAACTGAAAATAGAATCAACTATAAAAGAATAATCAGAATAAAAAACTTAAGAGCTACCTACCTGAATTATGTTAGTCTCTAGATCCGAATAAGAACAGAGCATGGATCCAACGACAAAGGCCTGCACCAAATTAAAAGAAAGACATATACCAATGCTGATTCATTAGATTATCAAACTGATACTTATTTTTTTTTACACAAAGCACACACATATACACAAAATCTAGATGTTACACATTTTATAGACATACAACGACCGTATTATATTCAGTACATCACATATGTACTCCTGATTATGAAATTAAAACAACAAGAAAAAGTATGATTTTAACTGGGAAAAAAAATAATCTACCAAAAACGGAAAATTATCTCAAATTGACAATCCACCCAATCAAAATAATATCAATTACAAAAACAGATTCATAAACAAGAAAAATTCAAAACAAAGAGATGGATTTTACACATCTTAAACATATACAACAATTATAATACCATCAGTACGACATATATGTACTATCGGATCCTGCAACCACGGATCTACAATCAAACATCAACAACTCAGCTCTATACAACCAATCTTTAGCTAAAATCACCGATAAAGGAAATGAGATTACAGATCTACAAACTAATTGTGAATCGAGTTAGGAACTCAAAGTGAATTTAGAGCTATTAGGGTTTTTGAAACCATAGATTTTTCTGTAAATTCTTATCCAAACTGATAAATCAAGGATTAGGACCGAATTAAACAATCAAAATAGATGAAACTTATCTTGTTTGTTGGATTTTATTGATGATTCATTCAATAAAACTCGTCGGTGATGCTGCAACCACGGATCTACAATCAAACATCAACAACTCAGATCTATACAACCAATCTTTAGCTAAAATCACCGAGAAAGGAAATGAGATTACAGATCTAAAAACTAATTGTGAATCGAGTTAGGAATTCAAAGTGAATTTAGTGCTATTAGGGTTTTTGAAACCATAGATTTTTCTGTAAATTCTCATCAATCATGGATTTTATTGATGATTCATTCAATAAAACTCGTCGGTGATGCTTTCAAATGGAGTTTCTTCGATCTTCAACGCAGAGCTGGAGTCGTGGAAAGAGAAAATGAAAATCTCTATGACTGATTTAGTCTCTGTGGAAAGGATTACGACCGAATTAAACAATCAAAATAGATGAAACTTATCTTGTTTGTTGGATTTTATTGATGATTCATTCAATAAAACTCGTCGGTGATGCTTTCAAATGGAGTTTCTTCGATCTTCAACGCAGAGCTGGAGTCGTGGAAAGAGAAAATAAAAATAAAAATAAAAATCTCTGTGACTGATTTAGTCTTATCATTATTATGTATGAAGGGTAATCCAGACATTTATCGAAAATATTTTCCTAGTTTCGCACATGTACAGGACCAAGTGATAAAAAATTGGGTCTATTTTTATTCTTTCTTTTAATTATGGACCTCTGGTTATTGGGCTTTAGTGGGTGGACCTGCCACTAACTAATAACACTATAATAGGATCTATAGGTAATTCCTACATACTGTATACCATCCAGATTAGCCTCTTTTTATATATTTAGCCCGACACTAAATATGGACAACCAAAAATTGATACGCGTGAGATCCTACACCACTAATCGAAGCCAGTAAAGTTAAGATATTCGCCTTTTTCTTTTGCTTGGCAGAAGTCTCGAAGAGTAAAGACTAAAGAGTTGGAAAGAGGACTTCCTATCTATGTCACAGTGGTAGTATTCAATTTAACTTTGATCGATCTGATTTTGGTAAGATCATAATCAATTATTCAATTTGAAGTTTGTAAACAAGATTGCAGGATGCTCGATTAAAATTTCAAGGTATTTATAGTGTGTAGTTTTCGTTTTTTTTACCTTGTCAATCTAGGGTTTTGTATTGTTAATCAGATTGGATAATGGAGTTATGGTGATATTTCTTAATAAATATCAGTAGTTTTAGTTTTGTTATCTTAGATCAATGATTTAGTATAATGAAATTGCAAGGATTCTCTTGTTATGTTAATAATTAGGTTTTTTTTTTTTTTTTTGCTGATTTTTTTTTTGGTTTGCTGAATAATTAGGATTCACTTAATATGGGTGTTCTTAATTTGATTCCACTGTTAATTATAGTTCATACCTGATTGGAAAGCTTCTCCACTGTTATACCTCATCCAAATTGAAGTTAAGTTTTAAATTCAATAGTTCTGTAATTACTCCTTGTTTTTGCTTCAATACTTTGATAGTTTGATATGATTATTTACAATTTCAGGTATATACTAATCCTATTCGACAATGTCACTCGACCATTTTCGTCCACCGGCTAAGAAGTTAAAAACGATAGAGTCATTTTTCAAGCCTAAAAGGGGTGATAAATCAAGTGAGCTGCTTCCTTCTACTGACAATGTTGGCATGCCTACATCATCACACCATGAACATGGTACTTCTCAGCAGCAAAAGAAGCCATCATATGCTCAACCAACTATATCTAATAAAGCCAAAGAAGTTGCAGTTCAAAGAAATGGAGGTACTTATGAGCGTGATCCAGGTTTGCGGGGCCAAATTTATGAATATCCAGTGAATCAACGTGATGAGGTACGTCGAGCTTATTTAAAACAGGGACCTTTCAAACCTAGATTATCCAAATATCCTCTTACTTGGGATGGAAGACAAGATCGTTATTTTCAATATAGTTGGCTGAGACAGCATTCATGGCTAGAGTACTCTGTCGAAAAGAACAAAGCGTATTGCTTCCCTTGCTTTATTTTTGAAACGGATCCACCTAAGCGTCCTGCATTTACAATAGAAGGTTTCTCATATTTCAAGCATATTGGTTCTAATAAGACGGTATCTACATGTTCATTTGTTCAACATGTTGGACATATCAAATCTTCTCACATGGTAGCTGTGGAAGCTTGTGAAAATCTTCGGAGGCCATCTCGCCATTTTGATAGATTTTTTCGTAAACAAAGTAAGGAGATTATAGAAAAGAACAATCTACGACTAAAGGTAGCAATTGAGACAGTTAGAGTGCTTGGTCTTCATGCATGTCCTTTTGGAGGTAACAATGAGTCATTAGAGTCAACAAATCGTGGTAAGTTTATTGGTTTGATGAAATATGCAGCCATATTGAGTGACAAGATTGTTGAAGTTGTCTTAGGAAATGCACCTGGAAATGCAATGTATACTTCACCGAAGATTCAAAAGGAAATTCTACATATTCTCGCTAACAAGGTAAAGGATACTATTCGTGCAGAAATCAGAGATGCTAAATTTTGTATTCTTGTAGATGAAGCACAAGATTCATCAGTTCAAGAGCAAATGGCTATTGTTCTGAGGTTTTTTGATACTAATGGTTGCATTAGAGAGCGGTTTTTTGCAGTCAGAAGTGTTGAGGACACCACGTCATTAACTTTAAAGAGGGAGATTTCCGAAGCTCTTGCTTCACATGGTCTTTTAGTAGAAAATATTCGGGGTCAGGGGTATGATGGTGCTAGTAATATGAGAGGAGCATGGAATGGGTTGCAGACATTGTTTCTTAGAGATTGTCCATATGCTTATTATGTCCATTGCTTTGCTCACAGGTTACTGATAGACGCATTTATGTGTCTATTTTGTTCTCAATATTCTGTATTGTTAGACTTGATTAAGTACTTATTGTGTTATTTTGTGTTTTTGTAGATGTTTTTAGAGAAATAAGCCTTTGCGGCGAAATGAGCTCAAAAAAGTGATGATTTACACCCCGGAGAAAAGTACTAAAGGCACCCCAGAAATGCACCGGAAGCGTCCCAGAAATGTACCGGAGGAACCCAGAAAAATTATTATTTCCACCCCAAAATTACTATTTCCACCCCAATTGCTAAAGGGACACCCGTACAGGATTAGGGGGAGGACACTTTTCTTCTCATAATTCAAATTTCATTTTTGGCGGGAAAATATATTCTCTCTCTGGCAGATTTTCAATCAACAAAATGAAGGTGTTGTGGTGCGATTCAATGGCTAAAAATTGGTAGGAAGATGTGATATAGCTTAAGGAATACAGTATGGGTGTCAGAATCGATCGAATTTGGTTAGAATCGGCTAAACAAGTCATCATCAGAGAACATGGCAGTCACGGGTTTGAGAGGATTTTTTGAGGGATTCGGACGTGTTATGATGATGCATGGAGGACTCTAGCACACTTTTGGACCGTGTAGAAGCTAAATAAGGGAGTATCAGAGGCTGTTTACGCGTGGAGAATCATTTCAGGGAAGAAAATATTCGGAAAATATTTTCTTTAAACACCGAGTAATGAAGATTATATGGAGTAATTGAGGGAGATTCAACGAGCTGTAGGTGTATAAATATGTTCCCTGGGAGTACTAGAGAGGCTGTCGAGAGTTGGGAGAAGAGAGGAGAGCCACAGACGCAGAAATCAAGAGTTGATCAAACTCTGCTGCTGCTGATGAAGAACACCAAGAACACGAAGATCGGACTCGCAGCAGCAGTCGTTTATCAACAGTGAAAATGACTCACATCCGTGGGTCGTAGGTGTGGGTCGTAGCGTTTCAGCGACAACAGCACCTCAGCTTTGTCGTTCATTTTGGACGCCTACTGTGGGTCGCAGAATCCTGTTTTAGAACATTTACTTATCTTTCTCTTTATTGTAAACATCAATTGAGCTTAATAAAATATTTTGAGAGGTTTTCCAACATGATGAGTTAATTCCCTCGTAACCAAGGCAATGGAGGAAGCTATTCACGCAACATAAATGGGTAACTATTTCATTTAATTATATAATTCACCTAATCGCTGCTTTTGCAGAGTTTTAAATTGTTTGAATGATTGTCTTAATTATTTGTTATTCAGTTTGATAGGTTATGCTTGGTTTAATCTCTTGATAATCTATGCTTAAGGTTTACAAATAATGTTTGAGAATTTGTATGATTGATAGTGAATTAAAGATAAAAGAGGACTTAAGAATTGAATAGAGTTTTGAAATATTTATCATTCAATCTTGCGTAGTAGTGGAATCTAGTGTCTTGGTTACCTCTCGCCCAAAATTGTTAATATTTTGTATATATATTTTTATAAGTCTAAAAAAATCCTTTACCTTCACAAGTCTTAGAGTTCGAACCTTTATTACTACAACCCACGAAAAATCTTTAATCAGTTACAACTAGCATTAGTAGAAGCAGATACAGATGAGCAAGATGTTTATCTGTTTTTTGAGAAGTTAAAGGTTATTGTCAAGCTTGTTGGGGCTTCTCCTAAGCGTCACAGTCAATTGAAATCTGCAGCAGTATTAGAGGTCGCCACAAAATTAGCTGATGGTGAACTTGAGACTGGTTCGGGAGCCAATCAAACTCGTACTTTGAAACGGGCAGCAGATACTCGTTGGAGCTCACATTTTGGTTTTGTATTCAGTTTGATCCGTATGTATAATCCAGCTTGCATAGTCCTTCAAAATGTTATGAAAGATGGAAACACCTCTAAGATAAGGGGGATGGCGAAAGGTGCTTATCTTGCAATTAGGTCTTTTGAGTTTGTTTTTATCTTACACTTGGTGGGAAGTGTTATGGCGGTAACAGAAGTGTTATGTCAAGCTCTGCAAAAGAAAACACAAGACATTGTTAATGCCATGAATCTGGTCAAGTCCACAAAAGTGCTTCTTCAAGAATTGAGGGACAAAAATTGGGTTACTTTTTTTGGAAATGTTAAAGTTTTTGTGATGAACATGACATTGTCCTTCCTGAATTTTCAGATCGATATATGATGGGTACGGGTCGTTCTTGTCAGCAGAAAGACCATATGATGTCATTGATTTTCACCTATTGGAGCTAAGCAATCGATTCACAGAGGAATCAATGGAGCTACTTGTGCTTTGTTCAGCTTTCAATCCGGATGAAAATTATAAAGCTTTTGACGTTGATTCCCTTTGCAGTCTCGCAGAAAGGTTTTACCCTGATGATTTCACGGGGCAAGAGGTATGTGTTTTAAGAAGCCAACTACAATATTACAAGTTAGACATTGCCGACAATCCAGATTTTGGAAACATGACTACTGTGGCTGAATTATGTCAGTGATTGGTTGAAACTGGTAAGTCAAATGCCTATGATTTGATAGATAGATTAATTCGCCTTGTCTTTACTCTTCCCGTTTCAACAGCTAGTGCAGAAAGGGTATTTTCATGTATGAATATTGTGAAAACGGTACCTCTTAACAAGATGGGTAATGAGTTTCTTGGAGATTGTATGATAGTCCATGCTGAAAGAGAAATTACTGAAAAAGTGTCATGTGACTCTATCATAGATGACTTTGCTTCATTGAGACCACGAAAGGTCCAATTCTGTTAGTATATACGGGTTGCATATATTTTGTTATAGCTAGTTATGCATATATATATATATATATATATCGTCGGATCAAATGTTATACTTGTACTTAGCTTAGCCACTTATAAATCCTAATGTATAACAACTTTTTTGTTATAAAATATGTAACTTTTTGTACTTAAACGCTTATGAAATCTTAATGGGATATAACTTTTTGCTATACAGTGAAGGGGTTCTTGATTGTTGAAAGTTTTTGTTAATTTTATGGAGCTAACCACTTGGTGAATATTGTAAGGTTTTTGGCAATTTATGTTGCAGCGTTGCAGGTGAGATGATATATAGTCCACCGATTGTTATAAAGCTTATGAAATGATCGGGATTTGGTTGTTGGACAAGCGACATATGCATCAATAAAAAGGTACTACTTTATAATTTCTTTGGTAGAACTTTGATTATCTTGTTGAACAAAAAAAATTATTTTTTGCATATGCTTATCCCTACCCAACACTATTTCCTGGATCCGTCCCTGACGTAAAGAAATAAAAATAAAAAAATAACGGAGATCATCGAGGTGATATCTAGACTCGTTTGTAAAAATAAGAGTATCATCCAAACTTTCAAGGCTGCTAATGGGGGATACCATTTTGCCTTGGGGTGTACCAATTTACATATAGGACAATAAAGCAATTGTCTTTGGGTTGGTACACCCCCAAGAAAAATGGTACCCCCTATTAGCAACCTTGAAAACTATAGATGACCCACCCTAAGACTATTAAAACCCAACTGAAGTCTCACATCCATCCTAAGTCCACTGCCATATGAACATTTGACTTAAAACTTCCAAGACAATCAAGAAGAAGAAAAGGATATAGTGACTTTCCTTGACGAAGACCTTTTCATGTGGTGAACTCCAAGTCAGTGGGATCATTAATTAGGACCGAGAGCGGAGTGTTGTGAATAAAACCTTGAACCCATTTTTTCCTTATTGTGATAAAACCAATTTTTTTAAGAACTTTGTCTAGGAAATACGAAGAAACATTATCGAACGGTTTCCTGAGGTTTATCTTCCACACAACATGAAATTCCACTTTTAATCCTAGAGTCCATGTGTTCATTCACAATAAGTGCGCAATCCAAGATTTCCTCCCTTCGATGAAAGTCGACCGATGCAAAGAGATCAAAGTTGGCAGCAAGTTCTTTAGCCTATTCGGCGTTACCTGGGATACCATCTTATAGATGCTCCCTATTAAGCAAATGAGTCTAAAATTTGTAGCCTCTTATGTATGTTTTTTTTTGGAGGCTAGGCTAGAAAAGTAAATTCGAGTCTCCAATTTATCGAGCCCCACCAGTTGAAATCCTTAACCACGTCCACTACGTCCTTGCACATGAAAAACCGGCATTTAAGGATGATATGAACTTGGAAACCGCCGGGCTCTGACGACCTATCCTTACCCAATCCTTTCAGATCTAGAATACATTCTTCTTTAATGATGTCTACTTCAATTATAACGGCTTCCAGACCATCAATTTTGTTGAAGTCCATGTTTTCGATGCTCGGTCTAGGGCTGGTATTCCCTTGAAAGAGTTCACTAAAAAAGGAGGTAATAGAGTTTAGGTCTGGTATCCCCTTGAAAAGGTTCACTAAAAAGGATGTGATAGAGTTTTTGATTACATTCTTATCCTTGGTATGTACTCCGTCAATCTTTAACCTCGGAATAATATTTTTGCTTCTCTTATTCTTGACAGCACTGTGATAAAACTTTGTGTTTGGGTTACCTTCCCTATCTCATTGAGATATAATTTTCTACGAGAGCATGATATTTTTCCAGGGCATTATATATTTCCTACTCTAATCTATTACTATTAGTCATAAGACTCAGAACTATCACCAGGCAATTTCTTAGGTTAATGTTCTTGCAAAGGGAGCTTCTTCGTGTAATACTTTAAATGGAGTGTGGGTTACTAAGTAACCCTCCACATAAAAATTTTTGTTTTACTTTCTGATAACATCCTAGACTTATTAAAATAGTTTATTTTTATCTGAAACATAATGGGTTGTTTGGTAACCATTATTATAATGGATTATCATCTTATAATTCATTATGCAGATTATAATGGATTATATAAGTGTTTGGTAATCATTATAATAATTGATTATTTTAATCATAAATGAAAAAAAATCACCATTATCATAAATAGAAAAAAGTTGTTTTTAAAAATTATCAAAATCAATTATTTTGTTTAACATAGTAAATTGGATTTTTTTCTTCTTATTTTCTCTAGACTATCAAGATAGAGATACAAAAAACAACAAGCAACTAAAAAGGTATTCTATATCATTATTCTTTCCTCTCCTTTTTGAGAGCATTACTCTAAAATGATCAATTATTTGAAAACATGTTTTGTGAAAATTTATTACAAAAATCATCATATAAAAATCATTTATCAATTTATGGTTTTCTATAATCATAGATAGATAATCATAAATTTTACCAAACAAGACTGTTATCGGAAAAAATTAAAAAAGAAAAGAAAAAAAGGTAAACATAAAAGAAAGAAATGGGGAACCTCGTATTTCAAGTAATAAAGTATGACCCCTACCGTCCCGGATTACATTGACTATACAGTGACAAAATAATCCTTATGATCCCATACTTGTGGAATATAGTAGATCATCCACTCTTGAAAAGAAAGGTAGAAATATTTTTACAATATTGATATGTCGCAATGTAGGAAAGGACTAGAGGAATGCATTTTGAACTAGTTTACAATCATTCTATAGAGCCCGGGGTACAAAAAGGTCGCCCTCATATTCCCTAGTAGTCGGGAAAAAAATCCAACTGAACTAAATGGCAACCCAGTATCAAAATTGGTTTTCAAAAACTTCATGATTCTTCAGGTTCTATGAATTTATACTTATTTCTTATCATTGTTTTAGTAATTATAATCATACTCTTATGATTGATTTCATTTTATATTGTTTATTTTCATAAAACATTGATTTCATTTTGGATTGTTTATTTTCAAAAACAACTCGTTATTCAGTAGATTTGGTTTTATAAAAACATAACTTTTATTTCTTTGGAAACATGAGGAACTAATCTTTCTCAAATGTTTTTTATTACTCAAGTAGTGTTTCAGTGGTGATATAGTGGTGGTTTTTGGAATAATAGTGTAGGGGATTTTCAATCTTCCTTTGATTCAGTGGTGACTTTCTCATATGTTATGGATATGTTCAAATTTTCAAGAAGTGTAGAAGTACAGAAAATAATGGTGTTTTTTGTTTTTTGCTTGTCCGCATATATGATACACAAATCAATAGGATTTGCTACCACTCGTAGATATTGCTCCAATCAAAATTTAGGATCAAATTATTCAGATCAGGATCAAAGTTGCAAGATCGGAATGATGGAGGGAAAATTGGTAACTCACCAAAGAAAAAAGCGCAATTTATGGAATTCAAAACTTTTGAAATTTAATTTTCCTCTCTCCGAGTCAAAGAAATCTCCGAAAAATCATATTAAGATTACTGGTGATGAGGTGGATGAGAAGGATACTTTCGGTAATGCGGTTATCTTTAGGTCAAACCCCAACCCTAATGTTATATATATAAGGTTTACAAGGAGGAAGTATTCTACATAAAGTTTTCAGAAAAACAATCGCAAAAAAGATCAGGAGAAGATGGCACAAACAAATAACTTGCAGTTGACGGCCTTAACAAGGAGGATGAGAGAAACTAATCTTGATCTTAATCAAATCAGGAATGGGAGGGGTACTTTGATTTCGGCTGAAGAGATTGATGAGGCACCAAAAAATTTGAGTAATTTCCTTATTGGCAAGATAATACACAAGGATGATATTGATTCTGAAGCTGTTCAAAGAGAGATTAACATAATATGGAGAAAATATAAACGTGTGGAAATCAGCACCATGGGCTGAAATCTTTTTGTTTTCAAGAACAAAACTAAGGAAGATATGCAAGAAGTGTATAAAAGGAATCCATGGGTTATCAATTTCATTTTAGTTGTTATGCAGGAGTATGATAATTCGATTCCCTAAGAAGACTACAAATTTACTCATCAGATCTTCTCTGTGATCTTTCGTAATCTTTCACTGGAACATGTTGATAATGGAATAATTTATAATTTAATCTAGGATATTGGTCAAGGTGTGAAGGTGGATGAGAAGAAGTGTGTCCCAAAAAGAGGAAGAGTGGTTACTGCAAAGGTTCTGGTAGACTTTGACAAACCATTAAAGAGAGGAGTATGTAATTTTAATGTGGCTAAGAAAAAGGTATGAGTTAAATATTATTTTGAGAAGCAACCAAATATAACTTTTCCTAACTGCGATGTGATTAAACACGATGAAGAGAAATGTGAAGAGATTGCATGGACCACATTTATTTATGGCTTGACAGATAAGAAGTTTGAAGACTACTATGCAAAGCATGCTCACCTAGTAGAAGAGTTTCAGAGGAATCAAGAAAAAAAAAGAGGTGCTGGTGGAAAAAATGCATCTTCTAGTGGACCGAGTTATGACAGCGTTGAAGGGTTCGACCCGAGGAAGAGTAAAAGAACTAGAGATAATTTTATTGAGGATAATTATGTTCTCTTAGATAATTCTCTTGAGCATAGTGACGAAAATCAAATTTCCCAAAATGGTAGAATTTTCCATATTGAAAACCCATCACCAACCTACAATGGTGAAGATTTGAACATGACAAATACAAAATGAGAAGGAAGGAGTGAGGGACCAATAACCCACCGCCTACTGAAATGTGAAGGAGTGCAGCAAATCAGGTTTGCAAAAAATTCAAACTCTTTTCTACTTTCAACTTATTTGGAAAATTGCCATTTGTATGCATTATTTATAATTCTTTTTGTTTAAATTACTGGGTTGAGTTTGATAGTTGGTTGAGTTTGTTTGATTCAGTACCCACAAATAGGGTTAATTTTAACCTAAATACCAAAATCATGAAAATCCTTTCTTGGAGTGTTTAGGGATTTGGTAATAAACATACCAAACAACATCTAGGGGAACTAATTAGAGCTAATGATCCTGATATAATCTTTCCGTGTGAGACTAAAACCATGAATGTGAAAATGGGAAGATTTACTTATGGATATAATTACATGAACTATTTATATATGAATCCAATAGGTGCTTCTGGTGGTCTCTTTATATTATGGAAAGATGGAATTTACATTGATCTTGTTGATATGAATTTCAATTTCATTTCTGTCTTAGTGATTCTGAACTCTAGAAGTGGTCACACTTTACTTAATTGTATGTGTGGTGCTCTAGATGATGTAGGATGGGATAAACAATGTGATTTCCTAGACAACCTAGCTACTAGGTAAAACTATCCTTGAATGATTTTAGGAGACATGAACTTAATTATTAGACAAGAAGAAAAAGTTGGTGGCAACAAAATTCCTCAAAGTAAGCTTGATGATGTAAAGAATCACCTAGACTGTCTAGGTCTCATTGATCTGAATTTTGTATGGAGTCCTTTTACTTGGAGTAATCATAGAAGTGGAGAGTCTTTAATTCTTGAAAGACTTGATAGGGCTCTAGTAAACTCTGATTGACTTGATTATTTCACTAATGATATTGTTTATCATTTGGTTGATGTTAAAAGTGATCATGTCCCAATTTTAGTAGTCACTTCTAGAGATGATAACTCTACTAAAAGGGCTTTAACGTTTAATAGATGTTGGTTCAGTGATAATATCTGTAAAATTATAATTATTGATAATTGGAAAACTAGTGAAAGAGGTTCTAAAGCCTGTAAAATACTAAATGTTTGCAAAATATGAAGTTGGCCTTTAGGCAGTGGAACATGAGTTCTTTTGAGAATTTTCAAACCATATAAACGATATTCAGAAAGAACTTGAAGATATCTCTGGTAATATGCATGATAACACTAGTAATAGTGTTAAGGAAAGTTTAGAAGAGTAATTGAAATACTGGTATGAAGTGAGGAAGGATTACTACATGCAAAGAGCTAAGTAGAATGTTTTATCTTTTGATGATAAAAATACTAAATACTTTCATGATAAAGTTAAATTTAGGAAATGAAAAACTAAAATAAATTGCCTGAAAAGTAGTATTGGAATTTGGTTAACGAAAAAATCATATGATAGTTAATTAGCTTAGGGAGCATTTTAGTAAAATGAGTAGAACTACTAACTCTCCCAGAGATATTAGCTTTCTTGATGTGCTTGAACCATGTATTACAACTGAAGAAAATTATTTCCCAATTCATCCTCCCACTGATGAGGAGATCAAGGCTATAGTCTGGCAAATGCAACCATGGACTAGTCCTTGACCCGATGGTTATCCCCTTGGCTTTTATCAACAGATGTGAGACATTGTAGGTGGTTGCACGATAGAAATGATAAATAGTTTCTTTCATTCTGGTCACTTGCTTAAAAAGATTAACCATAATTTTGTGTCTTTAGTTCCTAAGAATAATGCTCCTAAAGCACCTGCTGATTTCAGGCCTATAATCTTAAGTAATGTGAGTTATAAGATTATATCTAAACTCCTAGCTAGTAGACTTAAGACTGTTATGGATAAGTTCATAAGCCCATATCAAGATGTATTCTTTTCTTCTAGGCAAATAAAAAATAACATTGTTATAACCTATGAATTAGTTGACACTATGATAAAAAATAAAACTAAGTCAGGTTTAATGGCTATCAAGTTAGATACGTTGATAGGATAGAATGGCGGTTTTTGATTGATATTTTGAGAAAACTTGGTTTTCATAATCATTGGTGTTATCTAATTGAACAATGTGTAACCACAGTGTCCATATCAATTCCCCTAAATGGTGCTCCAGGTGAGGTCTATTATCCTACAAGGGGTCTTAGGCAGGGGGACCCCTTGTCTCCTTACTTGTTTATTATATGTATGGATGTACTCTTTAAGATTCTTATTAATGCAGAACAGAAAAACAACATACAAGGTATTAAGGTCACTTCTTATAGCCATTTTATTACTCACTTATTTTTTGCTGATGATTGTCTTGTTTTTACCAGGGCCACTGTCAAAGGTGCTAAGCATTTAGAGTCCATGTTAGAAAAATTCAGTTAGTATTCTGGTCAAACCATTAACTTTGAAAAGTTTGGACTAGCTTTTAGTCCTAAGACTTATCGTAGAACAAAGTCTCAAATTGTCCATTCTTAGAGTAAAAGATTTAGGGATTGATGACAAATACTTTGATGTTCCTTTACTGCTTCAAAGGAACAAAATGGAGACACTCAAGCACTTAGGAGAATCTTGTCAAAACAGTCCAGATACTTGGCAAGGGAAATATCTTAATCAAATAGGTAGAACTCTGCTTATTAAATCTACTTTAGGTACTTTAGCTTCTCACCATTTGTCTGTCTTCTCAATGCCAAACAAGATGACAGACAAACTCGATGCTATCCAAAAGAAGTTTTGGTGGAACAAAAAAGGTCTTCCGGGGGAGGTTATTTCAAGAGTTGGGACAATGTATCCAAACCTACTGAACTTGGTGGTCCCAGTATTAAGAAAACTAAACATCTTAACATTGTCTTTTTATCTAAACTTGCATGGAGAATGTTGACTGAACCAGATGCTCTTTGGGTTCAAATTCATTGCCACAAATATTTCCCTAACTTTAATCCTCTTCATGTTATTAACAATGAGTCTGTGTCTTGGATTTGGAAAGGTATTTTGCAGGGTCTTAGAACTGATTAAGAGACATTACTGTTGGAAGGTAGATGATGGATCCTCCGTTGAAATATGGAAAGATAAGTGGGTTTCCAGTAGAGACACCTTACTGGATACTTCTTTTGCTTCTAGAGATATGAAAACTGTTAACTAGTTAATTGTGCAGGAAACAAGACGATGGAATGTCAAGGTCCCAAAGAGCCTTTTCGATAATAATAATATTGTTAATGCCATTTGTAAAATCAAAATTTCTTCTAATGGGAAGGATATTATCAGATGAAAACCCTCCCATAATGGTCATTTTAGTGTTAAAACTGCATATAGATGCATTATTGATGAAGTTTATGGTAGTGAAAGTAGTAGTTTTCCCTGGAAATCACTATGGAAATTGGACCTTCCACAGAAAATTAAACATTGTCTGCGGAAATGTGTGAATGACTATGTTTCAGTGCGAAGTAAACTTTCTAGATTTGTTCCTTCTATAAGTAGTGATTGTCTCTTATGCCAGAATGAAGCTGAAACAGTTAATCATCTGCTCAATGATTGTGAGCTTACTAAAAGACCGTGGTTTCATTAGGATTCTAATATTGCAGGTAATATTAATAATATGAATTTGCAGGATTGAATTTCTAGCTGGTTCCAATATACCAATTTCCCAAGGGAATGTCAGGAAAAGTTTGTTAAATTTGTCAGTTTTGATGTGTGGGAAATTCGGAAACTTAGATGCTCTGTTGTCTTTGATAATGAATATGTGCATGTAGACAGACTTGTCAGACAAGTTAATAAGGAACTTATTGAATAGAATGCAAATCCATGAGAAGTAAGGTAGGAAGAAATGTTGGCAGGCAACCCAGAATGTCATGCCATGGAATCTACTTGATAGTGGATACCATAAACTGAATTTTGATGTTGTTTTTGTGAAAGAAAATAACTATATGGGCATCGGTCTGACATTTTTTAATGATGCAGGTCAATATGGGGGAGCTCAATCAATCCACAGGATAGCTCAGGCTGAAGCTTTAGCATCCCTTGCAGCTATAAAGTGGGCAAAAACTGAAGCAGTGGAGAATTTACATTTAGAGGGTGACTGTCTTAGTGTAGTCAAAGCCATCAACAACATTGTAGGGAGTGCCAGATGGAAAAATAATAATGTTATTCAAGATTGCAGAACTCTGTTAGGGAGTTTTACAAGTTGGAAATGCACATTTGTGCATATAGATTCTAATGAAGTAGCAAATAGTCTAGCTAGAAGGGCTAGAAACTCAAGATTAGATGAGTTTTGGGCTACAACCTTTCCTGTTTGGCTAAAATCTCTTATTAGAAATATTAATGAATTGTGAAAACTACAGGGATACCCATTCTTACATATTTTCCTACTGTGAAACCCACCCTCACAAAATCTCACGGGCGCACCCAAAAGCAGCCAACAAATTATTTGCAGGCCCAGAGTTTTCAAAATTCGTTTATTTTCTTTTTTATTTCCCAGTTTAGCCTCACTTTCAGTTTCAGTATATCCTGTTTATTTTCGAGAGATTGATTATCGAGAGAGATTACCGAGAGAGATTCAATTTACTCAGCAAAGCTTTAGCCTCACTTGTCCTTGATTACCGAGAGAGATTCAATTTACTCAGCAAAGCTTCAGGTTCGTTCGTTTTTATTCCAATCTTTGATTCTGATTTTTGTTTAATCTTGATTCGATTCTATGTTTTAGTTTCTGTAATATTAGGATCTATTATTTTATGTTTCCGAAGCTTAATTTAGTTTTTCGAATCGTTTTTTAGATCTTTTAAGCTTGTTTTTGAATTTTTGTTTATTTTCTAGGTTTTGAATTTGTTAACATCAATGTAGATCTTTTCGATTAAATTTTTTTGTTTCAATTTCATGTTCCGATGTTGACATACCAATTTACTAGGTTTTGCTTCTGTTCTGTTGGATTTTTTATTTGATTTGTTTTTCCATTCTTATTTTTGATCTGTTATCTGTTATTGATTTTGATATCCTGTTGATTTCTCATCTGATTGTGGTTAATGTAGATTGTTTGCTGTTGTTGATTTGATCTTTTAATTTTGAGTAAGAATTTTTGTGAAGCAATATGCAGGATAGATATGTTTGGTTTTTTCTCTTTTGTGTTTTGGAGGGTGAAAATCCCTGTTGGTAGTGCACTAGATGTAATTCACTACTTCAGTGAATTCTTAGCACATCATGTTGATGTCAACACAACTTTGGAGTCTTTGAAGACAGCCGTTTTCCAGAACTAGACTCGTTTATTACCGCATCATGTCAGATTTTCCTTTAATGATGGAAGCAAGTTTTTGCGAGTTGAATCTGATATTCTGCTTCAATGTTTTGTATCTCGTTGCCACTGTAAAGGTCAGAAGAGCTTTGATTTACTTGTTGAAGTTAGCTGTAATTCTTCCAGAAGTCGTAGTAGAGCTTCAAGTAGTCGTGTAATAGAACCTGAACCCGAACAAGCTATGGTGAATTTCCTTGAAGATGGTTCTGTGCCTGTTAACAAGGTTCTTAGGACTGAAGGTTGGGATAAATTACTTGGTGAAGTTGGTAAAGTGTTTTTTGGAGGTGTAGTAGAGGTACGTATCGTAGTGAAGAAATACGAGTTAAAAGCTGGGCGTGTTCTTGTATATAAGAAGAATGAACCTAGCAGGTTCTATGCAAAATTCTCAAAAGAAAATTGCCCTTGGGAGTATAAGGTTTGTGCTGTTGATGTTGAAAACAGGATGCTTAAGGTTAAGAAATATGAGAGCAGTCATACCTGTGGTGTTGGAACTGAAAGGCTTTTCCACAGGCTCAGCAGTAAATTTGTTTCTAGTCTGATCAAGGATGAAATCCGAAGTGATCCGAGTTTCAAAGCATCTGATTTGGCAAAGTTTTTCAAAACTAGCTACGGGATCAATGTGAAATACTACCAAGCTTACAACGGAAGAGAGAAAGTGTATGAGGATATATTTGGTGATGAAGCCATGTCGTATTCGCATCTTTCATGGTATGTAGATTCCATTCGCAGCACAAATCCTGGGAGTTGGATTGATTTTCAAGTTCAAACGGATGAACATGAAGCGAACGAGGATAGTTCAGCTGAATTAGAAGATGAGGCACCTTCCAATAAGTTTGTGCGTCTTTTTATTGCTTTCGAGGCATGCATCCATGGTTACCGTTACCTTCGCCCCATGGTTTATGTCGATGCTACCTTTCTTACAGGGACATATAGAGGATGCATCATGGCTGCAACCGCTATCAATGCTGAAAATGGTAATTTTTCTGATAATGCATCTTTTTTATATATGTGCATAATGTCTCATGCATTATTTATTTTTGCTTCATAATGTCTTATGCATTATTGTTTTCACTTTTCTGGTTATGCATCATTTCTGTTTTATATGCATAAGACATTATACATTTTTTGTTTTAGGTGCATAATGTCTTATGCATTATGGTTTTCACTTATTGATTTTATGCATCCTTTTTTATGCACATGCATAATGTCTTATGCATCATTTAGTTTAGATGCATAAGACATTATGCATTATATGTTTTCACTTTTCTGGTTATGCATCATTTCTGTTTTAGATGCATAATGTCTTATGCATTGTTTAGTTTAGATGCATAATGTCTTATGCATTATGGTTTTCACTTATTGATTTTATGCATCCTTTTTATGCACATGCATAATGTCTTATGCATCATTTAGTTTAGATGCATAAGACATTATGCATTATTTGTTTTCACTTTTCTGGTTATGCATCATTTCTGTTTTAGATGCATAATGTCTTATGCATTGTTTAGTTTAGATGCATGAGCCATTATGTATTTTTTAGCTTTACATACTTCATGTAGACGCTGGCTTGATTTTATTTTATTTTTTTTCTGTGCAGGCTTCTTCCCACTAGCCATGGCCCTGGTACCTGGTGAAGATAATGATAACTGGGAATGGTTCATGAGGAATTTGAGTAATGTTCTTGATCATGATACAAAGGCCAATCACATTTTTATCTGATCGTGCAGAAGGATTAAAGAGAGCGATTCCATTTTACTTTCCTGGAGCCTTCCATAGTTTCTGCTATTATCATCTTAAGATGAACTTACCTATTAATGCATCTGACGAAAGGTATGGTGCAGTTATTGATTCATTTCAAGCTGCTGCTTATGCTCTTAATCGTGAAGGTTTCCAAACTGCCAACCCTACTATTAGGGGTCTTGGTTGTGGTTGGGTTGCCGACTATATTGAAGATATCCCTCCATAGAAGTGGTCAAATGCCTTTTTCCAGGGTTGTGGGTATGGTAGGACATCTTCTACTCTTGCTGAATCCTTCAATAGTTGGATGAAGGTACACAAGAAGCTCCCTGCAAATGCTCTTCTGGATCAGATAAGGAAGGATGTGATGAGTATGATGTCAGAAAGGCGGAATACGGGTAATAGTTTCATAACAATTCTCACACCGAAGAATGAAAATAAGATGAAGGCTCTTATTGATGGGGGTTTAACCTGGCTGGTTATACAGTCCGATACTCATGTTTATGAAGTGGAAGGAGGGGACAGTTCTCATAGTGTTAACCTTGTGGCAAGGACATGTACCTGTCAGAGGTGGCGCGTCTATGGGTTTCCATGTGTGCATGCTTTCGCATCGATAACAATGTCTGGTTCTAATCCATATGATTTTGTTGAACCTTATTTCACTACTTCATACTTCAATAATGCCTACAGTCATGCAATTCATCCTATTCCGAACTATAACAGGCCTGAAGTTTATGAAGGTAATGATATTATCGATGTACCTGATGTTAGGAGGCCGCCAGGGAGACCACAAGCTAATAGGCATTTGAGCAGATATGAGAAGCCGCCCAGGAGAGCTATTCGCTGTGGTAATTGTTTTGATCTTGGTCATCATAACAAGTAAACATGTACGAATCCTACCTGTTACAAGAAGCCTCCGAAGCCGCCGAAGCATCCTAAGGGAAGTTAAAGAAGAGCAATTATCTTGTTTGTTTCTTCAGACTATTACTTTTATGTTTGAACCTTATTCATTTTTCTTTCATTAGTTTCTGTATTAGTTTTTATGAACAAGTACTTTTTCTGTACTTAGTTTCTTTTTTGTATTGGTTTTATGAAAAATACTTTTTTTTTCACTGTGTGTTTTTCTGCTTCTATCAGATAATGTTTTCATTTTTATTCTTAAATGCATAATGGATTATGCTTTAGTTTTTGATGATGCATAACTTGTTATGCATTAGTTTTTATGATGCATAACGTATTATGCTTTATTGTTTTGTAGCTGCATAATCTCTTATGCATTGTTTTTCGACGATGCACGATCTGTTATGCATTTATTCTTTTAAAGATGGCGTCATAATGACTCATGCAAATGTGGTTCCTTCATGCATATGCATCTGCATAACAAGTCATGCGTCTGCATAACAAGTCATGCACATTTATTTTATTAGGAGTAACATGTTATTCAGGTTTATTTTGTTGCATAACTTGTTATTTAGATGTTTATATGTAACCTGTTGTTCCTTCATTTTCCTTGTAAGATTTATATCATAGTACAGTTAAATGAAATAAGATTGCAGCAAATAGAAGCACTGAAACCAGCATTGATATATAATAAATATATTTATAAACATCGACAAGATAACATAAGTTGTTCTGACAAGAACTACTAACTACTTTCCCATTAGTTTTCACTCCCAAGTTAAATTTCTCAACCTACCAACAACACACAGGTTGTTAAAACAAAGTTATGTTTGAGCCTTTCTATTATGCACAGCTTCACATTTGACGCTCATCTTCATCACATTGACGCGCAACATCATCCCAGATGTCTTCATTGGCATCTATCGCCCAACTGTTTCTAAGATCCGTCAGCATTTTCAATACCAGACTTACTCTTTTCTTGTTGGCTTTTTCTACTGCATCTTCCTTTCCCAACTTCAGCCATTTGTTCCTAACTTGAGACTTCATGCTCATCTTCATATAATAGCATACAAATGTGAGGCAGTCGGGGTGATGACCTTGTTCAGGAACAATCTTGGTAAAAATATCCTTGTATACAAGCGGTTCCCGCTTTATATCCACGATTTGTGGTGATAGATTCAGTTCATCATATCTTTGGATCAAATACGGCATACAAGCCTTTGCCATTATGAGAGCTTGTTTCTTGCAGTTAGATTTATAGCCTTCAACACTGTTATAGTAGTTCCACTCACCCTATGAAAATTCATACTCTAACAATGTCCAATGTGTACCAGCAGGGTTTTCCTTTGTCATATAGTTCATTGGAATGAACATTCTCTCAACTTCAATAGGGAGATTCAAGATGAATTCTCCAACAAATTTGGCAATCCCATCTTTCTCCTTTGTTTTAACAAAGAACTGCAAAAAAAATATTTTTTAGTAAAAAAAAGTTAGTGGATGCAATTGAAAGGGTGCACAAGAGGTGTAGAAAACAATGTTGAATAACTTGTTATGCAGTTCAATCTAGTTGCATAACATTTTATGCTGAAGAATTATATGGGAATAAGATAATATGCAGGAATGACTTGTTATGCAGCAAAATGATTTTATTTTCTTGACTTACCCAAGCATCTGGCATCATGAATGCAGACTCCGCATACCTATGTTCAACACTATCAACCATCTTTTCATTTTACCGCTTCTTGAACAACCTATAACTGTAGTAGCGTACTACTTGGTATTCTAAGTATTCGTTGTTCATTAGATGCCTTATTATATCTCCGTGAATCCGAATATCCCACAAGTACGGGTCTTCTCCTTCTCTGATACTCCAAGCCGAATTTCTGCAGATGACATAAGACACAATTGGTGAGATTTTATTCAAGTGACATGCGGCAGAACCATAAACTAGAGGGTTGTGTTATGCATGGGTTTTTTTAAGCATAACTTGTTATGCATTTATTTCATCAGAAGCATAACCTGTAATGCATTGATTTCTTAAACAAGCATAATAAATATAACAACATTTTTTGCATAACTGAACATGCATTAAACATTGGAGCTGCATAACATGTGATGTAGATATTTTAAACAATGCATAACTAACCATGCATTAAACATTGGGAGCTGCATGACATATTATGCAAACAAGCATAAAGGTAATTTTGATGTACTTACAGGCTGTTGGCATTCTCAAAGTATGTCTTCAGTACTTCCATCATGGCTGGTTCTATTGTATCCTTGTAATCTTGAAAGCATTCCATTGTTTCCAGCGGAGGTAATTTTCTGAACGGCAAGCCAGTAGACGTACGGGGATTTTCTTCTTCAACTTTATTCTCATCAGCTTGTCTTTTTGCTTCTTCTGCTTCCCTAGCTCACAATCTTTGAGTAGTACACTGGTTGTCCTTTGATTACATGTTGTCCTTTCCTTGATTCTTCTTACCTTGCTTCCTGGTTGCTTCCCATCCTCTTCTGCCTTGTTTGCTTTTCGCTTCAATACTGACTTTTTCTTCAATGGTGACCTCTTCAAAAATTTGTTCTTGGTACAAACTCCCCTCCTACGTCTTCTTCCTAGAGATTCATGTAACCAAAATGTGTTAGATATAAACAGTTTATTATGAAATTAAGTAAATAGTTGATTAAACAACAAAACAACAATATAGTAAACAGTTTATAATAAAAGAAGAGGTACCAGGTTTTTTGAAACGGTCTCCATCTCAGCATTCATTATAGCCTTTTCTTTTTCAGCATCTTGTGTGGCACCAGGAGTTAAAGGATTCTCAACCACCATCTCCTTCTCTGCATCAACAACCATCTCAACACTACTTGTTGTGGCTTTTCAGCCACTGGCTCTTCTGGTTGTTGTGGTTCTTCAGTTTGATGTTGTGGTATCTCAACAGCGGGTTGTTGCAGATTTTCAGCTTGCTCTTGTGGTCCACCAGCATCATCTTTAATTGCAGCAGCAGGTTGTGATAAATGCAGATTAAATGTGGGCACCACATATTCTTCTGCTTTCTTCTGAGTTTCTGGAAGAATGTCATCATCACCACCGGCCAAAAAGTCTCTTTCCTGTGCTTCAAGTCTTTCTTGTGTTGTTGCTATATTTGGTGTTGTCTCCAATTCCACTTGAGTTTCTGTTTCCTTGTCGTCGCTGGAGAGATTAACAGCTTTTTCCATGTCCATGAACTTGAAAGGTGAAGACTGGATACCTTGACTAGCGTTTGGTCTTGGCTATCGAGTCTGATAACTTCTGGCACTGATTCTTGTGTAGGTGGTTCAGTTGAAGATACCAGTTCAACAAGAGTCTCATTCCTTGGCAAGTTTTGGCTCAGTGGGTCGCTTGGCTCAGCTGATGATACATTGACACTAGGTCCACCTGACGACTCCTCCTGCACTTCTATGTTGCCACAATCAACAAGCAATTCCTTCACGTAATTATACAACTTTTCATTGAAGTCTACTCCACTCTGTCTATTCCTCTCCTGAGTCTGCTTCATGTCTTTCAGCTTTGCTTCAATGATCTGCAACCTTGCTTCAGCACTATCGGGGGGACACGTTTCTTGTTCAATGATCTTAATCGCATCCAGAAATGCTTCTTCATACTTGTCCCTGTTCTCTTCAAGATTCATTGCGACGAGATCATATATCTCTTTCCTTTTTCTTGGTTTTCTTGGTTCACAGAATTCCATCTCCATTGCACTGTACTCATCTCTAAATTTCTCATTATACTGCAACATGATTAATGACACTCATCAAAGGAATGCATAAAAAATATAACAAAATTTTTTATATGCATAACCTGTGATGCAGCTAATCTAAACAATGCATAACTAGTCATGCATTTAATATTGGAACTGAATAATATGTCATGCATTGATTTGTTAAGGTGCATAACTTATTATGCATTTAAAAACACAACCCTGCTTAACTCCTTTTCAATATTAAAAAATGCATAACCGGTCATGCATTTATATATTGGGTTGTATAACATGTTATGCATTGATTTATTAAGGTGCATAACTAGTCATGCATTTAATATTGGAACTTAATAATATGTCATGCATTGATTTTTGTTAAGGTGCATAACTTATTATGCATTTAAAAACACAACCCTGCTTAACTCCTTTTCAATATTGAAAAATGCATAACCGGTCATGCATTCATATATTGGGCTGCATAACATGTTATGCATTGATTTATTAAGGTGCATAACTTATTATGCAATTATCATTTTTTGCTAACGTAACTTATTATGCATTCATTTTTAAGGAATTTAGAGATACAGTCGTAGATGCATGAAGGTCAATTATAAATCATGAAATGTTCACAAACAGGTACCTTTAAGAACGTAATATTCTTCTTGAGCATTGCTTTCTTCATTGATGCCAAGTCCCACTTCGCAGCTCTCGGTGTAGCATTGGAAATGACCTTAACGATGTCTGATGATATCTCATCTATGTTAGAATGCTCAGCCAACCAAAGCTGCAAAAAATAATAACTAATAAGATATTCTGTATCCAAGAAAGTAATATTTATTGACAGATGTTATGAAAGTAACAAAAAAAAACTAACTCACAAGAGAATATATAGTGCAACCACTGCAATTCCTGATATGAAGATTGTTTCTTTTGACAGTCTTGATGCTCTCCATCAGGTGTTCATGAATAAGATCAGGAAAAGAGACAGAGTCCATGGTTTCCAAATCCTTAACCAAACCAACATACGAGACATCTAAATTGTCTCCACTTGAATGACAAAAGAACAAGACGACTAGCATGTAAAGGAAGATAAGGCAGACAACTTCCTCTTCATGACCTTTCTTATCAATTTTTTCCAACACCAGCCTTTCAATATCATCTATCCACACCTTTGTTACCCGTGCTTTGGGATCTTTGCTGATAAATCCTGGCTTTGTTTTGGATGGGAATTGCTTGACGAGGGGATGTGACTGAGTCATCTCTATCTCTGCCTTCGAAGTCAGAATATCATTTCCTCTGTCTCTTTCAATTCTTGGAATCAGAAATGTAGCAGCAAGCTCACTAGACGTTGATGCTATGGACTTGTTTTCAGACAACTTGAATGAATGTTGATTCAATTCTTCATGGTCATATGATAGAAATACTTCATCCATCATCTTGTTGCTCTTACCATCCAAGTATGCCATGTTTGCAGCATATAACCAGTTATAGAACTTTCCAAACACACACACATTCATCATGTTAGCCTGCAACGGATTCAAACCACCCCTGTCTTTTATCTTACTAAACAAGTGACCTACCCTAAGGAAACCTGCTCTATAAGTACCTCCTTGAAATGTAGATTTGGTTTTAGGTTTAACTGCGTAAAAAAAAGAACAAAAAAAATGCATTTTAGAACTGCTATTCAACAAAGGAATGCATAACAAATATAACAACATTGTTTTATATGCATAACATGTGATGCAGCAAGTCTAAACTATGCATAACATGTTATGCATTGATTTATTAAGGTGCATAACTAGTCATGCATTTAATATTGGAACTGAATAATATGTCATGCATTGATTTGTTAAGGTGCATAACTTATTATGCATTTAAAAACACAACCCTGCTTAACTCCTTTTCAATATTGAAAAATGCATAACCGGTCATGCATTCATATATTGGGCTGCATAACATGTTATGCATTGATTTATTAACGTGCATAACTAGTCATGCATTTAATATTGGAACTGAATAATATGTCATGCATTGATTTTTGTTAAGGTGCATAACTGATGCATAACAGGAACAAGAAGGAATTCAACGCACCTTGTTTATAGACAACACATTGCTTATTTGTATTATCATCCTCATTATCTGCATCACCCAATACTTCCTTTGGTGCAGCTTTCTTTGCTTTCTTTGCCTTGATTTGCATCTCCTTTAGTGTTTCGACACTATCAATTTCTTCTTGTTCATCTTCAACATCAGAAGGTAAAATCACATTGAGGAGAAAATTATGTTAAAATCGAAGAAGAATAAAGTGATAACTCAAAAAAAATTATGGGTATTCAGGATTAAAAAAAATAAATTCAAAAAAAACAAAATCAAACAATGACAGATGAAGCTAATGATAAATCTCACCGGGTTTTTTCTGTTTCTTCGACTTCATTTTTCCTTTTTCATCTGAAGCATCAAGAACAAAAATTAAAATCGAAAATCAATAAAATCAAATGTACCGAATGCATGCAAGAATAAGATCGATTAAACTAGTTTTAGTACCTAATTTCTTCTCTTTTGATTTCTGAAGACGTGTTTTTGTCGGTGTTTCATCCATTTTGGTTCTACTGAATTCTAGGGTTAATGTTTTTTAGAGTTTGAAATTGATTTTTAGGGTTTGATCAACTTCAATAATCAATCATCCGTTACCGTGTTTATGGAGGAATAGGAATAGAAAAACGGATGAAGAAAAAATGAGAAGAAGAGAAAACAAATGGTTCCGACCGTTTTTGGGAGTTAATAAAACCGCTGAAGGGTAATTGAGGAACTCTGCACGTTTTTAATGATTTTAAATAATGTTGGGCGCGACCGTAGGGAAAAGTAATTCTGGACCTGGCGGTAAGAAAAAAAAGAATTTTGGGCCTGCGCCTAAGTTCCCCTAATGAATTTCCTTTCCTATTAAACAAAATAAAAAACTAAATTGACAGATTATGATCGGTTACGTCTAAAAGATGCGGACTTTAGGTCCGTACTTCTCTGGCATCCAAATGTTTATGGGCTGAATCGGCTGATCCTGAGAATCCCAAATGTACGACGTATAAAAATGAATCAACTACGATGCTGCATTAAGTAGAGGCAACAGAGTAATTAAATTACATTACAATGTCGATGAGCATGTATATACTTGTCCTTGTTTCAGATCTTTACGAATGATCTCCATCATCAGCATTGTAACAATATGAAGTTTCAAAAGTCCAGCTTCAAACTTGGCTTGATATTGGCATTTTCATTTTCGAAGAGAGTGAGGAAACAGCTTCTCCGACAGTTAAGTAAAGGGAATCCACAGCTAAAAAGTTATCAGCCTTATTTGCTTGTTGTAGTTTCTCCATGACCTCACCAACCGGATTCACCAACACAAGCTGCACAAATTTATAAGCAATCAAACGACATGTTGTACGTAGATACATATAAATTTAGTGCCCGAAAGAAATGAAATGACATCCTTGTTAACTCACCTCAAGATCACGTTTCTCCAGTTTCTTTTTCATGTCCTTAACGAGTCCAACACCACCTGTATCGATAGAGCTTACCGCTGAGCACAATCAAACGTTTTATATCACTTAACTCACAAGTAATTTACACATTTATATAGCGAAAGAGAAAGAGAGACGGGGTTTTACCCGAAAGGTCTAAAACCAGGTGTTGAAGATCAGAATGTTTCCCAACTCCATCTTGTATTTCAAATTCTTGTATCCATCTTGTAATCCTGTTTGCCAAAACAATTGATGATGAGTTCAACATGTTTGACAAAAAAACCAAGGCTTTTGAAATTTTTGTCTCTATATACAGCAACGAACCTTTCGTTAAGGTAAGTTGAATTGGCAAAGTTTATTGGAGCCTCAATGCTTAGTATAAGAATGCCAGGGACAGATTTTGCGTCCTTGTAATGGTGAAGATTGCGGTAGATGTCAGTCCCTGGAATGTTTCCCAGCACCATTGTCTTTGGCCTTGTAACTTGCATGAGGATTTTAAAGAGCGATATTCCAACCTACAAATGAAAAACTTAGTCATTGTTATTGTGTTGGTTCTAATAGATTTTTTTTTGTATTTTTGTGGTTCTCCAGTGAAAAAGGATCCAACTTACTGCAATAGCTAGACCGTCTTGGACTGATATAAAGATAACACCCAAGAATGCGCAAACACATACTACGAAATCAAACTTATCAATCTTCCAAATAAGATAAGTAGCTGGGATATCGATCAGACCAATCACAGCGGTGACGATAATTGCGCCTAGTACAACATTTGGTGTGTATCGGAATAACGGCATAAGGAAGAGTAGTGTCACCATCACTGTTACAGACATGACGATATTAGACATTGCTGTTTTCGCCCCAGCGTTATGATTCACAGCCGATCTAGAGAATGCACCTACAAAAACCAACTTCCATCAGACAAGTTCCAAACCAACATGTGAAGCTTGTTGCTCCTGGGTCAATTTCAAACCTTAAGAAAGTCAAACGGGTGGTAAATGCAAACCTGTTGTAATATAGCAGGAGGTACAAGATCCTGCTATGTTCATGAAACCAATTGCCATCATTTCTTTGTTTCCATCTACTTGGTAGTCTTTCAGTGCAGCAAATGTTCTACCTACGGCTATGCCTTCCTATAAATAAATTCAGAAAACAGCGTTTAACAACAAAGCTGGAATAGCTCAGCTGGTTAGAGCGTGTGGCTGTTAACCACAAGGTCACAGGTTCAATCCCTGTTTCTAGCGATTTCATTCTTATTTATTTTTTAAATTTACTTTTAAGGAACTGTAAAATCTGAGTTTCTTATGATCTAGTAAAAGTGACACTTACCGTGAGGGAAACAATTCCTGTGACGAGCCCAGTCTTGAGAACAAGTCCTAAATGGCCTCCACCAAAATGCAACATGTTCCATGATGGAGGGTTCAATCCTTGTTCTAGCTTCCCAATCTAAAAAAGAACCATCAAAACCGACATTAGATACAAGCATTGAAAAATTTAACGATGAATGATTTAACCATGCAGAAAGAGAGATACAAATTAAATTTGACAGAATTCCAAAGCTTACAATGCTGACTCCATGATTTTGAGCTTTGAATACAAAGACTGCAAGAGTGGAAAGTATCACAGACAAAAGAGGAGCTCCAGCTGATACCCAGAAGAGCTTTGGGTTTTTCATGCTCTGAAATTTCGTTATCATACGATTCCTTGGTTAGTAACTTATTATCAATTGTAGGAAGAAAACCGTACTATGTGACGGTTAGAAAACAGTTTCTCGAGATAAATCTTTAAAGTTGGCTGTAAAAATTTAGTTCCAGCTTTTACACTCAATTTAAAGTTGCGTCCCAAAATTACGAAAAAAAATCTAATAGTAATAATTATAAGATTCTTTAAAGAAGACACCTTCTATTATTTCATTGGTATTCAAGTGCCATAGATATTTCAGAAAAGGTAATAAAAAACAATTCAAAAGAAGATAGCAAAAGGTATTTTTAAGCATTGCTTATCAATAAGTTATTAAAAATTATACTTAAAACGCTTTAAAATATTATAAGACCATGATAATTATTCAAAGTGTAGTAAATGGGATTTCATGTTTAGTTTTTTTAGAAAAGGGATCTAGTAAAGTGTAGTTAATGGAATTTTATTCAAAACAAAAATACTGCTTTCTAGTGAGAATCTTGAAAAATAGATTCACCTTTTTCTCGGGCCACAAAGAATTTCAATCTACTTTTGAATATATAATTGAGTGCCTAAATAATCAACGTTCCTAATAAACTTAATTTTAGTACTGGCATTAATCAAGAAGAGAGACAAATTTTGTTCCGAGTTCTTGTGGTAATTTTACTAAAAGAATGAACCTGCAAAGTTGTCTCCCACTTTCCATTTCTCATGAAGATGACCTGAGAGACTGATAATCATTTCATTTAAGTACTTTAGACTAATAATACAGGGTTTAAAGTTCATATCCGAGAGGTCTGGAAGGTAAGATGATCACTGACCCACTAAAATGATTTTCACAGCCAACTTATAATTCAGTTCGAGAACTTATAATTCAGTTCGAGAAAAATTCTTCGACAGCGAATGTGGAAAGAGTGGTAAGTAACTTTTAAAAATGATCCCTATTCTTTTGTTTTCTTGAGCGAGGTAGCAAAAATGGAAATGCATTATGATCCATGAGGCTTTTGCCGGTCGGTCGTTCATATTAAATATCAAATTCTACGTGTTAAAAAAGAGGATTTTGTATTTATTTACTACGGATCAAACATTCATAGATATTGTATTAGTGAGGATTTTATCCATTTTATCCTGTTTTTTGTTGTAGGAAAAAGGTATGGATATTTTACGTGTGGTTTCAAAAAAAACTACGTGTGCGTATATAAAAACGAAAACAATGTGAGAAAACGAAAAGAGAGAAAAAATAAAACGTACAACGTGTCTTGCCAAAAGGAGGAATACAAGGAAGCAGAACCCCATGAGTATAGTTTGCCATGACCACTGCACATGCCATACAACCATAAAGCCAAATGAGTCAAATTTATCACTCCAAATCTTCATAATTGAACAAAGAGAGTATTTTTTTTAAAAAAAGGTCTGATTTGTGGACCTCGTCAGTATGTTGAAAAACAGAGCTCAAAACAGCAATGACACCCATTTGTTTGGTAAAATTTACAATCCCAAGAAGGGCTTTGAGTTGCTGCAGAGAAACTATAATTGCAGCACCGGCCATGAATCCGATCAAGGTTGCTTTAGATAGAAAATCAATTATGAATCCAAGCCTGCTCAAAAACAAAAAAAAAAATCAGCATGCATAACAGTAGTAATATACAAGAAACAAAAAGAAGTCAAAAAAGCAAGATGCTTATTGGGAAAGAAGGTGAATATTGAATATGAATGATGAAGATGAATTATTTTTGGACCTTAATATTCCAAGTGAAGCTTGAAAAAGACCAGCAAAGAAAGTAGAAGTGAATGCAAGTTGAAGAAACAAGAGAGGTTCTTTTGCTGGTGAAACTTTTTCTCTAAGCATTGATCCTAATATCAATGATGCTATTGATACTGGTCCCACTGCTAAATCCCTTGAACTTCCAAGTACTGCATATATCAGTGGTGGTACAAAGCTTGAATCTGCACAAAGTTTGCCACCAAAAGAAGCAAAAATGTCAGCTAGACACTAAGGATAGCAAAAAAAAGAATGATCACTGGATCATCCTGAATTCCGACTATATAACTTGGACGAAGAGAGCAACACTTACAGAGCCCAACAATTGGTGGTAGATTTGCAAGTTTAGCGTAACTAATACCCTGATTGAAAGTAGGGGGGAAAAGAGTTAATTAAAATGGGTATCAATGACATTTAAATAATACTGCACTAAAACAAAGAATTAATATGATATGTTTTGAGTAAAGGGAATTAGTGTTTATATGTATATATTGTTGTTGATAATACCTGAGGAATGGCTAAACTTGCAATAGTGAGACCAGCAACAATATCAGATTTGAAGAATTTAAAAGTATAGTTAGGACACCACTGGAGGATAGGGAAGAAATATTGAGCCCCAAGAATCCATTTCCTTTTAGGAGATTGGCCTTTGAATTGGCGGAAAGGGTCATCAGAAAAGAAAGTTTCCTTGAGCCTGTTTTTGAGTTTGTGAGCTGTGCTTCTTGGAGGTGGTGGGACTACTTTGTGAACTTCCATTGATGAAACTTCAAGAAACTGATGATGATGATGAGGGAAATTATGAGATGATGAATTGTTGCTGTTGTTCATTGCATTAGGATCCATTATTGTAGGTTCCATAATATAGAGACCCAGAAAATGACCTAACAGGTGTGTTTCTTTGGCTTGTTGCCGATGATAAGTGAAACTGATGAATATGGTACCAGTAATAATAATACTATTAGCTACTCTATCATAGTCATAGAGTCATAGCATATAAGTAAGAATCAAAACAAGCGAGTATAGAGAAATAGAGAGATGTCATTCCTTCATTTATATTTCAATCAACTTCAGCTAGAGACCGCTACCAAACAAGTGGTGTATAGTACTAGCTCTACGAGACTACCCAACAAGGAATGCAAGTGGAAGAGAACTTGCTAGAGAAAAAGTGAGAGGGGAGGAAGGGAGGGAGTCGGTTTTTCTTGGATTTGGGGTTTGTCTTGTGGGTAAGATTTATATATCAACAAACTATTTTGCTTTGAGAAAGTGAGCCCACTCTTGCTTTTCTTTTCATGATAGGAAAGCTGGGTGAGCTAGCTAGTTGAATTTATCTACAACGGTTGCCACACACACACAAGAGTATGTATGTACAGGTATGCTACATGTGGTCTAGACTCTAATACTAGAGAGTAGAGAAGGAAAGTGAAAGAGAAGTATTTTAGGCTTATTAACCACTTAAAAAAGAAGAACTAAGAATAACTTGAAACACCTAATTGGCAAGTAAAGACAGTTGCACCCTGAACTATCTGACTCTTGCATGTGGTCTAGACTCTAGAATAGGAAAGCTAGGGAAAGAATAGAAAAGCTAGGGAAGAAGAGTTAATAAGAACAGAGGATTTAAGAATAACTCTAAATTTAATCGGTGGCAGTCGCACCTACTTGCCCTAAACTACCTAGTCCCTGCATGTAGTCGACTAGGGAAGCTAGTGAAAGATACTTAAGGCGTAGCTGCTAAAGTGCAGAGGAATTAAGAAGGTGCATATATATATGCTGGTTTCCAAAGAAGATCAAAAGTTAAGTATGTAAGATACTTAGAATATACCATGCCCTGAATGGTGCACTTCTCTAAGCTGGTTATGAAATTTATGAATGCCGATCAGTAGTTAGTAGTCAGATAGAGGGATTAGTAACGCAAGCAAGCAGGAGCTAGATTGGGAGAGAGAGACGAGTGAGCTAATAAATGCGTAGATTGAAGACTGTGGATGCGAATTAATCATCAAGCTAGCTAGCTTAGCAGGAAAACAGAATACATGCAATACATACACGTGCCCACCAAGAAAACAGAATGTGGAAATCGAGTCTTCTGCAAATTGCGATTTGGTCTGTCGTATATAGAATTGATGACTATTTGGAGAAAAAACTTTTATGGTGTATAGTGCTATAGGTGGGTGTCTCATAATTTCTTTTCCTGCAAATTGATGACCATTTTACGGCTGCCAAATGTAGTTTTTTTTCTCACGGAAAGAAAATGTTGTTATTACCGACGGCTGAAAATGTTATTTTAATTTGGGTCCTGTTTAAGGCTGCACATGGGTCGTTTTGGGTCGGGTTTGGGCTCACCCACCACCCAACCCACTGATAGTGGATAGCAGAAGTTGTCACCCACAACCAACCCAACATAACAATGGGTCGGTTTTCACCCGACCCACATTACAATGGGTTGGGTCGGGTGGGTGGTGGGTTACCCACCATAAAATACACATTACTGTTACATTGCATCAAAAAAAAAAAGTTACAGACTTACCTAAGACTCTTACAGATGACAATTAAAGAGCTGACCCCAAGTTAAGTGTAAACAAATGATAATTATAATCCAGAGAAGTAAGAAGTTGGTGCAAAGTTGCAAAGTGCATACAAATTACAAGAAATGAGTTCAATTGTTCGAAGCTCAAAAGATAAAAGACTATTCAAGAAAGTGATTGAAGAAGTGAAGACTGAAGTGAAGTTAGCGATTTAGGTTTAGGTATTATATATCACTACTTCAACGGCTGTGATTCATTTAGGATAGGTAATCTAAGGGTTAATATTAACTAAGAAATATTTAGGTGGGTGGGTGGGTTGGGTCGGGTGAGGGAAGCTTTGACCCATAGTAGACCCACAATACTATGGGTTTTGATGTTCTGACCCATAGTCGACCCGCTCCTAAGTGAGTTGGGTCGGGTGTGGGTAATTTCAGGCGGGTGTGGGTTGGGTCGGTGGGTTGAGTCGGGTTTGTGCAGCCCTAGTACTGTTAACTTGTATACTCGTATATATGTTAAGGTTCATTAAAATAAAAATTACTTGCATTGGAAACAAGATTTGTTTGTTTTATTGCGATGAAAACAACATTTCTTTGCATTGGGAATGGGGTTTGTTGTTTTTAGTGCAAGAATAACCAATTTCTAGTAGAATAAGACAAAAAAACACAATTTTCAATATCCTAAAATAATTCTTTATCAAACCTTAACATGTATACGGGTATACAAGTTAACAAAAGCCTTTTAGTTTGGCTAGAAAGACAGTCGTTGTTCTTCGTTTAATAGAGTCCAAAAGCTTCAATCTCAAAATTTGTTATCGTTTGCTATTTAAGAGAGAGTACTAATTGCTGGGTTAAAACACTCATTTGCAGAAACAAGTGAGATATAGTATCACGTTTTTTTATCGGTAAAGAATTTGGTGCCGGCGAGTTTCAACTGAGGTCACTGATATTATCACCCAATAACTTTATCATTGTAATACAATGACACCAAGTAAAATATATCATCTGAGTCTGATCAGTAGCATTGGTGCTCTGTCGAACAATGCTCCGTTAAATTCGAATTGTTCCTCCTGTCGGACCTTTTCTCCATCTTTCTACAAGGAAGACCTCACCACATTTAACTTTTATGACAAATGATTAATTTCTACCATTTGGGTAATGAGGTTTTATCAATCATAGAGTTAGCAACTCATCTAAAAGATAGGATTGAGGGGACAAATTGAATTGGCTGTTAGTAGAATGAAAGTATGAACATGATCCCTAACAAGACAACAATAGTCATGATTCAATGTAGCTTCTAAGACAGGTTATGGTTTTATATGCGAATGTTAGGTCCCATGGGGTATATTCAGCCAATTTGGTGCAGAATTCCGCCCCGGTACATTTAGTGCCTCTTTGAAAACCTGACTTAGCAAGTGTTTTTGCTTCTCCATTGGTAGGTGTATTCAGTTTTAAAAGAGAAAAAGAAAAACAATTCTGCTTCCAACAAAAATTAGAAATTATCCGGAAATTTTATTGTCAAATTAGTTTCTGAGTTTTCAATTTAATTAAGTCAAAATGTTATTTCTATCCAAACCCTAGTTAACAATTCTCATAATTATGCATGAATTATAACGAACTTTTTCAATTCCGGATTATATGCGCATCATATGCGTACGTATGGAACGCCGACTTAATTTAGCAAATTTTCAATCTGAAACAAATTATAAGCATATTTATAAATTAAGGATTTATACTCCCAGTATAACATTTCTCCGTATGAACACCACGTCGTTGTTCTCTGTTGTATTTTGATCTTCCGAATTCGTACTTCTAAGAAGAATTATACATATATGTACATACGACGTAACGAATTATTGCCAAATCACGAAACATTGACCGAATATTTGACCGAATCTATAATTTACCTAACCGAATAATACTTGTGATTTTGCTGTTCCTTATGTTTCCCAAATTCCGGATTGCTAACTAGGATCCAAAATCCCTTAAACTACTCTATTTATAGATTATTTTCTCATCCTAGATTCAATACAAATTATATACAGTATATAATTCGTGATGATTGTGGGAGAATACCTTTGAAGAAAGTAGATCAATATTTGTTCTAAAAGATATTCCAAAGGATAAGTCTTCAAATTTAGTAAGCTCCCCAATTAACAAATTCAAAAGCTTAGATATTTATCTGCTTTCACGAACACCTTTAGAGAAAAACAATATGAAAAAGTAATTTGGAGATTCTTTTCGTACCTACAATAATCGAGTTAGCCCAGTCCTTTCGAGACACTTGGGAGGTCTGATACTCTGATCTGATGAATGAAATATCCTGACCCTTGATTTCCCACCATCTTAGTGGCTTTGAAAGCAATTATTATATGTTAGTAAACATAGGTTCGTATTCTACTACCGTTTTGCTAACTTTGCAACTATAGCCATGTCAATGATCAAGAAAAACTTTGTAACCATGGCAAACCGAAAGTTCTATTTTTTCGAGAAGATTGGTTTACTATTTCCCTATAGAAAAAAGTAGGTTGGTAAACTCTGATTTTTTGGTTCCAACTCAAGTTTGACTCTTGACAACTTTCTAACATAAAAATCAAACTACTGTTGATAGCGTACATGTCGGGTAGGTATCAAATTCATATAAGATATACTGGAAAATTCTTTCTTTATATAGGTTTTGGTACCATCTACGGTAATTGGTACCCCATTAGCAATTAACTTATAGAGTAGGATCCATGGAGTCATGGACACTCTTAGATGAACAAGGTCAGATAAGATTTGCGCAATTTTCTCCACAAAATCTAAATGATAATCACTTTAAGTGTAATATTTTGATAATATGTTCCTCCTATAAGACTCTACATTTCTATAAAAAGAAAATGAACGCAATTCGAGATAGCAAACCTCACATCTACCAATCTTAATTTCAACCGTTAAATTTGAACAACTGATATTCAAAGGGGGAGATGGTCGTTTTATATATCTTGAATCGTATTCATTTTTTTGACATCATTTTAACTTAAATTTTATTTTGACATCATTTTAACTTAGTTATTACGGGTCATAATTTGACCTACATAACCAATTTGCTTTTTAACGATCTGAATTGTCCTTGTATCATCAGCTAACGATCCAAGTTAGCCTGTCAAAACTTGTCAAATTTTTCCAATCAACTGAACGCTCCTTATAATAAACTTTCATTGTGCATATAAAAATTAACCACAAGTCTTCGATTCAAGATTTAATATAAGATTCTATTATTCAAAAATAGAAAACGAGCTATGTTACTATTCACGATTTAAACTTTTGAAGGAAAGTGTTTAAACCTTAATTAGTTATTCGTCGACTTAATTACAAATTTTCACACTTCTGGACGGAATAATGCACTCCGATTCAAACCAAATATATGTATTTATAATGGTGGTGAATTGTACACAAATTCGGCAAAGAAATTCATCCACAAATTTGATGGATTCTGATTTATATCTGGATAAATTTTATTTCTCATTTTATTTTTATTAAGAACAAGAATAAATTTGAGATTCTGAAATGATTCACTGTAAAATACAAAATTTTAAAATTAGGCTTAAAGAATTTTTAAGAAGACTACCATAATGATATTTTAGAAATGAGTGATTTTTTATTTTTGTAGATTGAGAGTGAAGGAAGTAGAAAAAATATTATTTTTTTATAATAAAACATACAAATATAAAACAAAAGAAAGAAATTAAGCCGAATGTACTCAAAATTTGAGAAAGATCGTGGGATGAACTATTTTCATACTCGATACCATTTAAACTGAAGCAATAAGTTGGTGAAGGAGTGGGAAAAGAAAAGATGGATCGAAAAATAATAGGTTTCGAAACAAGTGAAAAGGGTAAAAGAAGTGAGAAAAGTAAATAAAGAAACTAGACATCATTTTATGGTTCGTTTAGGATTCTTCTCAACCGTCATTTCACTTGAAATAGAGGTTCAAGAAAAATGACAGATTTAGAAAAATTAATCATTCTATAATGCCCGTTTGTTAGGAAGACTAACCATAGGGAAGGAGTGATTCCTTTTCATTTTTCTTGCTTTCGTCATTGAAGGCATACTCTTCTTTTTTTTTTAATAAAAGAGAAAGAGGCAGGAAAAAACTAATAGAGAATCTGGAGCATCCTTGTGTTGATTCCCATAGATTACAACCTTGAGAAAGAAAATCGAAAATGATTTGTCACTCCCAATTTGTCACTCCCAATTTTACGTGGACTTTTCCTTAAAAACTTCTGATAAACAATATCTCTACGTAAATGATGATAAACCTTAGAACTGAAAATCAATCATATTTAAGGTTTTTGATATATAAGATTTTAACATTCAAACTAAACAGAAGCATGGAATTGAGAGATCATTACTTAGTCGTATAACAAATATCTTAACTTGAAGCTTTTAATATGCAAAATCACTGAGTTAAGCAGTCATTAAAGGATCCACCCTGTGCAATTTTTAGTAGCTACTCATATAAATTAAGTCGTGTTGATTATCCAAGCAAAATTACATCTTTTGATTGACACAACTATTTTATTTCAATTTATAACTGTTGATTCTTTATCATCTCTTTCACCACCATTGCATGGTTACAAACGCTTGACCTAAAAGGGTTTGTGAAATTTACTATGTAGATTTCTCTAGTATATGTAACGTGAAACAGTCCAATTTTGTAATTGTTTTTCAAACATTAACATGTTTTTTATGATTTCTAATTCTTTGTCTTTAATTTCAGAGTTTGTTTGGATTGAAGTGTTTTTGCTTCATGTAAGAAGAAAAAGTTTACTTTGCATATATAATAAGATAGCTAAATGATGATAAACTGTATAACTGAAATCATGTAAATCAAAACCTAGGTAGTAAAAATGGTTATATCTTACCGGCACATGCTTTTTTAGGGTTGGTAAAATTGCCGAAAGAAAGAAAGAAAGACGAAGGAATATCAATTCAATCGAGACAGAGCATCAAATCTTGTTTGAGTTTTGTTTTTGGGAAGTGATAGACCAACCGAGGATTTTCTCCCGAGAAATTACGATACACACAGCCCCTGAAGTCCACTGAGGAATTATAGGGAGTGGGTTTTTGGTCCCACCACATGTGTGTTGCGATAGAATTATCGGGAGAAAACTCTCGGGACACCAATCATTTCCGTTTGTTTTTTCAAAGTTTTCTTATGTGGACTACCACCTAATGTTGGGAGCATTGGGAGCACAAAAACTGTGAGTCACAAATCATTTTCGAAAAAAAATAATGTTTAGCTCTTATATTCAATGAACAAATAAAGGCGATTTTTAGGATTTCGGGATGAAATCTTGTCATACTCCTTTTATATTTTAGTTTTGGTCCTAAGATAATGACTTCTTCTTCCACTTGTCCTTAGGATTTCCATAATTTCATTGATCCACAAAAAAATAAAATAATCATAAACAATGTTTTATCAACATAAATCACCAACTCACCTAGAACTAATAATGCTACGGTAAACCCAGTATTGCTTCAATAGTACGAACTTGCAACGAGATATTTGTATTGCACAACTCCCAAAATCTTGCTTGAAGGGTAACTTCATCTCAATCGGATATCGGATAACAAATACTAGAGGGATGCGGATTATTGCAAAAATTGATTGATAAGAAGTTTAACTCTTCCAAGGGGATTTGTCCTTTTTAGAACCAATGATTTATACAATAAGCCGAAGCTCATATGGTCAAAATATACTCAGCGAAACTTATCACCTGTGGGCAGAGTTTTTTTTTTTGCTTCACATTTAAAGACGAAGTTGATGGTATACCCACTTGCTAAATTGGCATGATGCACTTAAAACCAAGAATGGTTCATCAACAGACATGGATACCTGAATTTAATCCTAAATCACCAACAATCTCTAACTCAGGTGTGGGTAAGATTTTATGATTTAGGTATTGAGTATTAGAGGAGAAAAAAAGGGGGAATTTTGACAAAATACACCACGTGGGATTAGTATTTCCTAAAGTACACCCGTCTTTTCTAAATTGCTAAAATACATTCAGTTTCACTCTTCCATCCCGTTTTCTCAATTCAACTGTCAACTGCTGTTAAATACCAACTCGAGCCGAGTTGAACTGATCTACAAATGACTGAAAAACCCCTGGCTGGAATAGACATGAAAAATCAAAAAACAATGGCATTGACACCCATTTCAGGAACCATCTTCTTTCATTTCCTTGTTGTTCTTACCTAAACACAATTATTCACTATTAAAATCAGTTGTAACCACAACAGTTTGCCATTGATTTCCGCTGAAAATTCGTATCGAAACTAACTCAAATTTCTTCCTTGTTTTCCATCAAAATTAGATGCAACAGGGTCTTGAAGACTCACTTCTACCATGACTAAAATTAAAATATATCACTTAAATCACTTGTATTCATAACCCATATCTCGGTAGCAACTTATCTTCTTAACTGATTTTCCGGTATGAAGAACCTGTCCAAGTTAAACTCAATCACACATAGAAAATCAGTCAGTACACGACTAGTTTCAACTGCAACCTTCTTCATTTCTTGTCCGAGCTCTCACTATATAAAAACTACAATGCAACACCAATTTATAGACAAGACCCATTGTAATCAAGACAACCACCACTGCATCACCCGTCGAACGTAGCCACATCACCAACTCCATTTTTATTTTTTGTCCTTCAAAATTTCACCACCGAGTGACTAGCTCAAATTATCCCCAACTTCATATCACAACAAACTTCTTTTCACCATATTCTGACGCGTTTTTCCATGTAAACAACTTCAACGACCATCCTCCATTCCATCAAACAACCCCGCATTGAAAATGTCAGCCATACATAGAACCTTTATATCACCTCCCCAATTCAATTTCTCAACCACTAATAATTCTTCTTTTTTAAGAGTTCACAATAAAACTTATCACTAACCCAAGCCAGCAGATTCATAATTCTTTCATAAACTTCATTGAGACCAATTTCAGTTACAAGAGTTCATCCCCAAAATCCGTAGTCGGATGGATATAAAAATTGCTGTCAAAGTTGCTGCAGAAAATAATATTATCAAAATCAAACTTAGAACCAAGTCATATTATTATCTCAATCAACAATGTAAACCCTAATTTTGAAAAATACCCAAAACTTTTAAAATTTACAAAGCCCTATTTTCAAATTGCTGAAATTATAAGGCATAATGAAGTATAAAAAAATAAAAATTGATAGCATAACACACTGATGAACTTTCCGCTGCATCACATACCTTTGTAATGAATAAATTGAAAGAATTTGATCAAAAATCTTGTCTAAATGGTCTGGAAATGGTGCTAGGCTTGTTAGCTGGTGGTTATGTTAGAAAAAGAAGATAGTGGTGGTGGTCATGGTGTTAGAAGAAGGGTGGTGGAACTTTTTTTTTTTACTGAAAGCGAGAATAACATAGAGATGAAGAAATCAATTTCTTCACAACCCTTTATATAATATTAAGGGTAAATATGGGGTTTCAGATTCAAAATGATATCTTACCCGTTGATTGGAAATTGTTGATGGATGGTCAGATCAAGTGATGGTAGGCCTTAACAGAATTTTGGATGGAGGGTGTATTTTAGCAATTAAGAAAAAAAAAGGTATACTTAGAAAATACTAATCCCACATGGGTGTATTTTGTCAAAATTCCCAAAAAGAAAAGAAAAACTTATTTAAGACTGCCAGCTAGTGTTGTTGGTAAATTAATCGAAATTGTTCCTCGGTCCTACTTGGTTGTGGAGCAACAAGTTCGGACTTGGAAATCGCCAAAACTTGGTCCGATACTCGGAATCTGTTTATTAATAATTTATATATTGTTTCTCATAAGTCATGATTTTTACCTAGTTAAACTTAAAAAAAAAAATTAACATGTAATCAAGTGTGTAATATTTTTATATTGAACGTATTTATCATGTATTTTGAAGGTTTTACTATTTTATAACTCTCATCTGAAGGGTTACAATTTTTTTTTTTTGATATGGTGCATGCAAGGCCAACTCGGAAAAATCGATAGCTTGTTTTGCTCAAAAAAACGGTCTAAAACGGCAAAATCGGCCGCCTTAGTTGCTAAAAATCTGGAATGGCTTGGAATCGGAAATCGTCTCGATCATATAGCCTGTAGCGATTACTCGGCGAGTAATCGTCATTGGAGAACAATTTTGACTACACTGGTTGTTGGTACTCCAATTAAAATGGGCTGTGGATATCGCCATAATGATGGGATAATGTGGTTAATTTTTCGCGTGCTGGTTTTGGTTAATTTGGTTGAGGATCTGCAAGAGGAAATCTTAGTTGAGAGAGATGGTTATGCATGCCTTATCATAAATGTATGAAATATTAACTTTCTTTTGCAAGTATTGTCGTGTTATAGGTTAGGCTTTGGGCGAATGTAAATTAAAAGCCTAGAAGAATGCCTCCACTGCCGCTTCAGCTGAGAAGAACTCTGCCAATACTGTTAGAGTAACTGATCCAAGAAAACAAAAATATGTTCCAAAATCTTTAGGAGAAAAACCTAATGTAAATGGTTAACCGAGAACCGCCAATAGTAATAAGAAAAACCTTGTTGAAGGTGAAATTAATTTGGCTGTCAATTATGAGAATGGGGACGTGGTGATAAGGATATGTTGATATCGATCCAGTTTTGTTAGACAATACTGACAATTAGCATTAAGAGATTAGTTATGCAGTAGATCTTATCTGATTGGTTCCTCGTGAATTAATGAATATTGTGTTATCTCCGATACGTTCATCCGGATGAGATATTGTCGATATATGAGAGAGCACGAATATAAGTAGTGTGGAGCGTGAAATTGTTTAGCAAATAGTTGTTCGAGCTGTTTATTAAGTCATGATGGAATTGCAAAAGAAATTGTTAATAAAAGCCCAAGTACCGCTACTAGTCCTGGTTGTAATGCTTGCTAGTGATGATATTAATAGATTAGAAGACTATCCATGTATACATATAATGATGAATATGATGACTATCCAGCTCTGGCATGCGCATCTCCAATGTGGGAGAATATAGTAATAAAAGATACTCCGGATATGATGACATCAAGTTTCACCGCTCTCAAAATGATAAACCGAAATAGAAAATTTATTGAAAGCTTATAAAATAAATTTTCAGATGAAACACTACGGGTTAGCTCATAAATGTAATCTTTCGCATTTCTCATCATTTTTTTTCTACTTCTTTTTCTAGAAATTATGTCTTTACCTCATGTTTTATTTTTTCTTCTTCCTTTTCTTAATTCTCCTATTGAGTTTAACTTAGAAAATAAAAAATAAAATGCTCCTCCTATATGCATTTTACTGTTGTTTTAAATTATGCAAAAATGCTCCGAAAAAAAACAAAATGCAAAAAGGTTCACCGACGTTTGATGTCCCGACTTACCCCAGTATGCCACTGACAAGAACATAAACTCCTTAGAGCAAGTCCAATGGGACTCATCTAATTTGATTGTTTGCCTGTCCGCGTGGACGAGCAAACTTAATTCTCACAGTAATCAACGGACAAATTTAACTAAAGTATCTACTTTAATACATAACTAGTGGAACCCGTTTTTATATTAAAAATATTTTTATAATGTTAAATGGGACCGTACATTAAAAAAATCTTATATAAAATATGTAAAAAGCTAATTTTGGCTAAATTTAACTAACTTCCATAGTTTTTTGTTTTTGTTTTAAAAATAGTGATTGTATCACTTTGAGACGACGGGTTCAAGTTGAACCGGACATCATCTCAACTTGAGACGAGTCTCGGTTCATATTGAGCCGATCGTCTCAATATAACTCGATCGTTTCAGATTGAGCCGATCGGCTCTATATGAGACGTGATGTACAAAATCTTTTATTTGAGGATTTACTCATCCGTTTTAGTGGTTTGCTAGTCCCACTGTAGATGTATAATCACCAAACCTAGCTGTTTGATTTGGACATGGAGTTGCTCTTACATTTCAAGCAAACAGTAATGAGCAAGGAGGCTGTCATGATTATTTTACAAGGTGGACTAGAAAAGTGTTTGTTCCAATAAGAAAAGTTCCAAGTGGTATGGGCAGAGAATTGAAGATTCTGGTATCCAAATAGGTCCACCTAGGTATCAATAATGATTTGGCTAATACAAAAGCAGTCAGTACTTCAGACTTCAGAGACCCAACTTATAATGGCGCGTAAAAACGACATCCAGGGACTACATCTCCGACAAACCTAACGTTCCACTGCCACAATACAATCAATCCATTCATTTTTGTTTTCCAATTTTTTGGGGTTTCAATTATCTTTTCACGAGACATTCACTTCACCGATTTCGTATATTTTTTTTTTCTTTTCGTAACTAGACTTCGTACAAACAGTTGAGTTAAACATGTTCCAGTGAATCAAAAACATAAACAGGTGAAAGAATTCATAACTTCATGCGTACCATACATGTGAATGTAGTGCATGAACAGACAAACCAAGACACGAAAACTCTGGCTCTTCTTTAAGGGCCATATTTTCTTATTTTGCTTATTAGGGGCCATACAAATGTAAGGAATGGCCCTGGTTGGACTTATACCACTTAGGAATTTCGACGCATGCGACAGACCAGAAAGAGGCGGGTGTAAGCTTCTGGCTCTCCTATATGCGGTGATAAGGAAAGAACTCGACAAGTGAGTGTTCGATGACCAACCCAAAGTAAAATCAAGATTTGATTCCATAACTGAAAGCAACGTTGATTACGGTCTTCAGTGATGACTTTGTAAACTGTAACAAAGCTATTAAGGTGGTTATCTCCCCTCCTTTAAAACACTAAGTCATATGAGCTCCCACATCGCACGGTGAATGTGACACACCTCTCAAATTAAATTAGATAAAAGCTTTGAAGTAGAGCAATCCTGAAGAGGACAAGTGTCGAGACTCTATTGTTCCGAGCATAAAAAATTGAATAACACTCCGTTTACACTCTGTATTTAACTGGCCCGTAAGCAAAAACATGAGTATACAACACTTATGTTTCGATCTACATCTTAATAATTAATTACACTTGGTTTACACCAAATACTTAACTGGACGTTACTAACGCCAGTTAGGTAGACAAAACTTCCGTTAAACAATAAACAAAAGTAAGATACCATTCATATACTCTATCATCTCTTATTCACAAAACATCCAGGAAAATTGACGAGTATTCAAAGGAGATCAGAGATGTGCAGTGTTGATGAAAAGGAACTGATGAGATAATTAAGAAGAACACAGATTGTGGGTTTGGATTGATAATCGAGATTGAGAAGAACAGTTAGAGACGGGTCTTGATTTGTCTCTGAGATAAAGAGAGGAGATATATTATGAACTCAGGGAAGAAATTGGGGATCTATTTCCCTAGAATCGAGAACCTAGAGAAGAAATCAGAAAAGAAGGTAGAAGTGATGTTGTTGGTGGAAGTTAGGTTTCAGATGATTACGAATTTGAAGTGGTTTTGCTGTTGAAGATGGTGTTCAGTCGATTAGGGTTTGTTGGTGCTGGTGATGGATGGATGTAATTTTGGTTGTTTTCGATAATCGGTGCAAGAAATTGGAGATTGAGATGAAGGTGATGCTGCTGTGAAGAGATCAAGCGAAGCCTACACATTCCAGTTACTGCTCATGTGAGTTCGGTTGCTCATTTAGTACGAATGCCAACCTATTGAAGCTACAAACTCAATAACTTATATAAGGGAATTTTGATAAAGTGACCCAGTTTTGAATTAGGGTAAAAAAAAAGTGCTTCGCTTTTTTGCACTTTTCTAAACTGTCCCGTTTTTTTTCTTCAAATAACGCTTTTCATCCCGTTAAATGCAAGGTGGCAGTTATCTCACCTGTTAAAAAGTCATATTTACCCCTGAACTATGTCATGAACTATGAACCCTAACCATGAACCCTAAACCCCTAACCCTGAACTATATCATGAACCATGAATCCTGAACCATGAACAACGAAGCCTGAACTATGAACCCTAAACCCCTAACCCTGAAACCTGAACTATATCGTGAACCATGAACCCAGAACCATGAACTTTGAACCCTGAACCTCAAACCCCTAACCCTGAACCTCGAACCCTAAATCCATGAACCGAGCTCGACGAACCTGAAAAAATGAAGTAGAAGATAAACGTGACAAGTAAAGGGTAAATAAGTTGAAAAAAGGGTAACAGTGGGGACAGTTTTGAAAAGTTGAAGAAAACGGGGGCAATTTATTAAATCGAAATTGAGAGTGGGGCAGTTTATCAATATTCCCCTTATATAAAGGCTTGCATTCCATTTGGTATTAATCTTAGGATTTTTTTTCTTATTCTCATTGAGCATTGATTTGTTTTTGTTAAATATTTTTTCTAATTTCATTCTCACCATCAATGAACATCCTCTTTCCTCACTGATTTGTGCAGGAGTAGAAGAATTGGGGCAAGAATTGAAATGGGTTCTCTTTGAATTCGATCTTGAGGAGATTCTGTGACCATGGATTTGATGTGGTGGTGATTTTGAGCAGTGGAAGTGAGTTATCAAGGTACTTTTGGTGTTTGAGCTCATGGTGATTTTGGGTTTCTTCTACTGAATTAGATGTATGTTTAGGACAGGGATGAGCTGCTGGTGATTGCAGTTGCCTATGGTTGTAGGTGCTGGTTATGTATGAGTTACAGGAGGTAAATAAGTTGGTGCTTGATATAGTTGTTGCAGTATGATAATCAATTGAATTCACAGAGAGATGATGGTGGTTCTGGTGACGGAATAACTATGTCAGGTGGTGGCCAAGCTGTAGTTAATGGATGTTGTGGAATTAACAGAGAAGGTACACTGATGGTGTTGGTGGAAATCGATAGTGCTGCAGTGGAGGTCCTGGTGGTGCTACAATGTAAGGATGGAAGGGTGCTACTTCAAGGAACTGAGCATGGGAATATCAGTTATTGCAGGTTGTGCATTGGAGTTGCAGTTATGAAGTTGTAGAAAGGGGTTGAGAAGAAGAGAAGAAGTATGAATGAGTGGGTTTCTATTAACCATAGGTTCTGGTGGCCATGGGCTGCAAAGGGAGAGTGGAGTTGGCTGTTTGGTTGTTGTTGTTCAAGATGGAGATGTTGGTTCTGGTGATGGGTTTGCCGTAGCTACAAAAGGTTGTTGATTCTTTGACTGAGATGGAGTTTCAGGTGGTGATGATATGAAGATGGTGATGGTGTTGCAGCTGCCGTTGTAATGGTTTAGAGCTACAGAATAAGATGTAGCAACTGAAGTGGATGTGTGTTGGTATGTGTTTGAATGGAACTGTGAGTAAATATGCATTGCAGGTGTGATGCTTCTGGAGAATGGCTTGACACAGAAGAGAAGTTGATTATGATGATGGTATTCATGAGCCGTTAACAACAACTTCAGCAAGGTATTAAGGATAAGCAAGAGTGATGCTTAACTAGGTTTTATTTGGTATGGCTTCGCACCGCCACACCGAGTAAAAATTCTCGTCGAACCAGTTCGTATCACTGGTTAAATATGCCCGATGTGTAGGACAGAGCACATGCATCGCGAAGCCGAGCCATACTAAATAAAAAAATCCTAAGCGACGGGGCGAGGCGAAGACGAGCCAAGCATGCATTGGGACGTTGCGAGGCGAATCCGAGCCACACCAAATCAAAAATCCTAAGCGACTGGGCGGAGCAAAGCCTCGCGACACCAAATAAAAATGCACGACGGGGCGAAACGAAGCCACATCACACCATCCAAATATATGGTTAAAAGTAAAAAATGATGGTAGATGGTTTTCGGGTCCGTCCAGTGCGTAGCACGGGTACAAAATCTTGTTACCTACTAGTATTGATATCGATATTCATTAGTCTAGTTTATCGTCACAGCCCCACAGTTGCACAAGTAAGGATCAACCGACCCATAAAGATAGTGATACGGAACATCTAAAGATAGAAAAGAAAGGACTAGATATGGAATCTAAATGAGGGCAAGTGTATGGCCCTAAACCATGAATGAAAGTGCATATATCTCCTCATCTTTTAGAAGTTGATCAAACTTTAGACATACACCATACTTTTATTGTTCTTTCGTGCGAACATAAATCAATACATCTCCTTTGTACTCTCTACTTTTATATTATAAACCTTGCTCTATTATGCGTTGCACATATAAATGGTCTTCCTTTAAGGGCGTCTCTGTGCGCTCATTTTGACTATGACTGCTTCTATATCTTTCTAACAATGAGACAAAAGCAAAAGACATGCAGAAAGTATGAGGTTTAGTCATGTGACGTGTGGGATAACATTGACCAATTAAGGATCCCTAGTTGTTGTTGCGGTCCCGGGCTGTGAGATACGAGTATTTTCACTACTTGGCTGCTTCATGTTCTTCTTCGCCAAATACTGCTTCGCTCGACCACATGACTTCGAATTTCAAAGCAACAAAACTTTAACCCACTTCTTTCACTTGTCTTGTAGTATGATGTTAGAATCGCATAGAATGATGTCACGATCGTCTGTGATTTGTGTTTTTCAGCCCTATAAATTTTTACGAGTACAATCTCAAAAGTTAAGCTAATTCCGTGTCATATCGCTAATATTCTTTAGAACACGGAAGTAGCAATATAGTAGTAAAATCTCTATATTACCAATATTTCAACGGAAAAAAAGAAAAAGGAACAAGAACAAAGTTCCCATCTAATGGCAACTGCAAGATGAAACTTAGCTTATATAAAGACAACTCTCTTTATTGATGTTTAGAAAATCTCTCAAAACTAAACACATGCTCATATGATCAACCACAACTTTGGTGATCATATATATATAGAACTATGAATTCCTTTTTCTAGTCCTATTACCTTATTACATGTCTTTCCTTTTCTTAGAATTAGATGACTTCTAATTCCCTTAGGATTACATCAATTTCCTAATCTTGTCCTAACCAGCTTGTTAGTGACTTCTATGTTGAAGTTAATCCAACATTCTCCCCGTTAAGCTTCAACCTTACCCGTGACATATCTTGTACTCCAATCAATTGTCTCATTTCTTCAAACTTGATCCGAGCTAATGCCTTTGTCAATATATCTGCTTTCTGCTCAGTTCCAGGTATGTGTTCTACGTTAATGACCTCCTTCTCGATGCATTCTCGTATAAAATGATACCTTTTGTGAATGTGTTTCGTCTTCCCATGAAACACTGGATTTTTAGTGAGTGCAATTGCAGACTTATTATCAATCTTGATGAGAACTTTTTCAGGTTCTCTTCCTTTGATTTCACCCAACAGTTCTTGAAGCCATATTGATTGTTTAGCTGCTTCTGTTGCAGCCATAAACTCAGCTTCACAGGATGAGAGGGCTACAGTGTCTTGCTTCTGTGAACACCATGTAATAGGTGCTTCACCTAGATAAAATATATGACCAGTTGTACTTTTTCCATCATCTTGGTCAATATTATGACTGTTGTCACTATACCCAACAATTCCTTTTGATCCTCCTCGACTATACTTCAATCCATAGCTGATTGTTCCTCTTAGATATCTCAATATATGCTTTATTACATCACCACGAGACTTGCGTGGACTCTGCATATAACGGCTTGCTACTCCCACAGAGAAAGCCAAATATGGTCTTGTGTGTAATAAGTATCTTAGGCATCCAACATTTCTTCTATAACTCGTTGGATCAATCTCAGCTTCTTCTTGTGCCTTTGAAACTTTAAGTCCAAACTCCATTGGTATCTTAGTTGGATTACAAGTTTCAAGTCCCGCTTCTTTCAGAATTCTCCTTGCATAAGCTTCTTGTTTAATCTGAATCCCATCTACTCCTTGATGGACTTCTATGCCAAGGTAATAAGTGAGTTTTCCGAGGTCTGACATCTCAAACTTTGATGACATTTCTCTCTTGAACTCATTGATCACCTTAAGGGAGTTTCCAGTCAAAAATAGATCATCTACATAGACTGCAATCACAAGAAGCGTTCCCTTTTCTTCTCTTCTGTATACTGATGTTTCTTTAGAGCACTTAACAAATCTGATTTCTCTTAAGATTTGATCTAACTTTGTATTCCAGGCTCGAGGAGCTTGTCTTAGACCATATAGATCTTTTGATAACTTATAAACCTTATGCTCTTGTCCTTTTACTTCAAAACCTTCTGGTTGTTCAACATACACATCTTCTCGCAATTCACCATGTAAGAATGATGTCTTAACGTCTAAGTGGTGAATTTCCCATGAGTTTGATGCTGCTTCTGCTATTAAGAGACGAATTGTCTCTAGTCTAGCAACTGGTGCGAAAACTTCATCAAAGTCTATGCCTGATTCTTGAACGTATCCCTTAGCTACAAGTCTTTCCTTATATTTGTTGACAGTACCATCAGCATTCCGTTTTATTTTGAAGATCCACTTAAGACCAATCACTTTTACCCCACCTGGCTTATCAACTAGAAACCAAATCTTGTTTCTGTTGATTGAAATAATTTCTTCTCTACATGCTTGTGTCCATTTAGTCGAGACCTTTACTTCCTGAAAATTCCTTGGTTCATCATTAAAAGAAAGTAGCATTATCTCACATTCTTCTGCAGCTTGAAGAATATAATCCTCCAGATACTGTGGCTTTTGTATCTGTCTTGTTGATTTTCGCAGTGGAATGGGTTGAGTTATTTCATCGATCTCTTCTTATTCTTCTTATTCTTATTCTACTTCTTCGTTATTCTCAGTGTTTTCATTATTCTCTTCTTCTTCTTGATTAACATCATTGTTTCCATTGGTATTGATGATTATGGGTCCTTCGCCTTCATCAATTACTTGACCCCATCTCATGTGAAACATTCCTGGATCCCTACTAATGTGTTGTTGTTGGTTGCAGGGAGTTTACGGAACTGTGCCGTCTGAACAAAATGCAGGAGTAATGCAGGAGGTTGTGCACGATGAAAATGTGAGTTTTGACAGAGATGGAGATACCATGAGAGTGTGTTACATGTGCTGCTGTGGAAGACAAAAACAAATCTTCTTCGCCATTTCAAATTGATCAACAGGCATTAAATTCCTTCTGTAGCTTTGTGTTTGCTTGTGCCCCCAGTGGCATGATACTAATTGTTTCAGCTCAAACTTTATTTCCAAACTTTTGTAGTTTCGCCTTGATTGTTTGAATGAACTCTTTCATTCTTTAGTTTCTTTCAATTTGATTCCTGTTAAACTCGCCTGCATTAGTTTCTTTCCAGTTCCAGTTTGCTTTTTCATCGAATACCACGTCGCGACTTACTACCACTCTGAATGTTGTTGCTTTTGGAAAACCTTGACGCGTTTGTTTCCCAACTAAACATGATTCAAAGATCCTTGATTCATCGTTTATCTGTGGTAGCCCTCGAACCATCTTGTTCTGAGACATAATTTTTAAGGTTCTGAAACTTATGTGTCCTAACCTTGTGTGCCACTTCCATGTATGATCTTCCAGTCTCATATTCAGACACAATGGCCTTCCAATCATGAGACTTATCTTGTAGAGTCTATTCAGTGAGCGTGAGACTCTAACTAAAAGTCTTCCACTTGGGTCATGAACTGTTAGATAATCTTGTCGCATTCTAACATCACATCCAACTTCTGTAGCTTGTCCTTGATAGACGCATTTATGTGTCTAATATAGCCCAATTGTATATATTGTTAGTACCCATTTTTGTACTTATGATGGTATTTTATTTATTTGTAGGTGTTTTTGGAAAAATAAGGTTTTGCGGCGAAAGTGACTGAATATGTGGCATTTGGACCTCTGTAAACAGTGAACCGGAAGTACCCCGAAAGTATGCCGGAAGCGCCCCAGAAATGCACCGGAAACGTCCCAGAAATGTCCCGGAGGAACCCAGAAAAATTACTATTCCCCCCCCCCAAAAAAAAGGATGTTTCCACCCCAGTTGCTAAATGGACACCCAACAGTGGTTAGGGGGACACCCTTTCTTCACGATTCAAAAAATGGCGGGAAAATCTTATGCCATGCACACTTCACTGGCATTTTAGGGTTCGATCTTGTGTGGGCTTTGAGCGAGATTCAATCGCTGGAAATGATTGGGATGGACCTAATATAGCCTAACAGGCTTGGTACAATGAATTGGATCGAAAAACTTGGGCTGAACAATCCGTTAGAGAAGATCAAAGCTAAACAGGGACCGAAGCATCCTGGAAAGAATATATGTGGAAGATACTCGAGTAAAGACGGAAGATATTGTACCTAGAAGGATATATATCGAATCCTAGAAGATAGAAATACCAAATATCTTCTATTAACGCATAATCAGAGTTTGAAAGGAAACAGAGGCGTGCAAAAGGAAACATGGAGAATAAAATCTCCGGTGACTTGCAGAGAAGAAAAGGGAGTTATTACAAAGATATTCTCGGGATTTACGTGTCCTGTTGTGTATATAAGGTGCTTGAGTATCACAATAGAGGGTGTCGAGAGTCTGGGGGCTGAGGAGAGCCAGAGAAGAAGAAATTCGAGTTTTCCCAAACTCGGTTTCTGCTGCTGCTGATGATGATGAACATGAAGAACACGAAGAACGGACCTGCAACAACAGTAGTTTTTCTACAGTAATAACGACTCACACCTGTGGGTCGTACATCAGGCAGTCTTATTTTCCACAGCGTTTGCGACACAGCTGCAACAGTCTTATTTTGTCACTGAGGGTCGTAGGTCTCTGGTTTTATTGTATTTCTCATATTCTCATCATTTGTAAACCATTTTTGAGCCATAATAAATTATTTTGAGAGCATTTTTACTATGATGAGCTAAATCCCTCGTAACCAAGGCAATGGAGGAAGCTATTCACGCAACATAAATGGGTAACTATTTCAGTTAATTATATAATTCACCTAATCGCTGCTTTTGCAGAGTTTTAAATTATTTGAATGATTGTCTTAATTATTTGTTATTCAGTTTGATAGGTTATGCTTGGTTTAATCTCTTGATAATCTATACTTAAGGTTTCAAATAATGTTTGAGAATCTGTATGATTGATAGTGAATTAAAGATAAAAGAGGACTTAAGAATTGAATAGAGTTTTGAAATATTTATCATTCAATTTTGCATAATAGTGGAATCTAGTGTCTTGGTTACCTCTCGCCCACTTTGTTAATATTTTTGTATATAATTTTATTAAATCTTTAAATTTAATCTTCACAAGTCCGAGAGTTTGAACCTCATTACTACAACCACGAAAAATCATTAATCATTTTGGCGCCGCCGACGCGGATTTGTGCTTAGGTAGAATTTTTAGGTTTTTATTATTTTTTTCTACTATTATTTGTTCCTTTTTACGTTTCTTTTTGTGTCTTTGATTTACAGGTTCGAAGTGGAATACTAAGGACTTGGGAACAAAAAGCTTAAAGCTAAAAGCTAAAAGAGAAGAAAAAAAAAAGACATAATTTTTTTTAGGATTTATTTTTTTTTTATTTTTATTTTTTTTTTAGAATTTGTAAATAGGCTTTATTTTTCATAATTTTTGTAATTTTTGGACTTTTTATTTGGACTTTATTCTGGACAATTGGACTTTATTCTTTTTTTAACCCTACGGAAGGGTATTATTAAAAAAAAAATTATATAAACTGTGTGCAGGGAAGGACGACGATTACTATATCGTCTCGGCCCCTCGGGTTCGTACATGACATAGGAGTCGTGGCCAGAGTCGACTTCAACGGTTCATCCCCCGTCTGATACGGGAGGTAAGTCCATCGAAACACTCGTGAATCTCCTGTAAGCGAGTTACTGTATTCCTTAAGGTGATTCATTGATTGGGGACGAATTTGGACTGTTTTTAAATTCCTAGTAAAGGGCAAGGCCTGGCCAATACAAGATAAGGGTTCAGATTTCATCACCGCTCCCTTCTTGCCCGCCTTAGGAAAACGAAACCTAACGCGAACCCAAGCTTAAAACTTGACTAGAACGAGACCGATAGGGTAACGCGCTTATTAGGAAAAAATTTCGAAGGATATTGGTTACTTTCTTAAGCACACCTTGAATTTCATAATGGTTTCTGTGAGTTGAATGCGTGACTGCGCCGCCTTGTGATAGCGGTGAGGCCTTGGGTATCAAAGCTCCACTGAGCTTCCCTCGCCTCAATTCAACTTACTTTGACTCGGATTGATTCCAGAGGGGTTTGCTTAAATTGTAACGAATTCCCCTTAGAGAGATAGAAGCAAGTCTAGAAACAATCTAAGTGGAGCCATCATGCTTGTTGTTTGCTAGATATTATAGGTTTGATTTGGTCGAGTCAGCCTTGTTTGTGGTTGTGTAGAATTCCCTTGCAATTAAGAATGTCGAACTGGTATGATAGAAGCCAATACAATGAGTATCGACCTGAATTTGAATATGGACATCATCAGTTTTATGACCATGGTGGGAATAGTAGTTGGGAACGCCAACCTTTTCAAGGTTATGGTTCATACCATAGTGATCCCAATTACTATCCACACACGAATTGGTCTTACGAGCAAGAAAATCAGGAATATTATAGTACTAGTCATGCGTTTTTGGAAAATTACTTAAAAACTAGTCCTGATTATGATATTTCTAAACCTGTTCAATCTCTAGAAGAAATCTACCAACATATTCGAAGGGAGTATGAACGTGCAGTTAGTTCAAGAGAAGAGAGTACACAACGGTCTAAGATATTCAATGAGACTTGTGAACGTATAAGTGTTACGCTCAGTGAAATTCAAGCACGTTTAGAGGCAGAAAATGAACAGTTAGCTAATGCTGCTCGAAATAATCTAAATTTCCAAAATAGTGTTTCCAATTCTACCCTTGATATCAATAGTGAATATTTTCCCAATCTAGAGGACGAGGTTAGAATAAAAGACACTACTTATTTAGACAAGGTTCAATCATCTTTGTACTATTATGATGATGAGGATAGTAGTAATGAAGAATCTGAAATATGTAGGCATAGTGATCAGGAATATATTAATCCAATTGAGCTTTATAATGATTATATTATTTCTAGTTCAAATACAAATAATTTTTATGATTATTCACCTATTCAAAAGGACGAGGATTTGATTAGGGATACCACCGTTTTAGACGATGTAGTTTTTCCTTTTGATTACGAAGCCGATAGTGGTTTAGAGGAACGGGTTCATTTCGAAAATACTGTTTTAGAGTCTAGCGACTTAGAAATAATAGTCTTGGAAGAAGAAGATAGACCCGTAGAGATGAGTAAAGATGCACTACCTGATAATAACTTAGAAGAATCTCTTGAATATTTTAAGGACTCGGAAGATACGGAAATTCAAGAAATAATTAGAGGTCTATCTAGAGACACTGAAAACTCTAAGTTTGGGGGTGATTATCACTTCCCTAGTGCCTTACCTTTAACTCTCAGAAAGTCCCCACACTTAGGACTTGATATTTGTGCCTCGACCATTTTACAAGATTACCTTCATACTCGTTTTCCCGAGCCTAATGATGTCCATGAAGGAGTTCAGTCGTTAGAAACCCATCCTCTGGTTGATGTGGCTTTCCCAGGCTATGATCCCCAGATTGACTTTGTTTTCCCACCAAATAGTTTTCTTCCAACTGTGGGAACGTTTATATTCCAAATGTGTCGAATATTAAGTTGTGAGACTAAACCTAAATGCTTTAGGAAATTAGAATCGACACATTTGCTTAAGAATGACCACTACTCTCATTTTGGTCAATTATGTAAGTCAAATCTTATTGACTTAGAGGATCCTCAGTTATTTAGGTTATTATTGTGCGCTTCTAAGATCATATTTGAGTTTTTCCAGACTCTAGGACCTAATGATTCGGATCCCACCTATGAAGAAACGCAGCCAATGAAAATTTTCTATTTAGAACCTTTCGTAGAACCTGAACCTGAACCACAATTAGATATAAATTTCTTAATCAGGAAACTAAGTAAGGGCATGATAGTCTTGTTCACTTTCTTGGTTCATTGCAATTTCCTTTGGTCAGCTCTATTTAGTTTTGAAGACCCACAGTTATTTCGACTGTTATTTTATGGTTCGAGTTGACTAATCCTTTCCTAAGTCTGGCTGAAGACTTTAAACTTAGCACTTCTTTGGAGGTATCCCATGCTCATGCAACACGGTAATATCTTTCCTTAACTCTTCCGCTTCAAATGGTAACAGTTTCTCCTTGTTCATGCTTTTAGTTTCATCTTTAGAACATTGAGGACAATGTTAGATTTAAGTTTGGGGGTATGGGAGAAACTTTTTAGTTGCAATAAATAAACTTCAGAGCCTAGAAATTTATGCGTATTTAGGATGGCACTAACCAATCTAAGTGGATGGAAGCATTTTGGTTGTAGGAGTTGAGGAACCAATCTGAATAGATGGAAACATCTAAAGAGTCTATTCATAATAGCACAGAGCTCAGGTGTTAGAAATAACATGATAGTTTCACCATATTTCGTTGAGTCCTTTTCACTTCTATTTTTATTTTTTTTCATTTTAAACTATGTTTCTCTAAGTGATTAGGTGGGGCACACGATTCAAGTTGTTACCACTGCTAGGGTGAATTAGAGTGATTGAGTTACTATATAAAAAAAAAAGTTAAGACCGGACCAGTTAGACCAATCGGAATAAGTATTAACACTTGGATAGCAATATGCGTGTGTTCTCCCTGTTTCCGTCGCCTAAGCAAGCGTGGAATGCAGGACCCGTGGGAACTATCGTGTAATCTGCTGACAAGAAGCATGCGCTTGGATCAAAAAGATCTATTTATGCCGTTAAGTTAAAAAAAATGGTTATTGTTCTGTGTAGTCAACTGCTGGTTCCCTTGTATTTGCCAGTTTGTTGATCTAGATTTAAGTTATTGACCGCTGGTTCCCTTGTATATGCCAGCAGTGTTGATATTAGTCAGACCGGTATCTCAGTCCATTAGGATAGGTTCATTTTAGCAGTGGCTTTCAGACAGATATGTGAAACATTGATCATTTGGTCAACATCAACATCATCTATGTTTTTCTATATCCATCTCTTAATATTTCCATGTGATTAGTTTGACTCCGAATATGATGTCCATAGTGCAACTATCTGAGTAGAGATCTGTCACTTATATATGAATTTTAGTATGCTTGAGTGCAAACTCGTGTACATCAATTGGAATTTCGCATCAGGGTACTTCCTCTTGTAGTCAATAAGTATGCCAACCAAGGAGATTCTTTAGTGCCTTCCAAGGTTCGTTGTAGATAGCTAGGGTCTGGAGTATTAAGGTTTTGTGGGTATATCTCTTGTAAGCCCTCCCGAGAATATAACTCGTCCACTAGGGCCACCTAGGGGTTTAAAGGCTTGTTGCATACGCTAAATGCAATCGACGATGCCTGCGACAGTGAGTTAGGATTTTATTTTCTATTTGATTTGCTCGGGACTAGCAAATAATAAGTTTGGGGTATTTGATAGACGCATTTATGTGTCTAATATAGCCCAATTGTATATATTGTTAGTACCCATTTTTGTACTTATGATGGTATTTTATTTATTTGTAGGTGTTTTTGGAAAAATAAGGTTTTGCGGTGAAAGTGACTGAATATGTGGCATTTGGACCTCTGTAAACAGTGAACCGGAAGTACCCCGAAAGTATGCCGGAAGGGCCCCAGAAATGCACCGGAAACGTCCCAGAAATGTCCCGGAGGAACCCAGAAAAATTACTATTTCCCCCAAACAAAAGGATGTTTCTACCCCAGTTGCTAAAGGGACACCCAACAGTGGTTAGGGGGACACCCTTTCTTCACGATTCAAAAAATGGCGGGAAAATCTTATGCCATGCACACTTCACTGGCAGTTTAGGGTTCGATCTTGTGTGGGCTTTGAGCGAGATTCAATCGCTGGAAATGATTGGGATGGACCTAATATAGCCTAACAGGCTTGGTACAATGAATTGGATCGAAAAACTTGGGCTGAACAATCCGTTAGAGAAGATCAAAGCTAAACAGGGACCGAAGCATCCTGGAAAGAATATATGTGGAAGATACTCGAGTAAAGACGGAAGATATTGTACCTAGAAGGATATATATCGAATCCTAGAAGATAGAAATACCAAATATCTTCTATTAACGCATAATCAGAGTTTGAAAGGAAACAGAGGCGTGCAAAAGGAAACATGGAGAATAAAATCTCCGGTGACTTGCAGAGAAGAAAAGGGAGTTATTACAAAGATATTCTCGGGATTTACGTGTCCTGTTGTGTATATAAGGTGCTTGAGTATCACAATAGAGGGTGTCGAGAGTCTGGGGGCTGAGGAGAGCCAGAGAAGAAGAAATTCGAGTTTTCCCAAACTCGGTTTCTGCTGCTGCTGCTGCTGATGAACATGAAGAACACGAAGAACGGACCTGCAACAACAGTAGTTTTTCTACAGTAATAACGACTCACACCTGTGGGTCGTACATCAGGCAGTCTTATTTTCCACAGCGTTTGCGACACAGCTGCAACAGTCTTATTTTGTCACTGAGGGTCGTAGGTCTCTGGTTTTATTGTATTTCTCATATTCTCATCATTTGTAAACCATTTTTGAGCCATAATAAATTATTTTGAGAGCATTTTTACTATGATGAGCTAAATCCCTCGTAACCAAGGAAATGGAGGAAGCTATTCACACAACATAAATAGGTAACTATTTCAGTTAATTATATAATTCACCTAATCGCTGCTTTTGCAGAGTTTTAAATTATTTGAATGATTGTCTTAATTATTTGTTATTCAGTTTGATAGGTTATGCTTGGTTTAATCTCTTGATAATATATGCTTAAGGTTTACAAATAATGTTTGAGAATCTGTATGATTGATAGTGAATTAAAGATAAAAGAGGACTTAAGAATTGAATAGAGTTTTGAAATATTTATCATTCAATTTTGCATAATAGTGGAATCTAGTGTCTTGGTTACCTCTCGCCCACTTTGTTAATATTTTTGTATATAATTTTATTAAATCTTTAAATTTAATCTTCACAAGTCCGAGAGTTTGAACCTCATTACTACAACCACGAAAAATCATTAATCAGTCCTAAACTTAGAATGTTTCTTTGTAAGTTTGGGATGAAGTAGATGTTTGTGACAAGCTTCTGTTCTCCGGTCTTGCTCTGAAATAGAATTGATCATTTCCCTTCAATTTCTACAGAAGATCCATCCCCAAACTTCACTTGTCCTTTGATTTTCTCATTGAGTTCAGAAAAGTAGTGTCTCTTTCCAGTCATGTGATTGTTGGCTCCATTATCTAAATACCAGATTCCTTATTCTCCATTCTTTGATTCGTAGTTCTTTGGTATTAGTTTCCCTTCGTTTAAGAATACAACTTCGTGCATGAAAAGAGCTGTATCTGCTTCCCTTGTTTCATTCTTGTTTGTTTCTTCCATCTTTTGTATCCTTTCAGGGCATACAGAGGAGAAGTGTCCTAGTTTATCACATCTGTAACAAATAATGTTTGATCTATCATTCTTTTCTTTCCCTTGGTTTTGATCATTCTGACTTGTTGTTCTATCTTGTGAGCTAAACCTTCCTCCCCTTCCTCGGCCTCTGTTTCCTCTACCACCTCTTCCACGACCTCTTCCTCTTGTCACAGAGTTTTGTTGGTAAGAGTTTGTGTACAAGAGTTTTCCTTGAGTTTATCCATTGTTTTCTTCATCAAGGATTCTTTCTTCATATGCTTTCTCTCTTCCAATTATATCTTCATAGCTAGCCTTCTTTAAATCTAAGACTTGTTCGAGAGAAGCTATGATATGAATATACTTGGATCTTGGTAAACTATTGAGAAACTTCTTTACCAGTTTATCTTCATCAATGGATTGTCCAAGTGACGCAGCTTTTGAGGCTATCTCTAATAGCTTTCCTGCAAAGCTATCAATAGTATCAGTGTCTTCCATCTTCATTCTTTCAAATTCAGACATTAAGGTTTGCAGACGGGCTTCTTTAACTCGATCAGCTCCGAGATTACGTGCCTTTATTGCATCCCAAATTTTCTTTGAAGTTTCCTGTTCACCAACTTGTAGAACAAGACATTCTGGTATTTCTTGAAAGAGTAATCCAATGGCAACATTGTTTTTGTCTGGGTCCAATGTACCAGGATCAATTGTTTCCCAAACTTTGTAGATTTTCATCAGTACCTTCATTCTCATGGCCCATACTGTGTAGTTTGTGGCGTTGAGGATTGGAACTTGTATTGATGGTGACGTGAACTGTTTTGCACCCACAATGGTGGTTTCGCTTTCCATGGCTCAGAAACAAGCTCTGATACCAATTAATGGCAACTGCAAGATGAAACTTAGATTATATAAAGACAACTCTATTTATTGATGTTTATAAAATCTCTCAAAACTAAACACAAGCTATAATCTTGCTCATATGATCAACCACAACTTTGGTGATCATATATATATAGAACTATGAATTCCTTTTCCTAGTCCTATTACCTTATTACATGTCTTTCCTTTTCTTAGAACTAGATGACTTCTAATTCCCTTAGGATTACATCAATTTCCTAATCTTGTCCTAACCAGCTTGTTAGTGACTTTTATGTTGAAGTTAATCCAAAACCATCTCTAATTTACTCTTGGATCAAACTATACCCACTGATATTAAGAGCCCGCAATAGAATTATAGATTTTGTTAGTGCAAACTGTGCAATAACGTAACTTTGCCTAATTAGGTAAACTTGGAAAAGGTAATGTTGAACTTCTACTTACTTCGGGAGAAAACTCTTATTTTCACTATTGATAGCCCATTGATTAACCTTAATATCATCGTATTTTTTTGAGAAACAAAAAGTCAGAACATTTTTCTTGCAGTTTGTTGTAGGGCTTGTAGCCCATAGATATGCGACCCAATACAGTGTCTAGGATTTACTTCCTATAAATATATATAGGACATTGTTTCATAAAATAACTGATGCTGATCAATAGAATTACATCTTTTTGCCTCTTTAGTTCCTCTATGTTTTCCACTTCAAAACGTTATCATGCACGAGCTATACCGCAGAGCTGGCAATAATGGCTGGAATCAAATAAGCTAAGTTTGATTTACTTTTTCCTATATATGTATTTATTTATTTTTTTCTTTTCCCTAGAATCAAATTGATAGGAATTAATTTAACGTTTGAATCCATTTTATACATATTGATTTGAACCTGTCATATACGGCTATACCATAGCCAATCAAACGATAACATTAACAAATTAGTTTTTTTGAATACTATATTATTCATATCGTAATAGTTATATCAGTGATTGATTGTGTTGTTTTCGTGATTGATTTTGATTACGATTATAATTATTATTTATGATTGATGGGTTGGTGTGATTTGATATACTAATTTGTCATATAAAATGGTATGTACGTGAAAAAGGAAACCTGGGAAGGTACGATACTGTCAAATCCGTGGAAGAGAATCGGCAAAAAAGGAGATATGGGGTGTGCGATACTGTCATGAGACGTTTGGAGGATAAAGGAAAGTCTCCAACTGGTTCGGTCTGATCCACCCAGACCAACCTGGTTCGGCCCAACCCAGACCAACCCGGTTCGGCCAGTTGCTGTCCTGTTCCAGCAATGTGTCATGTTCCAGTTTTGGGCCGTGCGTGATCAAGCCCATTCCGATTTTGTCTATGTGCAGTGGGAACCAAAACATGAGCATGAGGTATGTAAGTTTGTAACTAATGTTACTGTTGGCTTTAACATTGAATACTTATCGGGGTTATTTTTTTGTAGAACATGCCTAGTTCTTTATTTTCCTTAATATAAGTCCATATCATATAAACGGTCAGTTTAAATTACGACAGTTGACTTCGTTCATTAAGAATTTTGGTCTTAATATTATTTTGTTCTCTTAAGTATGATATTGGCTATAGTTGAATGATGTCTGTTGTATCAACTCGATCATTTAGTTGAATTGGCTGTACCAACTCGATATTTTGTCCTAAAATTTGAATGTTCTTTGGGATGTAATCCACTTGCTCGACTATTAATCTGTTAGTAGTTTCAAAAGATATGTTCAAATAAAATCACATGTATTCCAATTTTTGTGGATGAACTCACAAAAGGTGATATGAGTCATAAAATTTTCATTTCTCTATTTCATCTGTTATACTAACGAACCAGTATATGTTGAAGTATGACAACAAGAGAACTATCTTTAGTAATCTATTCAACCTAAAGTAAGTGGTTGACATGTGTTGTGAGATTCTCTTGGCCCGTTGAGATAAAGAAATTTCTCCAATTAAGCTAAATGTATCAAAATTGAAAATGGAAAGAACCCCGAAGTAATGAGGGTTAGACGTACCGGCTCATATAAAACATGTGAAAAGGGACATATATATCATGAGACAAAGATGTATTTTTTTCCACCTACCAGCGGTAATGACACCAAAGTACATGTATCAATTGAACATGGGATGAAGCTAAGATGTAATTCTAGCTCTCACCAAAGAGTTGGGAATGAATCTGTTTACCGGTATTGGTACAAGCAATGTAATGCGGGAACCATAGTAGCAACCAATTTCCATAGGAAGGTCATAATTTAGACATCAACCTTAATGATAAGAAGAATTTTGTCTGGCCAATTGAATATTTAATTGAACTAGATCCAATATCTGCGTTTATGGAATGAAAAGTACGTCATTCCCAAAAACCAAAAAAAACATAAATTCTCTAAAGAACTTGAGATATATCTAGATGAAACGTAACATACATTCACTCTAAAGTAATTGAGTTGTATCACACTTTTGTTACTAACTAGGCCGCACTACTTATTTAATATCTCAAGACTCCATGTCTAACAGATAGTGGTTTCCCTCCCACCAGCTTAAGGAATTTAAACTAGTTGTTGAACTATTTCCTTATAACGTGACTACGAGGATTGGATCATCGAGAGCAACACTACTCAAAAAAAAATTCGAGATAGAACAAAGACGTCACAAAATCTCTACATGTACTGAGAGATAACCGCACCTTGTTAAATTCCAAAGAAATCCATGCAAATGGATATCATGTGGAACCTCACAGTGATGGGAATGTAATTGATTGCATCTTTTATAGTCTCTAATGTATTTGGAAGGAAATATATTTTAGAAAAACTAATGAGTCAATCTAGTGAAATGTAAATCACTATAGTATTAGGATTATTGAATCCATATTGACTCCGACGATGAAATGTCGGAAATTGACTCATACAGACTTTGACATAACCATAAAGGCACTTTGGTTGTGACATGATGTTTCGTTTTGAAATGACTCATACATACATCGGTTTGTATGAGACAACGGGAAATAGATTGACACAATAACAACATATCTCTCAATAAGTGTTTTCTAAAGTACCAGATGCACAGCCCCCTCCTCCCTCCCATTATGCTTTTAAGTAAGAGAGCATATCACTCATTTTACAAAGTCTTCAGTAAAACAGGATCAAGACCAGCCTAAGATGCAAATGGTAAAAATTCCATATTACAAAGAAAACAAGGTGAAATTTAGAAAAATATTCATGCAGAATGCGGACCATTAAAGTGACTGATGGATCTAGTGAATGTTTTGACATTTTGGACTAGTTATAGTTCCCAAGAAATTTGCGTTTTGAAAACTCCTAGCACATATTACGTAAATAATTCAAAGTGCAAAGGCTAACCACCCTTGTTAATGCTAGAGAATTCACATCAAAAGGACTTGATGAATATTCCATGTTTAATAGGATCAATATAGAGCATCTTATACCCAATGGTCTAGCAGAGGCTACCATCAAAGGTTATAGATGGTGTCTAAGGAATAGGTTATGCGTACCAACCTACCTTTTATTTCTTTGGGGATATGCAATATTACACGCATCTAACTTAATTCGTTTTAGAACCCAATATTAGTCAACCTTTTCTGCGTACCAGTTGGTAACTGGATTTAAGCCTGACATTCGTGTTCTTACGCATTTTTGGTTGCACTGTATATGTGCCATTACGACCCCACATCGTACTATGATTGGTCTTCAAAACTGTTAAGTAGTTATGTTGGAAATGAGTTCCCAACAATTATCCGCATTTTTAAAACCTTTGGCAGGAGATCTCTTACCGCTATATTTGCGGGTTGTCATGTTAATGAGACAGTCTTCCCGTCGTTAGGGGAAGATAAGAAAACGTATTTTCTAAGGGAACTATAGGAATTGTCGTGGTGTGTTCCCACCGTGTCTCATATTGATTCTTTTACTCCACAAATGTAAATGTGAAGTGACAAAGAATAATCGATTTTCAGAATGTACACTAATGTCGCTAAAGTGACAAGATCACACATACCAGCTGCAAATATTCCTGTAAGGTTAGAAATCCTCATTATGAGGTACACTATAGACTAAGGTGTTGCAACTACACTTGGTGGAAGTGTAGTTGATGTCGTGGCTCCATAAAGGAAGATGGAGAGACGACCAGGTTCGATCAATGCTCATCTAGAAAGGAATTAGATGAGTAAGGCACGAACTAATTTGTATCATTAATGAAATCATCTCATTTGATTGTCTCTGACTATGTCCATGAATCAAATTGGAGGACGCTCCGAAGTTTTAAATGATTCTAGAGAACAGTGAAATCCTGACGGATTATGAGAATGCACATGAGTCAATGGAAGAATCATGCGTGCACAGTGATGATATAATCCATAAATAGTTGCTCCAAAAGTAAAGAACAATGAGATCTAACCATGTTTTATTTTGATTAATTTCAAATAAATAGCATCTTTGGCCAACGCAACCCAGGTAGAACTTAGTTCTTTGGCAAATATACGGGTATTTGGTGTGGTAGTGCTAACCAACCAAGTGTAAAGCCTATGGGACATACATAATTATTTGTCATAGAGCACAGTGGGAATAATGAAGTCTCAAAGTATCAAGACTCACCTTGTGGCGCAAGGTTTCTCACAAAGCCCTGGAATTGTCCTCTTGTAATGAACGTTATAGCGTTCCGCTACTTAGTTAGGTTGGTAATTTCAAAAGGACTTGAAATGCAACATATGTATGTGGTTATTACGTATCTCTGAAAGAATCAAGAGATAGAAGATATTTGAAAAAGTGCATGATGGCCTTTTGATTCCCAAGTCGAATGACTCTAAACCACGGAGTGTGTTTGCAGTTACACTTGAACACTCACTTATTGATTTAAACAATCAGACAGATGTGGTATACCCGTCTAAGTGACTATTTGATTGGGAAGGGATAAACAAGTACGGTTTTGTGTCATGCATATTAAATAAGTTCTTGATTCATAATTATAACTATCAATGTCAACGATATGGACATGATAAGTACTCTTAATGGAATAAGAGACCTTAAGAGCTATTTAAAATCCGAATTTGAAATGAAAAATCTAGGGAAAACTCGATCGAAGACCGAGCTTGTGGTATATTTTCCACCAGTTTGTATATGTCCATTGTCAGGCAATTTAAAAAGGACATGCATCCTTCTAGCACTCTCATGATTAGTCGAGTTTCAAATGTACATAAATGACCAATTCGTCTAAAGGAAGATGACGAAGTTGTGTCGGGAGATGAACTTTCCTTATCAAAGTATAATAGACGCATTATTGTACTTAGTGTAATGTACTCGGCCAAATGTTACATCTTCACTGAACTTGTTAGCTAGATATAGCTCAGCGCCAACGCAACGTCATTGGAATGGTATAGTGAATGTAATCATGTACTTAAAAGTAACCATTGACATAAATTTGTTTTACCCCTACAAAGACATAAAAAATGAATGCTAATGAAAGTGCAATCCAAAAGTTGTGGATTATGAAGGAACAATAATCTCTTCCCTAATGAAAGTAATTAGGGGGAGATATGGTAGATTATTTTTAAAATCATTACCAATATTCAGTTTCGAAAAAACATGACTAAAGGAACTGTCTGGAACAACTCTGAAAGTAATCAGGGGGAGATGCCGACATCAGGGGGGATCCAAGGATATGATGTCGACATATTTTACTTCGAAATTGAAGCTGTGTTGTACTCTTTTTCCCTTCGATCGAGAATAGTTTTTCCCAAAGGGTTTTGTTACTCGAAAAGGTTTTTAGCGAGACAACACTAAAGGCATCAAGTATGTTGAACATTCAAGACATAAAGATCGCATTGATATTACTAAAAAATATCTGAATCAAAGAAATGAAACGCGGTAGTCTGTTAAGCAACGTAACTTCCAGAATCAACAACGCGGTCTTATAAACATTCAAGTCACCAAAGTAAAGTGTGATAAACTCCTTCTAACTGCATTAGACTAACGAAAATTGTCTGACATCAGGGGGAGCATCTAATGATGTGTTGAACTCTTTTCCTTCATCGAGGTTACTTTTTTCCACAGGGTTTTGTTACTCCGCAAGGTTTTTAATGAGACAACAACAAACACGGGAAGTAATTTCCCAGCTAAGGATATTGTATTTCCCACGAGGATTTTCTGCCTTAGAAGTTGTGAAGCAACTAGTCAACTTCAACGGAGCAAAGTGATCATCTGCAACAGATCCCCTTTACTTGTATCGGTCACGTTGTACTCTGTTCCCTTCGTCAAGGTTTTATCTCACTGGGTTTTTCTTGCCAAGGTTTTAATGAGGAAACGTATACAAATCTAACTATGCTCTAAGTTCAATTGATATTGTACTATTTTTCTTTACTTCAGGTTTTGTTCCTATGGTGTTTTTCCTGACGAAGTTTTAACGAGGAAATTAACTTAAACTCGTCGGTCTTTAAAGACCTTATTACATGTAATAAATTATATGTAAAATACGAGACAACATGTGAAGAGTTGTACCAAGGTTTTTTCCCACTGGGATTTTCCTTGTAAAAGTTTTAATGAGGCAATTGATTTCGGCACAAGTAATCAAGGAGAGGACGACATTTGGAGAACTATATTCGAAGCACTACATATGAAGCTCAACTGGACCGCACAAGGGGGAGTGTTGTAGCGCTTGTAGCCCATGGATGTGCAGCCCAATATAGTGTCTAAGGTTTACTTCCTAGAAGTATATATAGGACATTGTTTCATAAAACAACTGATGTTGATCAATAGAAACATCTCTTTGCCTCTTTAATTCCTCTATGTTTTCCGCTACAAACAGTTGTCATTTTTCTTCTTATTTTTTTTTTGTTAATTGTGGTATTTCATTAAAAGAGTTACTCAGAATGAGTCTGAATTACATCAATAATAGATCCATATAATATGGAGGCTTAGGGAAGGACATTCCGGCTATTAGATTTATTTACTGAGAGTTTGTGTTGAATACATTGAGGGGGAATATCATCTCAATCCCTGAATGAATTTAAAGTCTTTGCATAATTAGTTAAGGAGTCTGCTATAACATTTCATAATCTAGAAACAAAATGAAGACCTAAAAAGTTTGAACAATTCCTTGCTACTTTGTCAGCTTATTCCAGAAGAGCTTTACTTCGCAAGTAATATCTGAAACCTTTCCATTGAGATAGTTGAATAAGCTTTCGCATTCTCCCTCGACACTGAAATCTCTGAGGTTTTTTTCTTGATCCCATGTTGGTGCTTAAAGAATTCCTACCACCTCTACTTGTTGAGGATCTTGCCTTGTTGAAGGTCCCGCTCTTCCTCCCTCGAAGGTTCCTGCACCATCTCTTAAAATTAGAGCAAAACTGTAGCGCCCCCTAAGCTAGAAGCTGAATCCAAGAGATTAGCTAAACAAAGAGGCACTAAGAATCTAAATCATTTACTTAAACAATCAATTAAGAAATCTGCTATAAAACTCAACCCAAAACTAACCCCACTCAGAAATATATATACAAGAATTTCTCTCAAATGATACATATACAATAGTCATTTGGTTTATAAATAGAATATACAACATAATATAGCAGAAGTTAACTAATTAACGGAGTCAACTCGTAGAAGCTTTCGATGCGCAACTCTGATCTGTCTATGAAACTGAAAGTAGGAAAGGGTGAGCACATCATCCCTAAAAGGGGTGCCCAGCAGGAATAACATATAACTTTCACGTAATCATAAACAAGAGTTGGAAAACAATACATTTTCTTCCGAAACATTAAACAGTGACCAAGTCACTGAAACAAACAAATATGTATATGGACAAACTCCTTCTTCAAACAATGTATATTATGGTTGTGCAATTATGAACTCGCAAATCCACACCTAATCGTATGTATGGATGTCGACGGTTCCGAACTCGCAAACTTCCGACCAATATATCATAAAAGATCTAGGTATAAATGTGAAGGAGTGTATCCTATATAACACAGGTGGAAATTCTTATTTCCCATAAAAATTCTTATTGACAACAAAACATTACAGGTCCTTTCCAGACCATGGAAAGATTAACATAATTAACAGAATTATCGTAATACAAGTTAAACAATGCATAGAACGCACAAACAGAAAAACATGAGTTTGTTAAACATAAACTTTTGTAAAGGAAAACAATAATGGTTACCAAAGAGTCAAATGTATTCCCACCTCTTTTAATGACAAGCCACGCCTACCTCGAGATCCACGATCCACTGGTTCATCCTTTGAATCGATCGTTGTTAATAGACTAACTGTTAATCATACAAGAACTCTAAGAATATAGCCAAAAGGCTCACACAAGACTCATAACATAATTCATACAAGTTCCAGTTATAAGCTAAGTGAACTATCTACTGGTTCTAAGCCCATTATGGTATCTCATTCTCTATCTTTAACATAACTAAGAGTTTACTAATCCAATTAGGTTGTAAATTATAGTCCATTAGCTAAGTCTTAAAAGGGTCTACAACTATGTAGAAGGAATCATAAGCTAAGTCAGACCATAATGGTCCAAACATCAATCTAGGATAACTAGCCCTAAGCCCAAGTCCACTTAAACAAACCCATTACACATGTCCTGACCCAACTGGGTCAATCTACCGGTCACTGAAGGCCAAAGGGTCCAACTAACAGTCTACGTCCAGTCAAGGTCAAGTCCAGGGTAATCAATCGGTCAAGCAGAGTCAACTCAGTCACCTAGACTGAATCATAAGAGTCGACTCAGTCAGACAAACCGAGCCGTACGAGTAAGGCAACTAACTGGTTACATCTTAGCTAAAACATAATCACTCAGCTAAACTGAATGCAATCTTGCCAAGGCCATTGCACAGGCCAAAAACTGAGACACACCATAATGGTGTATCACCAGCACCTTACACTAAGCACAGTTCTCCTCATCTTTCATTTTAACAATTCAATATCAATATATTTATCTTAAACAAACTTCAGAATTAAATTACAAACATAATTACATCTCAAATACCTGCAGTTGCAGCTTTTAGCAACACATCCACTAAACTGAATCACCACCAGTTTTAGGTTAAATGCAACTTCAATTTAACACCATCACTACTTGTAATTCAGTACAATCATCTACAACTGCAATTACACTGCAACTGTGTTACTTCAATCCTACATTAAAGTTATGTAAGCTTCATAACTAACTCACAACCATAAACTCGGCTTACCTGCAATAGCAGTGGCAAGCCCCAAATGAAACATTAGTAAACCCCATCACCCCATTCATTTCATACTCCATTCACAATTCAGCAGTATCAACATAACTACAATCTTATCATCTGCATTTCATTTACTCAAGATATCACTAACACCCAATTGCTTCATCTCAAGTAACCCTATATAACCCAACTGAGTCTCTACCAGTTAATTTAACTTTAACTGCATCTCAATACAGCCACCTGAAATTCCATTACACAGTTAATTCAGTTCCACAACCTCTCTGCTGATACTACCAACACCAGTCACTCTTATACTTCTTAAGTTAACAATCATGTAACTCAAGTTCACCCATATCAAGCTTGTTCCATCTGTAATAACAATTCAGCCCTAACTTTAAACATATTCTCTTCATAGTCACCACCATCATCATCTCTGTAACATCCTAACATTCATCAAATCTAATCACACATAAACCCAATAACTTGTAAACTCAACAATGAAATTTAATCTCTTTACTATGTTTACTGAGAAAAGCAGTTACCTCAATTCATTAGCATGTTTAGCTTCTACCAGTCAAATTCTTCTTCAATCCACGCCTTACAGTCTTCATCAGCTTCAATTTCTTCGTCTAACATATCTCTGAACATTTACACAAAAACCTAATTTGCAGAACCTTCAACAGAACTACCTCACCTCACCAATTCAACAATAACCCATTTATCCTTCATCTATGAACAACTCAATCAACTGAATAATTTCATTCAAACTTCGATTCAATAAAAAACCCTAATTTTCGATTTCGTCTCAGAATCCCTAACTCAAAACTCAATCTTCAAATCAATTGAAAACCCATCTCTAATTTGTCACTTAAACCTTCAATTTCATCTTCCTTGATTCAATTCAACAGATAACTCAATTAAATCCATGAACCCTAATTCTTATTTCTATTGTTTCTTTAATCAACATCATCATGCAAAATTCATTCTCTTGTTCACCGTTATCAACATCAACTCCTTTTTTGTTCCACACAAGCACTCAATCAACTCAAGACCCTAACTTCTCAACTGATTTCTTATTTTTCTATCTCTGAAACTTCTTAATAAAACTCTTGATTCGACTATCTCTCTACAAAACTACGAGTTACCCATAAACTAAGCTCAATCCTTTGAACTGAGTTCGACAGAAAGAAGAAGAAGAAGAAGAAGAACAGAGGAGCGGTAGAAGAAGAAAAAAAAGAAAGAAGAATGAGAGAAAATGATTCTCTCAGCTCGATTTGGTGAAGATAAGGCCAAAGGAATATCTAGGACACCCACTTGCTTGATAAGGGAAGACACAACGTGTCTGCGTTGCATCAACAAGGTTTTCCCGAGTAATGACGATTTTACCCTTCATAGTAATATGTTGATATTTGCTTCGTCCGGTATCCGAATGACACGTTCGAGTAGTCCATTCCGTATAACTTTTAGAGACCTATTCAATCGTACTAGTTTCGTATCCAGATCGTTCTTAGATTAATTCCTATTAATTAACGTTCATCTTAAACTAATCAAGTTATTATCGGTTAATTCAATACTTGACTGGTCTAATAGCGTTGACAAACTTGTGGGTCTTTACAAAAACTTGCTGGAAAGTTATAGGATATCCATCCTGCATTTACATTAATTTTGTATTTATATCTATTCGGAGGTTTCCAAGAAGGTTTAGGCTTCTTTACTGAATTTTGTTTGGCTTTCTTGTTGTTTTTTTACGAGTCCAATAGAGAATATGTCTTTGCACCTCTTGAGCTAGTTGAGGTGGTGATTTAAATTTATCCCGGAAAACTTTGTTACATCTTTCTTCCAAATAAACTACATCTTTGTTAAGATAAGCTCAACTAGTATGTTTTGATTTGGATTTTGAATCGAGTCCTTGTATAACACTAAACTTGAGACAAAAGGATCTAATTCAATACTAATAGGGTTAGAGTATGCTCTCCAGACTTATTTAGCATAAAGACAATGTAATAAAATGTGTTCAGTTTTATCTATTTTTTCACCACAGATAATAAAATGAGGATTTATATCCTTGACTTTCCCGAAAAGTTTGGCTTAGTAGAAAGTGCATTCTGTAAATACTTTCATATAAACACTTTTATTCCCATATCAACACTTTTATTCCCATATCAACACTTTTATTTTTTATGATACAAGATTATCATTCGAAAATAGCCTTGAACAATGATATGTGTCATTAATGTTATTTGAGAATGTTTCTAATTATCTAGAGAGAAATATAGAATTACTGTAAATCTGGATATAGGACAATATGCATACCAGTATCACAAACTAGGAAAACTGTTATAGGTCCAGATTCGTAGTACATGTACACAGTACACGTACCGGCGTAGCTAAAGTTCAGCAGTGACTTAGTTATATGCATACCCAGTATCCATACAACAAAAAGTATGTGAACTTGTGAACCTGTTATAGTACGCATACCTAGTATGCATACCGAAAAAGAACCGTTGGTTCTGAAACCGGTGTGGTATTCATACCCGGTACGCAAACCAAAAAAGTTCTGCATGTTCCGAAACTTATTTTTGTCTTAAGGTTACACATACCCTATACATGAACCATGAAAAATATAGTCACGAACAAGGTTGAAGTACACGCATTTACCCTGTCGAATATTTTCATATGCACATAAAATTATTTATATGAAATAATTAACATATACTAAATATCTAAAAACACTATATAAATATGATTGATCACATTATAACTTATGGTTGTAATTAAAACTTAAAGTCTTAAATGTTCATGAATATGATTAAGCTTATAGTTCAATCGGCTAGTTTGGGCTAACTGTTTATGAACAAAGTCTTTATACACGGTTGGATTACGGTTCATCCTAACCATGGTGCATATCTTGATATCTCAATCACACTTCAAAGATTCATCTAACGGTGGATATTGATTGCTTGGTTCCAAAGCTATCTTAGCTTAAACCTAAAGCAACCTATGCTTCGAAAGCCTATAAAAAGGGAACCTCAAGCAACTAGGAACTTTGAATCCCGACTCTACTTTTTTATGTGTCCTAGTTGTACACTAGATTTGTCCTCTTCCTAAAACCCTTTTAGGATTTAGAGACTACAAAGACTTCATAGGGATTCATGAATCCAGGTCCAACTGTCGTTATGTTGATAGTTAGAGTATCCTGATCTTGATCGATTGTTGTTCTTGCTCCATCAATCAAGATAGATAGAAATCACAAAGTTATCTTCGTCTGAAACTTTGTTGATTCCACAAGTGTAATACTTGTGAGGTGAATAATAATCTAAGATGCTCTTCGGGAAGCATTAGTCCGGATTTTGAGGTTAGATGGACTTTGTCTATTACTATCTATTTCCAATGTCACCTTAATCTATGATCAAAAAGGAAATCACACATATATGCTTATATGTGGGAGGAATATTGGTTTAAAGTCTTCAATTGAGTTGAAGCAACTCTTAGGCTATAAAGAACGTCAACTAAGGGAATCAATTGTGCGGGGCCTTGTTAGGATTCAAGAGGCGTAAAGAGTGTGGCTGTACTGAATCGATGTGAGGGTTTAATTCGGTCTCAGCTACATTCCAGTCTGAAGCTAATTGGTAGTAGGCTAGTGTCTGTAGCGGATTAATACATTTTGGTTTTCATTCCAGACTATGTCCCGGGGTTTTTCTGCATTTGTGGTTTCCTCGTTAACAAAATTTCTGGTATCTGTGTTATTTCTTTTCCGTGTTATATTGTTTATATTCATAATTGAAATATCACAACTTGTACATTAATCAATCAAGTAGATACACCCATCCTTGTTTGTTGGATACGACTTGATTGATACTTGGATATTGATCTTTGGAATCGTCCAAGTACTCTCACACGCAAATCAGGTTCACGTGCTTGTCTCAGTAAACTTTCTGATTGTGAGAGAAAAAGATATAACTCTAAATATTATTCCTTGACTAAGATTCATTAAGTTGAACTCTCGGAATTGTATTTAAGTTTGTCCATACAGGTTGCCTAAGAAAAACTTTGTGGTGTATTTTGGTACCCCCCACTTTTTAAAAGATAAGATAATAGTATCAATTCCTACTTCATTTAGTTTATCATACATAGATTTAACTGTATAATCCCCTTAATTAGTTAGTGTCCATCTAAGTTGATCTTGTTTTTGTTGTTGAGACTTATCTAGAAAGAGATAAATGTTAACAATTTTCTTTGCTATGTTTTCCGAGAAGACAAAAAAAAATAAAGACGAGTTCCACTTATTAATACTAGGATCAATTAAGTCTTCCCCCAAAGAGAGATAATTGTTAGAAGAATTTTTATGGGAAAAAAAATGTTAGAAGAATTTTTATAGGAAAAAAAATTGAAGTAAGCCATGGTATCCAGTTATCCTCCCAAATATTAGGGTTGACAATATTTCATACTTCCCTAATGTTATATTGCTTTATTAGTTCTAAGCCATGACACATACATTTCCATATCCAAGAACTTTTGTCGGGCGGTTTAATTCTTAGAGGAGATTTAAATCTAAAATATTTGGATCCTATTTTTTGGCACATAAAGAGTATGGTTATTTAATCAGTCTCCAGGATATTTATGCTAACATTACTAAATTGAATTTATGAGCATCTTTAAATCCTAAGCCACCTTTGTGCATTGGTGTGCAAAGGCTTGACTAACCTTTTGGGTAATTACCTTTAGCCCGAGTGTCCCACACACACACCAAAAATCTCTTTGTATGGCATTACTATTATTTGTTGACTTCTTTGGATTGAATGAAACATCACATTTAAAAAGTTAGGATAGTGGCTAATACTGCTTCCCTAAAACCATTTTACTAGTTTGAGGAAGGAATTTTCCTTTCCAACCTTTCTGTTAGAGCATTGTTCTGTCGAACTCGCAACCGTTGCTTTCTCAAGCTTGTTTGTCAAGTTTAGTTGTCAAAACTACAATTCTTGATTTCTAATCTACTTATAGTTGAGTTTCGGATTAGGGTAGTAAGTGTAGTTGTGCATTAGACTTCACGGCGTTCATCGATTGAAGACGAAGAACTACTAAGGGAATCTTGTGGAACTTCATCAACAAAAGGTATGTGGAGACTTGAACTCATCTATCACTCAAAAGTCTGTCTACTCTATCTCCTTTTTGAGACAAAACTCGTAGTACTCATAGTTTTTTGGATCCTAAGGCTGCTCAAACCTAAATAAACGTGCATTTCATTTGTGTATGACAAGCTAAGATTCGATCTAACGGTTAAAAGATATTAGCTTGAATCTAATCAGGTTTTCATCTAACGGTGAATATTGAATGCTTTGTTATTAAGCTAACATTGATTGCAAACCTTGATTTGAAAACTATATAAAGGAGAACTCTATCAACTGGGAAACCTAAACCCCACACCTCCTGTGTGATATTAGTTGTGTTTAGTTAGAGTTGATTCTCCTTTAACCTTAGGTTTCTTCTCGAGACCTTGTAGGTTAACGACTTACAGACTTCATTGGGATTGTGAAGCCAGACCCAACTATTTTCTCTGTAGTTGCGTGATCTGATCTTGTTGTTTCTATCGTACGAATACAATGGTAAGATTGGATTTATATTGATATCTCCGATAGGAAAGATAGAAAAGAAGTCACAAACATCTTCGTCTCATCGTTTGTGATTCTACAAAATCTTGTTTCGCTAGTCGATTAAGATTATTCTGAGGTGATTGATAATTCTAGGCTTTTCTTCGGGAATATAAGTCCGGGTTATCTATTGGTTCCTGTTCACCTTGATTTTATCAAAAGACGGAACAAAAATTGTAGGTATTTCTGTGGGAGACAAATTTATCTATTATCGTAGACTTTCCTATGTGAGACAAATTTGTTTATTAAAGTCTTTGACCTTGGGTCGTAACAACTCTTGGTTGTGGGTGAGATCATCTAAGGGAATCAAGTGCGCAGTATCCTGCTGGGATCATAGGTGTAAAGAGCGCAACTGTATCTTGAATCAATGTGAGATTGATTGGGGTTCAACTACAGTCCATACCGAAGTTAGTTTGTAGTAGGCTAGTGTTTGTAGCGGCTTACTGCAGTGTGGTGTTCAAAACTGGACTAGGTCCCGGGGTTTTTCTGCATTTGCAATTTCCTCGTTAACAAAAATTCTGGTGTCTGTGTTATTTCTTTTCGCATATATTTTGTTATATAAAGAAATATCACAGGTTGTGCGTTGTATTGATCAACTGTGAAATCCAACCTTTGGTTGTTGATTGAAATTGATTGATTCTTGAACATTGGTCTTTGGTACCGTTCAAGTTTTCATCTCTTATATTCAATCTGGCTCGTAGATCTCTATTTGCTGATTGAAGATTGAATTGAGAGATAAAGATATTTAATTCCTTGATATATCATTCTCAAGATTGAGTCTAACTGTGTAGTTGATTCTCTTAAAAGTATATCGGAGTTAGTCCATACAGATTGTTAATCGAAATACTGGGTGAGGTTGTTAGACCCTCGCATTTTCAGCCGCTATTGGGGAAATAAAGGTCACCTAGAAAGGAGATGTCCTCTCCGTATAAGGAATGAGAAACTTCATGATGTTCTTGTTTTGGCATCACAAGAAGTTGTAAAACCAATATCATATGTTAAGACTAATCCCCTTAATCTTACAGGTTGTAATTGTCCAACCTTTAGGCAAAGGAATCAGTGCTGTGATAAACCTAGATTTGCCTATAAACGTCATACGAATCCTTTTCACAATCGTAATGGTTATCAAAAGGATAACTTCGTAAAGACGAAGACAAGATCCGATGTTCCCAGTTGGAGAAAGACTAACTTGCAAAAGAATAGTAAATCCAATCCTTTTTAGAGAAATCTTGAAGAGAGTAACGGGAAGAAGGTTCCGGTTGTTTCTAAACGCAGTCATAAGTAGGTTCCAAAGAAATTCAATTACGCTTTGAGTGTGAAAAGGAATGATCTCCCAGAAAAATCCATGACTATGGAGAAGGCAGTACCCGTGATGTTGGAACTTAAAGAGTTATTTAGAAAGATGGATTTGGATGTGAAAGGTTCTAAAAGCGATCTCTTTCATGATAATCCAAAAGTCACTTGTGGTGAGAAATACATTGTTCTCCTCAACACAACTTGAGTGTGTTGTAAGTGCATCCTCACCAAGGAACGCCCTGTTATGTATACGGTGAGGGAAGCACGAGAATTGGGGCGCACAGAGTGTGTTTGGCAAGGCAGTAAAATTCGATTGGATTCATCTAAAAAGGTATGTCTATAAACTTGAGCAATATTTTGCTTTTATTTATTTTCTTAGAGTAAGTATAATGATCCTCGTACCTTTCTTATCGTTCATTTTTACCTAACTTGATCCGTGTTTAAGGTTCTTAAATGTTTAGGTTTGAAAATAGTAGTTCAGGATGTTTGGACTACATGGTACACATACCAGGTATGCATACCATCATTTAAAATCAAAATACAGGGATTTTAGTACGCATACCCATTTACATACTGCTCCAGGACACGAAAATTCGTTTGCAAACCCGTATGCATACTGGCCCGTAGATGTCGTTTTTCGGTAAATTTGTTTTGGACGTAACTTCTTTATCCGAACTCGGAATGACCTCATTATTTTTGCGTCCTCTTCCTATTTGAATAATCTTCAAAATGGTGATGAGAAATACTAAATTTGGATGTGTTGAGGCACACAATAACATATAGAAGTGATTCAGAACCTACTATATTGCTTCTAGTAGGAAAGTATGCGTCGGCCAGAGAACAAAGATACAAGATTAGCGCGTATTTTCAAAACACAACAAAATTTGATATTAGTTTTAGAATTAGGACCTTCAATTTAGTATTGAGAGACAATGTAATTTGGGCAGCAAAAATTCTGTTTTTTGTAACAAATTTTGTAAGTTGGGCTTTAATTTAGCCATGATTTGGTGCGAGACACTATTGCAGACTTTCTAAAGCGTTTGGGTAATTATATGGCTAGCCATGATGCTAATGTTCGGGTCGGAGAATTCCTTTTTCATAGGTTAGGTGTAGTTATTCAAAAAGGTGTTGGAGCAAAGCTTGTTGCTAGGCTTCCGACCAATTTCTTCCGACCAATTTCTTACCGGATGAATAGTCTTTTCGAGTTGTAATTTACTCTTTATTTATTTATTAAAAAAAAAACAAGTGATGGTTTCGTAAAAAAAATAAATTATACAAGGCCCTTCAAGACTCTGGATCGCCTCTAACCTTTATCTCTATTTATCTCACAACCCAACCCAGTTCTAAACTAATCTATTTCACTAACTAGCACTGGATATTCTTATTGTTTCCCATATAAGATTTAATATTGAGCTCTGATACCAACACTGTAGCGCCCCCAAAGCTAACAGCTGTCTAATCCAAGAGATTAGCTAAATAAAGAGGCACTACGAATCTATTTCAAATACTTAAACATTCAATTAAGAAATCTGCTACATAACTTATCCCAAAATTAACCCCGCTCAGAATATATATACATGAACTTCTCTCAAATGATACATATACAATAGTCAATTGGTTTACAGATACCATAAACAACATAATAAACATAGCAGAAATTAACTAATTAACGGAGTCAACACTTGTGGCTTTCGCTGCACAACTCGGATCTGTCTCTGAAAACTGAAAGTGGGAATAATTAACATTTAACTTCTAAGTAGTCATAAACAAGATTAAGAAAAACAATAATGTTTCCCAGACTTAAATAGTGACCAAGTCACTGAGATACACAAACACGAATATGGACAAGCTCTTTCTTCAAATAATGTATAATATGGTTGTGCAATTCCGAACTCGCAAATCCACACGTAATCGTAAATATGGATGTCGACAATTCCGAACTCGCAAACTGTCGACCGATATAAGCATAAAAGCTGAATTCATGTAGATATAAATGTGAAAGAGCATATCCTCATAGAAGTAAACAACCATGTACATGGACAAACTCCTTCTTCAAACAATGTATATCATGGTTGTGCAATTCCGAACTCGTAAATCCACACCTAATCGTAAATATGGATGTCGACAATTCCAAACTCGCAAACTGTCGACCGATATAAGCATAAAAGCTGAATTCATGTAGATATAAATGTGAAGGAGCGTATCCTATATACCACAAGTGGAAATTCGTATTTCCCATAACAATTCATATGACAACAAACATTACAAGTGCTTTCCAAACCATGGAAAGATTAACAAAATCAACAGAAGCATAGTAATGCAATTTAAACAAAACATGGAATGCACACTAGACAATGCATGAGTTTGTTAAGCATAAACTTCTGTAAAAGAAACAACAATGGTTACAAAAGAGTCAAATGTATTCCCACCTCTTTTGATGACAAGCTTCGTCTACCTCGAGATCCACGATCCACTGGTTCATCCTTGAATCGATCGTTGTTAATATAGACTAACTGTTAATCACACAAGAAGTCCAAGAAACTAGCCAAAATGGCTTACACAAGAAGTACACAAATCTATCTAATGGTTATATGTCCATTTATGATTTTACACATTCTTATTCTCTACCTTTAGCGTATCTAAGGATTCACTAATCCAATAAGTTGAGTTTATAGTCCATCGGATAGGTCTAATGAATATTTACAGCTTTGCAGAAGAAACCAAATGCTAATTCAGACCAGAAGAGGTCCAAAATGTCTAATTAGGAGAACTGGCTCTAGCCCAAGTCCAATAAACAAGCCCACTAACCAAAGGCCTGATCCAACTGGTCAAGTAACGGTTTCTAACGGTCAGCTGAGTCAACTAACAGTCAACGTAGGTCAAAGGTCAACTCCTGGTTACAAAAGAATCGGTCAGTGTCAAGGTAGGGAACTCGGTGAGTTAACTCAGTCCACAGGACTGATTCAGGTGAGTCAGTTTCACATGTGACTTGGTCAGATTAACTGAGTCACCTAAGCAAAACTAGTTAGACATCTAACATGAAAAGGAACTCAGGGAGATCAATGAAATCATCCTTTGATACAAAAAGAACTCTAACACTAGTTCAATAAAGAGAATCCCTAGTGTTCAGTTTCACTAACTTAATTCTATCCAATTTGATCATTATATAGATAATTCATTCAAACAGAATTGTACAATTCAATATACAATCATAATCTAAGCTTTACCTGCAATCGCAACTCTAAGCTTCTACAAGAGAGATTCCACTTTGTACACTCGTTTAACCTTCCTTCTAATACTCAGACAACACCACCACTACAGCACCCTTTTGTTCAACTCATCATCACTACCAATTCAACCATGATCAATTGCCACCACCTACTATCCACACTTCAGAGCCTATACAATAAACATCACCTATAATTGTAATCCCAAACAACCTCCATTACCTACTACAGTTTATTACAACCTCTATTGTTGTAACCTCAACAACCTCAGAGTCTTGCACACTCCACCTGCCACACTATAATCGCTATCAACAAGTCATACATCCACATCACTCATATCCCCTGCAACTTCAACTCTATCTATAAACTGCTCTACTAAATAACTCCACAACATCCAAATCTCAACACCCATTTTCATCACACATCATTTCTAACAATAATTCCCACCTAACTATTCCTTCATTATCAATAACAGTTCTAACTGCAGTCACGGCTTCTTTGATTAATCACCTCACCCTCAGTTTCATACACAAGCATACAAACTCAACAATCATTAACAATTCAACTTCAAACATCAAAACTAAGCAGTAGAGAGACTTACCCAAACATTGGCCTCCTCTGAATTGTTAATACACAAAACCAATTCTTAATTTCAAGACTTCTCTAGTCCCAACCAAGAACAGCAACCCACTTCTTCATATCAACCAAACCCCCTTCTAAACAATCCTCTGAATCCTCAGTTACATCTTCTTTATCTTCTTTAATCAACAACTAATCGAACTCCAATTGATTTCACAAAAACCCTAGTTCACTATTTACTCAAAACCTCAATCATCTTTTCAAATTCTTCCTTAAACAGCTTCAATCTAACAAACCCATCCATCGATTCCATCTAATCCTTCCTACACCACCATTCAAGTCAAATCTTAATTCAATTTCCGGAAAACCTAACTTCAGAAACTCTACCTTCATTAATTCATCGATACACCGGCTTCAAAACATTGACTAAACATCAACACTTCCTTTCTGTTCACCCCAGCTAAAACTCAGCTTCAATCATCATCTTCTCCGCCTTGAATCAAAACCAGCAATATCTCCACCACCTTCTTATAACACAATCGAGCCATATCCTTTATCTCACAATCTTCATCTCAATTACTCATTCTCATAAGAACCCCGAAATAATTCCCAAACCAGAACTTCTCTAATTCGAACACAAACAACATCCTAAATCTTTACATCAACAAAACCCATGTATAATCGTCCTCCCAGCTCATCAATTTCATCTTTCAATTGTTCTCTGAACTTTGAACAAAACCCTAACTCACTGATGTAATTCTCAAACAACCCACAGCTTCTATCAAACATCAATAAAGAAAAAACCCATCTCAATTCATGTTCCTAAAACACCAATTTCATTTCTTAATTCTTCGTTGAGCTTTTATATAAACCATAACTTCTGATTCAATTCCTCCTTCGAGTATGAATCAACAACATACAACAGCACCTCCACTATCAGTAACTCCATGATCTTCTAAACCTCTTACTGATGACAAAGCTCTCGATTAATCTCTGAAACTTGCAGAAGAAGAAGAAGAACAGGAGAAGAATGAAAGAGAAGAAGAAAGAAGAATGAAAGAGAAGAAGAAAATAGAACGAGAGTTATCCTCTCGATTTGGGTTGATAGGGAAGGCAAAAGATAAATACTACCCACCCAAAAGATATGGGGAGCCAGGCCGATTATGGAAAGACTATTTTTCCCTTCAAACTCATATGCTTACATCTTCTTCGTCCGGTGTCCGACTGACACGTTCGAGTAGTCCATTTTGCGTAACTTTTCAATATCTAACCAACGGTACTAATTTATTATCTAGATAGGTGTTAGATTAATTTCTATTAATTAACATTCATGTTAAATCGAGTTATTATCAGCTAATACGTCTCTTGACTAGTCTAATTAGAGCTGGCAATCCGAGCCAAAACCCGCGGGTTGGACCGTCCCGTCCCGTGAAAACCCGCACCCGTCCCGGATCGTAACTAAACAAGACGGGCGCGGGTTGTATAATTAGTGGCTTGTGAAGAAACGGGTTGGCCCGTCCCGTCCCGTGAAACCCGCGGGTAACCCGGCTCAGTTCAGTAGGCCGCGTGTCACACAAACACAATGACACGAAAACCACTAAAAACGAAAACCCTCTTCACCAAAAAAAGAAAAGAAAAACTCTCTAACCCTGCAACTCAGAAGCAATCTCTCGATCTCTAAATCTCTCAAAAGATAACCCATAATCAGAAAACCCTAACTCAGAAGCAATATCTCGATCTCTAAATCTCTCAAAAGATAACCCATAATCAGAAAACCCTAACTCAGAAGCAATCTCTCAATCTATTCAGCAGAAACTCAAAGGATTAATCTCTCGAACTCAATCAGATCTCACCAAGGGGTAAGAATCTCTCATACTCTCAAATCTTAAGAATAATTTCTGTTCCAGTTTTCTGTTTTAGGGATTGTATAATTTTGGGTTTTTTTTTCCTCTCAGAAATGTTTAGAACTTTAGATCTTAACATGCAACTTAAGTTTTGTTGTTTATATGATGAAATTTAAATTGGGTCCTGTTTAATTTTGGGGATTTTTGATTTTAGATCTTTAATTTTGGTCTTTAATTTTGGTCTTTGATTTTCATGATGATTTTCATCATAATTTTGGTCTTTTTGATGATTTTGTCTCTGTAGCTCATTTATGCAAATCAACTCATTTGTTAACATGCTTTGATTGATGATAAGTACGCACAGATCAACTGAATTTTATTTCTTTGGTTGATGATAAGTATTTGAAATGATTTCTATTCATCTCATTTGTCTATATCCGGAATCCATGTTTAAATTGCATATGCATACACACAAAGAGATGTCAGTATTTCTTATGTGGATTTGAATTTTTAAAAATCTTGCAGATAATTTGAAATGCACATGAACTGTTTGATACTATTTCTGGTGGAAATAATGTTCCTGGACTAGTTTAGAGGAGTCCCGTCTCATTTCTAATTCCGTCCAGTTTTCTGTTTTGTGGCATAAATTAAGCCTTGTATGGTTTTACCCTCTCATAGTGTATGCATGACATATCTCCTATTTACATGATTGTTGTTATGTAGATTTATGATTGATTTTGACTTTCATAGTCAGAATTAGATAAACTACTTCTGCATATTGTGTATAAGTTGGATACTGTAAACCAGTAAGAGTGTCAATCGACGTACAGAGAACTGAAACCATGAAATATGTCTTGTCATTAATTATAATGTCTGCAAAAGAGAGCTAGACCCAAAGAGTAGTGACTGAGATGCTATATGGGTTTGAAGATTTCCTTTTTATTATTCACATGCTTTATTTAGTATTTGAAATAATAATAATATGCACAAGAGTTCATGTTCTGGATATGAAATGATGGTTTTGTGTTAGATTTTGAGCCACATTGATAATTGAATTCTGTTTTTGCAAGGCATAACTGCAATAATGAAGACTAGCAAGGAAGCAGTAAAGAAGAAGCCGGTCAAGCAGTTGGAAATAAAGGTTAAGACTTGTCATCTCAATTGCAGTGTAAACAAATTTCCGTATAGCTTCTCATTTTAACTAAGCTATGGTTGTTGCAGATGAAAAACAAAGAGAAGACTGATGAAGCATCCCTGATAAATAACAAGTCCAAAACTGATAATGCTGAACCATCTTCTAATATAATTGCAAAGTAGTTTAGTTTTGCAATTTTGAGTTTTTGAATCGAAATCAAATGAATTAGATGAAATGATGAATGTTAAATTAAGTACTTAGGTTGGGAATGAGCTTTAGATGGCCTGAATGTGGCCGGAAATAGCCCAGAAATCGATTTCTGGCGAGTTGACTCAACAAAAACCAGCTAACCCGTGAGCTCCCGTGAACCCGCAAGCTTTACCCGGGACGGGCACGGGTTGGAGAAATGACCACCCGTGAAGAATTTTAACCCGAAAGCTTAGGCTTGTATTAACCCGTAACCCGCGGGTTGGTCACAAGCCAGCCCCGGCCCGCCCGTTTGCCAGCTCTAAGTCTAATAGCGTTGACGGACTTGAGTCCTTCCAGTTCTGCCTCATACAGTTCTTCTAATTATGAGTTCGAGTGTTGGTAGCGGGTATATTGGTAGCGGGGTTCTTTTAAGTAGTCCATAGGGAATTTTGATAAAGTACCCCCGTTTTTTTATACCCATAAATTAATGCCCCCGTTTTTTTCAAACTTTCTAAAGTGCCATTCTGTTTGGTTTTCCGTCTTGGACCCACATTGATTGGTCAAGACCAGTTCACCCAGTCAAAATTGTATGCAGAAATTACACTAAAGCCCATACCCAAACATAAATGTCCCAAATCCTTTCATTCCCCAAAATCTTCATCGACCCCCTGGTTTTCTTCTCCTTCTTCCCTGGAAGCGTAATGAAAAAGTGAAAATCAAGTTTCATCTTTTACTTTAACTTCTTCAAATCATTCAATTAATTTCAAGTTCATCTTTTCATGTAATTTCTTCTATTAAGGCTTGTTTAGTTTGAGAAAAAATGGAAAATTAAGGCTTGATGGATCTGATTTTTTGCAGAAAGAATTTATGATGTTGCGAATATTATATCGGGAGAACATGATTTGGGTTCGCTAACAAAAGAAGATTCCCATATTGCACAGATAACTTTAAGCTTTCGGATTTGGGGATTTTTAAGAAACAAAAATAATTTTAGGGATTCTATTGAATCTGACGGTGAAGAGAAGAAAACTAGGGTTTGAGATTCACAGAGAAGAACATAGTAAGCTTGAATCAGTGTTAATTTGGTTTGGATTTGAGTTATGTTGCTCGAGTCTAAGGGAAAAGGTTTTGCTGGTGGAAAATGAAGTATGGGTTCGATTGAGATGGAATTGGTATTGGTTACAGTCTTGATTTGGTGGTGAATATAATGGGTATTTGTTTGATTTCTTTTTGAGAAGAATTTGGATCCGTAGTGGTGTTGGTGGTAAAGCAGTGGTGGTATTTAACTCTAGCCGGAGTTGAGATGGAGCTGATGTTAGAAAGATTCAGAAGCTGGTTATGAATTAAAGAGTGGGTTTGGGTTGAATTAGTTGCTGGTTGTGGCCATGAATGTTATGTTGCTGCAAATGGAGGTTGAGTTGTTGGTCCTGTAGTTGAATTGTTGATGGTTGCAGGGAACTGAAACTGGGGATGATTCAAGCTACATAATGATCTTAGATGTATGTTAGGACCATAGTCAGATAAGAAATGAGTTGTGCTGAATCTGTGTACTACTGGAAGAGAACGGGAAGGGATTGTGTTATAGGCTTAGAAGATGATGGTTGCAATGGAACTATGGGATTTGTATTTGGTGGAACAAGGTTGCATCTGCTGTACAGATGAAGGCTAGGACAACAGTCATGAAAGACGCAATGATGATGAGATGGTGGTGTTTGAACTATGAACTGGATTTGGTTTATGCGGTTTGCAGCTGGTGTTGTATGGCAGGTGTATGCATTGCATGGATGTATCTGAAGTCGAAGTACAGAGATCTCAAGAACTGGAGCTGCATTAGGAGACAAGAAATGGCAGGAGTATATAAACTGCAATGAACTGAGACAGTGGTGAGTGTTTCAGGGTTTATTATGAAGTTGGTTGTGTATAGAATTGCTGCAAGTAGATGAAGCTGCTAATGGTGCTATGCGCATTGGTGGTTACAGAATGGATGCAGTTGTGCTGGTGGTGGTGGTGGTGGTATGTTAGAGTTCCAGATTGCAACTACAGAGAACAAGGTTTATATGCCTTGGCATGTGTAGCTGAACTGACGCAAAGGACGAACGAAGAATGAATGGGTTTGAATAGATGAATGTTAGGTTGTGCAGGGAAGCTAGCAATGAAATGACATGAAATTATGGCCGGGAAACAACCATAAACAGGGGAGACAGGAATTGCAGACAATAAGAAGTAGAGTTGATTTGGAGTTGACTCGACTCGGCGTTTCAAGTCGGCGATTCAAGAAAATCCAACTCTACTCAAGAGAAAGGGATTTTTGGACATTTTGAACCTGCCACCTAAGCGTTAACAGTTTCTAACTGTCGTTTACCGTTTTTTGAATAAAACGGTCAAGGTAAGGGTACTTTAACAAATTTTTACAAAATGGGAGCATTTTTTTAGTGTAATGTTAAAAGTAGGGGTACTTTATCAAAAAGCCCTAGTCCATAAGCCCCCCTCCCCCTCCCCCTCTTTTTTTTTTTTTTAATTTTTAATTATTTTTTTTTGTGATTTTGATTTTGTTAATTGTTTTCCGTAGATGGGGAAGTATTTGTTGAACCAATAGAGCTCAAGTGTCAAAGTAAGCCTCTTCTTTTTTCTCTTTTTTGTGTTTCGTGTTTCTTTTTCGCTTTGTGATTTTGATTTTGTTAATCGTTTGCCCTAGATGTCTTAAGTGTTAAACCAAAAAAGTATAGATTTCCAGGTAAGCCTCCTTTTCTTTCTTTTTTTCTCTTTGTGTTGTTTTCTTTGTGATTTTGATTTTGTTAATTGATTTCCCTAGATTACTACTCATTTTGGTTTGATCTAATGAATTTCTGATAGTCGAATTGGAAAAGCGGATTTCATTTGTTCTGCAAGTAACTAACAAAACCGATGAATATGTTGCTTTCAAGGTGAGTTTCTCTAACAAGGCTGAATTGAGGGCCCTGGAAAAATAATTGGGGACCCTAGCTACAGGACAAAAAAGGTCATGAAATAATAATTGGGAGTTATCCCTTATCGCACTTTTTTTAAAATGGCTAAACTACCCCCAAATCATTAGTGTTAATTGAGTGTTAATTAATTTTTAATTAGATTAAAATCAGATTTAGGGATAAAATTTTGATAAAAGAAAAATTGTGTTTTTGTGTTGTGGAGAGGAAGAAATTGAGTTTTGGGGTGAAAATTTAAGGTTATTTGAAATGAGTGATTCCAATGGAGGAATCCTATTGCTCAAAATGAAGGAACCAATCCTCAAAATAAAGAACCCGAAGCTCAAAACAATCAGGTAAACTTCCTATACTCTTCAAATTGTATGAATGATACTCCAAGTGGTCGATTCATGTACACTATGCAACTACTTAGAGTGAGGGTCGTTAAGTTGAGAGGGTAATAAACGAACGACTCTAAGAAGTCGTCAATTACTTGACACAACCTTTGACGACTCAAACCTGCAAATTTTGCAGGTTATGAAAAATCGTCAACCAAGTGTGATATAATTGACGATTCCAGCTAGTTAGGTCACACAGAGTCGTTAACTTAATATGCTTAGAACCCAACGACCCTATCACTATTTGGGACAGAGAGGTGGTTCTGCATAAGACTGAGTCGTTCTTATTTAAAAAGGGTCGTCGAGAAGAATCGTTAACGATTTAGAAATTCCTGGACGATACTATTCTAGGGCAGAAAACCAGGTTTAGGGTCGTTATCGACTACACCCTAGTGGTTAACGATTTTTCATCAATTCAATATGCATATCAAAAATCGTTAAGCAATAAAAAACCGTGGTTAACGACCCTGGAACTGTAACTGCAATTTGGCAGTTGAAAACCTAATTTTTCAATCAACAAATCAAATTAAACACAAACCCAACTTATATTAGGGGGTTTTAGTTCACTTACGACGATGAATCGGTGAGATTTTTTTTTTCTCAGAAGTCGTTAATGGAATGGGAGATAGTGGGAGGGAGGGAGCGGAGGAGGAGAATAAGAATGGGAGGAGAAGAAGTTCCAAGGTTAGTGGTTAATGAGATTTTTAGGGTAGTTATTAGAGAAGGATAAATTGGTATTTTCACCAACATTTTGAAAGCCCTCTATCTTTTATGGGGTGGGTATAAATTGGATGAGGCCCCTAATTATTTTCCATGGCCCCCAATTCAACCTTGTTCTCTAATTTCTCTTTTTTTATTATTTCTCTTTTCATTTCGATAATAAAAAGTTTGATCTGTTTTACCGAGAAGGTATACGGTTCGAGTCCGTATATCCCTAAAAATTAACCACAAGCAAGATACACAACACATGGATTTTCTTTGTATTATCAAGGAAATCTTTTTTAATGGAAGATGTAGGAATAGTAAGGCCTATTGTTTAGTTTCTTTTGTTTCCCTTCATAAGCAAAAAGCATAAAATATACAATCCAGCACTACCTACCCCATATCTCTCCAAAATATGGTTTTTACTTTTGATTTCCTCTAGAATCTATTGCTTCTGCTGAGCAAAAAAAAGTTTTTTTTCATCTAATTTTACTGTTTGTTTTTGGAATGGTTTGAAGGTTAGAGTGACGAAAGTAATTACCGTGCTAAACCATTCAGAGGAATTGTATTACCTGGAACAACATGCGACATTACAGGTGATTATTGATTCTTTCTTTGAGTTTACAGACCTATTGTTGGCTAAGCTTTATCTGTTTTTAGGTATAGGCCCACCAAATTACCCTCCAAGTGATTCGAAAAGTAGCCTTCTGTACGTACAATGAGGAGTTTCCATTATTTAGAATCTCTACTAGTATAGAAGTAGTTCTAAGGTATAAGAGAGTTCCCCCTAGAGTGCACCTTGGGCAGATAATACCAAAAAGGGAAACATTGAAAAGTTATGTCTCTTAAACAACAAAGTTTAAGAGACAATTGCATAATTGTTAGCTCTATTTTGTTCATCTATCATATGAGGTCTGATTTGATCATAGATGTTGAGTTTTATTATTTATTTTTGTTTGTTTGTTTAGTAAGTAAACTAGTAGAGGGAAAATCACAGGACCCACTTTTGGAAGACATGATTATCTTACAGAGCTTTATAGCACCAAAAGGTGCAACAGGGAAAGACATTACACCTGAAATGGTAAATATTTTGTGTTTGGTTTTCTAAGAGGAATCCTGAGTGATTTGATTCTTATTCTGACGTTTATTCTTTTTGTAGTTTGAGTATGAAAGTGGCAAGGTTGTTGAAGAATTCCAGTTGAGGATGATTTATGTCCCAGCGGATCCACTGGTACCTGAAGGATCTTGGGAAGGATATTCTGCTTGGGTTTCTTGTGTAGAGAATTGGATTCAAAACCTTTATGTAGCTGATGCTGTAAGTGATTCACTACTTACACAATATTATCATTTTGGTATTTAGAGAATGTTAATGGCCAAAATCACTTGTTGTACATATCTATGTCATCTGCTAGCTGCATGTTCCTCTGCTGCCTAAAAATTATGGGGTATGATCTTCTGCGAGGGCATCTGGTGTGGAGAATGGGAATGATGTAAGTGATTCACTACTTACGTTATATTATCGTTTTGGGATTTAGAGAATGTTAATGACCAAAATCACTAGTTATAACTTGTTGTACCTATCTATGTCATCTGCTAGCTGCATGTTCCTCTGCTGCCTAAAAGTTCTGGGGTAGGATCTTCTACAAGGGCATCTGGTGTGGAGAATGGGAATCAAAAAAATTATATGCTTGATGATGTAAGTGATTCACTACTTATGTGTTATATTATCGTTTTGGGATTTAGAGAATGTTAATGACCAAAATCACTAGTTATAACTTGTTGTACCTATTTATGTCATCTGGTAGCTGCATGTTTCTCTTCTCATTTTCAGTGGGATTATGATTTTAGAACGTTTGAATAGGATATTATAGTCTATATTAATTAATCTTAAGGTTTGTAACCCATTTGACTTTGGTCAGTTATTATTCACCAAAATTCTAAATACCTAACTAAACTACATAAATTTGCTAAACTTAAGAATATGTTTTTCTAGTTTAGAGAACGAGAATCTGCTAACTTTGGTCAGTTATTACTCGCAATTTCGTCATCTCTCTCTCTCCTTGAACAAGAGAAAAGTTTTTCTAGCCGGCAGACCCTCACCGCTCAGATCTGGTCTGTTTTGGGCCGGGTATGACCTTCTTCGCCCTTTCCTACTTTCCTAGTTTAGTTGTTTTAGTTTGGTTTATTAATGTTTTCTTCTTACCTTTTTCTTCTTACATTTTGGTGAGATATCTACACCAATTTGGTGGTTTTATCTCCTCTTTTAAAGATGTTTATCTCGGATTTAATGGTCGTTCATTCTTTTTATCTGGGGGTTTTAGGTCACTGGCACTAGTGTGCGGCATCGGAATCTTCAGAAGCATCCAATAATATTGGTTTAAAGAGATTTGAACAAATCAACTCCTATTTTGGGAGCACATGTTTTGGAAGAAGAAGAGGGCCCCGATGAAGGAAGTTAATTAAACCAATACAAACAAGTAAAACAGACTTGTGACTTATATACACACTAATGTTATGCAAGTATTTATTTTAATGGGCTTAGGATATTAATGTTATGCAAGTATTTATTTTAACTTATAATCATATAGACTAATGGTACCAGTGGGATACTAGCACAATAGAGTAGAAGATTGTAAAATTTTGTGTGAAAGAATTAGGTGATGAGAAAATGATAGATGTGGTATGATAGAATAGAGCCCTTAGTGGAAGTTCAGGGTATGATAGATGTGGTATGTAGGCACTGCATAAGATAGAAATATTGTTACAAGTAAAAACGTAACACACCCAAAGGAAAGCATTGAGAATTGGAACTAGTTGACCACCTTCACCACCTTTGTGTTTGTTGTTTTGCGTATTTGGTACAGTTGAAGCTTTGTTGCTAGCTGTTGCAAGCACTTACAAGAATTTTACTTCTTGCAAAGCCAAAGCCACTTTTATTTGCTCATGAATAGGGAACGGACAGTATCAGCCTGTTTATAAGAAACGTTATCATGACGAGCTCGACGCCGTCCGAGCCACTTTTATGAATACAGAACGATACTGCCATCGTACTTGGAAAAAACAGGACTACGTCCATAAAAGGTCACGAAACATGGACCGACCAGGTACATTGCAAGCACGGATAGAAACGTTTTTTCAGCGACAGCTTAAATTCAGGTTCAATGTTTAGCGACACGATAGCATGTCTCAAGTAAACATTTCTTAAAAACGATAGAAAACCTCCGAAACAGCACTATCGCTTAAGAAGAAATTCTTCAGTACATTTTGTCCTCTATTTTTTCCGCAAGTCAACTCCACTTCGTGGTCATTCCTTCACCAGACTGCTTCTTCACCTGACTGCATTCTAGTAGGAAATTCAACATTTTTTCAACGGGATCCAAAAAGAAACTACTGAGCAATAATAAACAGTCCTAGTTTTTGACAGAAAATATGTTTGGTTTAGCAGAAGTCCCAGTTAAAAGACCTCACTCAGCATTCTTCCTCTCAACAATTTAATCCTAGTTACGAAACATATAGCATGAAGTTATCAACACCTAAAACCTAAAACTTGACGAACACGGTGAACTTCTCGGCAAATATAGTACCATACAGAATCAGTAAACTACTACAATGTACAGATTACAGCCAAGGACAGGCGGAAGCTTAAAATGAATATTCTTTCAAATCTGACTTTGCATCACCCATATCTATACTTGCCAAGCATTCATCAGCGGTGAGTGGAGGGAGTTGCCTAGTCTTCGCCTCAGATTTGCTTGTGCCATTTGCTCTTGAAGTGTTCACGGCGTTGCTTGACATCCCCAACTAACGCATTGCGCGTACTACATTTGCTCTGCTTCACCTCTACTACTTCAACTTCAGCACTTCTCTTTTCAGCACCATCATTAACTGTGGAAACTATCTTATCAGTACCATCATGAACTGTGCAATCCCTCACTTAATTTGATCTCATCTAACTCCGTAGTGTTCAGCGACACTGTAGGGTGATGACTTGGTTCATTGAAGTCCTCATGATCATCAAAGTGGTCAACATTGGTATCCTCTCGAAGTGCACTGATACAGCAAGTATTTCTGACCTGCCATGTAGATTCCTAACCAAAGCATCACAGTCCCGGAAAATACTAGGGTCAATCTCACAGACCTGTTTCAGATATATAAGGAGCATAAACACCAAAAAGAGCTCAGGAAAAGACACATCGTAAAGAAAGAAAAGACCATGTTCTACACCCAGAGGCATTCTATGTTTCGGTAAATAATTATTACACTGACCAAAGTCTAGAAACTTTAGACTTACCAATGACTCTTTCGAAACAATTTCTACATTCCAGCATTGAGCTTTTACATCAAAGAAGGAGAACTCTCTTCAGGTACGATGAGCCTTAATCTCATTGAAGCTCTTTTGATGGGATAGTGCTGCTGAAGCTCACGGATAACTTCTAAGGCCAATGCAGGTCATAGCAACAAATATTAAATGATAATCAGTCTTTCAGTGAGAGCAAAAAAAAGAAAGAAATAATAACCAAACACCAGTGGAACAGAAAGATTTTACATTTCGGTAAAGAGAAATAAATCAACCAAGATTCACGTTAGAAAAGAGGACATTGTTGTTTCTAGTAACTTTACAGCAAAGAAAATTATCCAGATAGCATAAGGTGGATGCAAACTGTAACTTATAAAATGCAGAGATAACTTCGAGCAGAATGAAATCGACATACTAGCACACTCTTACATGCGAGGAAGCAGAAAACCCATATCAGCAATTCAGACCAAAATTTCCAAACAAATTAGATGCTGACTACCATAAGAAAACTCAGAATAAACCCACAATAGCTCTCAGAATCCGAAGAGGTGCTTAACTTTAGGCTGAATTGCTGAATGAGAAATTGGAAGGTTGATACAGTAGAGAAACTCAGAACACGCCACTTTAGCAGGTAAAAACAGTTCAATTGATTATTCAAACAGGAAAATATTTCTTGTATAATTGTACAAGAAGACCAAGTGGAGCAATTGGCAACCCGACCAAATCATGTGATACTGACAGGGTCCTTCAAAGTGATATGTGAGGTTAGGAAACTAGAGGTACTGATAAGATGAGAGACACCAGTTGATTCAGTTAAAAAAAAATCACATAGTTGTAGAGGAAGCCCCTAAGTGGTAACAGATGATGATACCACTGGTCCCCTGCAAATCAAGTGTTACCAGCATGAACCTGACCTGCCTAGCTGTTTACATACACAATAGCTAATATCAAAATAATTTGTTCGTAGATAGTACATATGCGTGTAATCACAACATGGTCAGGCGCGTCTAATTGTCAATGGGTAAACTTACTTTAGCATCCGCCTACATAATTAAATCCCAATCATGTTATACTGAAATAGCTTATATTCAAACAATGTCGAGCGTTTGTGCACAGAGGGGTTGGGGTGGGGGGAACAAATACCTGTTTCTTTGAGCTGTTATGGGGATCAACAGCAAAGTGAATTTCCGCCATAAGACTCTCAATCATACTGCCAGAATACGGACGTTGAGTCTCTGGATTAATCGTTTTTTGTATGACTATGGTTGCAATATCCCTTTTCTGAGTTGAAACTGAGAGTCTCTTTCCTTCCCAGCAACTTGAAGCTCATTATTTACTGGACACTGTAAAAGAATGTGGTTGTAGATCATTCAACTAACCTCCGTGCAAATCGCTGATAAGTCATTTGTTCCAAAGGCCGCAATCATATCTTTAGACTTAGCTAGTACTCCTTTTGAAAAATTAGAGTACACAGTATGTGACTGCAATACTTCATCAACATCTTTCTCTCTGCAATACGTTTGATAAAAAAATTAGCATCCATTCCACATTCGACATAAACACCAGATCTTGCACATAATCATAAAGCAATACTATTTCTCCAACAAAATCAAAGTAGAAACAGAAATTAAAAATTACATGCACAAAAACCAATAAACATAAGACCCAACCTCAAAGCATCAAATAAAATTCAGAGAAGATAAAACAGTCAGACTACTACAGAACCTAAACACATTTTTCATTTCATCTTTCACCATCGTTTAGTTTATTTTGCAATTCATGCATAACACTTCTAAAACAAAATCCCAAATTCCACTTTCGCAAAAACAAATTTCAATAACCACGACAGGAAATCCAGGACATGATTTTGTAAGTTATTAATGTTAAGTCCTTCTGAATTAATCCCATAAACCCTAATTATCCTATTTCTTCCTATCTCCTAACTGACGGCCAAACTTAATCATAAACATATGAAAACAAACTTAATCAAAACGATATACAGAAAGAAAGAGATAAAAGATAAAGAAGAATTACACTCCAGAACGCCATGAAAGGACTTTGTTCTGATAACAAGCAACCTCGAATCTCATCCCATGTTTCTTAAGACGAACAACAGCAACGTTTGTCAATTTCTTCTGTCCAATTGAATGTTTCACTGTACTCCAATTGATTGTTTCACTGTACTCGATCCCCTTGTTCCTCCTCGGTGAGACATCTTTCTCCTTCTTTTCTCAAGTCTGAAGGTTCTAGAGGAGGGAGGGGGTTTTAGACCTAAAATTGAAGGTCTGGAAGGGTATGTTCCGATATTTGATGTCGGTTCGCGAAATAAAAGGATGTCGACCGGCCCTCGGATAAGGGTATTATTTGATGTCGGTTCCCGAAAGAAAAGGATGTCGACCGGCCCTCGGATAAAAGGGTATATTAAGGGTCTGTTTGGCAGCTTGGATATGAAATACGTTATCCAGGTGTTTGAGGGTGAAAACGGTTTATGCTGATTTCGGTAATTTCGGGCGTGTGGGTGAGAAACGAGTCTAAATCCTAAACAATGTATTGCAAGGGAATACTTTAGATTCGAGAGATCGATCTGTACAAATCAGGCCTAAACCAAGAAATGGTCGTTCCAGACTTGTTTCGGTCACAAAGAGGAGGAGAAGGGTTGATTTTGGGGAGGGAAGCGAAGAGAGTGTTGAGACCAGAATAGTTGATTCTGGAAGAGTAGTTGTTTTGTGACTTGTATCAGAAAGTGGGAAGCTAACAGATGGAAAAGCTAGCCAACGTTTTCTGAGTGTTGTATGCTCCTGATCAGAACTTGTTGTTCTGTGGAAATAGGTAATGCCTATTTATACAAGTCGAAGTGAAACATACTCTGGTCTCATTAAGAAATGGAAAACGGGTGAGTAAATGGGAGGAGGTGGTAACCGGTAACGCTTGGAATTGATGTTCCATAAAAGAAAGTGTTTCACCATTACTCCCTGTATTTACTAAGCGCCTCATCCTTATGACACTTTCTTATAACGAGCGTAGTGTACGCCGCACGCTGTAAACCGCCAAACCAATACCCAATGAGCATCCCCAAGTTTGTGACATGTGTTGATGTCTCGAGTGTTTTCGTGGAAAACATGTAGCATGTTGTTGTTTTCTGGCAAGTTGAGCTTGGGAGACTTGCCGGCTCGGTGGTGACCTTCAACGATCGAGATTTTGCATCTTAAGAGGAAGGTAGCCGTTGATTATTGCAACCTTTCGTTTGGTAGCCAGTGGCATGAAAGTATGATCAGTATGGCTTTAATGTGGCCTAGTTTAGGCGCGACCAAAAGTTAGGGTTTTGGCTTTGTTTAGGCGCGACCAAACTAGGCCAAAGGTTGCCATGCGTTAGCTGGTAACCTTGGACGGCTAAGATCTGCATCTTAGATGAAAAAGTGGTCGTTGATCGTTGCAGGCCTTTGTTTTGGTAACCACATAGGAAAGGCCGGCAAGGTATGGTGCGGCAAGGTGATTGGCATGCCATTGGCACATGTGGCATGGCATGCCTTGGCGCGGTTTGGCGTGGCCAAAACTAGGGTTTTGGGTCAAAGGTTACCATGCGTTGTTTGGCGACCTTGGACGACTAGGATTTGCATCTAGGATGGAAGGGTGGTCGTTTATCGTCGCACGCCTTCATTTTGGTAGCCGCATGGGGAAGACCGACATGGTACGACGCGACAAGGTGGTTGGCATGCCATTGGCAGGTTACCATGCGTTGTTTGGCGACCTTGGACGGCTAGGATTTGCATCCAGGATGTAAGGGTGGTCGTTGATCGTCGCACACCTTCGTTTTGGTAGCCGCATAGGGAAGGACGACATGGTATGGTGCGGCAAGGTGGTTGGCATGCCATTGGCACGGTTTGGCGTGGCCAAAACTAGGATTTTGGGCCAAAGGTTACCATGCGTTATTTAGCGACCTTGGACGGCTAGGATTTCCATTCAGGATGGAAGGGTGGTCGTTGATCGTCGCACGCCTTCGTTTTGGTAGCCGCATAGGCAAGACCGGCATGGTATGGTGCGGCAAGGTGGTTGGCATGCCATTGGCACATGTGGCATGGCATGCCTTGGCGCGGTTTGGCGTGGCCAAAACTAGGATTTTGGGCCAAAGGTTACCATGCGTTATTTGGAGACCTTGGACGGCTAGGATTTGCATCCAGAATGGAAGGGTGGTCGTTGATCGTCGTACGCCTTCGTTTTGATAGTCGCATGGGGAATGTCGGCATGGTGGGGCAAGGCCAATGGCGCGGATGGCTTGGCATAGTGGGGCCAAGGGTTGGTACGGACGGCTTGGCATGGTGGGGCCAAGGTAAGGTGCGGTTGACTTGGCATGGCGGGGCCAAGGGTTTGGTATGCCAATGGCGCATGGTGCGGCTATCATGGTTGGGGCCAAGGCAAGGCGCGGTTGGCCATTGGCACAGTGGTGCGGCTGGCATGGTTTGCCATTGGCACAGTGGTGCGGCTGGCATGGTTGGCATGCCTTGGCGCGGAGATGTGGCTGGCATGGTTTGCCATTGACACAGTGGTGCGACTAGCATGGTTGGCATGCCTTGGCACGATATCATGAGAATTAGGATTTGACATAGATGATGTCGGTCAATGTTAAGGTTTCTGCCGTGGAACATGACACATAAAAAAAAGAAGATACCCTGGTAATTCTTACGTAGGCATGCTGATCGATTCAATAAATGTGCTAATGGTCATAGTGACGTCATGTCAGTTGTACGGTTTTACGATTTTAACCTTAAGCTAAAAACCACCATCAACACCAGGTTAGAATATTCCTTGGTTTATCCGAGATTATCATGACAATGATTATTTTAAGAGTGCTTCTAAACAGGCCGTCCAAAAAGATGATCCCAAAACCGCATACACACAAAGGGTGTGAGTGGGCCTTGTCTCTGAGGAATTATAGGGGGTGCAGGTTTTGTTGTCCGAACTTATGTGTCTGCACGGTTTTTAGATCGTCTAAAAGGACGGTTTGTTTAGAATTTTCGTTATTTTAAATGGTGTTTGTTACTCATTATGGGCTAACATAGCATGTTGTTTGTCAAAAGTCTTGTACACAAGCCAAATCATGAGTACAAAACAAAACTAGGCTAAGTTTATCTGTGTTAGTGGTGATTAGGATTTGTCCAGACAAAGATAAATCAAGGGTTGTGGTTCCTCTGACCACCCCTTACAACTCGCACATGTGGGCGTGTTCGTTGGATTTGTATTATGTTAAAAAAGAAAACGAAAAACAGTCGAATCATTTTATAGTTTTCATTTTCTCTTCGATCTCTCTCCGAAGAGCATCCACAGTGGGCGACTAAACCCAAATATTTGGTTTATTAACGAGACGTAGTGGGACGGACTATCGATTAAATCCTGACCATCGATTAAATCCCAGACTATATTTGGTCTGGGACCAAGACTAAACCCAAATTTGATCGTGCGGGACCTGAAGGCTACGCCCCACACCAGGCGTACATTTAGTTTACGCCCCACACCAGGCGTGTTTTTAATCTCCGCGCGATTCATTTTTTTTTCAATTTTGTATGGGGCGGGGCTTTACACCTCCGCCCCATAAGATGACTTTGAAATATTAGTGGGACGGGCGGAGATTTAATCCTCCGCCCCAATTTTTTTTTTTTTTTTTTTTTTATAAAACAACGGGCGGACGTATAGTCACACGCCCCACATCAGGCGAATGCACAGTGTTACGCTCGATCAAATTTAGTCTTCCACCCGTAGCGTCACACACCAGACTAAACTCAAATTTGGTCGTTTTGTTTGGTCTTTGATCTTTGGTTATACTCAGCACCACTGCAGTTGCTCGAAGGGGCCTCAAACCGTCAAACCCTAGCGGTCTAGCAACGAAAATAATTTCCTAAATTGAAAGATCAAACCCCCGGTAATTATCCCCCCTTTGTGTTGTCTTGGATTTGAAGTTAAAGATTGGTTAGAATGATTGGTTTTTGAATTCTCAACGCTGCAAATATGATAAGTTTCTTTTCAGTATCAAGTTTGATATAAGTTTAATGTTTTTTGTTTGTTGCCTTTCATTTCTCTGGTAAATGTTGAACTTAATGAAGATTTGAGAAAAATAACAAAGCGTAATGATGTTATTCTGGATTTTTTTTGTTCAGTGGTCTATAAAGAGTTGTTACGATTTGTTCTCACAAATATAAATTGACGGCTGTGGTCCAATCATTGTCGTTCCCATAAAACTTAATGAAATCATGGCACTAATTTTCCCGTTCGTATTTACTGCATATACGGAAGACTTGGAATACGATGGGTTTTCTTCTTTCACTCTTCAATTCTAATTTACTAATGAATAAATCCGGCTTTTCTTCTTTCACTCTTCAAGTGAATAAATCTCCAGTTAGGTTCCACATACTTTATAGAACAATAGAAGAACTTGACGAACATGTAATAGTAGTAGGCGAAGACAACCCATTAAGTTCCAGGATCTATCCAAATGCAGGTAGTAGTAGGTGAAGATCAAAAGAAGATTGGCAGAAATGAACTATTCTTTGATCTCTCCCTGGGTCTGAAATGGATAGGTAAATCTCTCTTTGTTTCATTGTTTTGATTTTGTTTTAGTTTTTATTGGTCTCTTTGGATTTAGTTTATCAAAGTGGGAGAACTGTTTGTTATGCCAAATCTGTTCATCTTCAATTGGTTATATTAAGATTCCTTCTTAAATTTCAGTTATTTTTGTTAATATTGCTTTTACTTTTAACTTTTGTTAAACCACATATATATAGTACATTAAAAAGTCAATTTGATTTAGGGGTTAGCTGCAAGGGATTTGTTTCTCTAACAGGGTGAACAATTAACCATTTTGATTTGTTATTATGCTCAATCGATGTCTTTTAGTTTCTAATTGTTATGCATGTCGCAGGTTCTTGGAGAGATTGTCATTGATATTTCTTCGCAGGTTAATGCTTGGTATGATGTTTCTTCATTTTTAAGAAAATGAATATGAAAATTTTCATTAGCTAACCTTCATTACCATTTCTTAAAAGTTATTTCAACTCCTACAGGTAGGATCGCATTCCAAAAATTTAATGTTGGAGCAGATTTGGGAAGGGAGCGTATGCTAGCTTCAAATACTGATTCCCATTAGAATATTTTCTTAAATACTGTTTGGGAGAAAGGTGAAGTACTTCAACTGAATGACAAGGCCGCTTAAAAGGAAACTGATTAGCTGTAGCGTGGCTGAGATAGTGACTCCACCCATATTTGATTATGGCGTTCACAAAACTTCGACGAAGGACAATTGACATTACAAGATGGAAGTGTAGTTGGCAATGGGGTAACTTGGACTCGGTGGTCAGATTCTCCGAGGAGGGTACCTCTCCTCCTTCAACAGTAAGTACTAAGTAGATATTATTTAAACTAAAAGTTACTTAGACAATTACAGTTCTTTGGTTTATTTTCCTAAGTTTAAATCTGGATTGGCAGTTTATATTCTTGATCAACCTAATTTGTGAAAGTGATTTATACGTCGAGTATTCACATAAATTTAAATCAATCTGGTGTACTGAAAACTGCTCTTCTAGAAGTAAATATGAGTTGAAATTGTGCTATCATGAAGTACATGTATCAACAAACTGTGATTCTGCCTCTCGAAACAAAATTTGACAGATAAAAAAATACACAGAAAAGTCTATTAACTCCATTAAAAAGTTATTATGTGGGGGTGGCCGGTCGGTCTTGGCTCCTACTTTTGAGGTTCATTCTATGAACATACATCAAAAATAGGATTTAACTGTCCGCACAAAAAACATACAAAAAGAGTATAAAGGAATGAACTTGGCTCCTACTTTTGAGGTTCATTCTATGAACATACATCCTAGAATTGGTATATCTTTAAATCTTGAACTTTTGTTCTTATTGTTTGCATTTTGTTGAATTTCTATCCTTAATTAATGCTTATGCTATTACTGGCCTTTGATAAATCTTTAATCTATGTTCATTTAACATTTTTTTTTTTTTTTGCATTTGGTGTATATGATATTTCGTATCTGTTGTGTTGATTGCTTTTCCAGTTCCCATCGACTCTAAGTGTTATAGTTATGACAATACTAAATATAGAGAACATGTACATTTGGGTAGCACACTATGAGTGCGGGGATCAGACACAATGGTGATACATGGTGTTAGACTCGGGCATGCTAGAAAATTCAAATACTGGGAAATAGTCTACTTTCCCAAGTAAGCTATATCGCATATTTGCTACGATAAATTTTATTTTGTTGACCACCTTTCATTGCTCCAGGTTTTGAAAGTTGAGAAACTTTTGTGCGTGTTTAATATAAGTCTTATCCGGATAATATATGATTTCAACAATGATAGTATATTTTTTTGCTAAGGTAAAAAACTTTTATCTGTACGTATCGTGCTCTTAATAAGCCAGTGGATATCACACACTGGCTTTAAGTATAGTATAAATTATACACTTGCTGAGAAAGCTGAAAAAATTTGCACAAGTTGTACAATTTAAACTTACAGTAAGAGTTTCAAACTTTTATTTTGATTTTAGTAAGATTCAACCATTTAAATACCATTAAGCTCTTTATTTTTTACTACTTTTTTCTTGATTTTACTTTTAACTTGACACTGATTTTTATTTTATTTTTCCATCTTCTGAAGAGGAGGTCAGAGCAGACCATAAAGGTATCTCTGGATGAGTTGATTATGCTGCCACATTTGAGATGACACTAGATGACAACATAGATGGAGATTACCAGCTCCGCAATGGATATGGACCTCAAAGGCAAAAGAAGTTTTCCCTGTAAAAAGACCCTTTATTCTCTGAATTATGAGGGTTAAGGTTTATTAATTTTTCTGCTTCTTCTACATATCATTTTGGTCTAGATCCTTCTTAGATATGACATACGTTAACAGTGTAAGCAAGCTTATAATATTCAGTACCATCCCTTCATTTTTTTTATTTTATTTTCTCTTTGTTTACTTGGTTTTCACACAATCTGTTATTGTTACTTTCTTCAGAAGAAGATCCGCGGTCGTCGTGGTAGGAAAGAAGTTGGTTGATGCTGTTGATGAGGATTCTCTTCTTTTGCCTCTTTCCAGGGTATGTTAGTTTACTAATACACTGTTGGTTTACTGGTTTGGTTTCTGATTTTTTCTGGTTGTTTCTTTTTTCAGATCCCTAATACAAACCCTCAGGTCCTACCTGTTACCAACCCTCAGGCTGTCTCTGTTCTGACTAGGAGGCAGGTAATAAATTTTTTGCAAAACCCTTTTTTTGCAAGTTTCTAAACTCTAAACTAAAACTAGTTTTTGCTGTTTTCATTTCAGTCTAAACATGTGGTTTTTGAGTACCTGTTGTTGATGCATGTTAGTGTTATGGGAACTTAACTCATTATACTTTTTGTGTATGCAAATTATCTTATGTTTAGTCTTTGAACGTGTTCTTGGCCATGTTGACATGTTACATGGCTTTCTATCATGTTATTTGAGTTAAAACAGCAGTACAGTACAATCTCAATTTCCAACTTGGTGGTCCAGAGTTTTCCATTACTGTTGTAAATAACATCAATTAAGGAAGTGTAGTTCCAGTTCTTAGTCACATTGTAAGGTCATATATATATATATATATATATCAGTGTTGTGGGTACTAGGCTCATTTTACTTTTTGTCTATGTATAATATCTCATGTCTAGTCTTTTGAATGGCTTTCTATCATGTTATTTGGCTTTCTTGGTCTTACATATAGTCTTTTGAACTAGGAGCTTGTTAAGAGGTTTGTAGCAGTGTTAGGAGGAAATCAGGGATCAATTTAACAACTGCTTGTAGTGTTTGTTTAGATTGAAATTGGTATTGTTATTGGTGATATTCATAGTATCAGCGAAGTGGAATAACTTGTGATTCAAAAGACTAAACACATGCCTTCTGCATATATTTTACTGAAAGCCTTTTGAGTTGTTAAAGCCATTCTGAACTGGACCTGATTCATCCTTGAACCGGGCATTTGGCCTTCAAAGACAAACAGTAGATGGCTCACAATACTAGTTGGTCTTGTCTAGTGGTTTGAAATTTAGTAGGTTGACCTGTTGTCTGTTGTTGATGCATGTTAGTGTTATGGGTACTTGACTCATTTTACTTTTTGTGTATGCTATCTCATGTTTAGTCTCTGAACTTGTTCTTGGCCATGTGAACATGTTACATGGCTTTCTATCATGTTATGTCCTCTCACATGCATAGAAGTTAATAAGTTTGTACCCTGACAAGTTAAAACAGCAGCACAATCTCAATTTCAAGCCAGGCACAATCTCAATTTCAAGCCAGTAGTACCTTGGTGGACCAGAGTTTTCCATTACCTTTCTATCATGTTATGTCCTCTCCAGAATGTAGTTCCAGTTCTTAGTCACATTGTAAGGTCCTATATATATATATATATATATGGTGGTCAACTACTGAAAACATCAGTGTTGTGGGTACTTGGCTCATTTTACTTTTTGTCTATGCATAACATCTCGTGTTTAGTCTTTTGAATTTGTTCTTGGTAGTGTTCACATTTTACATGGCTTTCTATCATCTTATTTGGCTTTCTTAGTCTTACACATATAGTGGTTATTTGCTGTTTGGGATTCACAATATATGGCTGTTTTGTTTGTGAAAGGTGCTTTGTGCTCAATTGACTGGTGGCTGGGATGGTGTGAAAGGTGGCTGGGCTACAGCTCGTAACTGGATTCGCCCTCGTTTAGTCAAGGTTAGTATCTCAACTTGTTTTGCTGATGCTTCATCTGTAGTATATATATCTTAGTAGTCACTTGCTCCAAATATCATGGGTTCTGTACAGGCTTGGACTGCGCTTAAGGAGTTTGTACGTGAAGTGGTTTGGCATACATCAGTAGTCACTTGCTCCAAATACCTGGTTAAACTGTGTAGCAGTCTTCGAAATGATCAGGCGTTCTTTCTGGTACTGAAGAGACATATCCTAATCGTACAAAATATGGTCCTTAATGTTTATCCATCAGTATTTTAGCTGTTTCTTATCCATACTGTTGTTTTTATATTTCCTTCAAACAAACAGTTGTTCGTTCTTGGTTCAACTGTTTGAGTTTTTGTAGAGAGAGACCTATGGGTTCTGACTGGTGACTTTGTTTAAATATAATATGGATGGTTTACGGTATCTGAATTTTTATTGTTTGTCAATATTTAGGTTCATTTTTTGTATGGTGTCATATTATTGCAGTCGTTGTCCCATGATAAATTTGCAACCCTGATACCATATCAATCTCCTGATAACGAAGAACTAGCAGTACCCGTTTTGTAGTAGTGAAAGCAGTGTTAGGAGGAGATTGTGTATAACTTGTGATTTTATAAATTCAAACTACTGGAAGTGGATGCACCAAACCCATAACTAACTTCATATTGTGAAACTTGGGTTTGGGCTGACGAGAACTTTATAATAACTTCATAAAGTTCATAAAGAACTGAACTCGGGACCTGAGAACCATACCACAGGACCAAATGCCTGAAAGTAGAAAAATAACAATTTTTAATGTAGATAGGATTAAGTGTTAGGTATCTAAATAACACCTGTATTCTGGATTGGCAGCAGAAGTTCTACGAAAATGTAGAAGCATGAGTGAATTAAAACTTACAAGTTTCTCTACTAAAGTCAATTCATTCGTTATTCAGTTCCAAGTCATTTCACCTAATAGTTCCACATTTACATTTCTTTTTAAGTCGTGTCTGGTTTGGGGCTGATGGTTTTGTTCAGAATACTGTTTTGGATTTCTACTCAATGTGTGGTGAGAATGTGGGTAGTGTGCATTGAAAGTGTTTGAAGAAATGAGTGACAGAGATGTTGTTTCTTGGAATTACGTGGTTTGTGCTTATACGAATCATGGTGAGGCGAAGTTGACCGTTGAGTTGTTTAAGTCTATGGAAGAGAGAAATGGAGTCGGCAAGGTGGTTGTTTGAAGAGTTGATAAATTGGATTGCTGTGATGAAGAATGCTTGATAATGAAGTAGCTTGGAATGCTATGATTTCTGATTATATAAGGAATGGTGATGTGAAGAATGCAAGGTTGATTTTTATCAAATGCCGTGAAATCTGTAGTTTCCTGTACTGCTATGATTTCAGGATACACTAAAGTTGCTGATATCGGAGATGAACAGCCTTTTCTATTCAATGTCAGTTAAGAATGCAATGGTTGGGGTTCTGTTCAGAATCATAAATTTGATCAAGCATTGGAAGTTTTCCATAGAATTTTGATGGGTGGTGAATGTAAGCCGGATGAGACTACTCTTTTGAGTGTTCTCTCCGCATGTACTCACCTAGGTGCTCACGAACAAGGAAAATGGATCAAGTCTTATATTCAAAAGCTGGATATTGAAATTTCTAATTCATTAGGGGATGCCTTGATAGACATGTTTGCAAAATGTGGTGATCTTGAAAGCGCAATGTCAATGTTCATTCAGATGAGAAATAAGTGAATTGTCACATGACATGGACATCAATGGTTGCAGGCTTAGCCTTTAATGGGCAGTTGATAGAAGCTTTAACTCTCTTCGATGAGATGTGCGTGGAAAGAATACAACCAGATGATGTCATCTTCATTGATGTACTCTCCGCTTGCACTCATGGGGACTGGTTGAAGAAGGAAAACGAGTTTTTAGTCAAATGGTGCAACAGTTCAATATTGTTCCTTGAATTGAGCATTATGGATGCATGATTGATCTTCTTAGTCGAGCAGGGAAATTAGAGGAAGCATACCCGTTAATTACGAGTATTGTCAATGAAGCCAAATGCCGCTCTTTGGGCTACTTTACTTGGTTTTTGTAAATTGTATGGACAAAGAGAGATGTTAGAGGTTGTGGCAAAGAATATCCTCGAACTGGAGCCGTCAAATCCTGCTTATTTAATAATGCTGATTTCAAATTTGAATGCATCATGTCGGCCGGTGGGAGCTTAAGGGTTAGAGAAGCAATGAAGAAGGGTATAGCAGCTCAATGCAAGTGGAGCATAGACATCAAACATGAAAATAGGATGGAGATCTTTGAAACTTTACATTCTCTCTATGATCATTTGAAAACAGTAGGAATTATGGAAAAGAGAGAAAATGTGCTTCTTGGTATGGCTTAATACACAGGGTTCATATGAGGATTACTTGAGCAGATAGATGGTGGCATGGTGCTAAAAGATATTGTTCAACTGGAAAGAAGTATTTCTGCTTGATCTCGAAACAGCTACTTCAGACTTCAGAGATGAAGAAATTTTTCACGAATGGGATATTAGTGGTTAAAGAAATTTTCTTTGAAATTTCCCCAGAAATATAATTTACAACTGCTAACCAAGAGTGCTCCATGGTTTAGTAGACAAGTTTACTGAAGAGATAGAAACTTCAAGGTAGACCTAAAAGAAGAAAAAGACTGCCAGACAGCTGAGCGAGGTTGTTGACATGTTGACCCGTACCCTACATACTTCTGAAGAACGCCTTCAGCTCTTTCTTTCGGTCATAATCAGCAGGGGTTCTTTACGTCACAATGTCAATTTTTGGTGATTCTTGAACGGTAAGTAAGAAGTTACAAAAAAACAAACTTGAGACTGATTCAGTTTCTGACTTGAAATATCTGATTTTGTCCAGGTCCATCTCAGACGTTGACTCATCATCTTCAACGTCTTCCGTAAGATGCTTTGCTAAGGAGTGAAATTTGGTAATCCCGACTATTAAATGTGTCAAAATGATACTCAACTGTGATGGTTTGTTTGCTACATGGTCCCACTTTGAAGGTATGTGAACTAAATGAGACTCGCTGCTAGGATATGGTTTCATTTTGCATTTACAGTTCTTCATTTCCTCACTGTCTATGTATCATGATTTGTGTCCCAACTGTTTACTGGTCATCCAATTGAGTCTATCCTGATTTATATCCTTGTTTGAAGGTTAGCTGCAATTATTAAATTTTTAAGGTTATAGACTACTGTGTCGGTGGCTTTGCTATTCTATTTCATGGTACAGTTACTATAGTACGTTAGATTCTGGGAAGGAAAAAACTACTTTATAACTGCATAACACGAAACCAAACGTTCACTTGAACAAACATAGGCACTTACAACAAACCCCAAGAAAGAAAACCATAGACACCCATAGGCTGTATCAACTAATTACTAGGCAACTTAAAGTGATCAAGGGCGGAAACACCGCCAAGTCCTTTCTTAACATAATGGTCGGTGTATTCTTTCATCGTAATATATTTGTAAATAGTGGGATTCTCCTCTGATAGTATCTCTTTCAAAGGACCATAAATCTTTGAGTTGTCACTGAATTTTGTATTCAGGAAACATGCCACTGATACTCTAGGTCCATTGCGGTTGGCTAGTACCCTGTGTTGAGCGCTTTTGAACTTGTCATTGCTAATAAGCTGTTTGAAATTGAAAGGGTAAGTCTACTTAGGAAATTATGCATCAGCAGATAGTGAGGGTTGCAGAACATATATTAACTCATAACATTTATTTACCTGAAGAAGATCTCCGATGTTTACTATTAGAGTTGCAGGGATGGGTTCTACAGTGACCCACTGGTTCTGATGAAGAATTTGTAGTCCGCCAATATGATCTTGGAGAAGAAGTGTAAAGAAACTCGGGTCTGAATGCTTACTTGTCCCTAAGGTTAGTTCAGGTTCAGGGCATGCTGGATAGTAATAACCACTAAGTAGCATGAAATCAGTGAAAATCCTTTTAAGGTGGTCTTGTTCTAATCCTAGAGCCTCCGATAACAACCCAGTAATTGTATTTGCCAACTTCATAATATGCTTCCAATACTCAACTATTATATCTCTGAAATTTGAATGGGTGATAGATCAGCTAGCGAATAACAAAAATAGCAGTAAAGAACAACATTGGATTTGATGACAGTGGATAAGAATCATAAGATTCTAATCCCATATATGGGTCAACATATATTACTAGAAGTAAACTGTTACTAGAGTGTAGATTATTTATTACCTGCAAGTATCTGGCAATTCTTGAGGATCAAGAGGATCAGGAGATAATAGATTACATCTTAGAGTGTCTCTCCAGTTAGCATATTTTGATACATAGAGATCGAAATTCGTATTAAAGATGCATCCTGTTTTGGGATCATTTGAGTAAAATTGTTTCTTAATCTCCGTGTCTTGCTCATGAAATCTTTTAATACCTTTAATAATCTCATCCGTTACAGTTGACGGAATTCCATGGTTCACCAATCTAAAGAAACCCCAAGTCCCGGATGCACGTCGAACTTCATCAATATTTTCCTTGTGTCGGTGACGGTCATCTTGGTCCACGCTTTCCATATCATCACAGGAATCTCGAAATTGCTGTTTTCATCTTCAATATGATCCAACTCTTCAGTGAGCTCATCCAGTGGTTGAACGAACATTCGAGGGATCTTTACAATTCCAGCATCAACTACTCCTTTCACACCAGCTTCTGACTCTTCGAAGGCCTTCAGTTCTTTGAGACGATCATAGGTAGGCTGCTGTTCTCCAGCTCCAGTAATCTCCATAATTTGATGGCTGATCTTTATCCTAGGTATCTAGCTGTATCGGCAAACAAGATCAGTTCTCTTGGGATGACAAGGGAGAGGCGCTTCTGATGACTTTAAATATATGATTGCACACAGGTACATATAAGATGCAAACTGAACTCACCACCGGCTTGACTGATCTACCTCAATGTCTCCATAGTTAACTATTGTAATTGGTTATTGGTTAATTTTTAATTGGCTAGATTTTACTTGGAAATGAATTTCTTGTACCATTAATGCGGATATACTTACACCATGTCCCGGTTGCAGAAGCTACGGGTGTTTCCCCTCACAATCCTGCCAACTGCAGCGCTACAGGTTGCCTTTACATGTTCGTTGATTGGGTTGAAAAGAAATTTATAAGGAAAAAGGAAATAAAAGAGAGGTGTTGTTACTCTACATAACTGAAACCCACCTCTTCCACGCATATTGCCACCCTCCATGTCTGTCTGTCCAACGCCTGCTCTGGTAAAAGATTTCGGGCTCAAGTCGTTCTTTACACACTCGTCCCAAGTTAGCTTCGGTCGGCGTCTGCGTTGCATCCTTCCTTCAGCGCGTTTGATGCGACCTACTCGCACTGGGGCATCAGGCGGTCTTCGCTGGAGATGCCCAAACCAGCGCAGCCGATGTTGTGCGAGCATCTCCTTGATTGGCGCTACTATAAGTTTCTTACGTACGTATTCATTCCTGATACGGTCATGCCTCGTATGTCCGCATGCCCACCTCAGCATCCGCATCTCGGTACTCTTCAGTCTCAAAGTGTCCCAGCTGTTTATCGCCCAACATTCCGCAACGTATAGCATTACAGGCCTGATCGCGGATTTGTAAAACTTACCTTTAAGCTTTAGCGGCACTTTGAGGTCACAAAGGACGCCAGACGCCATTTTCCCCGCCCAGATTGAGTTCTATGTCGAACATCCTCCTCATGCCCCCATTACTTTGTTCATGTCATCGTCGGAAAATATTTCTGTGGTATCCATAGTGGGTATGGGTGTCCTTGGCAAAACTACCCAGGCTCAAATGGTTTTTAAGGATGACCGGATAACAAAAGACTTCGATGTACCGTGTCAAAAAAAAAAAAAAAAAAAAAAGGGACTTCGATGCAAAAATTTGGGTCTGTGTTTCAAAAGAGTTTGATGTCCGTAAGATTTTAACATATGTAATCGAGTCCATCACTAATGAAAAGTATGATATGTCAAGTTTTGATGTCATTGTACCAGATTTTAAAAAGTGTTTGCTTACTAGTACTAGACGACTTGTGGAATGAAGATTCCGAGGTCTGGTACAACCTTAGGGCTGTTCTATCCGCGTATGCTAATTACGGGAGTAGAATCTTGATCGCTTGAAACGATGTTTTTCCTAGAGATTGGGAGATTAATAGAGATACATTGGTTCGGCTATGGGTGGCTGAAGGATACCTTCATCAATCTGTTGAAGAATATCAAATGTCACCCGAAGATGTCGGAGATAGTTGTTTCCGGAGTTTGTTGTCTTAGTCATTCTTTCAGGATGTAAAAACAAATAACTTAGGTGACATCCAAACATGCAAGATGCATCATTTTGTACATGATCTTGCAAAGAGTGTTTCTGGAAATCATGAAATTGCGGTCTTGGGAGCTCGTGAAATAGAAGATGTTTCTGAAGCTTGGCGTTTACAATTAGTTGTACCTGACAAAGAAACTGCGGATGCATTATCAAAGGTGCTGAAAAAGGCGGCCAAGTTGCGAACGGTGTTTTCCGTAGAGAACAAGAATCTGAGAGTTGAGAATCTACTCAGTAACAAGTGTCTACGGATAGATAGATAGTCTGCTGCTTGGTGAACATAGTTTGAAAATCCCATCATTTGTTTTCAAGTTTAAGCATCTCGACTTCTCTTATTCTCATATTGAAGAAGTGCACCTCGCATCCATCCACAAGCTTTACAATCTCCAGACGCTGGTGCTTCATCGATGCATTGGCGTTAGTAAAATTCTTGAAAGCATTGGGTCGTTGAAAAATCTAAGGCATTTGGATCTCTCGTTTTCGGATATCAAAATGCTACCTGACTCTATTGTTGGGCTCATTAATCTGCAAACACTCGATCTCAATGGTTGTTCTCAATTTGAAGCTTTGCATGCAAATTTGGGGTCTTTACAAAATTTGAAGTTCCTTAATATTTCATCCACAAGAACTGCAGGGGTTGCCTGATTCGATCACTTGCGTCGAAAATTTAAGCATGTTGGAATGCAACAATTGCACGATGCTGGAAGCATTACCTACAGGCTTGGGGGCATTAACAAGGTTAAGGTGCCTTGATCTGAAAGGTACGGAAGTCACAGCATTGCCTGAATCTTGCATATACCCATGTGATTTAGAGATGGTTGATTTTGGAAACAAGTGTGAACTTCCAAGGGAAATTAGAAAATAGCCGAAACTGAGACACTTAAGACAGTGACAGAAAAATTATGTAAAATGCAAAACAGTGACAGAAAAATTATGTACAGCAATCAGAACTGGAAACTAACAACATCTACTTTGCTTAATGGTAGCTGACACTTCATCCATATTCACAATAGGCTTTGCAGCACCGATTTTGGTTAATTCACGGTCCGTATCGATTTTTTCCTGCACACTTTTATGACTAGTGATTTCAAAAATCTTAGTAACCATCTCAAGGTAAGCTTCTTCGACATTCACATTCTCTAGAGCAGATGTTTCCATGAAACAAAGTCCTTCCTTTTCTGCAAGATTTCTTCCTTCTTCTTCTTCAACTTCTCTTTTATCAACCAAATCGGATTTGTTACCCACAAGTACAATCACCATATCCGTGTTGGCGAATCGTCGTAGCTCGTCTAACCATTTTCGCAGGTTATCAAACGTCGCTCTACGTGTTAAGTCGTAAACTAACATGGCACCAAGTGCTCCTCTATAGTAAGAGCTCGTGATTGCCCGGAATCTATAAAACAAACCAACATTAGACATAGGAATCTTAGAATTGCCAAAAAGTATGAAAAGTAAAAGGTCCCGTGGGTACATTACTTAGAAATTAAACAATTTTCTTTGGATTTAGACTTTTCAATGATGGATCCAAATAATTTCCTACCTAAAGCATGATGTTTCACCTGGTATTGATTAGCCTGTTTTACCGTTATTGATTGACCTACACTTTATATCTGTCTTTTAACTGTTTTACTACTTTTTGTTCTTTTCTTGCTTGACCTTCTGTTGTGATTCATGAGTACAGTACACCTAGTTTTAGGTACTTGATTTTGAAATGCCACGCTCTAAAAGGTGAGTAACCGAACTAGTTTGGTCGCAATCGTCTAAACATGTTCAGTTCAGCAGCTAGTTTAATTCAGAAAGACTTAATGGTTCTTCTGTCATCGGCAATAGGCAAAAGCATTTGCAACTCGTAAGCTTGACAAATTCCGTAACAAATAAGCCTATCAAGCCGCATATAGCATATTCCATCTTTTTTTCCCTTTCCACAATGTACTTCAGAGAATCAATACTAAAAACTGGATCATGAATTTATTTTCTTCGCGCATTAACGTATCCACATATTTTAAATCTCATTCGTTCATATTACTTTTTTCCTACCTTACAGATCAAAAGTAAATATACAAGTCAAGACGGAGTCAAACAGATTGACAAAATGGTTGTTGCTTTCTAGTTTTACTATATAAGGCCATATTTACTAAGTGATCCATTTTCAAACTATAACATGAAAATCTAAATCAGCATGATCATAAAAGCAAACATATCATATCAATCAGAAGATAAGTATTTAAAACCAGATGTTTGGTAAAACTTAAAATTGAAGAGAATAGATACGGGTTATGAAGAAAGAAAGATTATATGAGCTTACCGTTCTTGTCCAGCGGTATCCCATATTTGAGCTTTGATGAGCTTATCTCCAACTCTTATATTTCTATACGCAAATTCAACACCGATGGTTGGTTTAGAATCGAGACGAAACTCATTACGAGAAAATCTTGAGAGAAGGTTCGATTTTCCAACCCCCGAATCACCTATAAGAACAGCTTTGAAGAGATAATCGCACTCGTCGTCGTTAAAAGCATCACCCATTTTTTTTTACTTGATGAAACTTCTTAGGTTAGAGTTTTATAAACAAAAACAAGAAGAAGAAGAAGTCGTTACGGAAGTATCGATTAAAAAGCGATGATGAGGGCATATATATGTGTAAAGATATACATACTATTATGTCATTATCGCATAATATGATTCAATATAAAAGCTTAATAATAAATGTTGGGGTTCGAAAATATCATTTTTGGATGAGGATGTGATGAGTAAAAACAACAACAAAGACAAGTAAGAGATGCTGAATTTATCAAAGTTTAAATTTGAAACTATGAAAATTCAAAATATTTTATAGGCGTTTGTCAAATAAATATAGAATGAATAATTAGAAAAATTTGGAATTTGAGTTTTGACCTAACTAGATATCCCTTAGTTCACACTCTAACCTGCCAAAGCGCTGTAACCACATTTTTTTTCTTTTGAAAAGGACTTTGACAAGATTATATATCCATGCAAGTATTGAGGTCGACCAAATTTTTGATGCATGGACGGGGTTGCACAGTGAAATTATCTTTTTACTGCTTCAATTTTTTTTTTTTACTTGTTGAGAGAGATTTGAGATCACAGATTCACAATTTCTCCACAAACGAGCATCATGCAGGGCATGCAGTGTTCAGTAGTGCTAGATGTGAATTACTGGTCGAGGTAAAAAATGTTGCTCGGGGGTGATTTCTCGAGTGGTTTGAAGATACACTTGAGTAACTTGGTAAAAAAACAATAAAGAGTTAAGTCTGTAAATGATTATGTTTGATTGATACGTTTCTTCAATAATTTTGTCTAATGAGAGGAGGGCGCATGGGATTAGAAAGTTGATAAAAATATTAGGTTTATAAATCTTCAGTATACTTTTCCTCCACATGAACTACTTTTCAGAGTGGTTGGCGTTGGCAAAAAAGCATTCCACTACGCATTATTTGTAAGACTTCATTTCCAAGCAAGAAATTTGTTTTTGTTGTATTTTTGCCAAACTAAAAAAAGGAACGATTTTTTGGGAGTATGGTTTTTTTTTTTGAGGACCATGATTTTATTTTGGGTAAAGACATTAAAAGTAAATTTAGATCACTCCTTATCTAGATATTTATATTAATACTTAAATTATCCTCCTGATAAATTTTGGGTAATGATTAGTTAGTATTAATAATAGTTAGTGTAATGATTAGTGAGATAATTAAGTTAAAGATAATTAGTGAGATTAAAAAATCAGATGTTTTTTTTAAAAGAAGTAGAATTATTGAGAGAGTAAAGTTAGAGAAGATGAAAAGGAAAACATGAAAAACGATGGATTTTACCAACCACAACCGGAGGAAGGGTATTTGGGTACCCAGGTATGCTTCAAACTTAGATAATGTTGGTTGAATTGCTCCAAATTTTCAAAAAAACTGTAAATTTTTAGAGTAGATTTGGGCTTGTTCGGTTACCTTATGTGAAGAACAGGTTACCGAACTCATCTGAAAGTATGGTTCGGTTACTTCTTCCAAACACACAGGTTACCGAACTCGCTCTTTAATGGAGGTTTTAGTCGTTCGGTAAACAGACATGTTACCGAACTTTGTTTATAGGATTTACAGAGTAATGTTCGGTTGGTTCGCAAACTTTAACCCAACAACATATCTAACCGAACTCCACATGTATGCAATTAGTGAAGAGTTCGGTTTGTCAAGATTTTTTGCAAACAAACCGAACAAAGTAGGCAAAGTTCGGTTACTAACTAGTTTTAGAATTTTTTGCGAACCAACCGAACACAATATATTGGTTTTAAATGAAAAGTTCGGTTAAAACTATTTTTTGTGAACCAACCGAACACAATATATTGGTTTTCAATGAGGAGTTCGGTTAAAACTATTTTTTGCGAACCAACCGAATTCGGAGTTCAGTTACGAAAAAATAAATTCGTGATAACCGAAGTGTTCTTCGTGTTCTTGGTTTCCGAATGTTCGGTTACAAAACTAGTTTTTTTTAAACTATTCCTAACCGAACATGCCACTTTAACTTCCATTTAAACCATATTTTGATGATTTCTTCTCAATTTACCCAATCATTTGATGATTTCTACTCAATTTACCCTATCAAAAAACGAATTAAAAACGATTGATGGGTTTTTCAATCGAACGAGGAACGTCAAGGAAAAAGAGAAGAAGAAGAGAATTTTTTTTCTTCAAAACTAAAAAATTTCTATTCCCCTCCAATTTTTGTTTTTGATTTTGATTTTGGTTAATAGATTCATTTATATTAGATGTATATGATTAGATTTATATAGTTATAAGGTTAGTTTTAATTTAAAGTAAAGTAAAGGATAAGTGTGTATTTACCTAATTCTAGGACACCCCTTATAAGTATAGGGAGGTTGGCGTAATAAGACCATGGTCCCAAAAAAAACCATGGTCCCCAAAAAATCGTTCAAAAAAAAGTTATATTCGTAATAGAAAAAGGAGTACAAAGCCAACAATTTCACACTAATTACATATGAAAATCTATTTCTCAATTTATACAGTAGTTCCAAGCTGGTTGTTTTCTCAAGACTGGCAATGGGATAGTTCGCGGTGGTTTTGATCCATTTACTGTTAGGGAATTCGTTGGCCTTTGCGTATCAAACCATGAAAAAGCCTTTTCCTCTGTATCCTCGATGCACCGACTTAGAAGTGAGCATTTGGTCCGTAAGCCGTGGATTTAATCGGGACCAACCGTTCATTTGCGGATGTATACCTGGATCGTTCGTTAGATGAGGATGGAATTTTTGAAATCCAACAGATAACGGATCGGGCCCGGGTGTGATCTTGAAAATTCGTTGGACATCCATATCCGTTAAATTAAGGGCATTTATATAGTTCTACAAAATACTATGGATCATTTAGGAATTTTTAAGATGTCTGCTTAGGGTGTTGTACATGACATTTTTATGTTTGTATACATATATAGTATACATAGGTTTTATAAGGAGTCATTTGTGTTAGCTTTATTTTCTTTCCTATAAATTTTAACTAAAACAAATTCATCGGATTATTCGCATCCAATCCGTCCCTCCGTGTATCCATTGGATGCAAATCTGTTTGATATGGATTGGATGCGGATGCCAAATTTGAAATTCGTAATGCAATGGATTGGATGCGGATGAGGCGAAAATCGGTCCATACCGGCCCATGCTCACCCCTACGCACCGTGCATGTCCCAGTGGAGTGCAAAATGCATATGCCTCCGGTGTATATTAGCCTCTCTTTATATCCTGCAGCGAGGCTTGTGACACACTACAAAGCACAAACGTTAATGGGTGTTTCTTTTCTTCAGGAATCTGACTACTTTCGATTGAGCTCCAAGTCTCCGACCATTGTTGTGATGACTGATGACCAGTATAGACCACGGTCTGATAGCTAAATTTTCATCATGGCCCATTAGAAGAGTTAATTAATAATCAAGTGCCAGATCCAAATTGGGCTTTGGTGTCACTTTGAAGTTTCAATAAATTGCGATGGAAAGTTGGAGTCTTGGAGACGATCAATAAAGGGGAAATTAGGGGGAGACCCAAAAAAAAAATTATTCTCATTCTCAGGCCCACAATTAATTTTGGGTACTGTGACATCCATAATTATTTCCGCGACACCCATAATTACATGAAATTATTAAAAACTTCTGCATGACGGATTATGCATCTGCATGACTGAGTTATGCATCAGGGGTATAATTGGCAACTCAACTTGGACATAACATATCTAAAAATCCGCACCTTAGAAATTTACAAATTTTATATGGTTGGAAATCTTTTAAAGAGAGCTGCGCAACGAGTACAAACAACAATATCAAATTTTTGTTTTCATGAAAAAATCGGAGGTGATCATCGTTTTAGGCAAAATTTTCGAAAACTTGATACATAACCATTATGCAACCACCAAAAAGGATGCATAACGCATTAAATGGTTGCATAACGAATTATGCAACCATTTTCTCGACTGCATAACAAAGTTATGCATCTATAACAAGTCATGTACCCATTGTTTTCGCACCCTTCTTGAGTATAAAAAATTTATGCATAATGCAGTATATATCCATATTTACGGATGCATATCATGTTATGCATCTATTTTCTCGATGCTTAAAAGATTGTGCGACAATTTTCTCGATGCATAATGCACTATGCAGTCATATTTTCGGATGCATAACAGGTTATGCATCCATTTTCACGATTGCATAATATGTTATGTAGATATTATTGTAGGTGCATGACAAGTTATGCAACCTTATTTTTTGTTGGTTTCAATACTAACAAAAATGTTGTTGTATAACGTGTTATCCAATCATTTTTCGGACTGCATAACACGTTATGCAACAAATTTTGTAGATGCATAACAAGTTATGCAACTGTTTTTAGAGTTGCATAACAGATTATTCAACCATTATGGACAACAACAACACCAATATATCTGTAGCTTTCCAACCAACAACACATATCCCTTTATTTCATCATCTTTACTTATACTATCATCAATACTTCGTTTTCTTCTGGTAATGTTGTGAATTGTATACGTTAAGTTGAAGATCATCGTAATGGAGGAATATTTACTAAGAGCGGCAATTAATTGGTTTGATGGGTCAACAGAAGATGATGCCGAGTTAGTAAGAGAGATTTACTGCCATATACAAACCCATGATATTTGAGCCATAAACCTCCTTATCCTTGTTCATCTCAGGCTTCTAAACCACGCCATGAGTCCTCAAACACAACCGCAAATCATCCCAGCAGTACACGGCTTAGAATGCCATCATATCTGCCTCCTATTGTTATATCTCCTTCACTGACTCTCTGTAAATATTCATCAGCATCCCTGGAAAACAGCTGCAAAGAACCATAACAACAATACATATCTTAAGACTGAACTTCAACTCAACATACAACCAAAATAAGTCCCGGACTTGGTCATTCCAGCCTCATTCCTTGCTTGCCTGAACTGCCCTTTATTCAACAGCTCTACTTCCGACGTAGCAGCAACACCAGCTCCTTCGCCTGAGAAAAACTTGACCAAACCCTTACAAACTTGAGCCACACCATTGTCAACACTAATCCAATTCGAATCCCTGTAAACAGTTCATCATTCAGTTGTATAGAAGCAACATTTTACTGCTGAAATATCAGCTCAAATCGAACCCAGTTCAGCTCCAAACTCGGCTGCAAAACCACCAAAGCACAGGCACATCTCCTTTTTCTTGTTGCAATCGAAGTGCTCTCAAAAACCCATTGCTTCTGCTCATGAACAAATCTCAATTCCACTGACATCTTCACCAAACAGCAGCTACCATTTCGATACCCAAATTGACCTGCAAATTGAACTACAACCACCAGAACACAGCTTCTACTCAGGTCCAACTATTGGAGATATTGAGACAGCACTATCGGTTACAAGTCATCACCAGCAGCAACACAATGATGAATCCAGTGACATGAGCATCTCAGTTTATTCTCTTCCTCAACTGCTCAAACACTAAACCCAGTTTCATATTTCTTCACTTAAAACCCCCAATTCACAACAGCAGCAGATTATCTTCTAACCCTTGAAATTCATCTGAACCACCATTTTTCTATTAATCATCTGTTTCTCAAAGGCTTTGAACTAAAATTCACCACCATTTCCATCTGAATCTCAGAAGCAGATTCAGAATCCGAGCTTCAATTTCTGAGCAACTCTTCTCTTTTTCTCGATCTGTAGCAGCATCAATTTCAAACCCTAGATGCAGCAACAGAGAAGAGATTAATCACAAACATTAACAGCATCACCATCTTCCAGTTATAACTTGATTTCTTCATCGAAGGAAACGACAACCCCGGCTGTATAATCTGCTGGTAATTTGATCGAAACACTAAAGAACCCATGAAGATAAAGGTCTTGTGAGACAAATCCTGAACCTGCACCAGAGATTTTAACGATTACTTCACAGTTGGAGGAACAGGAAAAAGAAGTGAAGAAGAAGTATAATTCGACCATTAAAACAAACGAAAACATAATTTTTGAAATTGTGGGTTTGAAAATAATTTTCTTCTAGAAAATGGGTGCGCGCCTGTGTTTTTCTAAGCGTGGGTTTCATAGTAGAAAAGTCTGGGAGAATGGGTCTCCCTGTAGTTTTCACATCAATAAATTGCGGTGAAGTTGTTCCCTTACAATTTATAAATGTAGGAAGGATCGCAACGAGGATGATGCTATATCAGCTAGTTTGACTAAAACAGACACATTTAAATATATACCAAAGGAACAACTGAGGTAAGTTCAACAACACCCGTCGATAAACAACCAAAATTACCAAGCAAAACTACAAACCAAAACCCAAATAAATACTTTAAGTGCTTTGTTATACCCAAATAAATAACAAAAAAAAAATGGATACTCTAACCAGAACTTTCTGGTGGGGTCACCCACTGAGACTAATAGGGGATGGTGCCCAAAATCCTGGGCATCCATTTGCATTCCTATAAAACATGGAGTCCTAGAATTTTAATCAACAATCCTGTTAAAGGGGCGGCGGATTCCATTAGAGGGGCGGCAGTGAATAGGACAAAAAGGGTCATTACATGGTAATTCGAAGTGCCCCTTATAAAAAAACTGAAAATGACTAATTAATCCTTACATAGTTTAGTGTTGATAATCAAATTTCACTTATATTAACTCTAAACCAAATCAAAATCAGATTTTTAGAGTTTAAAAAAAAAAGTTTAGAGGAGAAGAAAATAAAAACTTTTGTGATATTTGTGAAACCCTAGATTTTGATTCACTCAACCAAAATGAGTGATTCCAGTGACAAATTTGAGATGGGTGAATCTCTAAATTAGTTTCCATTAGCTTTTTGTCGCTCAAAATTATCTAAAGTACGTAAAAAAATCGAAACTTTTAAAAGAAGAACTTACGGTTGGAATTTAGCTCGTTACCAACCGTAACTCTCAGTTACGGTTCCAAAAGTATCGAATACCAACCGTAACTGGTTCAATTTGGGGAAAACCCAATCGTAATACCAGTTACGGTTGGTAGAATGACAACATATAGCAACCGTAACAAATTACGGTTGGTAACTAATGAATCGAGATCAACCGTAACTCAAATACGGTTGATAACAGTGATGCAATTACAAGCCGTAAAAAAAAATGAAACATCCAGGACAACTTACGGTTCGTAACTTAAGTAACGAGACCAACCGTAAGTAATTTACGGTTGCAAAAAAAATTCGTAACTGAACATTTTATCTCAAAATCAAGAACTTACAGTTGGTATTTGAGTTAAATGAACCGTAACATCAACCAAATCTATAGTTACGGTTCCAATTGGAGTTATTACCAACCGTAACTCACATGCAACACAGAAATTTCAATTTCAGTTTTGATCCAAAACCCTAATTTTTGATACAAAACTAACTTAAATCAAACACAATAAACTAAACCCTAGTTGGGTCTTTTCGAAATATAGTTTTTCTTTGCTTGAAAGACTTGATGAGGACATGATAGAAGAGATAAATGAAATTAATCAACGATTATCAATTTTTCAAATCGTTGATTAATCGAGGACGATGAAATTTCAATTTTAATGAAGGAGGAGAAGAGAAGAGAAGATGAAAAAATCAAAAAAGTTTTTTGATTTTTCTGATTCCATTAGATTAAAAATTGGAGAGGGTAATCTAATCAATTTACACCCCCTACAGAACACCCCCTAACCAATAAGAGGGACATTACTATCACACTTGCCACCCCTATAACAGGGTTGTTAATCAATTCGAACAATTTGACCTAGCTATGATAACCAAAACTGCCCGGAGAATGATACAGAATCCCACCTCTCTTGCCTCGAAAGTCCTAAAATCTAAATATTTCAAAAACAGCTCCCCTCTTAGTATAACAAAACCAAAACAAAATAGTTCGTGGTTCTGGAAGAGCCTTTGGAAAGGGATAAAAATAATTCAAGATGAAGCAGTCTGGAAGATAGGCAATGGCACTGACATTGAGTTATGGAATCACAACTAGATACCCCTAGATAGTCCAAAGTCAATCACCAGAAGCGACATAAAACCAACCATCACTAATACTTTGAGCAAAGTCTGTAATGCCTAACCAGTGATATGAAGGAATGGAATGAAAACTTTCTAAACCAAGTCCTCCCACAAAGAATAGTTCAGAACATTCTTGGAATTAACCTCAACCAGAATACCTCCTCCAAAGACATCCTTACCTGACCTCATACTAAGAAAGGAGACCTAACAGTCAAATCTGTTTACGAGTTTCTTATAAAGAACAGGCCGGTGAACAATACCCTTCCACCAATTCCGCCACAACACCCAATCTGGAGAAAAATCTGGTCGTCAAAATGTCATCCCTCACGTCAAAGTGTTTGTATGGAAGTGTTACAGTGGTGCCTTATCTGTGATCTGCAAGCTAGGAAGATGGATACTTACAGTAAATACAACTTGTTCCATGTGTGAAACCTCCCCAGAAACTGAAGGACATACCCTTCTCAAATGCCCCTTTAGTAGAGCCGTCTGGTTTGGAGTTCAATGCCGAATTACCACCAACATTGGTAATGTCCAACTCTGGATTGAATCTTGGATCCATAACACAAAACTTAGTCCATTGCCTGGAACTACCTGGAACCAGTTATATGCTCTTACAGCTTGGTCTATTTGGAAAGCTAGATGCTTGAAATGCTTCCAGAAGCAACAAAAAACCCTACGATAACAGTCTACATGATTACAAACCATATATACACCAGCAAAAGCATCCCATTAGAGATGCACTACAACAGAAACCCAAACCCAGGTCAACTAGACCAGTTACAAACAAGGAAACATCAAACAAAATTAACAATGATCTACTACAGCTGGTGGGTAATTCATTCTCATACTGCTATTATAATCAATGTGTTAACAGATAAACAAGGAGACGCCAAAGGACGATAGGCCTGCCACTGCGCAGTGAGCTCACTGGAAGACAGCAATGTACAGAGCATAAATGCAGCAATGAAATGGCATCAATACAACAGGCATCGAATCTGGAACATAGCAATGGAGGATGGAAAGATGATGAAGACACTAAAGATGAAGTGGCAATCCCCACAAAAAAACGTTTGAAGATAATATAGAAATTTTCAGTTACTTTAGACAAATGAAATGTATTTCCCTAAGGCTTGAATGGAAGCCAACTCTGATGGCTTTTGCCAAAGACTATATCCCATCCTCTGGTGATGGTGATCGCTCTTTCCCTTTCTTTAACTATCCTATGGCTGTAACAAACGATCCTCTTCAGAATCTTAATCTGAGGAGCTAGTTCTTCTAAAATATGTTTGTTTCAAGAGAAAAAAAATACTTAAGTAATTAAAAAAAAAAAAAAAGAACACACCTGTAAACCGACCAAGACCTTTCTTTCTTAACCCTTACCCACCTGCTTTCACTGTACACCTTTAACAAGTTTTCAGTCCTCCAACTTTAAGAATTTTTCAATCCTCCAAGAGATTCCTTGGAATGAAAACCGCTCTACTACTTCAGAGTTCATATGACATTATTAGCTTAGCTAGTAATGAGGGGTCTTGAAAGACAAATAACGAGACTGATAAGTTCATCACTAGATTCCCTAGAGTAATGAGAAGGACGTGCGGTAACATGCCATTACCTAGCTTTTCAACATAGACCACAGTTTGGATTTGACACTCTTTTGGCTACTGGTGCCCATTTTTATTCATTGATTTGGAAAATTGAAACTGACATCTTAGGCTAGAGTCAGTGGCGGAGCCAAAAGAATTTGGTTGGGACTTGGGAGACGTTTTTGTTACTATATTACTCCCTCCGTATCTATTATATAGGGGGAGTTTAAAAATTTTGTAGTATCATTAGATAGACGGAGCTCCAATTCCAAAGTTGTTTTTTTCACATACACCCCTATTAATGATGCACGTGTATCATACAATCTAGTTTTACATGTGAGATACAGATATATAAAATAATATTTGTATTGGAACAAGGTAAGGATAAATTTGGAAAGTAGAAGAAAATTTATGAAAACTAAACATTTTCTTATTCTAAGAAAATACTATTTTTCTGCCTATATAATAGGTACGGAGGGAGTATAATATTTTTGATATATCACCACAAAATTTGATATCTAAAAGCAAATTTTAGTACTAATCACACCTATTACAAATATTTTTGTGTTAAGCCAAAAAAATTAAACACACCAGAAAACTTGGTAAGATCTTTCAAATTTCCCATCCTCGACATCCATCATCCCTCTATTGTCTTCTCCATCTTACTTTGTGTCGGAGCTTAGTGATGGAGAAATAATGATGCACACCAACAACTCGAATAATAATAAAAAAAATATTTTAACGAAAAATTGAGCACACTAGAAAATAAATCTCAATCGATTTGTAAAAATATTTTAAAATAAAAAGATACAGGATTATTTGACACATAAAATATAGGGATGTTATCAACAATTATCAGAGTGCACATGGGTATTACACTATTATTACCAAATAAAAATAACTTTTAATCATATAGAATTTGGCAAATCCAGGTAATCTCGCGTCGGAGCTATAAAATAGCCAAAATAGTAGACCTTAGAAATTTACTTTGCTACTCATTTCGTTCCAATTTAAATAAGGTTTTGAATATTTTTCATGTTCCACAATAGATGTTTCATATTTTTCAACAAATCCACCAACAACATTCTTACACTTTGTCTTGGAAGTATAAATTTGGATTTTTGTTATAGGGAAAGCTGATTTATTTAGAGGGAAAGCATGTTACGGGGAAAGCCACTATTATTAGATGTGTATAGAGGAAAATAATAAGTGAATTTGACTTTCATATATCATTTTGTGTTTCCGACTAACCCTCAAACCTAACCAAACCCACACCATGATCACTGTAACAGTCGACAAAAGAATTTTTCACCGAAAAAAAGAGGTATTTTTATGATTCTTCTTCTTTAAATTCTTCTCATGTTCTTTGATGACTTCAATTTTATTTGATGTTACCAACGAATCTCCTGATGCTCTAGCTCTTTTCCAGTGCATTCTAATTTTTTAATCAACCTAAAATCTACAAACCAGTAAAATTTCAACTATAATCTTTATCTTCTCTGTTTGTTTGTTTTGTCAATGTCCTATATACGATTCGTCATGACGTCTCAAGGGTAACTGGCCCGATTGGTGTTGTTCAAGGTACTTCCTGGAAATGAGACTCAAGTAATGAAAATGATATGACGAACCCAATCTCAGAGCTGTGTTCGCCTGTATTTCACAAATCCAGAATACTTTGTGTAAGGCTTGGCCCATCCTTTATCCAACTTTTGAATCAATTTAGTTGTTTGCATGTGTGATAATAAAAAGAATCAGTGATATGCAAAATGACAGGGTTTAATTATAAAAATGATGCTTAGGATTATGTTAAGATCGATCAATAACAAAATTAGGTTAAGTTGACGACTAAACGGTAAATTTTGGTGTTTTGTTGAGGAGAAAGACATTTTTTACTCCTCCCCTTTAATGGGCCACAGTCAAAACAAATACACCTTAGTCAAGTGTTTTTAGCTTTCCCTCTTAAAAAACCAGCTTTCCCTATAACAAAAATCTATATTTGTTTTTAAAAACACTAACATTAATGAATGATTGATGACTTTTTTCAAGGGCATATATGGAAAATATCCATACATGTCTCCATTTCGTAATTTGGGTTAAAACTCCAAACTCTCATCTAAAACGGAATGAGAGGCGTATTTTAATAAATCGAGCATGCAAGATAGCTATCCATCAACTCATTTCTATGTTTCATTTTGTGTATCATAACTTGTACCGTCCAAAAGCTTATGAAAAATGATACGAAGATCTTCAAAATGATTTTCAATTGCCATATCATGCTAAACCAACTTTACATAAGGTATATAAATTTTCATAAGGAAAGTTGATATTGTTTATGTGATATATACCACACGTATCACATTTATTGTTATATAAATTTTCAACTATTCAGTCAATACATCTTTCAAACAAAAAATTAAATTACTTACGCCGTTAAAAACACATTGTTATATTTTTATAGCTTAAACATTCAATTTTTGTTGAAGTTAAAAATCTCTAAATTTTTATAGCATATCCTTCTGTAAATCTAGTTTTCCTAAAATCATATGTTACAAACTAAAATGTGCATGTGTTTAATAGGATATGTAGTGCATTTTGAAGTTATTGTCATTGTGAACAACGAAGAGCCTACCAAGGTTGTAGCCCTCTTCCAGAGTTGCCATATTCGAAGCCAGGACGATCTAAGCAAAACAACTGAATTTTAACGAGTGAAAACCGAGTTAATACAAGATTAGGAAACGCTAATTTGAAACGCGTTTCCATATTTTGTGCTCTTCTAACGTCTATATTCAGGACCCCTTCGTCTTCAACTTCTATATAAATCATAGGGCCGGGTTAGTCTAGAAGACATATTCTTCTTTGTTGAGATAGCTAGGTGCTCATCAGAAACAAAACTAGTGTGCGTCTGAGTTGATCAAGAAAAAAATTAAAAGTATGTGAGTGATATTATTTTTGTAGTTGAGAGCCATGAATGAGTATAACTTTCTCCATAATATATTATTTTTATCGTTTCTACATTTATATCTATATATACAACTTTTTCTATAATATATTATTTTTATCGTTTTAGATTTTTTTTTCTGCTTTTATGCTTATTCCATAGTATCATATCATTTTCATTTTTCGAAATTCAATTTTATTCTTCGATCCACTTCCGCTCACCTCTGAGAGATCTAAAACACATCAACAATTGCCTGATTTTCTTTTGAGTCAAACAAATAAATCAAACCAATCACTTATTTCCAATCAATCAAATTCAAGTTCAAATTTTACATCTCAAATCAATTTAAATTTACCGTATCTCATAAATTTTGTTTTTGTTAAGCTTGATGTCGATGGATCTATGATAGACACATTTTTGTATCTGAATTGTCCTCAGTGTCTCTATTGCTAGTGCTTGATTTTGTACTTATTATGGTGTTTTTATGTTTGTGTAGGTGTTTTTGGAGAAATACACTTGTGTGAAAAAAGTTGCTCAAAAAGTGCTATTTGGACCCCCCTGAGGAAATTTGCTATATGGACCCCAGATTTTTCTAAGAGGCACCCAAGATTATGCGTAACCCAAATTCATCCTCAGCACCCAATTTTTTCCACGACAACCATCTTCATCCTTTGAATTCTGAAAAAGGAGGGAAAACATGGTTTTCACCTGAAGAATTTTCGTTCGAAATTGGAAGGCATTGTAGAGAGACTCAATGGCTCAGATTGATTGGGGGGGGGGGGGGGGGGAGGACTTAATATCTATTAAGGTTAACATGCAGGGTATGGTTGATTTCATCAGTTGAAATTGACAAGATAACACGCAAGAAGAAGACAGAGCAATACGTACACCGTAAGAGATATTCACGTGATTACAACAAGTTTTACATGTGCTGCTCGTGTTTGGATATCACTTGGTCTCTGAAGAAGCGTGGAGAAGTCAAATAAGGAAATTTCAGAGGCAGCAGACGTGTAGGAGAAGAATTTTTGGAAAGAGAATATTCCGAGAATATTACCCTTCACTGCCGAATAAAGAGAGATTACTGTGAGTTATTACGGAGATTTTTCTTCACCTGTTGAGTATAAATATCATCCTGGGATAGCAGAGAAGGGGACGAAGAGATTGGGAAGGATTTGGGACATCACAGAGGCGAAATACGATCACCAGAGAAACCTGCTTCTGCTTCTGCTCATCTGAAGAACACGAAGAACAAACCATCCAAGACAGTCGTTTTTCAACAGTGGAAACGACACACAGGCGTGGGACGAGAGCTACAGAATCAGCAACAGTATTGTTCTATCGTTCTTTGGTTTGCAACAATTATAAGCGTTACAAACCCGTTTTTGAATTATTTCTTCCTTTTCATCATTTGTAAACACTATTTGAGCAATAAAAATGATTTTTGAGTGTGTTTCCAACATGATAATGAGATAAATCTCCCATAACCAAGGCAATGAGGAAGCTATTTACGCATGAATAATTGGTAACTATTTTATTTTCTCTAATTTATAATTTATAATTCTCTCAATCACTTATTTTGCAGAGTTTTAAATTGTTTGCATAATTTTCTTAATTAGTTGTGATTCAATCTGATAGGTTATACTTTGTTTAGTCAATTGATAATCTATGCTTAGGGAATACAATTGATATTTGAGAATTTTCCTGATTATTTGTTAATTAAGAAATAAGGGACTTAAAAGATAATTAGAGTTTTGGATTATTTGCCATAATTTATTCATGTTTGATAGTGGAATCGATGTCTTGGTTATTCCTAATAATCTTGAATTAAGTTTTGTTTGTTTTTAAATTTCATTAAAACTAAATCTTTTTCACAAGTCTTAACGAACCTATTACTAATACAACAACTTGAAATCACATCAATTTTTGGCGCCGCCGAAGCGGACTTGTCTTTAGACTACAGTTTTTAGATTTTTTTTTTTAGGTTTTTATTTGTTTTTCCATTTTTATTTTATTTGTTCTTCTTTCCATTTTTGGGTTTTTGTCTTTTCCTTACAGATTTTGGAGTTTGGAGCAAAAGAAAAATTTGCCAAAGTTTTTGGTGAATACTTAAAGATTTGGAGTAAAAACAACGCGAAAGGAGCGAAAGAAAAGAAGAATAAAAACAAAAAAAAAACAGATAGAGAGAGACAATTTTTTAGAATTTTTTTTTTTAGATTATCTTTTTCTTTTGCATTTTATTTTTGGACTTTGGGACTTTATTTTTTTTAAAACCCTACGGAAGGGTAGTTTAAATATCAATTGTTTGCAGAGAAGGACGGCGATTACGATATCGCCTCGACCCCTCGGATTCGTACATGACATAGGAGTCGTGGCCCGAGTCGACTTCAGCGATTCATCCCCCGTCTGGTATGGGAGGTAAGTTTTTCGAAACACTCGTGATTCCCCTGTCAACGAGTTACTGTATTCCTTCGTCTGCATATATGCTGAGGATTTGAAAACGACTGCTTTAATCTTCTAGTAAAGGGCAAGGACTGGCCATACAAGATAAGGGTTCGGATTTCATCAACGTTCCCTTCTTGCCCGCCTTAGGAAAACGAAACCAAACGCGAACCTAAGCCTAAAATTTGACTAGAACGAGACCTATAGGGTAACGAGCTTAATAGGAAAGTCATTCGAAAAATATTGGTTACTCTTTTAAGCATGCTTCAAAGTTCATGATGGTTTCTGTGAGTTGAATACGACGCCTTGTAACACCGGTGAGGCCTTGGGTATCTAAGCTCCACCGAGCTTCCCTCGTCTCGATTTAACTTACTTAAACTCGGATTTGTTCCAGAGGGGTTTTATTAAATTGTAACGAATTCTCTTTCGAAGGATTAGAAGCTGGTCTAGAAAAATCTAAGTGGAGCCATCATGCTTTTTGTTTGCTAAAAATCAGTAGGTTTGCTGTGGTGGAGTCAGTCTTGTTTGTGTTTGCATAGAACTTCCGTTCCTTTTAGGATTTCTTTCTTTTTCTTTTGTTTTTGTAGTGTATACCCAAGGTTATTAAAGAGAGGGCTTGGAAAAGGAACACTCTAGGTCGTTTTATTAGTGATAAACCTAGTAGTTCTTCATGTGAAGGCGGGGAGCTCGAAGACTCTTCTTTTGAGAGCCCTGTCTTTGGAAATTTCATCTTTGAAAACTTGACAATTAGTGAAGAAAGTACTCCTAGTCCTTTTGTAGTGCCAGAAACGGCAACTTTAAAAGATTTATTAAACCCAACTAGGACCTCTCGTCCGTCTTGTATCAAGTTAGCTGAAACCGAGGCAAATTATGAACTCAAACCTGGGACTTTACAGATGCTCCCAATATTTTAGGAAAAGAGAATGAGAACCCCTATTTTCATGTTAGGGAATTTGAGGAAGTTTATATTACTCTGAAGATTAAAAACCTTAGTGATGATGCGCTAAAACTTAGGTTATTCCCCTTTTCCTTAAAAGATAAAGCCAAATCTTGGCTGTATAGTTTGGCTTCTGAGTTAATTGAAACCTATGACCAACTTACATCTGCCTTTATACAGAAGTTTTTCCCAAGGCACAAAACATCGTCTATTAGGACACAAATTTGTACTTTTGCTCAACAAGAGGGAGAATCTTTATATAGGTACTTAGAAAGGTTCAATGACTTAATATCTCAATATTCACATCATGGTTTAGAGATGGTTAGGTTAGTTTAGATCCTCTACGAGGGTTTAGATTATTCAACAACAACCATGGTTGAGTCCTTATGCACAGGTGGGTTTGAGAATAAAACTGTTGATGAGGCGATGACATTTTTGAATGAAATCGCCGATAAGACCCAACAATGGGAAAATAGTAGGGAACCCAAAAAAATAATTCTTCTAAATAGAGGAAATGTCAATAGGGTAGAAGGATCTTATGAGTCAGATGCTAAAATAGCATCCATAGCCAAAAGGTTAGAAGCCTTAGAATTAGGTCATTCCAGTGGTAATAATGGTAGAATAGTGCCTTCTTGGGAAGGCCATACTATTGAGGAGAAAGCCAATGCTCTTTATAACAACACTAGATTCGATAACCGTCAGAAGTTTGACACATATTCAGAAACCTATAATCCTGGCTGGAGAAACCATCCCAACCTTTCTTGGTCTAAGGGCCAGAATCAAGGTCAGTCTAGTAACTCTCAGGTTCCCCCAGGTTTTGTCTATACTAAGAATCCTTCAGCTCCAGCACAGTTTCAGAACCCTTCGGATAAGAAGATTATGAGTTTAGAAGAGTCTCTTGCTTTGTTAACTCGTAACACTGTGCAATTTCAGCAATCTGTCGCTCAAGGTTTAGAAGAAAATAAGAGAATAGGTCAGGCTAACTCTCAGGCTATTTCCGAGTTGAAAACCCAGGTTAGTCAAATAAATGAGTCTTTAAGAGAAAGAGGTAAATTTCCAAGTCAAACTCAACCCAACCCTAGAGGAATTAATGAAATAGGTGAAAGACCATCCGAACATGTAAATGCTATTAAAACCCTTAGGAGTGGTAGAGTGATAGACAACAAGGTTTCCATGCTTGTTAGTGAACATGCTGTAGTTCACCCTTTTGAACCAGAAACTGAGGAGACTGATAGAGTCTCTAAAGAGACCAATGAGGGTCATATTGATCCCGACTTTGTTCCTAGAGCCCCATTCCCACAGCTGCTTGTTCCAACTAAGAGGGAGTCCAACTTTAATGATATATTGGAGGTTTTTAAGCAGGTAACCATCAACCTTCCATTATTAGATGCGATTAAGCAGATTCCCGCTTATGCCAAGTTTCTTAAGAATTTGTGTACGCGAAAGCGAAAACTTAGTGTCCAGAAGAAAGCCTTCCTAGCTAGTCATGTGAGTTCTATTATTCAGAATACCACTACTCCTAAGTATAAAGACCCAGGGTCCCCTACTATTTCTTGCACAATAGGTAAATACTGTGTCGAGAAATCTTTGCTTGACTTAGGAGCCAGTGTGAACTTACTTCCATACCATGTGTACCTTAAGCTAGGACTTGGTGAGATGAAACCTACCCAGATGACACTTCAGTTAGCTGATAGGTCCGTTAAAATTCATCGTGGTGTGATCGAGGACGTTCTTATTGAGGTCGAAAAGTTTATTTATCCAATGGATTTTTTTATCCTAGATACCCAACCTGTTCCCGACCCAGAGAACCAAATACCAGTGATTTTTAGCTACATCCAATGCGATCATTAACTGTCGAAATGGTATTATGAATTTGTATTTTGGTAATATGACTATTGAGCTGAAAATTTTTAATATTAGTAAGCTACCCTTTGAACTAGATGACTCGAACATAGAAGAGGTGAACATGATAGGAACATTAGTCGAGGAGTCATTACCAAACACTTCGTTAGAAGATCCATTAGAGAAATTCCTAGCTCACTTTGGGATTTACTTTGATGATGATAATATGATTAATGAGGTGAATGCTTTGTTAGACTCAACCCCTTTGTTAGACACTAATGATGGATGGAAACCTAAATTCGAACCACTACCAGTTTCTAAGTTTGCCCTAGTTCCTTCGTTAGAAGAGCATCCTCAGTTGGACCTAAAATCATTGCCAGATACCCTAAAATATGTGTTTTCAGACCGGTATAAGACTTTACCTGTGATTGTAGCATCTGGTATAAGACAAAGCAGCCTCACAATGTAGTCTTAGTTACTGGATTACGACTCTCTCTCAGTAAAAACTTATCATCATCAACAAGCGGAGCAACATAAAAATCTATGAAGAAAGTTGAAGACGTTTAAGGTTTAGAAGCAACAATAAAAAAGAATAATTCAAAAAAATCAAAATTGAAGATTGAGTTACAAGAGAAAAGAAAATCAAACGATATACGTTGTTGAAGTTCATGATACCAAGACATTACAAGTTGTAAAGATCCAAGTTCTAAAGTCCTTCTCCAATGGCCATGTAAATTGTTGTCTTGTTATTTTTGTTTCCAAGAAAAAAAAAGTACATTTAAATTTTGTTTATTAAGGTCATAGGGAAGTAGAAATCTATAAGGAAGTTTCAAGCAAGAAATCGAAGATAAAAATTAATTTTCAAGGTTCTACGAAGTTCGAGAGTTTATCATCAACAGTTGAAGACCGAAGGAGACGTTGTTTCTACTGAGCACTATGAGAGAGTCGAGGAGAGATGCATATTGGTTGCTTTGTTAGTCCGCTTTCCATCTGGCACAAGATCTTTCTAACACTGGTTCAACTCATCACACGTAATTAGTCCAGCTGTGTAGCAGATGTCCCTCTCATTTTTATCTCTCTCCTAATCTTATCCAGCTGTAAAGCGGACGCATCTTACAATGTTTATCTAGCTGTGTAGCGGATATTATCTAGTAGTGTTGCGGATGTGTCTCCCCTATTCTTTGTTCAGATTTAGAGCTGGCACCTTTAATTTCTCTGGCATTCTAGTTACTTGGAGATAGGTTGAGAATTTGTATGTCCTCATAGTTCTTTGGATACTTGTGACCAATTAGAAGTCATGGTATTGTAGGTACACCTCTGGTAAACCCTCCCGAGACTATATCTCGATCACTAGGGCCACCTAGTGAGTTAGGCTTTTATTTTTATTAGATTTGCTCGAGGACTAGCAAATAATAAGTTTGGGGGTATTTGATAGACACATTTTTGTGTCTGAATTGTCCTCAGTGTCTCTATTGCTAGTGCTTGATTTTGTACTTATTATGGTGTTTTTATGTTTGTGGAGGTGTTTTTGGAGAAGTACACTTGTGTGGAAAAAGTTGCTTAAAAAGTGCTATTTGGACCCCCGGAGGACATTTGCTATACAGACCCCAGATTTGGCTAAGGGGCACCCAAGGTTATGCGTAGACCAAATTCATCCTTAGCACCCAATTTTGTCCATGGCACCCATCTTCATCCTTTGAATTCTAAAAAAGGCGGGAAAACATGGTTTTCACCTGAAGAATTTTCGTTCGAAATTGGAAGGCATTGTAGAGAGACTCAATAGCTCAGATTGATAGGGGGGCATCTATTAAGGTTAACAGGCAGGGTATGGCTGATTTCGTCAGTTGAAATTGAAAATATAACTCGCAAGAAGAAGACAAAGCAATACGTACACCGTAAGAGATATTCACGTGATTACAACAAGTTTTACGTGTGTTGCTCGTGTTTGGATATCACTTGGTCTCTGAAGAAGTGTGGAGAAGTCAAATAAGGAAATTTCAGAGGCAGCAGACGTGTAGGAGAAGGATTTTTGGAAAGAGAATATTCCGAGAATATTACCCTTCACTGCCGAATAAAGAGAGATTACTGTGAGTTATTACGGAGATTCTTCTTCGCCTGTTGAGTTTAAATATCATCCCGGGATAGCAGAGAAGGGGACGGATAGATTGGGAAGGATTTGGAACATCACAGAGGCGAAATACGATCACCAGAGAAACCTGCTTCTGCTGTTGCTCATCTGAAGAACACGAAGAACAGACCATCCAAGACAGTCGTTTTTCAACAGTGGAAACGACACACAGGCGTGGGTCGAGAGTTACATAATCATCGACAGTACTGTTCTATCGTTCTTTGGTTTGCAACAATTATAAGCGTTACAAACCCGGTTTTAAATTATTTCTTCCTTTTCATCATTTGTAAACACCATTTAAGCAATAAAAATGAATTTTGAGTGTGTTTCCAACATGATAATGAGCTAAATCTCTCACAACCAAGGAAATGAGGAATCTATTTATGCATGAATAATTGGTAACTATTTTATTTTCTTTAGTTTATAATTTATAATTCACTCAATCACTGCTTTTGCAGAGTTTAAAATTGTTTGCATAATTTTCTTAATTAGTTGTGATTCAATCTGATAGGTTATATTTTGTTTAGTCAATTGATAATCTATGCTTAGGGAATACAATTGATATTTGATAATTTTCCTGATTATTTGTGAATTAAGAAATAAGGGACTTAAAAGATAATTAGAGTTTTGGATTATTTGCCATAATTTATTCATGTGTGATAGTGGAATCAGTGCCTTGGTTATTCCTAATAATCTTGAATTAAGTTTTGTTTGTTTTTAAATTTCACTAAAACTAAAATCTTTTTCTTTCACAAGTCTCAACGAACCTATTATTACTACAATAACTTGAAATCACATCGATCTAACTATCTGATATGGAAGAATCGGTTTGAATCAATCTTAATTCCAACTGATCTCTTTGATTATGTTGATGGATCTATTCAGAAACCTGCTCAATATATCAAAACTGATGGTGAAAAAGCTTTAATTTCGGAGCCCGATGCTTGGCGCAAATACAATGGATTTGTCATGTCCTTTCTCAACGCAACACTTTCCGATCTTTTTTTCATAACATTATTAGTTGTAAAACTTCTCGGGAGACCTGATTATATCTTGAGAAATTGATTCTTCAATAATTTTCTGCGTGAATCTCTTCTTCGTAGTCAGATTCACTCGGTTAGAAGAGGTAATTCTTTCATTTCTGATTATCTTGATGAAATCAATTCAATTTCTGATTTATGGGCTGCTACTGATCATCCGGTGGACGAGTCTGATCTTGTTATGTATGCACTTCAATTATTCTGACGAGAGTATTGGTCAAATTTGTCATAAGGAGACTACATATACTTTTAGTGATTTGCATTCTGAACTTCTTCATCATTAGAAACATCTGAAAGCTTGGGAACTTGAGTCCAAATCTGTTTTCAATTCCCAGAATTTTGCGTTTTACACAAATAAATCTAACAAATATAAATAGAAATCTAGTGGATCTCATGAGAAAGTACATTCTATATCCGATTCTAGCTTAAATATCTGTCAAATCTGTAAGATTCCTGGTCATACTGCTTATCATTGTCGATAGCGTTATACTCGTACTTATAAATTTGATTGATACTACCAAGCCTGGTGTATTATAGACTCTCCTTCTAACTCTGCATCTTCTTCAGATACAGTTGTTTTATATTATCAGACTTAACTCAGCTTTTGTGTGTAATGATCCAAATGTAGCTTCATGTTGGATTACTGACTTTGATACAACAAGTCACAAGAAAAACAATATATCATGTCTCTCTAATGTCATGCCTATACAGGTAATGCTCAGGTCACGGTAGGTGGCGATAAATTTCTTTATATGGTGATGCTATTTTATATACAAATTCTGCCCAGTTTCATCTACATGATGTTCTCTATGTTCCTATTATTAAGGAAAATCTTATTTATATTACAAAATTTACTAAAGAGAATTCGGTCTCTTTTGAATTTCTTCCATGGGGATATGTCATCAAGGACTTGGAGACTAAAGAAGTTCTTCTTGAATCCTTTGTAAAAGACAACTTATATCCATTGACAACTTTGCAGGCTTCTCAAGTTGTTGCTTACACTGCTACCGTACATACTTCTGATCTTTGGCATGTCAAATTGGGATATACTTCTTCTAATATACTTCATAAGGCGGATTCTTTAGCTAGTGTCTCCATCAACACTTCTTCTCCTCAGTTTTGTACTTCTTGTCAATTAGGTAAGCATCGTAGGCTTCAATTTTATCATTCAGAGTATGTCACAACTTAATCTCTATACTTAATTCACTATGACTATAGTGACATGCTCATGTTTCTTCCTCATTAGGTTTTAGGTATCACATATTGTTTATTAATGTTTTTGTAGGTTTCGTTGGATTTATCCTTTGAAGACAAGAGATCAGAGTGTTGATTGTTTTAAATATTTTAAAAAATATGATTGAAAACTTGTTAAATAAATCAATAAAATTGTTTCCATGTGAAGTGCATTTGAATTGGTCAAAGGAAAGTTCCAGGGCTTCTTATATGAGTGTGGTATCTCTTACAGAGTTTCTTGTCCTGATATTCATCAACAAAATGGTTTAGCTGGGGAACAACACATACATATCACTAAAATGGATGAAACTCTTGCTTTTCAAGCTTCTCTCTCTAAGCATTTTTGGTATGACTCTTTTTAACAACTACTTATATCATATATAGACTTCCAACTAAAGTTATGTCTTTCAAATCTCAATTTCAGATGTTATTAAATACTTTTCCTAACTATTATTGTCTTAAAACCTTTGGTTGTTGATGCTATCCAAATCTTGAACCGTACCTGCAAAGTGTGTCTTTTTAGGCTATAGTCATGTTCATAAGGGATATAAGTATAATGATCTTACTATTCACAAGGTTTATATTTTTGTTCATGTGGTCTTTGATGACACTGTTTTTCCGTTTGATGCCATCATTCAGTCTTACATCAAGTTGTTCTTCTTCTACATCAATTGAACTTTCAATACCTGCTCCAACTCTTCCTTTCATTTGTTCTCCTACTGAGCCAATTTCATCTTATCCATATGATTTTGTTTTTTCACTGGCATCTGATTTTCCATATGACTCTCTTATTGATTCATATTCTATTGTACCCTTGGACACTATAATTTAAGCGCCTGATCATGTTACCATTTCCACTATGATGACTAGGTTAGGGTTGACATTACTAAATCAAAACCCTTACCGAAAGATTTTATTTCTCATTTTACTAAGTATCATGTTATTCCTTTGTTTGCTTCCTTAGTTGAACATAAAACCTACAAGACAGCTTGTAAGGATCCCAAATGGATTCTGGTTATGCTTGAAGAATTTACAACTCTGTTTACTAATGGTACTTGGGTATTAGTCCCATATGATCCTTCTTGATGTCTTGGGATGCAAGTAGTTATATAGGATTAAACTCCTCTCTGATGGATCAGTGGGAAGATTCAAGTATAGATTGGTTGTATAGGGTTATGATCAATTGTATGATATAAGTAAAACTTTTAGTCTTGTTGTCAAAATGACTACTGTCAGGTTTGTTTTTCTATTGCTATGACTAGGAACTGGATTATTAGATAACTTGATGTATCAGATGCCTTTAATAATGAAAATTTGAAGGAAGCAGTGTATATGAAGCAGCATGTTAGTTTTGTAGATCCATACAATCCCACATATATTAACAGGTTAATAAAATCTCTTTGTAGCCTCAAACAAGCTCCAATGACTTGGTTTGAGAGATTATGTGCTTCTCTTGTTGAGTTCGGTTTTACTATATCTTCTTGGAATCGATATATGTTCATTTATAGATCAAGGTATACTGATTCTACATTTATATGTACATGATATATTCTTCTTATAGGTTCTTTTACATCTTTATTGGATGTTTTGATCATTTTTCTTCAGCTCTCTTATCTTATGGAAGATTTAGGTACTTTACATTACTTTTAGGTATCAAGGCTTGTTATCATCCTATTAAAGATAAAATTCTTCTCACTCAAAAGAAGTACACTCTGGAATTGTTGGGCAGGTTTGATATGTTGCAGTGTAAGCCATGTAGAACTCCAGTTGCCAAAGGTCCTTGAATTTCTGCATATGAAGGTACTCTATTGCCAGATATTAATGCTTAGATAAGTTAAATTGGGGGCTTGCAATATCTTACCATTACAAGACTAGATATTTTTTTTCTATTAACTATGTTGCTCAGTATTAGAGCAATGCTCGGTTGAGCCTACAAGTTTTGATATCTCAAGCTTGTTGTCGATGTTAGATGATCAAAACTATATCTTAATTTCTAGTCTACTAAGTCAAGTCTCGGATTAGGTTAGAATTTGGTAGTTGAGTATCAGACATCACTCTCGAAGACTGAAGACCGACGAAGACATTTGGAAAACTTCTTTTATCAGATATGTGAAGACTGAACCATTTTATTTTATTCTCTATCTTTTGAGACTATGTCGTATGACTTCTAATAGATTTACAAAGAAGAAATTTAGAGTCAAGCTTGTCTTATTAAATATCTCGAAATATGATTCGACGTTCTTAATGATATTTGTTCGAAACAATTTATTGTTCGACAATTAATTTGTGGATCAATTGAAAATTCCCCATGCAAGATATTTTTATCATTTGGGAATATTTCCAACATCATAAGAGAGAAATTCAGAACTTTTGATATTTCTATTCATGGTAGGTTGGCAACCCAGTTTGCAAACCATAGATATCTGAGTTTCAGAAATACATGGAAGGTTGGCGAACCAGTTCGCTAACCGTAAATTCAGTTGGGGACAGTTCACGAACCGTGGTGAACTGAATTTTGATATTGGTATAAAATGCTTAAGGTTGCGAACCCAGTTCACGAATTATGTCCATCTGAGTTCATAAAGTCGAGTACGGTTGGTGAATCTAGCTCGCGAACAGTGTACATCTGAGTTCTCGAGCCGAGTGGGTTGGCAAACTCGGTTCACGAACCGTAACACCCTGACTTGTGAACTTCAGCCTCACGGTTCACAAACTTTTTCACCAACGGTCCCAATAGAATTTAACAGATGCTCAAAGACTAATTTTTAAATATGTTTTAGCATTGCTATGACTCTCTTAAACACTTCTAATATATCATTGATCATTAAAACACTTATGTGTGTGCATCATAATTAAACTCTTAGGTGTTTGATGAAGATCAATTTGCTTATAGTTCAAAAGACATATTTTCCAAAACATAACGGTCATCATACGCGGTTCTGTAACTGGACCACTATGTATATTCTTCTATTTTATTTTCAAGACTAATTCTCACATGCTTGAAACCCTGACTAGAGTTTCGTCTAAACATAGAAAGTGTTTTCTTGATTCTCAAGTTATCTTAGCTTGAATTTTAAGCAACCCTCAGTCTTGAAAAACTATAAATAAAGATGCTCTTTCAATTGGGAAATTCAATCCCTGACACTTTGTGTTCTACTTGAATTCTAGAGTCATCCTCTATTGACCTAAGTTTCCTCTGAGAAACATAGTTAGGTCTATGACTGAAAGACTTTTCGTTTAGGATTCTTGAAGCCAGGTCCGACTATTTTGATACTCCGTCTATCCTGATCTTTTTTTTTTATCGAGGTTCTCGTAATCTGTTTCAGGCAAGATAGGTAGAAATCGCAAAGTTTTTTCTGTCTCAGACTTTATGATTCCTCAAGATAGATATCTGAAAACTATTCTTAGTATAAGTTGAAGATTGTTCTTAAGAAGTGGAAAAAGATCCAGGATTCTCATCTAAGTGAGTGTAAGTGTTCTGGATTGTGAGGTTTGCTATATTTATCTATTACAAATAGATTTTCAATCCTTGATCTTTGATCTAAAGGAAAATCAAATAGGATTATCTATTAGAGGAAGATTGGTATTAAAAGTCTTCATGTAGGTTGAAGGAAGTATTATGCTATAAAGGACGTCAACTAAGAGAATCAATTGCGTAGAGCCTTGCGAGGTTCAAGAGATGTAAGGAGCGCGAATGTAACTGAATTTCTTAGAGGGTGAATTCGGTCTAAACTACATTAATTCCAGTCCGAAATCTGATGGTAGGCTAGTTTATATAGCGGCTTAATACAGTTTCGAGTTCAAATATGAACGAGGTCCCAGGGTTTTTTTTTGCAATTCCGATTTCCTAATTAACAAAACTTCTGGTGTCTTGTTTTTTTTCCTTTTCCTCATTATATTTTTTATCTTTATAATATGATTTACACGAGTAGTACGTATTCAATCTTAGTAAATACAGTTTTTTACTTGGCAGAATTCCGATTAGATTATTTGGATACGACTAGATTGATCTTGGATATTGATTTTTGGGATCGTCCAAGTATTCTTCTTAAAAATCATGTTCACGAACTCCTTAGTCTATATATACTGATTGAGAATAGACGGAGATGCAAACTTCATATATATATATATATATATATAGTTAAGGATCATTAAGTTAGTCTGGCTGAAATTGTATTGAGTTTTGTCCATACAGGTTGTCGAACGAAAAAGTTTGTGGTGTATTTCGTACCCTCTCCTTTTCACTCAGTTTATGTACAAACCCACTGAAGATCGTTTTCTCGTTGCTGAAATAATTCGTATACATCTTAGTGGTACTATAGGCTTTGGAATAACTATTATTTCAGGAGATTCTAGTTCCATTTCAGCTTACTGTGATTTAGATTGGGCTGGTTGTCCTGATACTAGAAGATCTACTTCTGTTTTTTGTGTTTTCTTGGTCATTGCCTTGTCTCATGGTCTTCCAAGAAGCAGCCTACCATATCCAAATCTTCAGCTGGAGATGAATACAAATTGGGATATCATTTCTACTTACCGAACTTGGTATATCTCTCACTACACCTCTACAACAAGCTTGGCCAGCAATCCCATCTTTCATGCTAGAACCAAGTACATTGAAATAAATTATCACTTTATAAATGACCTAATCACATCTTCATTTCTCCACATTGTCTTTGTTCCATCATGTCTGCAAGTTGATGATCACCAAATAATTGGTACACTCTACGTTTTCTACTCTAGATAGCAAGCTGATATACTTGTGGCGTGCACATCTTGAGAGGGAGCTTAAGAATAAAACAGGGTAAATGAGGTATCCACCTTATTTTATGTTTTTGTTATTATCTTTTTATTGTTACAGTCTGTTGTAACGGTCCCTTATCCATTTATGCTTGGTTATATATAGCCTTCTCTGCGACAGATTATCTTTATCGTTTAATATCAAAACTCTTTTAGGTTTTTTTCTCTTTTTATGTTTTTTTCCAGTTAAAAATGACATTTCTAGTATCTTAGATATAAAGAAAATAGCTTTAGAGGATAATTAATTTGGTGTTACACTTTTGTTTCAAATTAATAAAGTGGCACCCTATTCTCATTTTGATAGACAAGTTCAATGACAAGTTTGCTGCTTCGAAATCAAAATTTCTAGTTCAACATGGTAAGAATTCCCTCAATCAATTAAAACAAGATCTCAACTGAGTATTTTTTCAATCAATGAGGAACTCGTATAGAAACTTGTTTATTTATAGATGAATATAAAACATGACATTCCTTGCAATACAAGGAATAAAATATATACATGACTTTTACAAGAGTATAACATGTACAACAAGAATTAACAATAATAGGAAAGACTCTAATAGTGGTGCCTAACTATGTCACTTCTATAACTTCTCTAACGCAATCAATATGTTCTTGAAACTATAGCCGGTCATCATATGGTTATGTGTCTCATGCCTAAGAAAATCACTGACAAAACGGATTTTGTCCAAAAAAAAATTCTGGTGGAACAAAAATAAGGTGAAAAGGGTATTTATATGAAGAAGAAAAAATAAAGATGCATATTGTACTTCCAAAAGATTTAGGAGATTGAATACATAGGAAATCTGTAATTCTTAATTATGTTTTACTTGCTAAGTTAGCATGAAGAATCTAGATCAACCTAATTCTCCGTGGGATACAACCCTGAATTCCTTTTTTTTTAATAACGTTAATCTTTTTTATTCTTTGTTGAATAAACAAGGATCATGCACTTGAAGAGAGATTTTTGTTGGACTTGAAATTGTTAAACAATCTTACTACTAGAAAGTTGGTGGTAAAAACAATACTTCCATATTAAAGAACAACATGATTTCATCCATGAATGGTCCTCCTAACTCCATTTTAGATTGGTATAGTTGATCATCTAATCGATTTTGATGTTAAGCGCTGGAACCTTAACACCCTGAATGTTTTATTTGATCACTGTCGGGGATATTCTTGACATTAAGATCCCACTTACTATAAAAGATATGCTCAGATGAAATCCTGTAACAAGTGGTGTTTTCTCAATTAAAACTGCCTATAGGCATTTTGGATACAACCCAGACCAGACCAACTACTATGTCTGATATTGATCGGAAATCCCTTTGGAAAACTAACCTTCCATTAGGATACAACAATCCATCTGGAAATTCATGGACCTATTAATGGGTTATTTCGAAAATGATTTTTCGAAAAATTAGAACCATTTGAAATGTAAAAGCCTATAAGTGTGTACCAGATCCTGGTTTGATAGATTCTGGCTTCCACAACAATTGTAGGATGTAGGATATGTTCACAAAAGTCTGAGTGGGGTTACGAAGCAGATCCATCCTGGTTTGATGTAGATTTTTGATCTTGATGCATTTTTACATTGTAAAAATTGTTGGGTCACAATAGGTAAATTTCGGTCAAGAAACAAATTTGGTGTCACTTAGTAAATTTCTAATACTCGGAAGTAAATCTAAGATCTCAAAACAAACTAAAGTTACATATGAAATTATTATTATTATTATTAGTTTGAGAATAATTCCATTTATATTAAAATAAACCGGCTAAATGACTTGGATTAACTCATAAAAGGTTGCCCTAAACACGGAACCCAAGGCACCAGCTTGATAAAAGGTACATAGGAAATAACTTTAAAAACTTAGAAAAGAATAAGACCCACTTTTATTGCCTCATTAAAAACCTTGTCAAGGAAAGAGTGCAAAGCGAAATTTCCATAAATCTACGACACTAATAAAACAATCTAGAATGATAAAATTACATTTATAATTCTTCAAATATAGAGAAGTTTTGACAATGATCTATGGATGGATTTAAGTTATAACACTAGACTTAAGATTAAAATACAAATTCCAAATTTCAAATTAAATTTAGGACCATGAGATAAATATTTTAGTGATAAGAAAAGAAAAATAGTTATTAAGAAAGTTTGGACCTAATAATACAACAGCAATTCCAGAAGAACCGCCTGAAAAACAACGGAAAAAGACGCCCTCTCACAAAATTTTCAAAACTTGTGATCCCCAATGGCCCTTCCTAGGGGTGTAAATTCGGACAGGCCGGGCCGCCCGACCCAAAAACTAAGACAAGCCGGGCAGGCCAAGCTTAATATTTGTGAGCCTGTAAACAAATTCAGGCCGGACAGGCCGGGCACAAGTAGATAATTTGCTACCCAAAGACCGCCCAAAGCCCGCTTTTTATACGGGCAGCCCAGATCGGGCCGGACAGGCCACTATTTTGATTTTTTTTTTTAAGTTTAAATTTTCAAATAAACGGTATTAAATACAATATCCTTTTCTTTCCAACATCGCATATCATAAGTGATAGTATTATTTTATATTTAAATTACACTGATAAATATTTAATTTTAGCCTATAATAAATAATTAATTAGAGTACAATAAACTTTCTAATAAGAAAATATATTACCATTAACGTTTTGAAAAGGTTAATTATAAGTAAAAAACAATTATATATTTTATTTTTCTTGACACAAAATTGACAATTATAAAATTGTAACTTTTAAGTCTTTTAAGAGGATATTAAATGATTAATGACACATAGAAGGCTTTCAGGCCGGGTATCAGGTCGGGCATCATAATTAATCGCAAAGCCCGAGACCGTCCAATAAATTAATCCAGGCCAGGCCGGGTGGTCCATGACGGGCCATAACAGGTGTTGGGCTACTTCGGGTACAGGCGGGCTCGGACGGATACAGGCAGGCCGAGTATTTTCACGTATTATTTACACCCCTAGGCCACATGTATTGTGTCCGGGCTGTTTTTTGTTTTTGTTTTTTTACTCCGTCTGTTGGGACTTTTTGATAATACAGGAGACACTAAATAGATGCTAGTTAAATTCTGTTAACAAGATCGCTCCATGAGTACCTGAAAATCAATGACTGAATTGTTAGCTAGACTTAGATTAGTTTATTAATACACCTAATTATCCTTGTCACAAATCATGTCTTTTTAGTCAACACAAGATAACCGGAGAAAATCATTAGAACTACTAAACATATCCAACGGCACACAATTGATCGAATCCCTTCTGGCCTATAAACAATGTGTGTCGTAAGGTCCACAATAAGAATCATGAAGCGTTAGTGCATGATGAAGGGGTAGTGAGTGCCTAGTGCGTGAACCAGTTAGCTAGGGTCGGATTAGATATGCCCTGGAAAGTAGATATCATATATCTGATGTTCAATGTTGGCTCCATAGATTCCAACATGCAGGACCCACCATAATGTATGATTATAATTTATTTTTTGGATTAGCAAAACTGTTCCATTGATGTGCTAAACTGAGATGTCTTGTTTAGACTAAGATCAACGAATTTGCAGAGGGATCTTCAAATCTTAGCTGCTGTTATGAAATAGTTGTTATTGTTGTTGTTTTGTCGAGTAATAATAGCAGGTTTAGTATAAACATGACAGTGTTCTTTTGTTCAGTAAGACGGTAACGAAAGACGAGGTCAAAGGACTTTAGAATCTTGGTTTCTAAGAACAACTGCGGTGGACGACTAAACCCAAATTTGGTGTCGAGTGGGCTGGCGTAGTGCGTCGGACCATCGATCAAAATTTGATCAAAGAGTAAAATCCAGACCAAATTTGGTCGGCGATCAAGACCAAATCCAAATATAGTCGGGCGTTTATATAATGTCCGCCTACCCGACGGGCGTTGGTATAATGTCCACATGTAGCCGCGCGTTCGTAAAGTTAACGCCTGATGCAGGGCGTTGGTATAATGTCCGCCTGGATGGGGCGTTGGTATAATGTCCGCCTGGATGGGGCGTACGTAAAGTTAACGTCGGACACCCAGGCGTACATAAAGTTAACGCCTCTCTTGGGGTGTTGATATAGTCATGATCCCACCATTAACTAGTTTTGAAAACTTTGCTTGGGGAGTTGTCTTTATCAACGCCCCATTTTTTTTTTTTTTTTTTTGAATCCGGGCGAACGTATAATCTCCGTCCCACACACCAGGCGTTGTTATAGTTCACGCCCCATACCAGGCGTTATCTTTATCAACGCCCCATACCAGGCGTTATCTTTATCAACGCCCCATGCCAGGCGTAATCTTTATCTACGCTGGACGATGAAGCGGACTTTATATCAACGCGCGACCAAATTTACTCGTCACCCGCTACGCCACAGGACGGACTAAACCCAAATTTGATTTTCTTTTTAGTCTTTGGTCTTTACTTATACTCGCACCACTGTGGACGCTCTAAGGTTGGTATGGCAACATTAGATACGCAGTTTTTGATGTAAGATGCAATTTTCCTAGTGTTACGTTCGGCCGTTGAACGTCACGACAACAAATTCCCAAGATACTTAAGAAACTACAAATGCTATGCCAAATTTAACCTGGCGAAAATTTCAATTATCAGAGTAAAAACTTGTTCTTAAAAGATGTCAAACCAAGCAACCCACTCCACGAAAACAAGACTGTTAAAGGAGGGTACCGTTTTGTTTGGGGATGTACCAATATGCATATATGCATATAGGATAAAAATACATTTGTTTTTGGATTGGTACATCCCCAAGCAAAACGGTACCTCCACTATCAGCCTTGCACGAAAGGTTTTTGACTAAGCTTACTTTAAAAGTGCGCTCGACGCGAGCCTGGGTTTTCTGATTTATAGGCGTATATAACGTCTCCGTCCAGCTATATCAAAAGTTTATCGGCGTACATTTTACCAAAATGCTTTAGTTATAACTAAGTTCAGCTTTTTGGCATCTTTTAAGTTTTTTAGCATCCATCGGATGCTCTAACTAGGATTATAAGTGCTGGATTGGAGAATTTCCCAAATCAGAACCAATTGCCATTAAGTAAATGGATCCAAAATCGTTGCTAACTAGGATTTCTTTGTCAATCATGTTCAAAATGTATCACTTGTACGAAAAGAGTTGAAGAATACAAAACATGACATTTATTAGACATTTGGTACCCAATCACATGTAGTACAATTAATACTCGAGATCCTCACAATCCAAGTTACATGTGTAGACACACCCCTCATCAATGGAAGTAGGCCAAACCAAACAATAATTGTGATGGGAACCAAATTATCGGTTCAAACTGTCGGTCAACAGTAAATTCTTAATGCGGACAATGGGAAAAAATAGTTAATCATGGGATGATGTTTATACAGTGATAATATCATCATCATCATCGTAATTATAATCAGAAAAGCCGTATTCTGCGATGGATAATTCTTTTAGGCGAAAGCATATCAATTCGATGGGAAAAAATAGTTAATCATGGGATGATGTTTATACAGTGATAATTATTTTGGAGCTACTGTGGGATAGGCAAATAAGCAAACAGGCACTTCTATCATCAAGTCTAATCTTTTCAAAAACTTCTTTGTACAACAGTTAATTCTAAGAAGAAGTATCATCGTAAGCTATTTTTTTGCTACAATTAATATTTTAGCCAAACCGAGAATTAGAAGAAAAAAGATGAAGTACTTTGGTATTTGATTATATGGCAGCAGCTACCAAGTCGTCTACTATTAGATTTTTGGATCCACTACTCACGATACAAAAATATTAAACCTAAAAACAAAAATATTAGATTTTGTTCATTTTACTCCCATTATGGACTCAATAAACATGAAGAATGGATGTTTAAACTAACAAATTTGTTGGTTTGTTCATTGAGTTGGGAGGATGTAGCGAGCGTTTGATGATAGGCCGGGCAAGCTTGTCTAAAACGTTGGCGTTTGAGACAAAGCGTTGGCGCTTTTCTTTCCAGCGCGCGGTTTTTACTAAAGCGTCAGAGCTCGTCCTTCCAGCGCCGCGTTTTTCATAGAAACGCCAACGGCTGAAAACCCTTGTGATCTAACGGCTATAATTTTTGAGTTCTATAAATACTTCTCATTTCAACTTCAAATTCACATTCACACATCTAGTCTTCTTTACTCTTCTCTGAGCTTAAAAAAAATTCTTCAACTTCAACAATTTCTTCAACTTCTTGAACATGTCTCGGCCCTTGTTAGTTCGGCGCGCTACGTACACTAAAGAAGAAGATAATTTACAGAAACTATGCTTTTTTTATTTACTCAACTTGCTTCAGCAAACTATCCATAGGTGAATTTCTGGGCGGTTATTCACGACGGGTTCTGCAGTGACACCCGTAATCCGAGTCGTCGTGCTATATGCGACATAGAAAATCGTCTTCGTACAATTAAGAAAGAAGTAAGTGAGTTTGTAGCTTTAACCATACAAGCCAATCGATATATACTGAGAGGTGAAACTGATGCTGAGTGATAGACACATTTTTGTGTCTACGTTGTCCTTAATTTCATGTATTGTTGGTACTCGATTTTTTGTACTTATTATGGTATTTTATGTGTTTTAAGGTATTTTTGGAAATAAACATTCTTGGAAAAATCGGCTCGAAAAGTCGTCTAAAGCACCGGAAGGAACGTGTTATTCATACTCTCACTTGTGGATAAGGGGAGCCCAAATGATAACGGGTACCCAAAGGATATTTGCACCCAAGCAGCTGATCAGAGACACCCCTCATGGCATCTGCTATTCGCACCCCAGGACCGAATAGGGGGCACCCATCTTCTTCTTCACGGGAAAGATATTTGGCGGGAAAAGAAATCTCAACTGTGTGAGATTCTGGTCATGATATTATTGGGATATTTGCGTCTTTAAGACATGATTATCTTCTTACCATGACAGTAATATTTTGTACGTGTCTTGAATGGAAGGAAATCGTATACTTTTGGATATTGTCGAAAACAGGGAAGGAATTATTCACGGAATTAATTGAAGATATTCTCTTCATTATTTGGCTCAATTAAATGAGAAGATTTGGATATACCATACAACTCAGAAGACGTGTGAAAATGGGAAGAAAATATTCCCAGAATATTTTTCATCAAGGCCGAGTTAAGAGAGAGTTATCTTGAGTTATAACGAGATTTCTTGGTGCTACTGGGTATAAATAGGTTCCTAGGATCACATAGAAGGGGTGACTAGGAAGTGATTAGGGGAAGAGTTTTAAACACACGATTTTCATCATTTTCTTTCCATTTTATCTTTGTAAAATATTTTTGAAGCAATGAACAAATATTTTGAGCGTGTTTACACAATGATGAGCTAAACCCAATCTTCCGGGGCGATGGAGGAAGCCATTCTTCCAAAAGTTATGTGGTAAAATTTATTTGAATTTATTTATGCAATTCTTTTATGATTATTTGCACCGAATGAAAATTGAGTAATGATTTTTATTAATTAGTTGTGTTTTCTCTTGATGAAGTATGCTTAGTTTAGGGCTTTTGATACTTCATGCTTTGCGATTAACAATTGATGTTTTGAAAATCTAATTTAGGAAATGATTAAAATCACAATTTCTTTTGATTGGAGTTATATTGTCTAGAATTGCATGATAAAAATTAACATTAAATTACATGAATTTTGGTGAATGGTGAAATCCTGAATCCCGGTCTCTCTAATATAATCAGTTTTAATTTGCTTTATTTTCTTTAGTTTTAAAATTTAATTCTAAAAGCACAACCTTCACAAGTCTTGAACGAACTCTATTTATTACTACAACAACTTTGAAAACACATCAAATTTTTGGCGCCGCCGACGCGGACTTGTCTTTAGGCTAGAGTTTTTAGATTTTTTTTTTTTTAGGTTTTTTTTTTATTTGTTATTCTTTACGTTTTTGGGTTTTTTTCTTTTTCTTTAAGATTTTGTAATTTGGAGCAAAAGAAAATTTTGCCAAAGCTTTTGGTTGAATACTTAAAGACTGGAGTAAAAGGCAAAGCGAAAGGAGCGAAAAAAGAAGATTTCTTTTTTTAAAAAGAGAGAAAAAAAAGAGAGATATTTTTAATTTATTAGACTTTCTTTTTCTTTTGCACTTTATATTTTTGGACTTTGGACTTTAAATTTTGGGACATTATTTTTAATCCCTACGGAAGGGTAGTTTAAATATAAACTGTTTGCAGAGAAGGACGGTGATTACGATATCACCTCGGCCCCTCGGGTTCGTACATGACATAGGAGTCGTGGCCCGAGTCGACTACAAAGGTTCATCCCCCGTCTGGTACGGGAGGTAAGTTTGTCGAAACACTCGCGAATCCCCTGTCAGCGAGTTACTGTCTTCCTTCGTATGCATATATGTTGAGGACTTGAAAAGCTGCTTTAATTTCCTAGTAAAGGGAAGGACTGGCCATACAAGATAAGGGTTCGGATTTCATCACCGTTCTCTTCTTGCCCGCCTTAGGAAAACGACACCAAACGCGAACCTAAGCCTAAAATTTTGACTAGAACGAGACCGATAGGGTAACGAGCTTAACAGGAAAGTCATTCGAAAAATATTGGTTACTCTTTTAAGCATACTTCGAAGTTCTTGACGGTTTCTGTAAGTTGAATGCGTGACTGCGCCGCCTTGTATATACCGGTGAGGCCTTGGGTATCAAAGCTCCACCGAGCTTCCCTCGCCTCTATTCAACTTACTTTAACTCGGATTGATTCCAGAGGGGTTTGCTTAAATTGTAACGAATTCCCGTTCGAAGGATTAGAAGCTGGTCTAGAAACAATCTAAGTGGAGCCATCATGCTTTTTGTTTGCTAGAAATCAGTAGGTTTGCTGTGGTGGAGTCAGCCTTGTTTGTGTTTGCATAGAACATCCCTTCCGTTTTAGGACTTTTCTTTTTGATTTTGTTTTTCTAGTGTATGCCCGAAGTTTTTAAACGGGCTTGGAAAAGAAACACTCTAGGTCGTTTGATTAGTGAAAAACCTAGTAGTTCTTCTTGTGAAGACGGGGAGCTCGAAGACTCTTCTTTTGAGAGCCCCGTTTTTGGAAACTTCAGTTTTGAGAATCTGTCTCTTTGTGAGGAAAGTACTCCTAGTCCTTTGGTAGTGCCAGAAATGGCAACTTTGAAAGCTTTGCTAAACCCAACTAGGACCTCTCGTCCGTCTTGTATCAAGTTAGCTGAAACCGAGGCAAATTATGAACTGAAACCTGGGACTTTACAGATGCTCCCAATGTTTTTAGGGAAGGAGAATGAGAACCCCTATTTTCATGTTAGGGAATTTGAGGAAGTTTGTAGTACTCTGAAAATTAAAAACCTAAGTGATGATGCGTTGAAACTTAGGTTATTCCCCTTTTCCTTAAAAGATAAAGCCAAATCTTGGCTGTATAGTTTGGACTCTGAGTCAATTGAAACCTATGACCAACTTACTTCTGCCTTTATACATAAGTTTTTCCCAAGGCATAAAACATCGTCTATTAGGACACAAATATGTACTTTTGCCCAACAAGAGGGAGAATCTTTATATAGGTACTTAGAAAGGTTCAATGACTTGATATCTCAATGTCCTCATCATGGTTTGGAGAAGGTTAGGTTAGTTCAGATCCTCTACGAGGGTTTAGATTATTCAACAACAACCATGGTTGAGTTATGCACAGGTGGGTTTGAGAATAAAACTGTTGATGAAGCGATGACATTTTTGAATGAAATCGCCGATAAGACCCAACAATGGGAAAATAGTAGGGAACCCCAGAAAACAATTCTTCTAAGTAGAGGAAATGTTAATAGGGTAGAAGGATCTTATGAGTCAGATGCCAAAATAGCTATAGCCAAAAGGTTAGAAGCCTTAGAATTAGGTCATTCTAGTGGTAGTAGTGGAAGAAATGAGCCTTTTTGGGAAGGCCATGCTGTTGAAGAGCAAGCCAATGCTCTTTATAACAACACTAGGTTTGATAACCAACAGAAGTTTGACCCATATTCAGAAACCTATAACCCTGGATGGAGAAACCATCCAAACCTTTCTTGGTCCAAGGGCCAGAATCAAGGTCAGTCTAGTAATGCTCAGGTTCCCCCAGGTTTTGGCTATACTAAGAATCCTTCAGCTCCGGCACAGTTTCAGATCCCTTCAGATAAGAAAATATGAGTTTAGAAGAGTCTCTTGCCTTGTTAACTCGAACACTTAGAATTTCAGCAATCGGTTGCACAAGGATTAGATGAAAATAAAAATGGTACAGCTAACTCTCAGGCTATTTCCGAGTTGAAAACCCAGGTTAGTCAGATAAATGAGACATTGAGAGAAAAAGGAAAGTTTCCTAGTCAACCACAACCCAACCCTAGGGGAGTCCATCAAATATCTTTAGCTGGTGAGAAATCATCAAACCATGTGAACTCGATAACAACCCTTAGGAGTGGTAAAACGGTAAACAATAAGGTAGCCATGCCTAGTGGACATACTGTAGTTCCACCTTCTACTTCCCAAGAGGAGCCCGTAGACGAGGAAACTGAAACAGTCTCTAAGGATTCCCAAGAAATTCCTGATAGGTCTACCTTTGTGCCTAGAGCCCCATATCCACATTTGTTACCCCAACAAAGAAGGAGTCGACTTTCAACGAGATAATGGAAACATTTAAGCAGGTGAACATCAACATTCTGCTATTAGAAGCAATTAGGCAGATGCCTGCTTATGCCAAGTTCCTTAAAGATCTTTGTACACGAAAGCGTAAGCTTAATGTCCATAAGAAAGCTTTTTTAGCTGGTCAGGTAAGTTCCATTCTTCTGAACCAAACACCCCCTAAGTATAAGGATCCTGGATGCCCCACCATATCTTGTGCGATTGGTAATCACATGGTCGATAAAGCTTTACTTGACTTAGGAGATAGTGTTAACTTACTCCCGTATCATGTATACACCCAGCTAGGTCTTGGTAAGTTGAAACCGACTAAAATGACACTACAATTAGCTGATAGGTCTGTCAAAGTCCCTCGTGGTGTCATAGAGGATGTTCTGATTGAGGTTGATAAGTTTATTTATCCTGTGGATTTCGTTGTTCTAGACACCCAGCCTGTTCAGGACCCAAGTCGTCAAATCCCAGTGATTTTAGGTCGCCCATTTTTAGCCACAGCTAACGCTGTCATCAACTGTAGGACTGGGCTTATGAACATATCCTTTGGTAATATGACCACTGAACTAAATGTCTTTAATGTTACTAGACAACCTTCTGAGAAGATGATTTAGAAGAAGTGAATATGATTAGCACTTTATTTAGTTGGATAATTGGCTTGACACTTTACTGGTAGATTCTTTAGATGATTTTGAGGAAACCATTCTCTTAGATCAGATATGTGATCAATCTTTAGAAGAAGCTCTTGAGTATTTTAAAGATTCTATGGACCCAGAAATTCAGGCAATAGTTTTAGGTTTTTCTGAGAATAATGATGACCCTAAGTTTGGGGGTAGAGAACTAGAAGAATCTCTTGAGTATTTTAAGGACTCTGAAGATCCGGAAATTCAAGAAATAGTTAGAGGTTTGTCTGTGAACCCTAAGTTCGGGGTGTAGTGATGGTTCTTGTGATTGTATCGTATCCCTAATTAGAGTCCCTAACTTGGGACTCGAGCCTTGTACATCTGAGATATTACTTGAGTCTTTTCAGACTCCGCAACCCGATCCTCCTGATACTGTCCAGGAGGTAACCCAGGTATTAGAGACCCTTTTTCGGATGAATCTATTTATCGAGACACACATATGAAGTTCAATTACGCGCCGCAGATAAACCCAGTTGTCTTGAAAAACCTTAGATGAGGACGTGCTCCTTTTTCATTTTTCTGAATCAGTGCAGTTGTCTCATACTGGTGTCAGCTCTATTTGGTCTTATGGACCCACAATTGTTTCGACTATTGATATATGACTTTGGAAGGTGACAATCCTTTTTGAGGTATTTGATGTAGCTAAAGACTTTAAATTTAGCATTTCCTGGGAGGTACTCATGCTTACGGTAATATCCTTCCTTATTTCTTTTTCCATCCATCAAGTGGTAACAGTTTCTTATTGTTCATGCTTTTAATTTCATCTTTAGAACATTGAGGACAATGTTAGATTTAAGTTTGGGGTGGGGAAAAACTTTTTGTTAGCTCTTAGTGCAACAAATAAACTCCAGAGCCTAGAAATTTATGCTTATTAAGGTTGCACTAACCAATCTAAGTGGATGGGAACATCTTGGTTGTAGGAGTTGAGGAACCAATCTGATTAGATGGAAACATCTAAAGAGTCTATTCATAAAAGAACAAAGCTCAGGTGTTAGAATTAAAAAAAACATGGTAGTTTCGCCATATCTCGTTGAATCCTAATCCTTCTGTTTTATTTTTTGTAAGTGATTTGGTGGGGCACGCAATTCAAGTTGTTACCTTTGCTAGGGTGGAATAGAGTGATTGAGATACCAAACAACAAAAAAAAAAAACAGACCATTAGACCAACCGGAATAAAATAAAGTCGAGTGCCTTGATGCAGTTGTGTTGCCTAGGTTTATCGTGTCCCCTTGTATATGCCAGATGTGTTGATATTAGTCAGACCGGTATCTCAGTCCATTAGGATAGGTTCACCTTGGCAGAGGCCTTCAGACAGATATGGGAAACACCGTTCACTTTTAACCATCTCTTTATCCATCTTCTTAATCTTTCCATGTGATTGGTTGACTCCGGTTATGATGTACAGAAACTATCTGAGTAGAGCTCTGTCACTTATATATGAATTTTAGTATGCTGAGTGCAAACTCGTGTACAACAATTGGAATTTCGCATCAGGGTACTTCCTCCTATAGTCAATGATTGTATGCCAACCAAGGAGATTCTTGAGTGCCTTCCAAGGTTCTGCGTAGATAGCTAGGGTCTGGAGTAAAGGTTTTGTGGGTACACCTCTGGTAAACCCTCCGGAGACAACACTCCGCCACTTGGGCCACCTAGCGGTTTAACGGCTTGCTGCACGTGCTAAGTGTAGTCATTTTTATTTTCTAGATTTGCTCGAGGACTAGCAAATAATAAGTTTGGGGGTATTTGATAGACACATTTTTGTGTCTACGTTGTCCTTAATTTCATGTATTGTTGGTACTCGATTTTTTGTACTTATTATGGTATTTTATGTGTTTTTAGGTGTTTTTGGAAATAAACATTCTTGGAAAAATCGGCTCAAAAAGTTATCTAAAGCACCGGAAGGAACGTGTTATTCATACTCTCACTTGTGTATAAGGGGCGCCCAAATGATAACGGGTACCCAAAGGATATTTGCACCCAAGAAGCTGATCAGAGACACCCCTAATGGCATCTGCTATTCGCACCCCAGGACCGGATAGGGGGCACCCATCTTCTTCTTCACGGGAAAGATATTTGGCGGGAAAAGAAATCTCAACTGTGTGAGATTCTGGTCATGATATTATTGGGATATTTGTGTCTTTAAGACATGATTATCTTCTTACCATGACAGTAAGATTTTGTACGTGTCTTGAATGGAAGGAAATCGTATACTTTTGGATATTGTCGAAAACAGGGAAGGAATTATTCACGGAATTAATTGAAGATATTCTCTTCATTATTTGGCTCAATTAAATGAGAAGATTTGGATATACCATACAACTCAGAAGACGTGTGAAAATGGGAAGAAAATATTCCCAGAATATTTTTCATCAAGGCCGAGTTAAGAGAGAATTATCTTGAGTTATAGCGAGATTTCTTGGTGCTACTGGGTATAAATAGGTTCCTAGGATCACATAGAAGGGGTGATTAGGGGAAGAGTTTTAAACACCCGATTTTCATCATTTTCTCTCCATTTTATCTTTGTATACAATTTTTGAAGCAACGAACAAATATTTTGAGCGTGTTTACACAATGATGAGCTAAACCCAATCTTCCGGGGCGATGGAGGAAGTCATTCTTCCAAAAGTTATGTGGTAAAATTTATTTGAATTTATTTATGCAATTCTTTTATGATTATTTGCACCGAATGAAAATTGAGTAATGATTTTTATTAATTAGTTGTGTTTTCTCTTGATGAAGTATGCTTAGTTTAGGGATTCTGATACTTCATGCTTGCGATTAACAATTGATGTTTTGAAAATCTAATTTAGGCAATGATTAGAATCACAATTTCTTTTGATTGGATTTATATTGTCTAGAATTGCATGATAAAAATTAACATTAAATTACATGAATTTTGGTGAATGGTGAAATCCTGAACCCCGGTCTCTCTAATATAATCAGTTTTAATTTGGTTTATTTTCTTTAGTTTTAAAATTTAAATCTAAAAGCACAACCTTCACAAGTCTTGAACGAACTCTATTTATTACTACAACAACTTTGAAAACACGTCACTGAGATGGTAACAAGATCTTTGGCTGAATGGCGAAGATGGAAAAATGTGGCTTTTCCTTTCAAAAAATGTTTCGAAATCCTTAAGGTGTTGAACAGTTTCAACCCCTTGTTTGAAGCTAATATAGTCCGCTGTAGTTCGGAGAAGCTAATGTAAAACGCTTAATTTTAAACATATGTAATTTTATTTAATTAAGACCGTCGTATTTTTAAAACTAAAATTACAAATGCAGCATAATTAAAAATTACAAACAGTCTCTCTAACGTCGCTTATCGCTATCTCTCCCATTGTTATCTTTTGGAGTCAACAATTCTCCAAGACTTGGGATAGACCTGCGACGTCCCCACTTGCCAACATATTAAATAAATTTCCATAAGGATATAAAGATGGTTGAAGAATATTAGGCGATTGTTGGAAAGCACTCGGTGCACTCGGTCCTCCAAGCATATAAGATGTTTGTGGTTGTGGTGGTGGTGGTGTATAGCAATCATTTGGGTTATAGGGCGAGAATGATGATGAAATGCGCCTAGTATCTAGCCGAAATACTTGAGGCTGAGATACATGCACAATTTGTGGTGAAGAAGTATTGTGTCGTATATGTGGTGAAGAAGAACTCTGTCGTACTTGTGTTTCTCCCACCACTGTGTCATCACTTTCGTGCCTTGATCTGTTTCTCCTGGAGGAATCAGAAGAATGTGACCGCCGCCCATCATCATTTTCAGTTGAACTCAATCCAAACATTGTGTTCTCGTGCCATTTCCAACACACATCCAAGTGTGTAGCCATCATTTGCCGAGTCATCCAATGCAAATCATTCAGTTGGCTCCTCAACTCTCCCTCACTGGCAGTCACATTGTAGTAAGGATAATCACATTCCATACCTTGGGAAACAACGTGGATCGTGGTTGGCTCACCTTGTGAAGTAATATTTGGCATCTCCCAACGAATTTAGGGAAAATTCGATGAAGATGATGAAGAACATACACCCGTGGTGGGGTAAGTCATAAAGCATGGATCTTTTGGAGGTGGATGGCTAGGAACGATATTTGCATCATGGGACAGGCGTGATAACGCTGGGAGATCAAACCCATAGATGTGATTGTTGTGTATCCCAATTACAGGATGCGAAATCGACGCGTACCATTTGACATACTACGCTTCACTAATATCCCTCTGTGTATTTAGTTCATACCTCGCCCAATTGGTTCTTCTCAGCCGTTCAAAATCTGATCCAGAGGTTTGCATCTGTTGTGGCGCGTTAATTGCAATTGCATATATACCTTGCATTTGGTACTACAGTCTTTCTCCCATGTACCAAACCCCTCTATCCAATAGTGGAGTGTAAAAAACAACTCTACGCAGAGAATAATCAAGAATACTTCGTCCAACATCAGCATCATACTCAGGAAAATCAATGTAAGGGGGAACAACGACGTTGTTGTGGCTCCGAGTCATCTGATGAAACCTCTGAACAAAACTGGAACCCGAGATGTCGCTGCCAGTGCCCTTCGCTAAGTTGGTCGAGATGTACATATTCAACATTTGAAATCTTTGTGTATCGTCGTTAAGGATTGGTTTACCAACACGAAAGTAGGTATACCACCAATACTGCAAATTACTCCATAATTTTAGTATTTTGACTTAATCTACATTTGCTCGTAAAAATTATTTAAATTTTAAAATAATAATTTTGATATTTACCTCTATGATGCTCCAGAAACCAATGAAGTTATCTCCACCCATGGACGCATGATCCAACCCATAATAAAATTCTGCTAAAATTGTAGATCCCTAGTCATAATCTGGTGCTTTGTCAAGATCTTCTAACGCTTGAAGCCAACCCAACACGAGCAACGAAAGTTGAGTTTGGAAATAACGTCTGACCCACTACCCATAAGATAAACATCCTTTCGAGTTCAGATAATCACCTACATGCTTTGGGTTTCTTGGTTGGTTAAGGAAAAACTCTAACGCTGGACATTTAATCCCACCTCCTTTCAGTTGTTCACAACCTTCAGGTATTCCTGAATCTATAAACGATGGAAAAAGCGTCTCCCATTTACTATTTGATATCCATTCGTCTTGGTTGAACGCTGGCGGCTCTCTTATTACAATTAGGATCTCACAAATGAAAAATAAATCAAGGGGCTTAATTCCTATTACAAATATAATATCAATTACGATTAATTCTTTTGATTATTTTAATAATTATTTAAAAAATATAATTTAAGATAAGCTAAACAAGCTTACCAATTTCAAAATCAATGAAATAGAATGTGTACATCGTTGCCCACCTCCTTTCTACCAATGTTATCGGAATTTTGTTGTTGTATCTTCTAGGCTTCACATTATAAAGCGCACACTGGGGACATCTGTCAACCTTTTCTCGGAATTGATGGGGTAAAACATTATAAATAGCCTTTAAGTATGAAAATCTACCTCTCATATAAAAATACTATCAGAACAATCTTGATGCCCCGACACATGACCTTGGACTAATGATGGACCAACAACGACACTCGGCGCAGCAAGCTCTGCTTCCCGATTTTGAGAAAAATATACACTTGTGGCAGGCAGTGGTTCCAGTTTATTTCTTCGATCTCTTTTCTTCTTTACACTATTGACCGTTTTTCTTATAAGGCCGCTCATATTGTATCAAAAAAATTTGATTTAGAAGAGTTTTCTAGAAGAAGGAAAGTACTGGTGTGACAGAAATGAAGTGAGTTTAATCCAATTTATAGGTTTTGATAATATAGACGTTGGAATTGTGGCCGTTGGAGATTTTGTATCTCACGCCCACGTTGATAGGACCAACGCGCGTTGATAGATTTGATGCCCGAGTTTGTCTGTCCAACGCCCGAGTTTTTCTGTTCGACGCCCACGCTTTTTCTTTAAACTTCAGCGTTTGTCTCAAGCACGCGTGCTTATTTATCTAACTCTTAGTGCTTTACCATAGTGGAAAAGCCAGTTTGGCCATCCACCTGGCTCACAAAAAAATGGATTTGTCTATTGCCGTAGAAATTTCCCTAATTGTGAATACAAAATGTTACCTAACTAAACTCAGTTTCCTATAACTATCTCTCGTCTACATGAATTTGCACACCTCTAGCATCCACTAACCAAAGCTTGCCTATTGTAGTTTAGAGAATTTTCTTCACATAATACATGTGCATGTCCATAATCTAGTCCAAGCCAAGGAACCTCTGTGATGCTAAATCTAAGTAACTCTACAAAAACAAATCTTCCCAAATCTTGGATTCTCCAATATTGTATTCCAAATCAGTTGGATTATCCGAATTATTCAGATTTTCCAGACATATTTGGACAATAAGTAAAGATATTAGTAGTATTTTAAATAAAATCATCACTATTTTAGGTTATTCGAAAGTTTTTCCAATTTCAATATCGTTTCTAATAATTGTTACATGTCAATCATAGGTTTTTTTTTTTTTTTATTTATTTTTTTTAGCCTTAAAGTCGTTTCTTATGATTGATATAAGGGCTTTTTAATAAAGTAACCACCTTTTTGAACCATATTTAAGAAACTGGTCGTTTTTTTGAATCTTTATATAAACTGGCCGATATTGACATTTTCCATCCCGTTTTTTTCAAAAAACGGATTTAGGTAGTTAACTGGCTACGTGGCAGTTAACCTGCTAGGTAAAAGACGACTTAACCCTCGTCTGAGTTCGTAACCAAACCAGTATCGAGTCAACTCGGTGACTCATTGCAACGGTCGGATTTGTAACGGTTGGATTTGTAACGGTCAGATTCAGCTTCATTCATATAAATTAGGTCCTGCAGAGAAGAACCATAGTATTTGTCATACTCAACAGATCAAAAAAATAAAAATAAATAAGACATGAGCCAAAATGAAGTAAACTCTCCAGGCAGCAGTAGCAGCAGCAAGGTAAGATTAAGATTAAAACAACCCCTAATTTCATGTTCTATCTGTGCACAGGGAATTCATGATCCAAAGGTATGTCCTTGGATTTATTCCAGATGCAAATATATACCATGTAATGGTATAAGGCAACTATTGTGTTCAAAAGCAAAAGAAACAAACGAAAAAAATGTTTTTGAAGTGTTCAATTCCAACCTGTCAGTACTTTGAATGGTTTGACGATGCCATCGATCCTGTCAAATGCAAGATGGTGAAATTACCAGTAGAGAATGGTTGTTACGCTTGCGGAGAATCTGGTCATTGCTTCAAAAACTGCCCACTGCAAAATCAAACCTGCAACAAAGATCACTGCCAATCAAAAATGGAGATGAAATTTTGCAAGAATGAACACAACAAGAACATAGCATACCTCACTTGTACAGATTGTGACGGTTTTAAATGGGTCTCAGATGAAGTCTTCATTGCTGCAAAAAACAGAATTATGCATTCAAGTTTACAACTTAATGCTATATGTAAGGAACTCAACAATCTGAAAATGTAACCTGCAAATGTACTAATAAACAACCATCCACTTTTGATTCAGCATTAATTCAAGTCTACAAAAGAAAAAAATATTGTCTTCTTAAACACAAAAAATCAGAAAACGAATCTCAAATCATTTCTTCTTAGCCTTTCCATTTCCCCTTCCCTTTCCTTGTTTTATATTCTGAGATACAGATCCAATGCCAAAGAAGTTCTGATAAAGGTTATTTATTGTAGAGGGTGGAGTAGAAGATGGTGCTATAGATGGCAGACTCATAGGTGTTGTGGAAGCTGGAGTAGAAGATGGTGTTGCCAAAGGCTGACTGCCAGGCCCTGTAAAACATTCACCAACAAATGATGCCGTTCTCTTCTTCTTGTTTGACTTAGCTGCACCCCTAACTCCGGTGGTCTGACTTGGCTCTATGTTGCTGAAGGTGAAGCTTTGTGCATCACATTCAGTCCTTTGCCTCTTTGCAGTTGGATTAGATCCCACTTCACCACCAGCACATGTTCTTTTGTTGTGGTTAGTAACATTTCCACATTTCCCACACCTCCTTTTTGTCTTCTCAACACGAGGTTCATCATAACTTCTTACCCTCTTGCTCTTGGGTCTTCCTGGTTTCCTACTGTGAGGAGGGTTCAAGATCTTCTTGTTCATGTTTGGCTGCAAGAACAAATGCACTTATATTAATGTAGTTGAGAATATAAATATGGCATATAGTTACAAATTTAAGAAGAAAAAGTACCTGGACCCATTCACTTTTATCATCTAGTGGTGCAAAAGTTGGTGCATATGTGGCCTTATAGTTCTCCACTGAATAGTAATCACTGCAGTACCTGCTCAAGCAGAGTATGTAAAGGTTAGTGCTAGATACATTTAAGGCCTAGAAATTGCATAAATAAGTTCTGAGACAAGGTACAGATTTAAAAAAAGAGAAATCTTACTTTCTCCATTGTGGCCTTATGCTATGCAATGCACTCACTGCATGCATACAGGGGAACCCCCTCAACTGCCACTGCAAACAAGAGCAAGTCTTGGCAAGTATGTTCACTGTGAACACAGAATTCTTTGGACTAGTCACCATATATAACTCTCCAGTCACACAAGGGTCAACACCATAGTCAGTCACAAATTCCAACATTTTCTTAATCAATGTAACAGCAGTAGGAACCAAATTACCATCTACCCATGATGCAGATTCAGTCCTCCTATTGTACCATGTACCCATCACTAAGTTAGCATACATTATTCCTATCATTATAATTGGTTTATTTCTCATCTTGTTGATCATATTGTTAAAAGACTCTGAAAAATTGTTGTTCATATGTTCACAACAGTGAATAGGGTTAAAAAAGGCCCTGGACCATGTAGCAGGATCTTCTCTACTGAGATAAGCACCAGCTGCAGCACTCTGTTTCACAATATTGTCAAAATGTTCCTGCACAGCCAATCAAAAACTAGCTAACTTGACTGTCAAATAGTGCATAAAACCAATAACAAAGAACTGTTGTGAACTGTCAAACCTGAAAATGCTTTTCTTTGTATGCTTTTGCTGCATTCCATAAAGAACTGTATAATTCAAGACCCTTGTAATCCTTCTTGAAATTTTTGTATAAATGTCTGCATTTTAACACATTGCAATTAACATAAGGACTTTATCTGATCTGACAAACAAAAGAAACAAGAAACAAAGTTAGACAAGAAAGTTACCTCCAACAGTATCTGTGGTGATGGCCAGGGAACACTATACCAACAGCTTCCAATAAACCTTTTTGCCTATCTGAAATGAAAGCCACTTTCACTGGATGTGCTAATATTGCATCCTTCAAATGCTTCAAAAAAATGATCCAATTTTCCTTTGTTTCAGCTCTGCATACCATAATTCCTAACATTACTAACCCATTCTGTCCATCAAGTGCAGTTGCAGACATCAATACTCCCCCATATTCCCCTGTTATATGGCAGGCATCAAGCCCTATAACTCCCCTGCATGCTTTTCGCCAACCCCTCATTGCAGGTTCAAATGAGAGTGTCATGCTTTCAAAGGTGTTATTCACTGTGTCAAAAGTGAACTTAGCAACAGACCCATCATTGCATTTTGTAAACATCTTGCAGAATGCTGGTACTTCATTGTAACTTTCTTTATAGTTCCCATATAATGACTCTAAAACTAGATTCCTAGCCTTCCATGCACACTGATATGGTATATTTACTCTCTTTTCAGCTAAGAAGTCTTCCTTGATTTTATAAGGGTCTGGAACAACTTTTTTAGGCTTATTCTTCATCTGATCAAGAACAAAATCCTTTACAAAATGAGGATCAGCAGATCTATTCCTATTTTGGGGATCCCCTTCACACTTATGTTCCAAATTCACTTTCCTAAGAACAAAAGTCTTCTCACCCTCTTTCTTGCTAGCATACACAAACCAAGGACAATCATGTTCTGTTTTAAACCTACACTCAGCCTTAATTCTAGAGGGAGCACTTCTATCCAAAATATATTGACACTTATTAAGAACACAATAACCCCTGAGATGTTTCTTAAATGCTTCCTTATTTGCAAATCTAGTTTTTACCTCCATTTTGCTAGGATCTACTGGAGTAAAAACTTCTTCTTCAGGGAAAAGATCTACATCATGCTCACCCTTCATGTCCTGACCAAAATCATCATCAAAGTCATCCATGTAAGCAGGTCTTTCATCCACATCCTTACCTTCACATTCAAGATCAACATCAGTACCATATAATAAGTTACAAATTATAATAAATGAAATCAGTTATAAATGAAATATACCTTTTTCTTTGCCTTCTTTTTCTCCTTCTTCTTTCTCTTCTTGTTCTTCTTCATCTGACCCATACTCAATGTCTTCATCACTGTCATATACTGGAGGAGCTTCTGGATTCTCAATTGGGTGACATTCATCTTCTTTGGTGTTTTCCAGCTGAATATTGTCCACATCTTCAACAAACTTAACTTCATTTGTAGCTTTTGACTGACTGCAACCACTGCTACTAGCCTGAGAATGTTTGGACATGGGCACATCCATGAAACTCAGCTTTCTTGATGCACCTTCAACTGATTTATCCACACTATTTAGCCTTGGGGATCTTCTAGGGGTGGTTCCCTTACTAACGGTCTTCTTCTTTGGTGTAGTATTTGGAGTCCCAAACACTGTGTCTTTCATCCCCATACACAAACATATACATCCATCCTCATTTACAAATGAATCCTCCCAAAAATTATCAAAATCATCATTGTTTAACAATGGCAGTGGCAGACATTCTTCCTTAAACCAATATAAATTAAACTTCTCTTTAACATCCATAGACAAACCCTTATACACCATATACTTAAGTGTCATCAAGTCTGTTTCATCTCTATGGCAATCAGGAAATACCAAAGTCTCATTCTTTGGCTCCGCATATACACTGATATTCCTAAATTTGAACTGACTGCAACATAAATGAAACAAAATCAGATATAAACCTATGAAAACCCAATGAAAACCTAATTAAGAAATATTACTTAAAATCAAACACCCAATCACGAAAATTAAACCCCAATTAAACAATAAAAATTTGGTTTCAAATAAACCCTAATTACAAAGGAAAAAAAACAGAAACCCTAAAAATAAATCGATCAATTAAATTAATTAACTATCAATACAATGATTTTCATCATATATTAAGTCACGGGTTTCGTTAATCTTACCTTGATTCAGACTGTTTCAATCCCGGTTTGTACCTCATCTTCACTGTATCACCACTATCTCTGAATCCCTAAATATATAGAACTTTTCTTCCAAATACACTCTGGTCTTTCTGCTAACATCTATGTCTTCAGCAAAAACAACTTCAATAACATCAGTTTTCTTTTTCTTTTCAAACAGCTTCAATACCTAACCCTAGTTTCAGAACGAGGGAGAAGAGAACGAGGGAGAAGAGAACGAGGGAGAAAGAGAACGAGGGAGAAAGAGAAAGTGTGGTGAGAGATTACACCACACGGGTCTTTAAATGGGCAAGGGCACAGTCATAAATTCTCCTACCGAGTTTGACTTATTCAACGCAGCTGACCGATCTGGTGGGCCCAGGTGTCAACTCTAACAGAAAGGCCAGTTTCTAAAAGAATTTAAAAGCTTGGCCGGTTTATTAATTATATGGTTTGAAGCAGGACACTTTATTAATTTTCCCTTGATATAATCGTTTCAAATTAATAAAGGGTGACTTCTTTCTGCATGATATGATTCTTCAATTTCACGGATATCTCAGAATTGATCGCAAGAATTGTGATTTGTGTTTGTTACTTCGAATAAGACAGTGAAGAAGATAAATTCTTCAAGTTAAAATTGTGGAATCTTAATTCAAAAATCATCGCTCAAATAACATCAACTTTTTTTTTCTCCGGGAGTCATGTATTTAATACGTTTGATGTATTACAGTTAATTAATTAATTATTATAATACAAGTATTTTGTTATATTTTTTAATGATATGTGCAATCTTACTAGATCAGTGACTCTGAGAGGATTACATATTTTTTCAAAAAATCAAATCAAATCAAATTCATATGACTAAGAGGGGTAGTGAACGAGGACTAGTAATCCCCAAAAATGTCTGATAACCCTCAGAATTTTTTTTCGCGGATTAACTATTTCAGATCTATTTGATTATAGATATAATAATAGAAATAGTGATCATCCAACGTTAACATACACTGTTCTGCGTGTGATCGATCATTCATAGACCGTAGTAATCGGGTTGTTTAGGGAGATAATATTTTGAAATTGAAGATTATAGACTAGAAGATTTCCTTCTGATCATTATAATACTTCGTGCACACTTGATTCTATGGTATCTAACAAGCAGTTTATCTCAATAAACATCAGACATGTGGAAAACTTGTTAGTTATTTTACCTCGTAAAATTGCTTGACTAGAGCTTGCTGAATGTGATAAGTTATTTTTATAATCTTTGTCTTGGTATTGATCTTTATCCAAAGGATTTTATAACTGAAAAGTCCTTTATACTGAACTTATCTTTGACCATTGCCGTGTTTGGGAGGTACACAATGAGGTGGTTGTTGAAACAAGTTAGGCCTTTACTATTTCGTATTACGATCCAAAAAAGTTGAGATATCAAAAGTATTCATAGCAGGTGAAGCGAGTTGAGATAGTGGAATCTATGTTGGAATTCACGTGCGTAAACCAGATTGGTTGTAGGTGTAGGGATATTGAAGGAACTGAGTAACTATGGAGTAGTTTACTTTGACTCAACTATACAAAGTTTTTGGTAGTCAATCTGAATATAACTACTTAATTATGAGTGTGTTCAAAACTAGCTTAGGTCCAAGGATTTTTCTGCCTTGCAGTTTTCCTCGGTAACTAAATCTTGTGTGTCATATTATTTACTTTACTTCCGCATTATAATTGTTATAGGTATAATTTGATAGCCATGTTTATATTTGTTATATAGGAGTTTTAAAATGTTTTTCAATGGTATAAAGTTTACGAAAATCTGTGGTATAGTTTTAGAGATAAATCATTTCTAAGTTTTACTAGTTATTATCTATAAGTGTATAATTGTAAAAAATACTTAGTCCTCCTCCTTTCCTTAAAAATTATGCATGAATTAGTTCACCTGTTTGTGGGACGAAGGGAATATCACATACAATGCTTAAACTTACCTTTACAGGGGTGTATTGAATTAGGATTTATATGGATAAAAATAGATATTAGTTTGCCTGAATCTAGTAGATTATAATGTTTCTTAAAAGAATCTTATAGATTATTATAGATATATATAATTTGGATTATAACGGATTAATTTAGATTTATAAAATTAAAGTGGATCAATTACCAAATTGCTATAGTATAATTGAAAAAATCCAAGGTCACCATGTTTCCTTTTTTAGAAAAAAAATCCATAAATTGAGGTGGTGGCGGTGGTAGGTGATGGTGGCGGTGGTTGTTGTTGGTGGTGGTGGTCTGTGGCGGTTGTTAGTGGTCGAGGTTCTGGATGTTGGTGTGTGGCGGTGGTGGTTGTTGGTGGCGGTGGTGGTTGTTGATGTGTGTTGGCGATGGTTGTTGGTGGCGATGGTGGTTGTTGGTGGCCTATGATGGTGATTTGGTGGTGGTGATGGTGTTGGTGTTACTGGTTGGTGGTGTGTGGTGGGGCAATGGTTGGTAGGTGGTGGTGGAAAAACATAGCATGATGTGATAGCATAATCCATCAAACTCTTGTGGTTTGGGTTGAGATTGATATGAGATAATAACACACATATTTTGCCTACAAATATCCATAACAATCCATATTTATCTTGGCCCTTAACTATCCTAAGAAATCTTAAATAAATTGAATACCATGGATATTTGTGGAATCTAAAACAATCCTAATTGAATACCATGGATATTTAATGATTCCTTATGTATGCTAATTTAATACCAATGAGCTTTTAGGATTGTGAAATATCCTTGTAAATCCTAGCCCAATACACCCCTGTTTGTTTGAGATTTGGATCAAAATTCAGTTTCCAATCTCGATATTATGGAAATGAAGGTGAAGCACTTTGACTAATAAATTAAAAACAATCCGAAGAAGAAGATTGAACATCATCTAATGTTAGATTAGAAGTTCCCATCCCACCAGGAAATTGATAACACCATTTTCCCATATATTAGAAACATCTAAACATAAAAAGAACCAACAAAAACGAAATAAAAATTGAAGCTAGATAGAAAAAAATGAATCTATGATTGCCTTAAGTTTGTAGAGCTCATTCCCTTTGTAAAACCTCATGTGCTTCAAAACCCTAAAAAGAATAACAAAAAGAAAGATCTAAAACCTAAAAGAGAAACGGAAATCGAACTAAACTCAGAAACAAAAAATTCGAAGTTGAAATCTAAAGATAATGTTGGTTGCAAAGAAAATCAACAACTTCTCTATCGATTCTCTCTCTCCATGTCGTGAAGAATTAGTTGCTCTGGAACAATTAGGAGATTATCTAGAAGAAATACGGGATTCTACTTCTGGTGGCAACATGTTATTGGATGGTGGTGTGTCACTCAAGTGTACGACATCTGCCATTCTTAGGCTTCTTCTTCCCTTCTGCTGCTTTTGTGCCAGCCCTCTAAAGGAGAAGTCAGGAACTTCCGGACAAATGCTTAAGACAATAAAAAAGGATCCGCGATTACTAGCGATTCCAACTTCATGTTCCAAAGAACAATCCGAACTAAGGAAACCTTTCTGAACTCGCTTCGGCTTACGGTGTTGTTTCCCACTGTAATTGTCATTGTAGCATGTGTGTGAACTGTGAATTAGACACCGGAAGCGGCGGACAAATACGCTCAATATGGATTGCAAGGCCTATAAAGAAAAACATGAACCATGTCATGAAGAAAACAGAAAAGAGTGAAAAACGAACAAATAAAAACCCGAAAGGTCAGTTTGGGATAAGAATAGAATACGAAAATATAATTTTAAAAAATATGGGTTGGGGAGAAGATTTTCCTAAAAAATCGGACGTGAGCGTAAATTTCTACACGGATGGTTTTCTGGACGGAAAAAAAACGGATAATCGGGATTCCCATTAGTTTTCACTTGATGTTGATAGATTGGCCCACGAGTCCATACATAACTAAGGAGCAAGCAGATAGATTAGTTTTCACTTGATGTAGTAACTTAGATCAACTGCAGTGGACGAGTAAACCCAAATATTTGGTCCAGTGGGCTGGGGCAGTGGGATGGACTATCGATCAAAATTTGATCAAAGAGTAAAAACCAGACCAAATTTGGTCGGCGACCAAGACCAAACCAAAATATAGTCAGGCGTTTATATAATCTCCGCCTACACCACGGACATTGATATAGTCTACGCCACTCATCAGGCACTCGTATAGTTAACGCCCAACGAACAGGCGTTGGTAAAATGTACGCCTGGATGGGGCGTTGGTTAAATGTACGCCCCGTCGGGCGTACGTAAAGTTAACGCGGGCATCAGGCGTTTATATTCTTAACGCCTAAAGAGAGGCATTTATATAGTCAACGCCTAAAGTTTTAAAACTTTAGGAAATTTGCTTGGGGCGTTGTCTTTATCAACGCCCCACTTTTTTTTTTTTTTTTTTTTTTTTTTGAACCCGGGCGAACGTATAATCTCCATCCCACACACCAGGCGTTGCTATAGTTCACGCCCCATACCAGGCGTTATTTTTATCAACGCCCCATAGCAGGCGTTATCTTTATCAACGCCCAATGCCAGGCGTAATCTTTATCTACGCTGGACGATGAAGCGGACTTTATATCAACGCGCGACCAAATTTACTCGTCACCCGCTACGCCACAGGACGGACTAAACCCAAATTTGATCTTTTTTTTAGTCTTTGGTCTTTAGTTATACTCGCACCACTGTGGACGCTCTTAGGGTGCAAGCAGCATCCACTCTAGCACGGATGCATGATTAGTTATAACAGTCCATTGAGACAAAAATTGAAACAAATGACCGCATATATTAACAAAAAAGAAAATTAACGTTAATAATCTTCCTTTGGGTGATTCTTTTACGGTATTATTTTTTTATTTGATCGGTTACAAAATGGTTTGCCACAAGTCATGTCACGGACTTTCTTCACTTCCATTATTTTTGCATAAACATTGTTTTCATTGTTTGCGCAAATTTTTCTTCAATCATTTTGCTATTTTTTGTTTGCTTTTGTTGGTTTATGGAGCAATTTTTGCATAATAACAATCTTTTGTGTTTCTTGTGAGCTTACTATGACATATAATTACACGGCATTGTAGTACACCAGTACTCTTACCTAATGCAAAACTACATAATTGGGAGAGAATATATTATCCTAATTTTTTCAGTTTTTAAAATAAATTATATAACAATTAGTACACCAACTTTTGAGATAAAATCTCAACAAATTCTTAATGTGCCAAAACAAATTCCACGGCAAATTCACGATGAACCTCACACTGATTTAACATTTAAAAAAGTAAATGATTTGTGATACTCACAACCTAAACTAGTAACGTTACACTTCCGATAAGATTCCACAAGAAAATAAGAAAATCATAGTGAATACGTACATAGAACTATTCATGAAGTTTTGTTTATCTTGACGAAAATATTAATATTGTTCTATTTCGTTGATATTAAGAAGTCTCAAGTTGGATCATGCTTAACATCTAACAAAGCATTATGTATAATCAAATCAAAAATCAACAATTTTCCATAAAAAATTAACATACACCATCTCCCCTTTTTGTTTTCCGATTAGTACTAAGAAATTACACAAATAATCATTCGAAATCTTTCATGAGCCAAATGATAATTTCTTTTATTGAACTTTTATTTTCCATGGGCCATATACTTACGAGACCTCCGTAAGTCGTGTCCATTTAACTATACACGTGCAAGAGAAATAGGTGCCAAAAGGTCCACAACTAACGAATGCATTAGACCTAGACTTTTAGCTTCCATCAAAGGCAGCATCAACTACCCTGAAAATCATGAAATATTATGTGACAATCCATCAAAATCACCAAATTTATTTCATTCTATCTATCTAACTTTTTGTGAGGACCTACAAAATTATCAATCTTTGAACCCATACATACGGCCATACAAATTGAAAGCCTAGCTAGGCTTGTCAATGGCTCACATATGACGCATGCAACCGAAAAATTAGTTAGCCTCCCCCTCACCCGTTTTGGAATTGCATGATTCAATGTCCTAACCATAACTAAAATAGATAATAGATTTCTTTAATGGATAATTCTGTTGGGGTCTCTCATCCAGAGCATTTACCTAACACAAGGTTGTCAATGGCTATTAGCTCACCGGGAACCTTGCAAAATCAAATACAGTGGTTTTGACAACCTAAACCAGCTGATGTAGTACATTTGTGCTCCTTATTGGTCGTCAACAGATAAACGGGTGCCAACTTCTCGGCAACATTGACACCCCATGATTAGGTGGTGGTTGGAGAAGTTGGAAGGTGTTGGATGGTGACCAAACCGAAAGATTAAGGCTGAGGGTGGCAGAATTAAGTTAACTAATTTTATTTTATTTTCCATTAAGACCCTAGGAAACAAACCTTTAGTTTTCTAATAACGTCTCGAATGGCCTTATGACCGTTCACAACGACTGACTGGGAATTCATAGCGTGGTCAAACAAGCTGTATCTCTAATAGCGCTTTTAGATACTGATTTTTGTGTTTCCAGAAATTGAAGTCATAGGTAAAATTATTTTTCCATTTCTAGAAGTCGTTTTGAATTTTGACAGCCAAATTGATTTCTGACTTTTCGATTTTTAGGAATCGAGAAATTACTTCTACTTTGCAATCCAAACAAACTGTAAGCCTGTAAATAGTTTCACAAAAATTTCTAGAAATTGTTCTTTGACTTAAATCGAAAAGTTAAAAGTCAGTTTGAGTCAAACTTTGAGAATTCAAAAAAATTAACTTTTTAAAATGATTTTACTTATGACTTCTATTTCTGTAGAAACGGTCACATTACCAAGATAGTCAGAGGAAATTTTTCAGAGATTTCATTTGATAAATGTAGCATAATTGTTATTATGGGTAGAGATTTCATTCTACCAAACTTCACTAATCCAGTTTTAATCACATCTTTATATATGGAAATCGAAATCCAAAAAATTTCACTTTTCATGCTAAAAATCTATGCTCCCGGAAGATTTTATTTTCCTCCAAGATATGCAACACATCGTGTAAAATTGGTCGCCTATAGCCTTGTGGAATTATCTGTCCATTTCTGACCAGCAACTAGAATCTCTTCCTTTTTCTCTCCTTCACTATACAAAATCACAGAATCAAATTCAATTTCATGATCTCACTTCACCTTTCTTGAATAAATATTCTAATCAAAAGATAAAGAATCAGTTTTGGGTCCATATCACCAGTTACCACCACCTGCTCTTCTTCTTCTTCACATTCACCTTCCATTAATGAAACAATATTTTTTAAGAAAGAAAAATCCTTTCTTTTATTCTTCTCCATCTCTCTGTCTTCTTTTATTGAAATTCTCAACTTCATTTTAAAGCAAAGAATTATAGCCCCTTTCTTTTTGGATATTTGGGTTCTTCTTGTTGTTTTCTCCTTTCTCTTGAGATCTGTTCTCAAAGCTCACTCTTTTTTTGAATCAAATGGTTTGCTCTCAAGAAACTACTAGTAATGCCAAAAAACCCACTTCTTCTAGTACTTCAACAGTGATCAACGAAACAGAATACCATGTTTTAGATTTTGAAGTTGTAAATCTTTTACAGAAAATGGTCTGGGAATTGGGTTTGGGTTGTGTACTACCAGGTAGTAAAAAAATACAGAGACAAAAAAGTGACAAGAAGATGATAGATGGTACTAGTAATAAGCAAGTAAAGAAGAATAATAATGAAGAAATATCTGAACATAATAAAGCTTGGTTATTAGCTGAATCATCAAGTGGTGTTAATGTCAGTGCTGAATTCATTACACCTTCTGCTTCTGCTGCTGCTAATGCTAATGCTGCTGATTCTTATACTGCACATTCTTCATTTAGATTCAGTTTTGGTTCGCAAAGGGAATTTGATTCAATTTGTTTCAACCATTCTTCATCTACTTCTTCTTCAGCAGGTGGTACTACTATCTTAATGGTGAATTTAGATACTGGGTCTAAAAACATCCAATACAATACAAATGACTTGTTGAAATGGAGAAGATTGGAGTCTCTAGAGAAAAGTATATCACCAGTTGCTGATACATTGATAAGATTCAGTTACTCTGAAATCAGATCTGCCACACAGAATTTTCGAAAAGGTACAAAGTTGGTGTTTTTTTTTGTGTTTAAATTTTATTGTTTTTCTGTTAATAAATTTTAAAATTTTCTTCTTTTGTTTGGATTAGGGAGAGTATTGGGAAGAGGTGCATTGAGTTATGTATTCAGAGGGAAAGTTGGTTTTAGAAGAACTTCAGTTGCAATAAAAAGATTAGACAAAGAGGATAGTGAAGCACCAAAGGCATTCTGTAGAGAATTATTGATTGCAAGTTCATTGGAGAACAGGTATATTGTTCCACTTTTGGGGTTCTGTATTGATGCAGATGAGGGTCTATTTCTTGTCTATAAGTATGTTTCTGGTGGAAGTTTAGAATACCATCTTCATGAGAAGAAGAGAGGGATAAGGGGTTCAGCATCTCTTCCATGGTCTAGTAGATTTAAGATTGCAATGGGAATTGCTGAGGCTGTAACATATCTGCACAATGGAACTGATAAATGTGTGGTTCATAGAGATATTAAACCTTCTAACATCCTCCTTACTTCCAACAAAACACCCAAGGTCAGTCAGTTTGCAAAATCTTATTCAATCCTAACATAGAGAATGCCATTTTTGGTTGAATCTGATTAATTAAAGGTATCTTTACAGCTTTGTGATTTTGGATTGGCGACATGGACTACTGCGCCATCAGTTCCTTTCCTGTGTAAAACTGTGAAAGGAACCTTTGGGTAAGATATCCCTGAAACACTGTGTTGATGATTTTTTAATTTCTTTGTGAAATGAAAGGAAATTTCTAAAGCTATAATTTGATTTAAAGGTATTTGGCCCCTGAATATTTTCAACACGGGAAAGTGTCCGGTAAAACGGATGTGTATGCATTTGGTGTGGTACTGTTGGAGCTAATAACAGGCCGGAAACCGATCGAGGCAAAAAGAGCTCCCGGAGATGAGAATTTAGTCGTGTGGGTAAGTTAAAGTTTTATCCAGATACTTGGATTTTAGTTGTTAGTCTCTTATTAGCTATAGCTTGTGTTTGGAAGGGTAATGAAAACAGTTGGTTAAAATATCTGAAGCTTGTTTTATTTCATAGTATTAGTTGGTCTCTTTTTAGGATCTACCTTTGTTTTGATTACAAGAGAAAATTGGATTCTTTTCTTTTTCGGATTAGTTAGATTAATTTGAAGCAAACTAGGCTAATTGCTTGTGATGAAAACAGATCTACCTACTGTTTCTGTTCTTAGCAGTTCATCGATTTAATCACTCATTTTCATTTCCTTAGCAAATGAAATACATCTATTAACACTAATACAACTTACGATAAGTACATTAGTTTATTGTCACATCTAAAGATAACGAATATAAACTATTATTGTCACGTTCCTAGGAGTTGACCTCAAAATTTTCCAATTTTCAAAAGTTCAAGCTTCAGTTGAGCGGTTTGTCTGAATCGAGGATTATTTTCTCTTGAAACCATCATTCTCAAATGTTTGTGTGTAACTATGCTAGTAGATATGTAACACAAGTTACGCAATGTTGCTGCTATCATGTGAAATTTAGGTGATATTTAAGGCAGCAAATCTGGTTGGTTGTGTTCTTGTTCTGATGTAGCCCTATCTAGCCCAAGGCTTTGAATTCTTAGTCAGGTTTGATTGAGCGGCTTGCTTAAGATTGACATTTTCTCAGAAACTGTTACTTCTGTCCTTACTTATAAATGCAACTGTTACCTAGAAATGTACTAAAGAAGGTGTTATATGTTAAATCTTCATTTGGAAAAGATGGATGCCTAAAATTGTTCAACCTTTTTGCACTAATACATTATTCCCTCCGTTTCAAAAAGATAGGCTTGTTTCATGTGCAAATTTGCACATGAAACAAGCCTATCTTTTGAAACGGAGGTAGTATATGTGAGCCAACTATTAGCTTGTTGGAAATATTTAGTTCGGCTATTTGCTCCAAGCCTTTAACCAAATCCGAGCTCCAAGTATCCTTCACCTAATGGCTCCTAACATCCGATTTTCCAATAATATAATGTTAGTTCTCTAACTTTTGCGGAGGAACCTGATTATAAAATATTTACTTGCTTATTAGTTTGAACTTGCGTAAAATAAACAAGGGAAAACTTGACTTTTGTCTTTTATCTTTTGTAGGCGAAGCCACTCTTACAGCAAGGAGGTGAAGCTATCAAAGAGTTGGTTGATCCAAAGCTAAGGCTTCGTCCACGCCATTTAAGACAAATGACACGAATGGTTGAAGCTGCAGCCGCTTGTATAACCAGTGAAGAATCTAGTAGACAAAACATCGACGAGATCATCGCTGTATTACGAGGAGATGAGAACTTCCATAACTCAAACAAGAGTAAAACTCCTGATCTTTCTGCTTTTGTTTCTGATTATCACTCTCAACACCAATTACAAACTAAGAGTGACATGACAAACCACTTAGCTTTAGCAATGTTAGGTGTTGCTGATCTTGAAGACTATGATCACCTATATTGCCGTTGAATCTAACCACCATTGAAAACAAATTCAGTTTTCCATTTTTTGGTTTTTTCTAGTGTTTTTTTTTCCTTTTTCTTGGGTGATTGAATTTAGACTGAGTGAAGGGTGTAAGTTGTATATGCTCTTGAGTTTTCCTATGAAGAATTGACTGTATATATCATACATCATCAATTCTCAATAAGTAATAAAGGTTTGCCGTTCCAAGTCTTAAATTTCGTATATGCTTATGTTCTCAATCTGTCCACATTCTTTTCAGAGATTATCATTTGTAAAATGATATGTGAACATGTATGAAAATTTGATTCAACAGAACACAAATGAATAAGTCAGCATGGATGCATACAACTCCTTTAGGGAAACTTCATTCAAAACAGAAACTAAAATCTTTGTTATCCAAGGTTACAAAAGCAAATGCCTTGACATAATGAAAAGAAACATTTTATGATGAACAGCAAATGTAATAATAGACACTGTACCTTGCACATTGTTGTAAAGCTACATCAACATGAAGATAAGTAGCATATATAGATGGTGAGAGTGATATATATTCAAACACCACAATTAGAAGATCTTTGCAATGTCTTTCATTAAACCACCATTGGCACGATAAAATGCGGCAAATTCATCTTTAGAGATGAATCCGTCACCGTCTGTATCGATCTCAGCCATCATTCGCTGAATCTCGTCTGCTGAAGCTGATCCTAAGGTTTTCAAAGCTTCACCTAGCTCAGAGGATGATATCTTACCATCACCATTGATGTCAAATTTGTTGAAGATTCTGTCAATCTCAGCCTGGTCTCCCATCTCTGCAAGTCTTAGTTTCAAATCTGATTGATACTGCTTAGTATTCTGGGGTAAATTGTTTTGGCATTTGTGTTTTGCAAGAGGGGGTTTTAAAGTTGATGAATTGAAATATGTAAGGTCATTAGTTATTTGAACTCTTATTTAGCCTCCCCAAACGGATCTAACTAAGAAATTAGTGGTCTAATTTTAACTTACATTTTTCACCCTTATTTCTTTAGCATGTCTTTTTTCAGAGTGAAGGGCATTACTGGGATTCTATATTTCAGGAACATGCAATGATATGGTCTGTATGAGCATTGCAACATAGGCTTATGTTTCACTTAGAGTCGATTCTATGTCATGCCCAGAAAAAACTTTTCTATGAATCTGGAAAATCCTGCCAGCAATACCAGAACCTAAAACTTAACATGAAAGAACGAGGCCACACAAGATCGTGAACGGGAAAAGTTCATATCAACTTCTTTTATTTGCTGATGTTACATTCTTGAAGTACAATCGAAGCCACTCACCTTCGAATCCAGTTTATAAAATGACTATTTAAACATACAGATAAATTACAGGTTCTAGAGTTGAATGAGATTTCTACAACACAATCTTATGTAACTCCTTCATCACAATTTCATTAGTTGGCAAAGCTGGAATAGCACCTCTTTCCATTACTGTCAGTGCACCGCAAGCATTTGCAAACCTCAGCGCTTCTCTTAATCTGCCTTCATCCTATATACCAGCAAAAACAAGTATTCAATCTAATAACATTCTGTCGCTTACTAGGGATTATTATATTATTAAGCGCAACACAGAAGCAATCTACAAAAAAAACATTGCTTTAGATTGAGTATCAAGGGAAGCAAATACCTGAAGCAAGGAAAGATCTTTTGCGAGTAGTGATAATATTCCAGCAACAAAAGCATCTCCGGCACCAGTAGTATCAACAACTTTTACCTTTAAGCCTTTAACTCGCCCACTGAAGTCCTGTGTAAGAGTACTTCCAATTTCAAAAATTGTAAACATGGATGGATATATCCTATTTCAAAGAAAGACGCATTAAGAGAAAATAAAGTACCAGTTCCTTACCTGGCAGTAATATCTGCAACCATCTGGTCCTTCGGTAACCACCAACATCTTGAGGTTTGGATGGAAAAGTTTGTGAACAACAGCATCGTCATATGGGTCTTCGCCTTGAGTTAGAAATGAAATCTCTTCTGCACTTACCTGATTTATGTCAAGGGAATAAATATAAAGCAAAGATGGTATTCACTTGGTTTAACCATATTATGTGGTTGCTTTCATTGCATATAAAGGGGTTAACAGTTATTATGGAGTTATAAGAACACTTATAGCTCAATAGATGTCTACCTTAATAACATCAGCAGTTTCCCATATGCTAAGGATTCCTTCTCTGGCACTCTCTGCTGATGGCCACAATGGAAGTCTTAAATTAGGATCATAAGACAACAACACACCGGCATCTTTTGCAGCCTTTGTGGCTGCAATGTGCGCTGACTTGCATGGTTCTGTAATCAGACTAATAGAACCATAGTGGAATATTTTCGCCTGTAGAGTGCACAAAAAACATACACAATCCAACATTAAGAAACCTGCTCATCCAATAAGCAAATTACCAATAAAGAACAAAAGAAATGAGAAAGTCGTTCGCCAGTAATGTTGGTCAATTTTATTAGCAATGTACTACCATAATTTTCTCAAAGTACCTTCTTAATGAGATCATAATCAAGTTCATTTTCTTGAAGCAGCATATCAGCACTCGGATTACGATAAAACATAAACTCACGTTCCCCGTCAGTCCTCAATGTGACAAATGCTAAAGCAGTTCTAGCAACAGTATCAAACCGCAACCCCGTGTTGTTCACATTATTTTCTTTCAACATATCAGAAAGCATATACCCGAATTCATCTTCACCAACCTGCACATATAACCAACCATATTCACAAAAAAACATCTCTACGCTGCCATCATTTAAGTTCCCACAAAGGACTTACAAAACATAAACATAATGTAGTCGTAATATATAAAGGGGTAGGATCTGTATCATCCCTTGACATTCTTAGATTGGCACTATCTTGACATTTCGTGGTGTCCGAATGAAAACTAATCCCCGAATGTTCTTTTCATTATGCACTACATTCTCACAATAATATTAGCAGTATGATGATACCTTGCCCATAAAAGCCGATGATCCACCGAGACGAGATATGCCAACAGCAACATTAGCAGGTGCACCACCTGGTGCTTTTTTAAAAGCTTCTGCATCAGCAAGTGAAAGCCCACTAGTTGTTGGTACAAAATCAATTAACAACTCTCCAAAACACACTACAAGATCCGAATCATCTACATCTGCCGAACCATTCTCATCCGAAAGCGCTTTACCTATTAATGATTAAACCCGCATTAACCGGTATAAATCAGATTCATGAACCATAATAAATCGAGAATCCACCACATCCCAAAATTGAAGCTTAAGAAAAGATAGAAATCAAGTTCTTACCTTGAAATTTACAGAATCGATTACTCGGAGAACGAATACTGAGTTTACTTCCACGTTTCTTGTTCAAATTGAAACAATGATTCTTGCGAATTCTAGGGTTTGAAACAACGATACTATTGAAGCAGAAAGCAGAGTATAGAGCCATGGAAATGATGATCTCTCTGTACTGTATGAATTTTCTCTCAGATTTTCACTCAAAGATGATCAGGTGAGGTCAAATTCATAGTTGTAAAGTAATTCTTGTGGCGTGAAAATCAATAAATAATTTCTTGAGATTAAATAATTGAGATTTTTTACTTCTAGTTGTGGAGTAGAAAGGATGGAAGTATTTGAATACTGTTAAGTGAATAAGATAACAATATTGAATCCGAGTGTGGCTGCGGAGGAATCATCCCTTTAAGTGTTTAGATTCGTTGGATGTAAGCGTGGAGATTTTTATGGACGGTTGACAACTGAGGAAGGATGTAATGTAAGATCTCTTTCTGCTGGACTTTTGGAGCGGACACAGCAAGGACAACAGTTTAGTCTAGTGGTTCGTCGGTTAGTGACGGTTGTTTGTGTTGTTACGGTTGGTCCACAAAAAAAAAACAAAGTAGGAAATACCGGTCCTAGAAATAATATATTCGAGAGAGTCTAGTCCATTTGACCCAGTCAACTGTCTGTTTGGTTCTATTTGGAAATATAAATTATGGTTTGGTCCTAGAAGTAATGATTTGGTCCTACGGTGATGTCATGGATGATGTAATTGTCATTATGTATTGGCAGAAATACCCTTTTGGGGCCACAAATATACAAAAATCAGTAAAGAAAAAATCTTTTTCAGATTTCCTTTTTCTGTCATATTTATTTTCAGATATAATTTCTTTCTTTTTTTTCTTCTTCTTCTTCTTTTCTTCTTGGTAATAATGGCGTCTCCATTATTTTTTCTTATTTTTCTTCCTGCTACTGTTGAATACGTTGCTGCTGCTCATGTTGGTGATGTTGAAGATGAACTTAGGGTTTACGATGATGAAGATGAAATCATGTTATTTGTTGTTGTTGCGGTTATAGATGATGAAGATGATTTACGACGAAATCCGTCGCTGCTGTTGAAGATTCATCTACATCTGTTGAAGACGACGATGAAGATGTTGAAGATCTTGATTTTTTATGAAGATATTGAAGACGAAGATCTTGATTTTGATTATGAAGATGTTGAAGACGAAGATCTTGATTTTTTATGTTGAAGATCTAGATTTTGATGACGATCTTGATTTTTATTTATGTTTGTTGCTCGTGTTGAAGACGATAAACATGATGAATATGATGTTGCTGGTGCTGTTTTAAAGACGATGATGTTTGATGCTGTTGTTGAAGACGACGGAGATGATGAAGATGATGATGTTGCAGTTCATTTCATAAATGAACTCTGTTTTTTTTAGGTTTTTATATGAAGTTCATTTCTGAAATGAACTCTGTTTTTTTAGGTTTTTATATGGAGTTCATTTCTGGAATGAACTCTGTTTTTTTTAGGTTTTTATATGGAGTTCATTTCTGGAATGAACTCTGGTTTTTTTAGGTTTTATATGGAGTTCATTTCTGGAATGAACTCTGTTTTTTTAGGTTTTTATATGGAGTTCATTTCTGGAATGAACTCTGTTTTTTTAGGTTTTTATATGGAGTTCATTTCTGGAATGAACTTTGTTTTTTTAGGTTTTTATATGGAGTTCATCTCTGGAATGAACTCTGGGTTCTTTAAGTTTTATATGGAGTTCATTTCTGGAATGAACTCTGGTTTTTTTAGGTTTTTATATGGAGTTCATTTCTGGAATGAACTTTGTTTTTTTTAGGTTTTTATATGGAGTTCATTTCTGGAATGAACTTTGTTTTTTTTAGGTTTTTATATGGAGTTCATTTCTGGAATGAACTTTGTTTTTTTAGGTTTTTATATGGAGTTCATCTCTGGAATGAACTCTGGTTTATATAGGTGATTTCTGAAAAAGTAAGTAGAAATTAACCGGAGTTCATTTTGACGAATGAACTGCTACAAAAAATAACTAAAAATTAACACGGAAGGGTACTTTTGTCCATTTAATATTTTTAAATAATTATGGACCAAACAGTAAAGGCGTTTTCCCAAAGGACTAGACTGACATGGGCCTACCTAAAAAAGGACCAAACGATATTTTTCCCCAAGAAAAATTGACCGGCACCCAGACTAATTTGAGGTATATAAAAATGAGATAAGATCCCTTCATACTCTTATTTTCACATTATCTTACACGTTGAGAGATGTTTTTTTAATCAAAATCAAACACTAACGTATTTAAAGCTGATATTTTGGCTATATGTTCGTCTTACATAGCTCTACATACACATAAAAAAATGAGCACTTTCCGAAATACCAAACTTCACCATATACTAATCTTAATTTTAACGGTTGAAAATTAATGGATTCGACGGTCATTTTTCAAAGTAGTAGATGGTAGAGTTATACGTTTCAGAATAAGCTCATTTTTTGTGAGTATGTAGATCTTTGTAAGACGAACATATCCCCAAAATATTAGCTTCAAATACGTTACCATTTAGTTTTGGTTAAAAAAAATGTCTCCAAACGTATGAGATAGTGTGAAAATAACAGTGTGAGGGGACCCTTCCTCTATAAAAATTTAAGTGGACTTAGTTGAAATGTTAAGGGGTGTTCAAACGGGCAAAAATATCTAACTATCTCACCAAACTCTTTTTCTTCCCAACCTCGAACCAATTCATTCGCCTTCCCAACCTAACAACCACTACTTCTTCTTTTCAATCGTTTTATTCTCTATCTCCATCATTTCGTTTCAAAAAAAACTCGACGATTAAAAGTAACACCTTGTTTATATCAAACTCAAATGAACCTATTCTCCTTCCCAATCTAACGATCACTTCTTTATTTTGTTGTTTGAATGTCAAATAATGTCAGAAAATTTGAAATTGTTGATTTGCAGTTATATAGTCGTCAGGGTATCTCTTCATCGGTCTTGACGAATTTTCAAGTTTTATTTTGGTCGTCATCTTCTTGGGATGAACATCGGGACGACTTTTCATCTCTGAAAGTAACATTCACAGGGTCGTCATGATATTAATCCCAAACCTTAACGACTAGTTGATGAATACGATTAGTCGTCCTGTTATGAAAATCTAAATCATGCCGACTAATATTGTCATAAAATTATTTTTCATGTGTCCCATTTTGTAATCAGTCGTCGGGATTTTCAAAACCTAACTTTCCGACTAGGTTATGGTCGTCACTTTAATACATTTTCGATCCTGACGACCAAAATTGCTAAAATGCCGATTTTCTTATCTCTATTTTTTCTTTTAGTCGTCATGTTTTTGAAACAATAACTGTGAAGACGTCTGGCAATAGTTATTCGGCATGGTTGGAATAAGTACAATATGATTATATTTGATTGACTATTAAACGTCGTCATTTTGTTATTATACGATCATGACGACCATGCCTGGTCGGCATGTTTTTGTGCAGTCGAGCATAACGGCTTTTCATAACCTGGGTTATGAATTCTTGAATTCTTTCTTTAATTTGAAGAAATTAAACCAACAGAATCTTTTTCAATTCCATTTTGAGAAGTCTTTGATTAGAGTAATAAATTTTCGTTAGAAAATTCTTAAAAACCAAATTCCAAAAAAAATTCTAACAAGATTCATTAGTTAAAGCAAACAAAAACCATAAACAAAATATTCTCTTAACAAATTTAATCTAATATTAAACATCATTAAAGATAGATGAATAAGGGGCTTTAGATTTTACTTTCAAATGACCCTGTTTCGTGATCACTATATCGCATTTAGTTTGGGTATACCCCAATCCGGCCAGTAACGATTGACATCACTTTTCTTTTACTTTTTTCATAGAAAAAAACTTAGGCTTGCCTAAGAGCATCTCCAATGCTTGGGGTCAAGGTCATCCTATGTGGAGGTCTTATTAACACCTCTCCAAGGTCTTATCTAACAATCTTTGTTTAAATTTAGAAATAAATGATGATGTGGAATTAAGACCCCATGTTATAGAGAAAGTATAATATAGACTTTCTCTTTTACCCCCACTTAGCCAGGTCATCTATTTTTAGGACCTTCACCTTTGCGGGGATGAAATTTTGGTGGAAAAGGTCTTAAATCTTAGGTAGCCACTGCTCCTATGATTACTGTTTTTACAAGCCAAAACTAAATGAAAGTGAAAACACTTGTACACCACCAACTATTCTTAGGCAATCTGTATGGGCAAACATAAACACAATTCCGAAAGTTCAACTTAATGAGTCTCAATCAAGGAATAGTATCTGGAGTTATATCACTTTCTCTCAAAATCATAAAGTTTACAGAGACTATTCCGTGAACCTGATTCTCGTGTGAGAGTACTTGGGTGATTCCAAAGTGATTAATATTCAAACATGGGAGGGAAAACTTTCACTCCAGAACAGTATAGAAGATTGGAAGAGTTGTATGATGAAGAAGATGGAAATCCAACTCCAGCGAGGAGGGATCAGTTAGAAATATAAATAGATCTTACTGTCAACCAAGTCAATGGATGGGTGTATCGCAAGCAATACAGTGATAGGATAAATCAAATGGGTAATGGTTATCAAGGCATAATCATAACGAGGAATTGGTGCAGCAAATTAATTTCTTGGTAGAAAAAACACCTCAGCCCCAAGAGCAACAACATCATATCATTCAGTTTCACTGTGAGCAACAATAGCTTATTCCTGCACCGATGCCTCGGTCTCCTCATCAACCGTTGGTAGTATATGCACAACCATCTCCTCATCAGCCAATGGTAGTAGAATTTTAATAAAAAAATTCTCAAATATTTCGGTCTGGGATCTCACTTTGAGTATCAAGGAATATATTTGAAAAATAAAATATAAGATTTGTGCACATGTTCAGATTACTCACTATATCTACATCTTGATCTTTCTTATTTTGCCAACCCAATTTCAAAAATCACACAAACCCTAAAATATACGTGACAAGAGAAATCGGTTTTGCTTATGGGAATCGTTCTACTTTAGTTCCCAAATTTAGGTAGGGATTGGGTTTTACCTTCATTCCCCATATAGGTAAGTATCGGTCTACCATGGTTCCCAACATAAGTAGGGATCGGATCTGCTTTAGATCTTCAATGAAACCGGACCACCAATCAATTTGATTTCTTTTAACTACGAAACAAGTTCATAAGTGTACTCCCTTAAACTCGTGTAATTTAACATAGTTTTCAGGCATGAAATCAATCCTAAGTTCATTACACAATCTAGTAACAAGTTATAAAGTTTATCTATGTCGCAATTACAAAGTTCAAAAGATAAACGTTATACTTCGTAATTAAATATAGCAAGGTTATAAAACAGCTTGTATATTCTTCCTTGACACTTTACCGATCTAAATCATGACCCAAGATATAAAGCCTTACCATTTACCGATCTTAACTTCAACTGTTAACTTTTAACGACTGATTTTCAAAGGGGAAGATAGTGATGTTACACGTCTCAAATTTTGATCATTTTTGGTAGGAATGTAGAGTTTTATAAGAGGAAGGTATCATCAAAATCTTAAATTTAAATTCGTCGTCGTTTGGATTTTATGGAGAAAATAGAATAAACAAGTATGATAGTGTGCATACAAGAGTGTCCATGAATCCTCCCTCTATATATATATTATGTATGTGATACACGGGATATCACATATAATGTCAAATAAATATTTCTAGTTGTTTGATATTGAATCATCTTAAGGTGATATTTATTAGAACCAAACATCATATTTGTTACCAAATCAGAATACTATCATACGTGAAAAAGAAAAAAATTGATGCCATAAGCTTTATTTTTAGGTAGTTGTTTTTATTTTCATATTTAATAATACATATCTATGTTATTGTTAGAGCATTTCTCGGTTGAACCCACTAGAATTGGTATGTCAAGTTAGTTGTCAACTTTAGTTGCCAAAATGCATTCTTGATTTAGCATATTTAAGATAGTTTCAGACTAGATTAAGTCTAAGAAGTAGAATCGAAGCTATCCTTGAAGGATAAAGTTTGAAGACTACAAGAAGACATAAACAAGGACTTCATCAACAAAGATGATAATTGATTTCATTTGGATTCTTGTTTAATTCTACCTTTCTAATCTATCGAAACAAATGCTCACTCTATGGAATAATTTCTATGACGGTAAATGTACATTTATGTATATATACTCGAGGTTATCTGTCTCACACAGAAAAGCCTATAGGATTGAATAAATATATCTCCCATAGAAATATCCAAGATTTTTTGTTCCGTCTTTTGATAAATCAAGGTGAACATGAACCAATTGATAAACCGGACTTATATTCCCGAAGAACAGCTTAGTATTATCAATCACCTCACAATAATCTTACTCGTATAATAGCGAAACTAGATATTGTGGAATCACAAACGATGAGACGAAGATGTTTGTGATCACGTTTTATCTTGCCTATCGGAGAAATTAATCTCGAGCAAATCTTAGAGAAGATAGTACTCAAACGATATAATCAGGCAAGATTAGAACAGGAAACCACAAGAGAAATAGTTGGGTCTGGCTTCACAATCACAGTGAAGTCTTTCAATTCGTTAACGTAAAAGGTTTAGGAAAATCTAAGGTTAAAGGAAAATCAACTCTAGCTTATGAAACTAGTAACACACATAAGTGTGGGGATTAGGTTTCCCAGTTGCTAGAGTTCTCCTTTGTATAGTTTTCAAATCAGGGTTTGCAATCCAAGTTACCTTGGTAACAAAGCATTAAATATTCACCGTTAGATGAAAAACCTGATTCAACCAAGCTAATATCTTTCAACTGTTAGATCGAATTTAGCTTGTTAGACACAAATGAAATGTGCCCTCATTTAGGTTTATGAACCGTACCCAAACGTGTACACTCGTGTTGGCTCAACAATGGTCAACCGAAGTTATCCATATGATAACTCTCATATTAACCATATTCATCTTATCCATAACTAGTTCAAATGACTCAAATGAAACTAGTTAAAGAGTTGTTCAATTGCGATATTCTCATAGAAATATACAAGAACATAATCGAAACAAAATCGATTTGATTCACTTGAATCAATCATGAAACATTATATCCACGGTTTGCAAAGATTGCATTCCTTATGATTTAAATGTTTAAGTTCATGCAATGACCGATTTGATAAAGTAACCATCTTAAGTATGCGTACGGGTATGCGTACTTAAGCAACCGGATTTGAGTTTGTTTTAGTTTCCAAACTCAGCAGAAATTTTCGGTTTGAAAACTTCCGCCAGTATGCGGGTACGCATACTTAAGGTGACTAGTTAAGATTTTGTCAAATCCAAACTCATCAGAAATTTTTGGTTGGAAAACTTCCGCAAGTATACGTACGGGTACGCATACTTAACCTTTCTCCTTCACCAATTTCGCATACACACATATGCATACACTTGGCTCCCGGTTTATGGATTTATATACTAATGCGCGAACACACTGTATATGCTTATATCCAAAGATGGTTACATAATCAACTCTTTATTTCAATCATTGAAACTTTCTTATAGGACGTTATATAGTTGTTGTTCACAAACTATTTTTCGTCAAAGCAACTTTCAAGTTATTGAAATTATCATAATGAAACATTCCAAGGCAACACCAAATGATAGTATCACACAAACCATATAATATGTAACTCGGTAATTTTCATATGATCTTATTCGGACATTCATCACGAATGTAAGATGAATTTGGTCGAAGCGAAAGATTGCCAACACATATTCCGAGAAATATATACGGGAGATAAACTCAGCTCGAAATCTCAAATGTGTATAATAGAAAACTATATCATAACACGACTTATGTCTCAATATAGGATATAGATTAGAAATAGACTTTCCAAGTGATAGATAAGTTTAGTCTCCACATACCTTTTATTGATGAAGTTCCACAAGCTCCCCTTAGTAGTTCTTCGTTTTCAAGAGATGAACGCCGTGAAGTCTAAAGCTCAACTACACAATCTATGTCCTAGTCCGAGACATCTAAATAGGCTAGAAATCAAGAATCATAGTTTTGATCACTAACATTGACAAACATGCTTGAGATAGCAACGCGTGAGAGTTCGACCGAGCAATGCTCTAACAATCTCCCCTTTTGTCAATTTTAGTGACAAAACTATCAATACATATGGATTACAAAATAAATAAAATTTTTGTAGCTTCTCATCCAAATGCTTGATCTCCTTGGCATCTTCAACACGACTCGAGATCTTCGTCACTTCTAAGTACTCCATGATTCCAAAGGTTGTAAGTTTAGTCTCATAGATGTTGATGATCCGCAGGGATAACAATGAGAAAACAAATGCTCTCAATCATTGTTATACAGTGTCATAACATTATTACACAGCATTAAAGTTCAATTGCATCACAACTTTGACAATAATACTACGGTGATATGTATTACTCCCAGTTAGTTAATACATCATCTCAATATGAAAACCACTCTCCCTTACATAATGATAAACCATATGTATTTGTAGTATGAAACTGCACATTAATTCTCCCCCTTTTTCAATAAAATTGGCAAAGGTACGAAAATTAGTGGGATCCTCATGAAATTTCCATAGAGATTCTTCATGACCAAAAGAGAACAACATACCAACAAATTTAGATGCAATCATAAAGCCGAAGTTAAATGTATTCATAAAGGAGTTTATAAAGATACATGATAACCCCTATAATATTCCACAGCCGCACTCCCCACAAAGATATGGCAATTAAGCACAAGTTCAAAAAGAACTATCCCCCATAAAATGTCATTCCCGAGAGAACAACAAAGGCGACCTTGCTTTTACAAGAAAAAAAGGATTTCTTTGGACATAACCAAATCACATGAAAACATATATTTGTATCCAAAGGATCAATAGAATTAACCACACAAGATGATCAATTCAATTACACATGCTCGACGTAAGAGAACTTACGCAGCAACACAGTAAAAACACAAAGATGAGGATACGAGAAGATCAATATTGCGGAATAAAAAAGAATTTACTATATTTTCCATCACTATTTTCATAATAACATCATATAGACAATTCTCGTAAACAAAAGTTCATCCTTTCTTTCATCAATATTTGCATAATGACATAAAAGGCATAACTTTTGTAATGTCAAAAGTTCATTCTATATTTTATCAATACTTTTATACCGACATATAATAGAGATAACTTTTGAACAAGTATGGGACAATCAAGGTTCATGGACATAAACAACATATCCCAAAACAATTTGCAATATATAAAACCATAGAGATTAAAATTGCAAACATCATCTTCCAAATAACTTAGAATTTAAATAAATAAATCTAAAAACATTGAAGATGAGAACGTTTGGAACTAGCTATCTGTACTCACAGTAGTGGCTATTTCAAATCCTAGTTATTCTTCTAAACACATAAAAAGAATATTTACTAGACAAAATCAGCAACCAGAGAACACACAAGGGCGATTTCATCCGTTGCTTTCTTTAGCTCCTCCTTCAAAAAAACTAGATTCTTTGATGCAATCTCAAGATGTTAACGGACGACCTCAAAATCTTGAAGAAGACTTCCAACCAGCTGAATGCAAATCTGGATTGGAAGATCTTTTTCATGATCAATTGCTTTATAGCAAATAACAGGAATGGGGTTATCATCGAGATCAAAAGACTTTTCTTTAAAGCTAACTTCCATCTTGCTTTCCTCCATAGTGCACTTGATCAGTCAACCCAAAGAGAGCTCCGCTGTCACTGTACCGGAATATATCAAAGAGAGGATCTCCTAACATATATTTAAAGGTACATGCACGAGAAACCTAGGGTTCCTTATGGGCGTATAGACAAAAGGTCCGGGTGCACGGGTTCGTGGTCGAGACCCAAATAGCAAGGACAAGGACCAGATGGAGCAAAACGTATTAAAATCCATGACAGGAGCTTGTGAATCTAACAAAACTCAACTATTAGTTTAGGAAGATCAACTAGTGATTTTTTTTCTTGAGAAAGAACTGCGAGAACAAAAGAAGGTTCCGAGAATGAGGATCAAAGATATCTCAAAACAACATAAACCATTTGTCAAGAAGTAGTCATCTTCTTGAGAGTCATGTGTATCTTCTCACTGGTCCATAAAGAAGATATACACACGGAACCGGTCAAGTTGTATGATGATGAACATGATTTTCATCAGAGATATTGATACATTATGGCCTGCTCTCTTGACTTATGATAGAATTATTATGCACATCTATAAAAGAATTGACTAGAGAGGAACATGACTTACCTGAATCAGCTGCTTTTTTCGCCTTCTTGATCTTGCGTTTGAGACCGTTGATATTGGTCTTGAATTCTGACACATGATTGTTGATATGAATGTAGCCAGGAGCATTTATTTTAGAAGCAATATCATCCTTGACGGAAAGAGATAATTTTGAAGAATTTTTCTTTCTTCGATATCTTTTTCTCCTTACAGGTCTTTCAGAGATGTCAGTCATCCATACAACATTATTCTTTTTACAATTGTAAGAAGGAAAATGTTATGTTGATAATCAGGAATTGTCCCATCACAACATTTTTCTGGATTGTGGAATGAATCTTTAACTGAACACTTGGGAACAGATTTGATTACTTCTTTAGACATCCATATGAGAATGTTATGAAGTTTTTCATTCCATAGACGAAGATGACATTTTTTTCGATGTGACCTTTCTTTCCGCAATAATAGCAGTTGAGGATCGTATTTATTCATTCTCATATGATTCGTCCTTGAAGACTGATGAACTTCATTTCCAGGCACATATGTAGTTGTAGATCGAAGAGGATCATTTTCCTTGACAAAAACCATATTACTAGTACTTGGAGCGTTAGTACCTTTATAGCTTAGTCCACATTTATTTCGAGGTCCTTTACATGCTCCAAGCATAGAAGACAGTTTTGTAGAGCTAGAGTTGAATTTTTTCAAATTCTCTTCCAGGACATTGACCTTTTTAAGAGTAGCACTAAGATCAGTCTCCGATTGTCTTTCTCTGAATAGAAAAACCTTTTCTCTGTCATTCAAACATTTTTGTTGAGAGTCATATCTTGCTTCAGTTTCTGCAAGTCTTTCTTTCAACACAAAGAGATTTCGACGAAGATCATCACATTCAGAATTCTCTGAACATATATCCTCGTCACGATTTTTTAGAGTAACCTGTAATAAACTATACCCACAATCGTACCCTTTAAAGAGTTTTCTCAATTTTCTGTTTTCAATGCAGAAAGGAGTTAGGAATTCAGCCAAGCAAGATGTTGACCTTTTTTTTTAGAAGACGCTCAAAGAGGATAATGTACTGTGAGACTTCTTCTTCGAAATTTTTTCCTTCTTCTGAATCACTATTATCAGAGAGTTCATCTAATTGTTCATCAAGACGAGCCTCCCAGTTTGGAGTGAGTTTGGAAGATAACGAAGTTGTAATGGAATTCTCAATGGAAACATGACTTTTATCCAAGATGGAATGTTCCTGAACTAGTGGTACGTGATCAGAAATATCACCTATGTCCATATCAGATCGCTACAAACACAGACTTATAAGGTCTTTAACGTGTTTGCCTGCTCTGATACCAATTGAAAATACGGGGGTCTAACAACCATACCCAGCAATTCGTTTGGCAATCTGAGAGGACTTACTCCAATATACTTTCTAGAGAATCAACTAGACAGTCAGACTCAATATAGAGAAAAGTATATCAAAGAGTATTAATATCTCTAACTCTTAATTCAATCCGCAATCAACAAATAGAAATCTGCGAGCCTGATTGAATATAGAGGAGTAAACTTGAACGGTATCAAAAACTAATATTCAAGGATCAATCAATCTCAATCAACAACCAAAGGTTGGATTTCCTAATTGATCGATACAACACACAACCTGTGATATTTCATTTATATAACAAAAAAAGATGGGGAAAAGAAATAACACAGACACTAGAATTTTGTTAACGAGGAAACCGCAAATGCAGAAAAACCCCGGGACCTAATCCAGTTTGAACACCACACTGTATTAAGCCGCTACAGACACTAGCCTACTACCAATGAACTTCGGACTGGACTGCAGTTGAACCCTAATCAATCTCACACCGATTCAAGGTACAATTGCGTTCCTTACATCTTTGATCCCAACAAGATACTACGAACTTGATTCCCTTAGTTGATCTCACCCACAACCAAGAGTTGCTACGACCCAAAGTCGAAACTTGATAAACAAATCTGTCTCACACAGAAAAGTATATAGGATTGAATAAATCTGTCTCCCACGAAAATACCCAAGAGTTTTTGTTTCGTCTTTTGATAAATCGAGTTGAACATGAACCAATTGATAAACCGGACTTATATTCCTGAATATCAGCCTAGTATTATCAATCACCTCACAATAATCTAAATCGTATGATGGCGAAACTAGATATTGTGGAATCACAAACGATGAGACGAAGATGTTTGTGATCACGTTTTATCTTTCCTATCGGAGAAATTAATCTCGAGCAAATCTTAGAGAAGATAGCACTCAAACAATAGAATCGGGCAAGATCAGAACACGCAATTACAAGAGAAATAGTTGGGTCTGGCTTCACAATCCCAACGAAGTCTTTCAAGTCGTTAACCTACAAGGTTTAGGAAAACCTAAGGTTAAAGGAAAATCGACTCTAGCTTATGTAACTATTAACACAAAGAAGTGTGGGGATTAGGTTTCACAGTTGCTAGAGTTCTCCTTTGTATAGTTTTCAAATAAGGGTTTGCAATCCAAGTTACCTTGGTAACTAAACATTCAATATTCACCGTTAGATGAAAAATCCGATTCAGCCAAGCTAATATCTTTCAACCGTTAGATCGAATTTAGATTGTTAGACACAAATGAAATGTACCCTCATTCAGGTTTATGAACCATACCCAAACGTGTACACTATGTTGGCTCAACAGCGGTCAATCGAAGTTAGGCATATGATAACTCTCATATCAACCATATTCATCTTATCCATAACTAGTTAAAATGACTCAAATGAAACTAGTTAAAGAGTTGTTCAATTGCGATATTCTCATAGAAATATACAAGAACACAATCGAAACAAAATCGACTTGATTCACTTGAATCAATCATGAAACATTATATCCACGGTTTGCAAAGATTGCATTCCTTATGATTTAAATGTATAAGTTCATGAACTGACCGATTTGATAAAGTAACCATCTTAAGTATGCGTACGGGTATGCGTACTTAAGCAACCGGATTTAAGTTTGTTTTAGTTTCCAAACTCAGCAGAAATTTTCGGTTTGAAAACTTCCGCCAGTATGCGTACGGGTACGCATACTTAACCTGTCTCCTTCACCAATTTCGTATACACATATGCATACACTTGGCTCCCGGTTTATGGATTTATACAACTAATGCGCGAATACACTGTATATGCTTATATCCAAAGATGGTTACATAATCAACTCTTAATTTCAATCATTGAAACTTTCTTAGAGGGCATTATATAGTTATTCTTCACAAACTATTTTTCGTCAAAGCAATTTCCAAGTTATTGAAATTATCATAATGAAACATTTCAAGGCAACACCAAATGATTGTATCACACAAACCATGTAAGATGTAACTCGGTAATTTTCAGATGATCTTATTCGGACTTTCATCACGAATGTAAGATGAATTTTACCGAAGCGAAAGCTTGGCAATACATATTCCGAGAAATATATAAGCGAGATAAACTCAACACGAAATATCAAATGTAGTACTAATGTCACACTTTTGGCCAATAGATAGGGTGCTATCTAAAAGTTCCTTCACCTAATATTTGATAGCGATAGTTTAGTTTTGGTACTACGAGATATGGCTTCCCCAAGGGAAAGAATTCCACACCGATAAAGCAAAATCACAGTATAAAATGATATGCTCAGCAGTTTCCAACTTATTGTTGTTACACATGCTATAAGTAAGAGTATGAGAAGAGTTATATCTACCTATCTTAGTTTTGGAAGGTATAATATTTTCATAGCATTTCCACAAAAACAATTGTATCTAAGGAATTATTGGCAGTCTCCATATGAACTTATAAATACTATCATTGCATAGTCTATGAGAACTTGTATCAGCTCCCTAATGTTAACTCTATAGCATGACTTAACCGAGAAATTACCAGTTTTCGTATAAGGCCCGCCAAACTAATCTATCTACACCTGCTTAGAACTATTCTCTGGAGTGAAGAAAGAAGTGACTAAATTATGATTCCATTTCCTTGGGTTGGTGTCAATGAAATCACTGACCATATAACCAGGATTATGCTAACTATTACATAAGTCTAAGTCTTATGTGCTAGATTTGACTTTTAGATTAGACAAAAAGCGTTGCAATTTCTTCTCAACGCATTGACTATTCTTCAACACTACGTGTCTCTCCAGATATATCTCGAATGCCAACTAGTAGCGAGATAGTTTCGTTGTTTCATTCAGCGCAACCAAAATTCTACTTTTCGCGGAATGGTTCAGTGTGATTGTTTTATTTTTTGATCTGACGACTGAGATGGTTGCGGTGTTCTATTCAGCGCGATCAAAATCTACTTTTCGCGAAATGGTTGCGATGTTCTATTATATGGGTATTCTAGGTGATTTGAACTTCAAATCTAGATGCTAGATCGAAAGACTAAGCCTAAAAACTCAGATATTTGACAGATCCAGTTATCACCAAAAAAACATGAATATGAGTACCATATTTTTTTTAATGGTTGCGATGTTCTATTGAGTACCTTCTAAATTTCCAAACAACATATTTTTTTTAATTATATCAAGCCCATCACATGTACTAGTCCAAACCCAAAAACAATTTTGGACTTGTGATACCGCAGAGGATGGCAATTCTTTAAATGTAGAGCTGTCAAACGGGCAAGCTAGGGTCAACCCGACCCTAGCTTGACAAGCCACGGACGGGTTAGGGTCAATCCTAGCCCTAGTACTATTCATGTACAAGCCCAAAACCCCAACCCTAGCCCTAGACGGGTTGGATCTGATGGGTTGCGGGTTGGCTGGTAAATTTGACTTTATTAATTTTGTGCTAAAAATATGAATACTGAAAACAGATTACAGATTCCACAGTACAACTAAAACATAATTGAAATGAACCAAACCAAAATTGTGGAGTGGAATACATATAGACATAGTTACATGCATATATAAAACCAAAAAAAAATACAAACTTCCACTTTTACTGCCTACCAGTTTACCACAGTATCACCTACTAAAAGTCTAAAACACTTCATCACTACACTAGTGAAGAGGAGACCATAATAACAACCAATTCCTGCACAAAAAGTATCATATTCCTTAATAAGGAATTAAGGATATATGATAGGTCCAGGATTGTGATTCATATAAGAATCCTCAAAGTGACAGTAACTATTATCTATGTTTGTCCTTTTATATACAAAAGTGGACAAACTGAAGTACTAAACCCTCGTATGCAGTCACATATACAATATATATCGTTAGTTTCTCCCTTCATATTTATACAAAAAATAGGAGACAGTGATAATATCATATGGAAGTCCAAAATATTTCCTAAATCAGTGCCCAAAGAATGTTCTTTTTCCATGTATCTTTGTAATTTTGTGTATAGAAGTGTATCACTTCAAGATGCTCCCGTATGAATCTGTAATTTCCAGCAAAAAGTATATCAAACAAAAGGATGTGTTAATGTAAATAAATAGAATTTTCATAATTACCCGCTTTATATCGCTGAAGTACAGATACTAATTAGACGCATAAGAACTTACTGCCTCATTGTTGTTTGCTGGCTCAAAAGCCAATACATCCTCACTAATATCATTATCTTTCACTTCCTCAACATCAGTTGATGCAGCTCCTACATATAATTGAAAATAAGTAATTATCAATCTCATATATATTGTTAAATAGACTTACAACTAATTTTAAATATTACTCAAGACACTTAGCCTCTTATAGTCTTACCGATTCCATATATCCAATCACGAGTTGTTATCAATGCCTCGACACTTTCAGGTGATAAGGAGCTGCGATATCTGTCAAGTACCCTTCCCCCAAGGCTAAATTCAGATTCCGAAGCAACAGTTGAAATAGGAATTGATAAAATATCGGTTGCCATTCTTGTAAGATTAGGGTATCGTAGTTCTTGGCTTCTCCAATACTTCAAGATGTCAAAATCAGTTGACATTGATCCTGATGACTCACTTAGATATTGTTCTAGTTCTGACTTGTCAGATTGTTGACCACCATTTTTTTTTTTGCCGCGGCAAATTCCTGCATCAAAAAACTTCAACAATTAACTACCAGTTCTATATGGACAGTTATAGAAATGTTCAAGCAGTTAAAACTTAAAGAAATATCACCTGCATAAAAGCACTTCCATTGCGTCCAGAATTCCCACCATTTACAGTACCCGAATTCTGAGTTTCATTGGTTGTCTAACCTCTTAAAGTTGATGCCGTATGATACTCTTTATAGAGTGCCGCCATCCTTTTTCTAATAATATCAACTTCCTTCTTCATTTCACGCTCAACATGATACACCTTTTCTAAAGTAAACTCTACAAATTCAAACTTCAATCGAGGGTCTAAAACGACTGCCATTGCCAATATTGGACTCAATTTTTTCCAATACTTGGCAAATTTTTCTTGCATTTTCTTCGCCATGTTTCTGATGAACTCAATGTCATTAGTTGTCTCTTGATCTAATAATACTTTAATCTGACAAACCCCATCAAAATAAAAATTAGAAGTAGGATACTTGTTTCCAGAGAATAGAGTCGTGAGGTCATAAAAGACCTTGAGAAACTTCGTGACCACTTTGATTTGCTCCCATTCTTACCCATTAGGAGACTCTGCATAGTCAGGGTCCACCAACCTCAAATGAGTGAAGACTTTTTCATACGAAATACAACTTTGCAACATAAGATAAGTAGAATTCCATCTTGTCTTAACATCTTGTCGAACACCCATCTTTACTGACATTCCTAAATCGCTGACAGTATCCAAGAAATTTTTTCTTTGTGAACCTTTAAGGTACTTCACTGCTAACCTTATCTTGATTACTGCTGGATCAATCTCTGTCAGTCCATCTCTTACAATAAGATTTATTATGTGAGCACAACACCTTATATGAAAGTTTCTTTTCCCAGTATCCGACATAACATTCCTTGCAATGAATCGACTCTTCATTATCTTAGCACATGAAGTATTTGATGCAGCGTTATCCAAAGTGATGCTGGTTACTTTTCCTTCAATTCCCCAATCATTTAACATCAGAAATAACTTATCTGAAAGTGCTTGACCAGTATGGGGTGGTGGCAGTGGAGAAAAATTTAAAGGAAACTTCTGCAATACCCAATCTTGATCAACAAAGTGTACTGTTAAACTTATGTATCCAGTGGTGTTGACGGAGGTCCACATGTCTGATGTTAGACATATTTTACCTGGAGCACATTGTAATTTCTTGCGAATAACTTCTTTTTGGAACTTATGCATTTTAAGAATATCAGACCTTGTAGTATTCCTTGATATGGTTTCAACATCGACATTCAGATAACTACATAACTCCCTAAATTCAGTCCATTCTACACAATTAAAGAGGAGATTTTTACCAATAATTAGTCTTGCAACTAAATCCCGAAACTTTGATTGATCTATTTTGCGTGCACGAGTAGCCAGTTCTCCATTATTTGTAGATAACAAAAGTTTCCCCACATCTTGCATCTTCAGTCTAGGGCACTTCTTTAAATGCCTTGACATAGTTGATGTTCCTCCTTTCTGACTGTCATAAGCATATTCCTTCCTACAATGCTTGCACGTAGACTTTTCTTTACCATCTTTGTCTCGTGACCAATCAAAATCATTCCATACTTTTGATGTAAATTTCCTTTTCTTTGAAGCATGCTCTTGACTTGTCATTGACTCTACTACTGTGATATCCTCTTCACTCATGACATCGTCATGGTCTTCTTCAACTGACATTTTAGGAAGCTACATAAAGAATTCAAAAATCAAAATTAGTAAGCCTTGAGATACATCACAGGGGACTAGAGCTGTCAATAATTAAAATCCCAACAAGTACACATCCCAAACTGGTAAAGGCAAAGCCAACAAAAGTATGTTTTTTTACACTTTCATGTAAGCCAAAATAAAACATGTGCTTTCTGATTCTGACATGCTGCATATGGAGTTCATTTCCATTTTCAGAATCAGTAAACCTTTGTAATTCAAATAAATATCACAAGCATAACGTAAGCAAGCTATGCATTATTAATTTATTATAGATTGACATTAAGAGATAGATTGACATTAAGAGACATGAGTTAACAATAAATGACACAAATTCGTGAAAAGGGGATTGGGGTTCTAAGAATCATTTCCACAAACACCTAACAGTACTTAAAACAAGTTATGCATTAAAAACTTAGAACTACTCACCTAGATTAGGAAAGTAGAAGTAAAATCATCGGCCAATTTTTCCTATTCTTCTTCAACGGTAGTCTAAAGAAATCCCTAACCCCTGAAAATCAAACAGATAGTTAGAAAATTAAAAAAAAAAGATCATTAAAGTTAAACTTAAAGATCAAAATCTAATCTATAACTTAGAAGTGAAAAACAACCTAAAGGATAAAACTTGGTTAGTTGATTACGAGTAAAGCCCTAACCCTAACCCCTGAAAATCAAACAGAATAACAGATAGTTAGAAAATTAAAAAAAAATAAATCATTATAGTTAAACCTAAAGATCAAAATCTAATCTAGAATTCAGAATAGAAAAAACAACCCTATTTAGTTTTAAGTTAAAAAAAGAAACGAATACGCACGAATACCTCTGCCTCCAGTCCAGATCTAAAACTTGAAGTCTTGAAGAGAAGTTTTCTGTTTTCTGATTTCTCTTTCTTTTAGAAAACATAGATAAGAATGAGGAGTTCCCGGTTACCTGGGTAGCAGATGAAATTCTACCGATACCTACGATTACAGGTTACTATCTTAATTTAACGGGTTGGCTTGTAACCCGCGGGTTAGACCTAGCCCGGCTTGTTTTCTATTAGGGTCAGATATAACAGACCTAGCCCGGCCCATTTAGGAAATAAGCCCAGTCAAGCCGGATTAAAACAAGCCGGGCTAGGGTCAACCCGTGGACCGGATTACTAATTGACAGCTCTATTTAAATATTTAAATTTCAAGATGGGACCTACGCCAACTCTAAACACCTGTTGGTCCGGAATTTGTGTTTAAGAGGAATGCCTATAACACGGTCAACCGTAGACTATTAACAAGTCAAAATGAACTGGAAATCTATGCATATCTTTGGGGTTGGGGACATGACCAACACGACCTTATATGGACGACATTCTCCACAAAGATGGAACCCGTCATTTTCACCACATATATATTTCAACTGAGTGTAGAATGTAGATAAAATAAATAAGTGAAACGTTCCATGTGATGGTTGAGTTATACAGGGGCATGGTTTATTAGAGGGGCGGCATTCTAATAGGACAAAAAAGGTCATTATATGATCATTCAAAGTATCCATTATAAAAAAAATACTGGAAATGCAAATTAACCCTCATAATTGATAACCTAGTTTAGTGATGATAATCAAGTTTAGTGTTAATGATTAATTTCACTTATATTAACTCAAAATCAAAATCTGATTTTTAGAGTTAAAAAAAAAGTTTAGAGGAGAAGGTCAATCTCAATCAATTGAATAAATTAACCAACAAAATGAAGAACCAGGACCTAAAAATGACCGGATATACTTCTTAATTAGTCCCAACTAACTTTTTGTTGCTCAAAGTTATCTAAAGTACGTAAAAAATTCAATTTTTTTACATTTTCAGAGCTAATTACGGTTGGAATTTTTTTCATAACCAACCGTAAATCGAAGTTACGGTTAGTAAAAGATGAACTACCAACCGTAACTGGTTAAATTTGAAGAAAAACCAATCGTAAAACCAGTTACGGTTGGTAACTAAATGCTCGATACCAACCGTAACTCAGTTACGGTTGATAACCAAATGCTCGTTACCAACCGTAACTGAGTTACGATTCGTAAACTAAAATGATTACCAACCGTAACTGAAGAAAATTCTCAGATATAAGAACATACGGTTGGTAATTGAACTATTACCAATCGTAACAACATCAAAATATCCAGTTACGGTTTGTAATTGAGTTAAAAACAACCGTAAGTCACATAAACCCAGAAATTTCAATTTCATCTAAAATCCTAATTTTTGATAGAAATTAAAATTAAATCGAACAAAATAAACCAAATCGTAACTGGGTTTTCAAAACATACCTCATATAAGTCATTACACTACACTTGATTAATTTTCGAATCGTCGATTAATCGAAGACGATGAAATTTTGAGTTTTAATAGAGGTTACGGTTGATGGGAGGAGGAGAAGAGAAGAAGAAAAAAAACAAATTTTCAATTTAGCTTTGATTTATGTTAAAAAATGGGAAAGGTAATCTAGTTAATTTACACCCTTATAGGACATCCCCTAACCAATTAGAGGGACATTACTATCACAATGCCGCCCCTCTAATAAACCATGCCGCCCCTATAACAAGTTACCTTCACAATGCAGAGCCTGAAGTTTTTTTTTGTAAGGTTGGCCAACATAAAACGAGCTGTTAAAATTTGAAACAGGAGACCAGTGGTAATACATTTGTTAAAACTCCCACATGATACGGCATCATTGTAAGTATACTTTTCAAGTAAGGATCAAGTTTAGTGAAGCTATAGGAGTAATTTGAGCAGCTTAACAATACATTTTAACAACCGTTCTTTCCTCAGAAGCTTCAAGAAGGGAACAAGGGGTATAAAGCTATATGCCCATTAAATTCCCTGGAAGCTTGAAGCAGAGAACCAGGGGTGGTCTAAAGCTATGTGGCGAATAACGCATATGGCATATAGTCTGGACAACACGGAGAAAAAAGGAATAATACCATGCATAGAGGCGTGATTAAGTAGTAACCCGTTTAATCAAAAAAATTATTAAGTAATCTGTTAGAGATCTTATGGTTGAAAACCTGTTAATTTGTTTCATCAGGCAATGAGTTTGTTTTTTTCCTTGTATCTCAATCTTGCTAGACCCATCAAAGAATTTGCACCGTGAATGCACTGAGAAAGATCACACGGATTCAGGACACCGTTCGGTGCATTGGGATAGAGATGGGGTAGAAATGGACCCCACTTATCCTCTCACACGGTGAAAATGCGGTGCAAATTCTTCTCTGAGTAAATCATTTTCGTTGGGAGTGTTGGACACGGTGAAAATGCGGTGCAAATTCTTCTCTGAGTAAATCATTTTCGTTGGGAGTGTTGGACCGTATGGCCAATCGGCCTAAGATTACGAATGATAACCATGGTGTTGATGGACAAAGCTGGTTAATAATGTCAGGCCTCACACCATCGGGGAAAGTACCACAAATAATTATCGACACTTCTTTGCACACAACACTTGCATTGTTTCATTCTACTATATTATTATACATAATATTTGCATCGTCTTCACTAAACACATTTGGCATGTGCATATGACCATAGTGGTACAATTATGTATAATTTGGTTGTTCAGGATTTGACCATGATGCTGCTATTTTAGTATACATGGATACTTAATCTAGGTGCATCAAATGGATGTGGGAAGAATAAGTCCTTCTGTTTCTAACGGACTTAAAACCCATTCATGTACTGCCTAAAGGCTAGTTTAGTGGTGGATAGGTATGGGCTTATGTATTTAATTCTCGTTGGTTAACTTGGTAAACCATTTCCTAAGTGGTTGAGAATTAATAGGAGTTGGAGGAGAACGTCTTCTAGTTGTGTGTAAGAACTAGAGCATAAATAGTTGTCGCTACTCCAACTCCAGGCATCCATGCTTTGTAAAACTCTCTGAGAGAAAAACCTGCTTATCCATCATTAAAAAAATATCTTCCAATATGTTCTATTTTACTTTGTGTTTTGTTTCGTTACTCCCTAATCGATATTACAGGTCCCAAACAGGGAGAAGCAATAATACTTGCAATATGCCGGAGGATTTGACCCAAATTACCAAAAAGACGAGATAAGATGATAAAAGTTTACATGAGTGCTTGATACTCGAAGAACAAAATTATCACCTCTTTTTCCACTTTATTTCCTCGTCTCCTTCAAATATCATTTTCCACGAACAGTTTTTTTCTTGCCACCATAATGACTCCTTTGGCTCTTTGCAAAAGCTTTCCTTATTTATAACCAATCCTACGGTGACCAAATGAACCTCTTCCTTGTAAGTCAAGAGTTTACTTTATTCATTACCTCCATGTACAACCTACCTATACACCCTACGGTCATTGCTATTGCGTGTTTGCTCTGCCGTTCCCGTACCATCATCCCGTGTTTGGATTCTCCTCCACAGACACTAAAAAAAAGTAACTCCAAAAAAAAAAAAAAAAAAAAAAAAAAAAAGTAAAAACTACCTTTTCGAGGGAGATCCGCGTTATAAGGCAAACGCGTCAAAAAACGCGTTAAATTTTTCCCTCCTTATTTAAGAACAACCAACCAAACAGAAGCCACAGCCGAAGCAATAATTTACTGTAACTGAGTTTTTTCCAGAGAGAAAAAGAAAGATGAGTAGTAGTGGGAAGAAATATTCAGTATCCTTGGAAAACATGGAAGAAGTTGAAGGTGTATTCAAGAGATTTGATGCAAATGGAGATGGTAAGATATCAAGCACAGAGTTATCAGATGTATTAAAAGCACTTGGATCTGAGACATCCCCAGAAGAATTGAAACAAATGATGGATGAAATTGATAAAGATGGTGATGGATTTATAGATCTGAAAGAGTTTGCTGATTTTCATCATGGTACTACTGATGGATCTAATATTAATGGTGCTAATGTTGCTGATGGGATTACAGAGTTGAAAGATGCTTTTGATATGTATGATAAAGATAAGAATGGTTTGATTTCTGCTACTGAGTTACATATGGTTTTGAAAAGTTTGGGTGAGAGTTGTACTGTTCATGATTGTGAGAAGATGATTGGTTCTGTTGATGCTGATGGTGATGGTAATGTTAATTTTGAAGAGTTTAAGAAGATGATGACTAATTCTACTCCTAAATCTGAAGAATCTTAGATGATGATGATGATTGTCTTGCTCTATACTCCAAATTGTCACCTTAATTTCCTACAACAGGTACTTGTTCAGCTGTTCTGGGGAATTATGAATGTGGTTATCTTTTAATTTTTAGTTTTTACTTACTTAATTACTCACCGGAAAGTTTGAGATCTGTTTCTTTTCTTTAGTCTGTAATAATTTGACTGACTGTAGTTGTTTGGAACAGAGAGTAATTATGAATGAAATGGATCTTGGCTTTTCAATCTTTGGTGTCTTAAGATATTGATTAATTTTTCTAGTTTGATTAATTTTGCTTAGTTTATACCTCCTAACCAATGGGCAAGATCTGATGACGATCATTTACTAATAAATTAAGCTTAAATGGAGGAAGTCAATTAAGTATTCTGACTTTTTGATTAATCAGAATCAATTTTTAAACAAGATTCTATTAAGATAAAGTCTAATACAGGTCGGCTGGGTTATTGTAGATATGTCTATGGTTGTGCTTGCATCAACCATAACCATTGAGCTCGAAGATTATGTGTTGAAGATTCAAAGCTTTTGCCCATTGAGTTCCCAAGCTGGTGAGATTATCCCGGGAACTTGGCAACTCTTTTGTCGACTCGTATTGCTGATTTTAGGTGTGATAAGGGACCCCGATTTCGTAACTCATGTAACTTGCATTACGAGTTACTAAGAACAAAATCCAACAAAAGCATAACTGGTGGGCATTGATAACTTGATCACAATTTCAGGACTTTTTAGGTTATAAGTAGTTCAATTCACAAATGACTGCTGCTCTAGTTACTACTATATCATGGAAGTTCGAGGTATTCTAAAATTTGGAGGATTTGTAGATGATCTAAGAATGTCATAGTTGGTTAATCCAAAATATTTTTACGCTCTCTGAATCTACTTAAAATCTAAGCTTTACCCTTTAATGTGATCAAAGTGAATGACGGGGCTCAGTTGTTGACAATATATTGTGATCATTGGCAACCCAGATATTAGCACTAACCAGGAGATTGCAGGGGATGGATCCCTTTCAGCAACAGGTAGACACTCCTCCAGCTCTAGTTATGTGCAAGTGCAGTGTGGGAATGAGGAAAGAACAACTTACCATTCTACATTTTAATGCTCATGACTCAGTGTGGCTGTATTACCTAAAATTCTCTAATGTAAAGAGTTATTCCATAATAACTGTACTGCTCGTGTCAAACGCAATGAAATAATGGCACAATGAGCAGCACAACTTCTTTACCATCTAGCTAGTATCTATTCTCTGCTAAAAGGTGGGTCCTTCGGTTGGAAAGTAACAACGCGTTCTTTAAGTCTTTAACAACCATGGCCAAAAATTGAAGACAAAACAAATCAATGTGCATTACCATCTCAATTCGTCAATCGAAGACTTGGGTAGTAAATGTGTAGAAAAATTGGTTCACATGTAAATTCTTGTTACCAATAATGGACGGCAAGTTGTGATATCATCTTTCTGTTTGCTGTTTTTAGTTATTTGGGCACCACTTTCTATGACATTTATGCGTTTGTATAGCACTATTTTTTGACCTTTCATTTCGAAAAGATACTGTATAAATGTTTTACTTCAATATAGAAATGCCCATTAACTGAATTTGAATTTCACACCAGCAATTTAATAAACTATGGTTGACACTGTCGACAGCCATTTGCTGCAAAGATGTAGTCAATGGTGAAGGAAGGGAGTTGCTGATTTCCGGTTAGGTTCATATCCCTCTCATAGACATGCATTTCTTTTGCAAAAGAATATCAATCAGACAATGGCAAGCAAGAAAATCAAAATAGAATATATTCTATTGGAATCCTCTTGTCGTGGCAATGACAACAGTGCAAGTCAGGTATTTCCCCTCCTTAGTTAAAACCACGTTACAAATCTCCCTCCTTATTAATATCACCCATATTAGAAATTCAAAACCCAAAAATCAAACAAGAGAGAGAGAGAGCTGTAAGAACAAGAAAATGAGTAGCAGCAAGACAGCAGACGAAAAGGAATTATTAGAAGATATCGAGAATATTTTCAATCGGTTTGATGTAAACGGAGATGGCAAAATTTCATTATCCGAGTTATCAGATGTATATAAAGAGCTTGGAGATGAAATGACACCAGAAGTATTGAAAAAGATGATGGATGATATTGATACAGATGGCGATGGATTTATAAATTTGAAAGAGTTTATTGAATATCACCGTAATACTGATGGGTAGGGCTGAACATGGTTTCGGTTTTTCGTTGGAACCGGACCAAACCAGACCAATTAGGAAGAAACCAAACCGAACCATTTACTAATGGATTGGTTTTGGTGTAGAAAGTGGAAAACCAATAGTGTTGGTTTTGGTTTGGTTTGACTGCTAAAACCGAACCAAAAACCATTGGAAAACCGATTAATTTTTAAACTTAGTTTCTATCGTTGATGTACAAGTATTAGATTCTACCCATTGATGTAAAGGATAAATAGAAACCCTAAATCCAATATTTCATTATAATACTCTCTCTCTCTTTCTCCTTCTCTCTGCCATTACTGCTACTAGACTTTCTTCATCCCCTCTTCCTTCTTTTTTGTTTGTCAATAACTAAATTAAGATATATTATATATATCTTCTTTCGATCTCTAGATATAGAGTAAGCTTTAACTATTCTTGATAAAAAAAATTATCTGTTTGTGTAAACCAATACTATCGGCACGATTTTTTTGTCTATTAAGTTGTGCAACTTTTCTTTTGGTTTGATATATAGAATTATTGGTTAACCAAAAACCACTGGGACAAACCGAAACCAGCTGGAACCATTTGGAAACCGAACCAATGGTTAATGGATTGGTTTGGTTTAGATTTTTATAAACCGATAGTATTGGTTTCGGTTTTGGTTTGGCTAGAAACCGAACCAAAACCGACCATGAACAGCCCTACTGATGGGACTATTGTTTTTGAAGATAGAGAAATAAGGTTTGCGTTTGGGATGTATGATATGGATAAAAACGGTTTGATATCTCCTGAAGAATTACAACAAGGCTTAGGTTATTCCGCTGATGATTGTGCAAGAATTATTAGTGCTCTTGATACTGATGGTGATGGTAATATTAATTTTGAAGAGTTTAAGAAGATGATGCAAAAAGATATTGAATGATTTTTTTTCCTTCTTGTTTAATCTTGTATTTGAAGAATTTTAGTGGTGGTACGTGTTTTCATGTTTTGTTTGGCTTTCGATTCTCATGGGCTCAAGGTTCTATATTTTTGATTAACTGAATTTCCAATGTTAATTTAGTCACTTTTATTCAATAATTAATCAGTGTTTTTACCTTTCTAACCAATTTGCACGACCACATTACCATGAAGAATAACCACTACATGTAGAGCCAGGATAAAGGTAAAACAAGTAAAAGGCCGTTGCCTGTTTGGCAAGAACAAAGCTTCCTATGCGCGACATTACTTGTTGATGGGCTGCCACCAGTATATTGTTCCCAAGCTAGTGGATGCTCTTGGTCTTAGTTATTAGGTGGGCCTTTCCACGCCGAGCACCGTTCAACCTCTACAATTTAATACCATTGGGACCACTAAATTTTATTAATTTAAAGAGATATTAAATTATCGATAATTTAATAATTTATTATTTTAAAGATAAATTAATAATATATTAATTTAGAGAATATTCTTATTGATAAGGTTAGTAAATTGAATTTGAAGGATTTGGAATTTGAAGTACTCTACTATTGACTATTGCCTATAGAAAATTAGATACGTATTCATCCATTGGAAATTGTTGGTCAATGACCCTAATTAAAACTTTTAAAGTTTGATATGTATAAAAAACCTTTTAATTTATATAATATTAATTTATATAATATTTGGGACCCATAATTATTTAAGGGAAATTTTTGAAACCTATTAAATTATTATACGCCCGAAATTATTATTTTAGCATTACAGGCCCAAAAAGGAACTAATTTTTTTTTTATTTTAGCGAGATTATTTATTTAGCGAGTATTAATTTACAAGGTTTTACTGTACATTTCCACGCAGTTTGATCTTATTAAGCAAAACCAACTTTACATTGAAGAAGTGTGGTGCCAATCACTGACTTGTTATTGTATTGTTATAAATTCAGGTAAACCTCGTGTAGTATTAGATTGCGGTAACATGGATTGTAGAAATTTTCCAAATGAAATTGAGAAGAATATGATCGAGCATACGAGTTAACTAGCTGGAACTAAATTCGAACAAGAAGAAAAATGTATTTAAAAAAAGGCTTTATAGTGACTGGCTAGTTTGAGGCCTAGTGTGATTATTTAAGGCCTATTTATTATTTCATCTACCCAATAGGAAATGATAACGGGTGTCTGAATTTTGCTGAAACTACCAATTTACTCTCTATTAAATATTAATACTAACAATTTACCCCTATTAACTCTTAATAATAAAACCTAAAACCAAAATCAATTTCATTTTCGCTATAAACCGATTCTTCTCTTCTCTTCTTCTCCCTTTTTATGTTTTTCCGAAACCAACCAAAAACGATTAATCGTTTTCTTTTTTCTATAAAATGTCGAAACAAACAAGAGTGAAGCATGCTACTAACATGAAATTTCCTAGTGAGAATAATACCGGAATTGTTGAAGCGATTCGAAACAAAAGGAAGAACACAACGGTTGAGGATGAAGAACCATCTTTGGCCACACAACATGAGGAGGAAATGGGTCGAATCATGTACTTTTCTATCAACCCAATCTTCTAAACTAGGTTTTAGTAACATGCAATCGCTCAAAAATCGAAAATTTTGAAATCAAATGTTCCTGGGTTTGCCAGAATCGGATTATGCCAGAGTACTTGTGAACCTATTGCATTTAGAAACGGTTGATGTTCTTGCCCACAAAGACCGATTGTGGTGCATGTGTTTTTTGGTTTGAGAAATTTGAGCCAGAGTCGGACAATATTAATATCCACATAACCCGATTCAGTTACTGTAGAGATAACCATTTTTTCTGTAACTTTTTTTTTCGTTAGAATCGGATTAAGTATGTGTCCACAAAAACTGATTGTGTAGCTTTCGGTTTCATAACTGCTTAGCCCATAATCGGATTTCATGAGCATTTATAAAAACTGATTGTTGATGTGTAATGTTAGAATCGGATTTATATGTGCATCGAGTAAACCGATTGTTGTGAGAAAAAATGCCCAATTTTTCTGTATCTTCTTTTTGTTAGAATTGGATTACATGAGCACTTATATAAACCGATTGTTTATGTGTTATGTTAGGAATCATATTTTAAATGTGTATCGAGTAAACCGATTGTGTACCTAAAATTTAAAAATATGCATTGAATTCCATTGTTGTTTGTCGCTTATCTCCGTATTCTACAGACCAAACAAGGATAGCAACCAAGGCAAGCCGAAAACAAATATAAGAGGAAAAATGACTTTGATTCTCCTCAAAGTTTGGAACCTCGTCGAGAGGGTGGTAAAAATCTAAATGCTTCCCACCGAAGGGGCTCGGGAGCCGAAGTTATGGAGACATGTAACTGTTATGGAGACATGTACACCTACAACATCAAGCTGAAGTCCCAAAATATGGATTATCTGAAGTTGAGACACCAGTTGGAAAACTTGACGACAAAAGATGTTGTCTTTGACCCTTACAACAAATATTTGGCTAAAGGAAAAGGAAAAATGGTTGGGTGCACCAAGCAAGAATGTTATTTTGGGAATTTGTTTCACCCAAGAGGATATGTAATGTACAACCCGATGAGAGTCGCAAGACAATGGGGATACATACAAAAAAAATCCCTATGGAGCACAAGAAGTTTAATATCGATGAGAAAAAAAGTGAGTCATTAGATAATAATATTGAGATTTTTCACGACCCTTTACCATCATGTGAATACTGGGACGAGAGAAGGTACAAGAAACATGATATGGATGGTCATTCGAAAACAGATGATGAGGTAATTCCGGGTTACATGCCATGGTACCTAAACACTTAGCATACTCGAGCGACACGAGTAAATGAGAGGCCCCAGATACATGACAAAGATACAACTCTCGTATACCTAGTGCATATTGTTACTCAATTATGGTTTTGTTAATGGCTTTATCATGATTTATTGAATTCTTGTTGTTTAAAATGGAAACCGAGAAGACGAGTCGGGAACTTGATAACCCAAGCAATGCTAGATATCAGGGAAGGTATAATGTTAAGGCTAGTGAAAAGATGATTGATGAATTGAACAGTCTCGAAGATGAAGAAGTGGGTGCAAAGTTTGGGGAAGCGGAGGTGGTCGAGCATACAAAGAAAAAGAGGACGAGAAACACCGCAAAAAGGAAGTCTGAATGTGAATCGAGCAGCCCCCAACCTGATAAACGAGGACGAGGTGGTCGTGGTGGGGGTGTTGGTGGTGATGAAGATGTTGATGAATGAATGGTTTCAAACTTATGTCTTTAACTATGGATAATTATGGAGTCAAAACTTATGTCTTAAACTTATTGTCGAATTATGTTTGGTTATATTCCTAGTTTATGAATGACTGAATCTGGTTTCTTTTAAAAATTGTTTGTGTTTTCCTAAGACGCGACAAAAGAACCAACTACAATGTGTGTGTGCAAAATATGTAGGATTCTGGAAGTATTACAGTCAAAATGGTTTACATTTACCTATATAAAATCCGATTCTGACAGTTCTCCAAGGGTGCAATTTCATAATATGGTTTTGTGGGTGCACAACATAGACTGATTCTGAAAATTTCATTCACCTGGTTTGTAAGTATTCGGAATATGTTTATACGGATACTTTTAAAGTCCTATTCTGGGAAAACAAAAAAATCTAAAGTTTTGATAACCATAAGAACCGGTCTATGTGGGCATCCCATTTAATCCGATTCTTGTGAGGAAAAGTGGCAATTTTTCTGTATCTTTTTTTATAAGAATCAGATTACAAGTGAAATATTAAAAACCAATTGTCTAGAGGCAGAATTTTGACTACCTTCAAAATCAGTCTATGTGGACATTCAATGTAATCCGATTCTAGTAAAGAAAATTGGCTATTTTTCTGTAACTTTTTTTTTTGCCAAGAATCAGATTACATGTGCATTTTTAAAAGATGATTGTGGCGAGGCTGATTTTATATGATTGTGGCGAGGCTGATTTTATATGATTTTGTTAGGCCAGAATCGGTCTATGTGGACATCCCTAAAATCCGATTATGTGAATTGAATTCGAAAAAAATAGTTGTTGAGTCTTTATCAATATAAGGACAACCTCTTTGAGCCACTCCTACATCACACACTTAGCCTAGAAAATGGAATGGGCTCCGAAAGAAGATATGCGGCTCATGAAGTCGTTCATCCCCGTTTTCCACGAACGTCCCAACGGACTATATTCAATTTTTTGGAAGATGGTGAAAGAGTTCTATTATAAACACACCACTAATCCTAAAAACCGTAAACGTAGAGACTTAGGTTTTCGATTCCAATACATAAAAATCTCAATGCGAGAGTATGTTAAAGTAAGCAAAATGGTGTTAGACCATCATCCTCAATCTTCCCGTCGTGAAAAAGTGAGTAATCTGATATTTTAATGCCCATGTCATCTTTTAATGTTTGCATACAACATCAAATAATTAATTTAATTTCAGGTGGAACGTTTCAACGGCCTATGGAGAATTCGTAATGGGAAAAATAATTTCATTCATCACAAGGAATATGCGGTTTTGCACCGTCGTGCAAGGAGGTTCATTGACGAACATTTGACGTGTCTCACTCTAGAATTCGCATGTTGAATTGTCCTATATATGTAATGCGCTAATTTCCTAAACTATGTAATGAATATTTTGTTTCTGAAAATATGTCACAATCGGATCAAGTGGACTTGTAGAAACTCCGTTATAATAATCGGTTTATGTGGACATTAACAAAAACCGATATTGGGTTTTCTTCATCGACTAGAAAAACTCAACCCATAATCGGTTTACAACCGCGCTGACATCAACCGTTTCTGGTTCAAGTTTTTTCAAGTTTTGATGATGAATTAATGGTAGTTGTTTCAGGATTAACTTGATTAAACATCATTTAATCACCCAAATTAACACTAATTAATCAGAGATAATTTTACCATTTAATAAAATAATTGGATAAGTTATCCATTTTACTTCAAAGTATTTTTTTTCTTGTAGTCGTATGCCCCAAATAATCACACTAGTCCCCAAACTAACCAGGTTATAGTGTGGTACTTCCTTACGTGTACTCAATTAATATTTTGTTTCCTTATTGACTATTAATCTCTCATTGCTAATAGTTAATACAATAACTACTTATTATTTTTGGCTTTATAAATAGAATATATGTGCCACATTTAAGTGTAAAGTTTTTCTATTTATTATCATATGTTAAAACTGACTATAAACCTCGATTTTTAAATAAACTCGATCTCTCAACCGCATCTTTTCTCTCCCTCTTCTCAAAAATTAGAGAAAAACCCATTAACTTCTTCTTTTTCTTCTTCTTTTGCTCAGGTTTAGTCTTTTAGGGGCTAGGTCTGAGCAAAGATTGCTTATTTTTAATTATTTTTGTTGTTTTCAATAATTTCTTCGATATTAGAGCGATTTTTATCTTCACTATTTGGGCGATTCTATCTACACTTTTCTAGTGTTTTTTTCCAAGGATTTGTTCGTGTTTGGTTTTTGTTGATAAAAGTACATCAGCGATTTAGCAAGGGCAAAGATCAATTTCTTCTTCATCAGAAAAATAGTTCATGGGTTCGGGTTAGTTGCACATGAAGAATTTTGGGTATATCACTCCTCTGTCACTCCTTTCCACGAAGAAAAAAATCTATCAGAATAGTCGAATTATAGTTTCGTATACCATTCCTTCTCCAATCTCAAAGTACAAAATTTGGGTGTTATCGTGGTAGATCGCTCTTTCTCTTCGCGATTTATTAACGTTTTGTATTTTTCTTTGTATTTATTTCATGTTATGATATACTTGTTTCACTTTTAAACCATCATGTAAATGTTTCTTGTGGAATGAAATACTTGTGGTTTGATGATAAAAAAAAATGAAAATATTTCTCATCACATTTTTATTTTCTTGCTTTTGATAATGGTGTTTTTTTAACATGTACTATATTATCGAAGAAAATAAAATTTTACCCATAAAAATAGAACAATTAATTAGGGGATACTTTAAAATTTTACCCATATTTCACTGTAGCTGCCGCCATGGTTTTTCAATGCACACAATCCATCAACCATGCTGATTTCATTGAAAAACCATGCCGGCAGCTACAGAAAAATATCTCCCGATTAGAAAAAGTATCTCCCAATCAATCCTTCTATAAAAATCCGTATAATTAAGTTCGCACATGGATATTCTAGACTCAGGGTCGGTTATGTCGCCAAACAAGAAATTCTGAACCCGACCAATTATCTCCTTACTTCACTCACAATGTCGGTAGGAAGCAAATTTTCAAGTCCGCTTCACACCCTGCAATCCGACATCCAATCCCACCTTCCGTCTTACAGCTTAAGTCTTTGGAAAACATGGCATTTATGTTTTTAGACTTGTTAGAGCACTGCTCGGTCAACCTCTCCGCCGGCGCACTTATTGAGCCGTTCAATATGTTTATATGAAATTTATCCAGACTGGCGCGTGTAACAACTACCCCAGATGCTCTGTAAATTTCGGCGCCTCGTCGGTCGAGACTATGCTTAAACAACTAAGCAATTAATCCGCTGTGGATTAGTAGGAGCAGGGTCCTACCCAAAATCATAATACAAAGAATAATGGAGCCGCGAGGTAGTAGCAGCAATAAAAGGGAGCGTGGCCACGCCATAGGCTAGCCAGCGCCACTCGGCCACGCCCCATGCTACTCAACCGACCCTTATTCCTTTATCGACCAATCAGGTCGCATTAAACCTGCCACGCACACCAAAAGGGTAGCCGCGCCCGTGCTTTGCCGGCCTCCTACTTTCATTGACCAATCAGGTTTCTATAAACCTGCCACATCCTTAAAAGAGGTGGAAATTGTGTCAAAAGGTCGCCATACTAAGTTGGATTTCCAAAACCGTGCCAACATGCTAACGGCATATGCCAAACATGCCAAAACAAGCATGCCAGGCGCACACGCCAAACGCGTCACTTACCGCGACAACATGCCAAAACTTTCCAACCAACTCTCCGTGCGTGACCAGCTTCACAACGGACTTCAATTTGGATAGACAAAACCCTAGGTGCGGCCATGCTCTAGTGGCGGTGGAAGAAACCCTAATATCAAATCGTGGCACAAAACTATGCCACCTCGGGCCCGCAACATGCCACAAGTCGTACGGACTTAGGAAACCCTAAAAAAGGCGCCACATCATAGCCACCCGTCGAAATATTTGATCATGTGGTCGTTTCTACATGGTGGCCTGCCTATGGCTCCTCCGGCATGACTTTGGCTTCGTTTGTATAAGATATCATGTCATGGCCTCCTACCGCATGCTACATGCCATATATGCTAATTAGGGTTTCGACATGCCAAACCCTAATTTAGGAAAAGTTGCCGCACCAACCGAGACAAACAATGTTCCACAGAACATGGGAATCAATGTGGCCATTGAAACTGATGTTTCCACACCACGTTTGAGTCTAACACCAACGTGCCAAAATTTCAGTGGCCATGGCTACGCCAGGCGCCACTAGCACCATCGTGCCGCTGGCATGTAAAAACTATGCTAGCCATTCCACCGTGCCACTGGCATGCACGAAACAATTCCGCTGGCATGCACTAAAGGCGCCATTGTGCCACTATCAGGCGCCAACAGAAGGTAGTCATAATCAACGACTACCCTTCCTCATGAGATGCAATCTCAGCCATCCAAGTTCGCCACCAAGCTGACAGGCTTGTGGCAAGTTTTGGGCGACCAGCCGCCTAAATCTAGTGGCCATGGCTACGCCAGGCGTCACTTGCACCACCGTGCCACTGGCATGCACGAGCCATGCCAGCCATGCCGCACTTCCACTGGCATACACCAAAACGCCACTGCGACATTATCAGGCGCCAACACAAGATAGACATAATAAACGGATACCCTTCCTCATGAGATGTGATCTCAGCCATCGAAGTTTGCCACCGAACTGACAGACTTGTGGCAAGTTTTAGGCGACCAGCCAAGACGAGCCTACTAGCATCACATGCTATTTTTCTACGGCAAGCCTCTTGATTTTGACTTTCCACGCGTAGCAAAGTGCTACATGTTTTCCACGAAAACACTCGAGACATTAAACATGTCACAAACTGGGGGATACTCATTAGGGTATTGGTCTGGTGGTTTACAGCGTGCGGCGTGCAATACGCCAGTTACAAGAAAGTGTCATAAAGTGGGGCGGTTACTAATGGCAAGAAGTAATGGTGTAAACGGATCATTCATTATGGAAGCATAATTCCTGGTGTTACACGTTACTCCATTCTTCCACCACTCAATCGTTTTCCACTTCCTACGAGGCCAGGGTACGTTTTATTACGACTTGTATAAATAGGTTTCACCTATTTCCACCAGACAACAAGTTTCGGTCGGAGAACAACATAGTATCCAGAAATCACCTGGTAGCTTTCCATTCTGCTAGCCAGTTCTACTTTATGATACAAGTCATAAACAACCACACCTTCAGGATCAACGATTCTGGTCTCAACACTTTCTTCGCTTTCCTCCCTAAGACCAACCCTTCTCCTTCATTTTGTGACCGAAGCAAGCCTGGAACGGCCATTTCTTGGTTTAGGCCAGGATTGTACAGATTGATCTATTGAATCAAAAGTAATCCCGTGCAGTACATTGTTTAGGGTTTAGACTCGTTTCTCATCCACACACACGAATTTACCAAAACCAGCAGAAACCGTTTTCACCCTCAAACAATTGGCGACCATAGTGGGAGATTAATCTGTCGGTTGCAATATCAATTTCCAATTTCCAATTTCAGTTTTCAACCCCGGTCTCAAGATGGTAGAACTCAGGTACGGATCAGCAAAAAACCCTGAGAGCATTAGCCCTGAAATCATCCTCGGTATTAGCACTCCTTTCAGTGCCATTAATACGCCACCTGCCAACACCAGCGACGCGAAAAGTGTTCCTTCAGGCGTTACGCCTCCCTCCAATCACCAGAGCCAGATCCACTGTTGCTACCCTCAACGTTTCTTCAAGTATGACACCTCCAACCGTCACCAGAGCCACTGCTACTTCACCATCAGGGCGATTGACTGGAGGATCCATAGGAAGCCATGAAAAGGAAAGAAGTTCTTGCTAGAGATCGGACAGACATGGCTTCGAATCAGAATGAGGTGGTTGTTTTCCTCAAGACATTAACGGAGCATCTGCCATAGGAATTACGCCAACCAGAGCCAATGAGGAATACCTTCAATACCCCTGGCGCCGATACCTCAATATGGCATACTTTTACAGATGAAGAGACTCGTTCAGGAGCTCCAGCGGAGAGGAATCAACCATCCAATTTCGTCAAACGAGAAGATTTGGAACAACTCCTTCGAAACCGAGACAAAAGTGATTCTGCAGGCATGCATCAGCATCAACCCCCGTACCCTCCTGAAGTACAAAGAATCCCTCTTCCGAGGGGGTACTCTTCCCCTCAATTATCCCTGTATGACGACACTGGTAATGCGCGTGAACATATCTCTAGATTTTTGGAATCCTTGGGCGAGCACGAATACAATCATGTTCTCCGTTTGAGTGAGTTTTCGAAGTCACTTACTAGAAGAACATACACATGGTACAACAGCATTGAACCAAACATCATCTCCAACTGGTGTGACATGGTTACATCTTCTACAAGAAGTACTTCTTTGTGTCTGAGCAAATTACCTTCTCATATTTAGGAAGGATGTTTCAACGAAACAATGAACATCTAAATGATTTTGTCAAAAGGTTCAGAATTCAAGCGCTGGATTATCACAACCCAAACGTGACCGAAAAACAATAGGTGTATTCTTGCATCAATGGCATGGTTCCCGTCTATCGCGCCTTACTAGAGAATCTGCAATTCGAGATATTTTATGAACTTCATGAGGCTGCTAAACGTTGGCCACAACAACACCAACATTGTTGGAAAGAACCAGGCCATCTAAAGGTGAGGACACACACGAAACTCGAGGAAATAGACGCCTCATAAACAAGAAATATAACACTGGCCCCTCTGTGAGCGTGGTAGAGGAAGGAGGGAAAAGGAAGGCTCCAACGGCAGAACAACAATCCAAGCACGTCAGGAGGCTCCACCGCGGAAGACTACAGCCAGAGCTTCTGCGCGACACCAAGAATCCGGAGAAAATACTTTAGATTTCTCGTTCCCAATCAAGGAAGTAATCGAACTCCTGGAGGCATGGATCCAAGATGACGCCATCAAATTGCCTCATATCAGGCGCCTACTAACCGAAGAAGAAATGACAAATCCCAAGTATTTTCGCTACCACAGGTTTGTCCATCACCCGACCAGTGACTGCGATAGATTAAAGCATATCTTCAAAGAAAAGGTGGAGGCAGGGAAACTTCAACCGGGCAACGAGGGAGTTCACAGAAATCTACTTCCAGTCAGGAGTTGCATGCTCTCTGGGGACTCTGTTCACGAAACCGTGCAATCCATCATGCAGCATGCGTGCGAAATCCTCTATTTATCCAAGGCACAACGTCAAGATATATTTGCAGCCCTTAAGCGTGTTGTATCGGGAAAGCGACTTTTTCCTATTACAGAGGCCACGCCAGAATCCCAAACTCTCTCAGGAAGCTGTGCTGGAAAATGCAACTGGGGACTACTCACCACAGCTTGCTTGAAGAATACCGAGTTTGATAGCACGTTGATCGACGCAGCTTCTGAATTCAACATCGTTACCATCAAGACCCTGAGAGCCACAGGAATTTCGAAACAGGAGGCTACCCACTCCCAAATCGTGGTCAAGAATTCGGAAGGGGAAGCAATGAATGCGTACGGCTATATTAAACTCGAAATCAAGGTGGGAGATGCTCTAACACGCGAAAAATTCCACATTGTCAAAGAATTTCTGAAATATGAAATGATTCTGGGAGCTCGTGGGTATATGGAAATAAAGCAAAGTTGGGTGTGTCCCTTTTGCCGGTGTCCATACCTGAAAGAATCTCCAACAAGCCATCCAGTCCTGGAGATTATCGGTTGCCGTATCAACAACTTTCCAATGTAACCCAACTACCTGGAGAGAACCTGCCAACGTTCATCCGCAGATTCCGAGCACAAGTAAGTTTTATTGAACAATCCTTTCTGCAATCACCCACTTCTCCTCTCGTACGGAATTGGGGACTCGATCTGATCCTTAACCCGGGCGCCACTAAGAGATGTGAATGGGTTTCCAGGCCTTTCAAGTATTTTGTTAAAAATCTGGATGATGTCACCGAGAATAATGGATCCGGAGATCAAGCAGCCACGCATCCTCAAAACCCCTTCCAGGTCGTAGATATGGTGGTGAAAATTTCCGCTCAGCCACCTTCGTCCAAGCCCGCGGATGAACCCTACTTAGTAGCAGAAGTCATTTCAGGAGGCTACTGCAAGCTCATCAATGCTGACAAGTTGGAAGGTGTAATAATACATGCCCGCTGGCTTAAACCTTTTAAAACTTGAAAGTGTTACACCGCCTCTTGCCTCAAAATTCTCCTTAGTATTTCTTTCAGCAATTTCCCTTTCATTCAATATTTGTAATTCCTTCCAAAGTGATTGCACTTCTTGCATTCATGGCTAGGGTTTCAATTTTAATAAAAAGCATCTTCCCTTCAAAAATAAGCTTTCCTGGATTATTTCAAGAGAAAAACACCGATTAAATCCAAACCCTCACAAAAACCATTGTCCATCAAATCGAACCCAGAAAAGTCAAACCCTACAAGAAATACCTTATTCGAAAACACCGAAGAAGAGAATATGCAAAAAAGATAATCATCAAGTGGCGGAACAAATATCTTCTTCAAGGATATCTAGTTTCAAGTCTCAGCTGACGCTCCTCTGTTTCTCGCGGCGTGCGACAACTGTGCTACTACAAGGGGGAGCCAAGAAACAGGTCGGTCAAACCTTTAACCATTATTTTTATTTCCCCTGTTTTGGGTTGTTATGGATGGTGTTGGCACTCAGAGGTGTTAGCTGCGAAAACAACATGTTGTCCAGCACGCATGGCAATTCCATCGATACTATTTGTGTACGATGTCTTTCCATTTGCTGGATGGTCTAGGAAAATCAAGGAACTTATTTTCGCAAGAGGGGTTTCGGATTCTTTTGATGTTCATTCATTCAAGACGTGAAACTACAAAATCTTAATGAAAGAATATTACTTGGCGAAGTCCTAGCTCCTTCATATAAACGAGAAAATAAAAATAAATCCCTGAAAGCATCAAAAGCGGCTACACGCCAAGAAGAAATAGAAAAAGTGAAAAAAAAAACTAGTTGTCAATGACAAACAATGACGCCTCCATCAACTACCGTTCCATTCTAGATGCAAATCCTAGCCGTCTAAGGTCGCCAAACAACGCATGGTAACATTTGGCCCAAAACCCTAGTTTTGGCCACGCCAAGGCATGCCATGCCACGTGTGCCAATGGCATGCCAACCACCTTGCCTCGCCATACCATGCCGGCCTTCCCTATGCGGCTACCAAAACGAAGACCTGTAACAATCAACGACCACTTTTTTATCTAAGGTGCAGATCTTAGCCGTCCAAGGTCACCAGCTAACGCATGGCAACCTTTGGCCCTAACTTTTGGCTGCGCCTAAACTAGGCCATATTAAAGCCATACTGATCATGCTTTCATGCCACTGGCTACCAAACGAAGTGTTGCAATAATCAACGGCTACCTTTCCTCTTAAGATGCAAAATCTCGATCGTCGAAAGTCACCACCGAGCCGGCAAGTATCCCAAACTCAACTTTCCAGACAACAACAACATGCTAAATTTTTTCCACGAAAACACTCGAGACATCAACGCATGTCACAAACTGGGGGATGTTCATTGTGTATTGGTTTGGACGTTTACAGCCTGCGGCGTACACTACGCCCGTTATAATAAAGTTTCATAAGGATGAGGCGGTTAGTAAATACAGGGAGTAATGGTGAAACGCTTTATTTTATGAAACATCAATTCTATGCGTTACCGGTTACCACCTCCTCCCATTTACTCACCCGTTTTCCATTTCTTAATGAGACCAGAGTACGTTTCACTTCGACTTGTATAAATAGGCATTACCTATTTCCACCGTACAACAAGTTCAGGTCAGGAGCATACAACACTCAAAAAACATTTTCTAGCTCTCCATCTGTTAGCTTCCCACTTTCTGATACAAGTCGTAAAACAACTACTCTTCCAGAATCAATTATTCTGGTCTCAACACTTTCTTCGCTTCCCTCCCCAAAACCAACCCTTCTACTTCACTTTGTGACCGAAGCAAGTCTGGAACGACCATTTCTTAGTTTAAGCCGGATTTATACAGATTGATCTCTCGAATTTAAAGTACTCCCTTGCAGTACATTGTTTATGATTTAAATTCGTTTCTCACCCATACACCCGAAATTACCAAAATCAGCAGAAACTGTTTTCACCCTCAAACAGTTGGCGACCAAAGTGGGAGATTAATCTCTCGATTACAATATCAATTTCCAATTCCCAATCTCATACTTCAACCCAGACATCAAAGTGGTGAAAGCAAACGATCCACTCAGGGATCGACGACTCAGTTACCAGACGACCTAGTTACCAGTCATGACACGGCAAGGGATGACTGGGTACTTCCAAGGTGGCGGCAGAAAGCGATTTTATCATGGATCCACGACTCGGTTACCGGATGGCCCGATCACCAGTCGTGACGCGACAAGGGATGACTGGGAACTTCCTAGAGGTTAGAAGCAAACGAGCCGATCAGGGATTGACAACTCGGTCATCAAACGATTCAGGGACGAATGGAGACTTTCCACACTCACGGCGGTGCTTCCCACAAAAATTGGACTTTCACCCGGAAGATTCATTTCTCGTCAGGAGATCCGAAAAACCGAGTAAGTCTTGCTTAGACAAAATACATGGTTTACTACTTCAAGTTTTCACTGGAATGATAAAACCGGTAGCCATGTTATGTTTTATCCCATGCTATCTACTGACACGCAACGCTCACGGTTCCATGGTTTTCCTGGGATGTTCGCTCACTTGCAATCGAAACCAAGAAAACATTATTCTAAAACAATTCATTCCAAGAATAATAATCCAAAACCCTTATAAATAACAGTTATCTATCAATTCAAATCAAACCATAAACCAGGCGCTTTGTTTTCCTTTCAAAGAAAAAAAAACACAGCCACCTACCCGTACGTGTCTACTTTTCATAATAATGATTACATGTCACGTCACTACTCATGAGGTAGCCGACGTTACTACGGTGATATTCGAAGAGGAATTGTTTATGATAAAGTATTTCTACAAGTTTATGAAAGGCATGCCCATGGCTAGGGTTTACACCAGTTCAGAAGAACAATATTTCTACAGATTTATGGAAGGCATACCTATGGCTAGGGTTTGCACCAACACAAGAAAACAAGAAAACGAATTGAAAGAGGAACGATGGAGTACGTAGCTGGAATATGCTTTCCCACTTTATTGCTACCGCTAACACCAGGACGTGATAACAAAGGTACAGGATAAAAAGGAGAGCCAACCCCTTTCATAGGCACTTTTGGAATTTGAATAAGGAAAGGGTTTCATATTTGAGCTACGTACGGGAAGAGGCAACTGGGCCCGCAAGATCAAGTTTGCGCCACGCCAAGCCAGCATGGTGCCAAGCCAACGCCATGCCAAGCCAACAGTCTGCGCCATTGATGTGATTTGTAGATAGTGGTAAAACTGGTTTGATTCTCAGACTTGTGAAGGATATTAATTAGACTTAAATTATAATACTAAAAAACTCACTAAAAATTATAGCAAACTCAATCAAAGATGATATCAATACTAAAAGAAACACTGAGGCTAATATTCCACTATTTTCCAAATTCAAAGTGATTAAATCAATACTTATATTTGTGAAATTTTGTTATTTAATTTGATTCTAAAATATTGCAACAAGTAGATTTTCAAAAGTAATAATTGTAAATACCAAGTATGAAGCATCAAAAGTCTTAAAACTAAGCATACTCCATCAAACTAGATCACAATCACTCAAATAAAAATCATATTCAATAATAGTTCAAGGCAAATAATCATATAATTATTGCAAATAAAAAGATAAAATAGAATATACCACTTTTTGTTGGAAAAATAGCTTCCTCTATCGCCTCAGCAATGGGGTTTAGCTCCTCATATTAATCATGATCACAAAATATGTGTTTGTTGCTCAAAAGATGATTAAAAGAGTGAAAAGTAATAACACAGACTGTTTGCAACAGTGTATTGGTGTTGCAAAACAGCTGTTACAATGGAACTGTTACAGAAAAACTGTTGCTTTGTCGCTGATTTTAAGACCCTAGAATAAGACTGCCCTGAACAACTTAATGTTCTTCAGCTGTTAAACAATGACACTTTTCTGCGACTGTCTACCGAGCGTCAATATTCTTCACGTTCTTCTTCTTCAGCAGCAGCAACAGCAGAAACAGAGTTTGGCAAAGCTCTGATTTCTTCTTCTCTGGCTCTCCTTAGGTTCCCAAACTCTCGACACCTCTTCTATATGACCTAAGACATCTATTTATATCAAAAATACCGATTAAATCTCTCCCAAATCTTCCAAAATATCTTTCATTCTCTTCACGGCCAAGTTGCGACAATTTCTTGTTTTAGGATTTCTACGCATTTCTGAGCTTTCCTTTTTATTCTAAACTCTTCCTTAGATAGATACAAATCTTTGCGAAGGTTTACATCGCTTTAATCTCTCTAAAAATCCCTAAAACAGGTCACACACGTGACTTTCCATATTTTCTTGTTGTGAGAAAAATCCGTCGATTGAGCCCATTCTAATCGATTTAAACACCCATATCAGGTTCCTCGACCCATAAGGAGTCTATTCTATGAAAATCAGAGGTTTAATCGACCTCAAACTCCTTCAAATCACGATTGCCAAAACTGCTCTTTAAATGCACTTTTTTCCCGCCAAAAACCTGATTTTTGAATGTTGAAGATGGTTGCCCCTTATCCAGAGTAGGGGTGCGATTGGCAACTGGCTGGAAATGGGATGGCCCTTAGTAATTAGGTTACCCCTTATCCAAAGTGAGAGTCCGAATAGCAAATGTCCTCCGGGTGCTTTCCGACAACTTTTCGAGCAAATTTTTTCCAAAAATGTTTATTGGCCAAAAATACCTACAAACAAATAAAACACCATAATAAGTACAAAAATGAGCCCTAACAACATATATAATCGAGACAAATCGGACACAAAAATGTGTCTATCAGCCATGCCCAGCCAACAATCCGTGCCATATCAAATACAAGCCAGCGTCCACGCCAAGCCAGCGCCCGTTCCAAGGCGATCCAGCGCTAACAACTTGCGTCTTCCCAGCACCGGCAGCTTACATCTTCCCAGCGCTGACAGCCTACGTCCTTCCAGCGCCGGCAGCCTGCATCCTTCCAGTGTTGCACTTGAACGCCCAGTAGAAGGGAATCAACAATCCAATTTCATCACATGTAAAGATCATGAACTACATCTCCAAAATCGGAGCAAAGAAAATCAGCAACCCCCCTGATTTCACAAAGGCTCTTTTCCTGTCAGGAGATGCATGATTTCTGTGGACTTCGCCCGCAAAATCGTGCAGTCTATGGTGAAACATTGATGTGAGGTTTTACATTTCCCCAAGGCGCAACGTCAAGACATATTTGCAACCCTCAACCGCACTGCATCAGGAAAGCAGCTGTTTCCAGCCAGGAAGCCGTTCCCAAACCCCAACCTCTCTTGGAAAGCATGATTGATAGATGAAACTGGGGACTCCTAACCACTGTTTGCTTAAAGGGTGTCCAGCTTTACAGCACACTGATTGAAGCAGCCTCTCGGCTTCAACGTCCTCCAGCAGCGGCTCTGTTTCAACGTTCGCTTCAGCAGCCGCTTCGCCTTAACGTTCTCTCCAACAGCCGCTCCGCTTCCGCATTCTCTCCATAAGATGCTCCAGGATCCGAAGAAGAAACTTCAGAATTTTTGCTACATAAGTTTCAACGTCCTCTCCAAGAACCGAAGCCACTTCAACGCCTCTTTCCTGCCAAGGATCGTGTCGTAACCGCCACTCCTTCTTTTTAAGGATCTTGTCGTAGCCGCCGCTCTTCCTTGCCGAGGATCGTGCTATAATCGCCACTCCTTCCTTCCGAGTTTCGCTCCACCACACTCCCCATGCCAAGGATCATGATCGCAACCAGCGAATTTCCGTAGCCGTGGCCACCTTTTGTTCCATCCCACCAAAGCTTGTGGTCATAGACAGTTTGCTCGCTTACGCATCTAGCCAATCCCTTTACTTCCATGGACAATCTCTTCTGATCACATCTGTTTCCAAGAACTGTTGCCGCCCATTTGTTGATACCATCCAGAGCTTGACCATGGCAACAATCACTGTAAAGGTAACCCGTACTCCTTCATATTTTAGTTACACGCAGAAGAAGTAACAAAATCACAAGTACAAACACACGATGGTAATATCCTTATCATGGTCAACCAACCGACCACACAAGATGGAAACATGCAAACCACACTTGAGGACTGGGAATCTACACATAATCCCTTTGCCGTCAAAGCTTAGAAGACACGGTCAACCAAAGGTCATAGCCACAAAAAGCCATCTGCTCTGCAAGGGTGTAGCGTAAGAATATCATCACCTCTCTGTTTAGAAGACGCCTTCAACACTCTATGAGGCCGCGGCAGATCCCAATCCTTCCCAGAGGAAACAACTTCAGAAACTAAAGAAAAGCGTGACTGGACACTGCTCATCGCAGTCCATCCCGAAGACCATCAAATATTCGTGAGATAACCCCAGAGACGCGGATGAAACGTTTTCCTGAAGAAACATAGGGAGCCACGATAAATAATATAACTCTATCATTTTCTACCTCTTCGCTATCCAAAATATTTCATCCATGTGATATTATGAACATCCCGACATCACATCCAGAAGAGTACAATAAGCTTGCATCAAATCCCGTGGACGTGGATTCAAGGCGATGCAATGAAAGTATGCTACACATGGGGACTACCAACATGGGACGCTTTCACTCCCCTTAACCAGGTTATTTCTAATTTCAACATCATCACTGTCGAAGTTTTACGCAAGAATTTCTCAACATGAAGCCGTACGTATGCACCGAAGACTCCAAAAGTACGCCACAAAGATACATCCACATATTCAGCCATGACCATCGGATCAAACAGAAGTATAACTGGAGACTGCTCACCACATCCCCTTCCATAGGATAGACCAAGATTCAGAAGATGATTCGAAGGATGTCGCTTGGAACAAAGTCCTTGAAGACTTTGATAGCAATACATCGGCAACGGAACGTCTCCTAACTCATCTATTTTATCCAGTGGCGTCGGAAGATTTCGACCATACAAGCGTTCACAGCACATCATCATCACGGTCAGAAAGTCCAGGCACTGAACAACCTAAAGCTGAGGATTGCCACAATCTCCAATATTAACCCTAACATGGTCATTTCCGAACACGTATTTCATCCACCCGTCCCAAGAATGCGACAGAGTTCGGTAAATTTTGGAATCCATTGGAGAGACACTGCAGATGAAGGCGCGGATCCGGACGGGTAACAAAAAACAGAAGAAGGTCAATATCTCTTTTCATGCAGACGGAGTTTCTAGAGTTTGAGCAAAATAAATATTCCTTCTTGCTCCATGAAACGGATAACTGGGCGCGACTATGCCACCTCGGGCCCGCAATTCTTCCTGAATTTTACTGTCGAGCTATTTTAACCTACCGAACGAGCTCAAAACCTAAATATTCCCTCGCGGGAAGATATGGAATTCTTTTCCGTTCAGAATGGAGTTGCGGACCGTCAAAATCCGAGTACATACGAGAATTCTACAACGATTCTAGTAAAAGACGCTAATTAGGGTTTCGGCATGCCAAACCCTAATTCAGATAAAGTTGCCATCATCCCACGGAACTGAAGCCAGTCGTCATCCTTCTAAGGAACTCAAGCTATCTCCACTCCAAGACGATCAACGCAAGCGGCTCCAAGTACAAGACGACCAATGCTGACGGCTAATCCCAAGCCGATCAAATGCCAGCGAATTCCCCTCACGCCAAGTCTATGCTAGCAGCTCCGCTCCGCGTTCCAAAGCCTAGCCTAGAAGACGCGCAACCATTCCAGATCGAGGCCAACAACTTGCATCTCAACTGGCCTCTACCACTATGCAACCTAACCAGCAGTACCACGAGCAAGAATTTACACAAAGCCGCCAAATGCAAGGATCACGGATTCTCCTTATTTCTCGAAAAAGGTTAGACGAATCTTCCTGACCAGTAGATCCATCCTGGTATGGCATGGTATAAACCACAAATAGAATATGCATTACCTATTTCCAAAGTTTGCAATAATCCTGGTATGGCATGGTTTTGTTGCACCAAATCCCCCCAACGCACTGGGATGCTTCGCCGCCTTCCCGTTCTTCCTCCAAAGGTATGTACTGAATGATTTCGCCAGCTTCACGAAACAGAGATTCAATTCTATTCAACGCCTCCCCATGAGAAGAAGACTGGTTTTCGTTGATTCCAAAGTTTCTCCCCGAAAAATTGGAGACATGTCTGTCATTGGAAGATCCCATTATGCGGTACAAAACCAGAGAAATGATAGAGGATAGACACGATTTCATAATGACTGTGAAAATGAAGGATTCAAGATCATCTCTTATAACCAGCAGAGCGATGAGGTCCCGAAAAGGAAAGCCTCCTACTAGCCGCGGATTGAGGCGTGATATCAGATTCTAATGAAACCATTTTCTACTAGTGAATATAAGGGAATGCCTGGCAACGTGAGGTAAATTAGGGTTTGGTGAGAAAACGTGGAAGTACATGTTTAAGACACGCTTGCCCGCATTGTTACTTTTCTGCCGCCAGCACCGAGACTTGGAAAAATCAAAACCGACAAGGTGACATGAGGAGAAGGAATAACGCCCCCTTTCTACGGGCATAACACTTGCGGGGTTTTGAATAAGGAAAGAACTTCCTATGTGAGTCACGTAAGGAAAAGAGACAACCATGCCCGCAAAGACAAGCCACTACTGGGCCAAGCCATCTGCGCTATGCTTTCCTCACCAAACCGTGTCATGCCTTGGCCCCACCATGCCAATCCGTCCGCCATGCTAGCCACGCCAGAACCACGCCATGCCTTGGCCCCGCCACGCCAAGCCGTCCGTGCCATGACCTGCCGCGCCAACACCAACAACTCGCCAAGCCAGCGTCATGATGTTCCCTAACCCAGCCAAGATGATGCATAGCCAGACTAAGCCGACGATCTTCATCTCACCACTTCACGGTTTACACCACAAATAGAATTTATGCAAGGCCACCAAACACGGGGATCATGAACTCTCCTTACCTCTCGAAAAAGGTTAGTCGGACCTTCCTGACCATCTTTTCACGACTTGTCATTTATATTTTTGTCCTTTCCCGTCACCATCTTATGCTTACCTCGAAACAATGCTCATGTTCCGAGTTAAGCAGGGGACTTAATGTTGATGGTGGTTTTTAACTTAAGGTTAAAATCGTAAAACCATGCAACTGACATGACGTTACCATGACTATTAGCACATTTATTGAATCAATCAGCATGCCTACACAAGAATTACCGGGGTACCTTTTTTTTTACATGACTCATGTTCCACGGCAGAACCCTTAACATCGACTGACATCATCTATGTCAAACCCTAATTCTCATGCTACCGCGCCAAGGCATGCCAACCATGCCAGCCGCACCACTGTGCCAATGGAAAACCATGCCAGTCACATCTCCGCGCCAAGGCATGCCAACCATGCCAGCCTCACCAGTGTGCCAATGACAAACCATTCCAGCCACATCTCCGCGCCAAGGCATGCCAACCATGCTAGCCGCACCATGCGCCAATGGCATGCCAAACACTTGGCCCCACTATGCCACGACAACCGCACCTTTCCTTGGCCCCAACCATGCTAGCCGCACCATGCGCCAATGGCATGCAAAACCCTTGGCCTCACCATGCCAAGCCAACTGCACCTTTCCTTAGCCCCACCATGCCAAGCCGTCCGTGCCAAACCCTTGGCCCGCCCCAACCATACTAGCCGCACCATGCGCAAATGGCACGCCAAACCCTTGGCCCCACCATGCCAAGCCAACCACACCTTGCTATGGCCCCACCATGCCAAGTCGTCTGTGCCAAACCCTTGTCCCCACTATGCCAAGCCGTCTGCGTCATTTGCCTTGGCCCCACCATGCCGTCCTTCCCTATGCGGCTACCATAACGAAGGCGTGCGACGATCAACGACCACCCTTCAATCCTAGATGCAAATCCTAGCCGTCCAAGGTCACCAAACAACACATGGTAACTTTTGGACCAAAACCCTAGTTTTGGCCACGCCAAACCGCGCTAAGGCATGCCATGCCACATGTGCCAATGGCATGCCAACCACCTTGTCGCGCCATACCATGCCGTCCTTCCCAATGCGGCTACCAAAACGAAGGCGTGCGATAATCAACGGCCACCCTTCCATCCTAGATGCAAATCCTTGCCGTCCAAGGTCGCCAAACAACCCATGGTAATCTTTGGCCCAAAACCCTAGTTTTGGCCACGCCAAACCGCGCCAAGGCATGCCATGACACATGTGTCAATGGAATGCCAACCACCTTTCCCCGCCATACCATACCGTCCTTCCCTATGCGGCTACCAAAACGAAGGCGTGAGAGGATCAACGACCACCCTTTCATCCTAGATGCAAATCCTAGCCGTCCAAGGTCGCCAAACAATGCATGGTAACCTTTGTCCCAAAACCCTAGTTTTGGCCACACCAAACCGCGTCAAGGCATGCCATGCCACATGTGCCAATGGCATGCCAACCACCTTTCCGCGCCATACCATGCCGGCCTTCCCTATGCGGCTACCAAAACGAATGTGTGGGATGATCAACAACCACCCTTCCATCTTAGATGCAAATCCTAGCCTTCCAAGGTCGCCAAACAACGCATGGTAACCTTTAGCCCAAAATCCTAGTTTTGGCCACGCCAAGGCATGCCATGCCACATGTGCCAATGGCATGCCAACCACCTTGCTGCGCCATACCATGCCGGCCTTCCCTATGCGGCTACCAAAACGAAGACCTGCAACAATCAACGGCCAGCTTTTTTTATCTAAGGTGCAGATCTTAGCCGTCCAAGGTTACCAGCTAACGCATGGCAACCTTTGGCCCTAACTTTTGGCCGCGCCTAAACTAGGCCATATTAAAGCCATACTGATCATGCTGTCATGCCACTGGCTACCAAACGAAGGGTTACAATAATCAACGGCTACCTTTCCTCTTAAGATGCAAAATCTCGACCATCGAAGGTCACCACCGAGCCGAAAAGTCTCCAAAACTCAACTTGCCAGACAACAACAACATGCTACATGTTTTCCACGAAAACACTCGAGACATCAACGCATTTCACAAACTGGGGGATGCTCATGGGGTATTGGTTTGGCGGTTTACAGCGTGCGGCGTACACTATGCCCGTTATAATAAAGTGTCATAAGGATAAGGCGGTTAGTAAATACAGGGAGTAATGGTGAAACACTTTCTTTTATGGAACATCAATTCCAGGCGTTACAGGTTACCACCTCCTCCCATTTACTCACCGTTTTCGATTTCTTAATAAGACCAGAGTATGTTTGACTTCGACTTGTATAAATAGGCATTACCTATTTCCACCGAACAACAAGTTCATGTCAGGAGCATACAATACTTAGAAAATATTTGCTAGCTCTTCATCTGTTAGCTTCCCACTTTCTGATACAATTCGTAAAACAACTACTCTTCCAGAATCAACTATTCTGGTCTCAACACTTTCTTCGCTTCCCTCCCCAAAACCAACCCTTCTCCTTCACTTTGTTACCGAAGCAAGTCTGGAACGGCCATTTCTTGGTTTAGGACGGATTTGTGCAGATTGATCACTCGAATATAAAGTACTCCCTTGTAGTACATTGTTTAGGGTTTAAATTCGTTTCTCACCCACACACCCGAAATTACCAAAATCAGCAGAAACTGTTTTAACTCTCAAACAGCTGGATGCTTCATCATGTATCCACTTTTCCTCCATGTCCGTCGAAGCCATGAAAGCCTGAACATGTACCCGCACGATGCGTAGATGGGTGAGAGACATGCCTTGTATAATCTCGCCAGCCTCACGGAACAAAAAATCGATTTTGTCTAATACCTCCTCATGTGAAGAAAACTTGGGTTTGTCGAGTTCAAAAATTTTCTTCGAAGAGTCAGAGGTACGGTCATCGCCGGAAGATCCCATTATATGCTAAGAAAAAAAATTTACACTATATCTGCATCGGCAATCTACATGATGAAGAAGACAAAAGGGAGAACTAGGAAAAGATACACGAGACAATACCTGTGAAGAGGATGGACGCAATTCTATGATGATCTATATGAACGAAAGGTTCAAGATCGTCTCTTATATTGAACAGTTTGATGAAGCCTGAGAAAGAAAACCCTTTTACCAGCCGTGTATTAAGGCTCCGAACGCGGGATACTAGCTGGATTAGATACCTGTCTATACGGGATAATTAGGGTTTGGCATCCAGGTCAGCAGCCATCCACCTTTCCGTGACCTAGCCAGCGCTATCTTTTCGCTCCACAGCCAGCCAAAGTCTAGCACCATCTTTCTGCTTCACAACCGGCCAAAGTCCAGTGCCATCTTCTCCGCTTCACAGCTAGCCAAAGTCCAACGCTATCTTCTCCTCTCCACAACCAGCCAAAGCAGCGCATCCTTTCCATTCGAAACAACGTCATGGCTCCAGCACTCCGTAGCCAAAGCAGCGCCATCCACCTTTCCGTAGCCATCCAACGCCCGTTCCACGTACCAAGTTGCGGTGCCACCTCTGCTGATCAGTAGCCAAAGTTGCAGTGCTGACGCCAATCCCCTATGGCCAAACCGAATTCATGCAAAGACGCCAATGCAAGGATCACAGATTCTTCATGCTTCCTGACAAAGGTTAGCCAAATCTTCTGAGAATTTCTTCATGACTTGAGGTTTCGATTTTATCGTCTGTAACCATCTCATGCTTACCCCACAACAATGCCACTGTTACGAGCTAAGCAGGGGATTTAATGTTGATGGTGGTTTTTAGCTTAGAGTTAAAATTATAAAATCTTGTATATGATGTGACGTCACTCTGTAAGGAAGCGAAGCCATGCGTGTCAACCTCTCCGCCGGCGTACTATTGAGCCGTTCAATATGTTTACATGAAATTTATCCAGACTAGCGCGTGTAGAAACTACTCCAGATGCTCTGTAAATTCCGGTGCCTTGCCTATATTGCTTATTAATATAGGACTCACTGAATACCTTTCTTGTTCTATGTTCCCCGGGAGAACCCTTAATATCGGTATGGCATGACGGATTTGTGTTCACTCGCAGCATAGTAGCACGGATCTCCAAGTACCAAAGTTAAGTCCCTTGCACAAAATACTCAGTCAGAAAGCACACTGCACTTTGTAAATAAGGGATTTTGTGATATCACATAAAATTCAATCAATTGCGTGATAACTCACAAAACTCATGAACCTGACTAATTTACAAAGTTAGGGTTTTTGCGCCCTGCGCAATATATTAGACCCGGTCGATCGAGACTATGCTTACAGCTAAGCAATTAATACGATATGGATTAGTAGGAGTAGGGTCCTACCCAAAATCAGAATACAAAGAATAACGGAGCCGCGGGGTAGGAGCAGCAATAAAAGGGAATGTGGCCACGCCATAGGCTAGCCAACACTGCTTGGTCACGCCCTGGTAGGCTTTGAAAGGGGACAGAAAATAAGAGCAAGAGGAAGCCTACTTGTTAACCGCAAGTGCACGGTGTCGATTGTAGCTTGTGCAAGAACGTGTCATTTCCACAGGGACTAGGGTGTATAGTTGAAGTAATGAAGCAAGTGACAGTTAACAAGAAAAATCAGTGGCAGTGAACAAGAACAGTGAAACAAAGACAAACAAACCAAGGCTGTTAGCCAAGGGCAGTGATAAAGAAACAAAGGCAGGTCTTCCAACTATGTTCTTGTCCCTTGTTAGTTATCAGTCAGCTTCTAGTCTTTTTGAATAACTAGATGACAGTTGCGGTTCAAAGCCGGCTGTTCATCTAAGGGTTGGTCTAGAAAGGAGGCTAAAGGCACTAAGATGAATTCTAAACCTTGTGGTAGTTGGGGCTCTCACACTGCAACTACCCGCAGAGAAGCTTGCTTAGTGTTTTAACAACCTATAAGGATATTCAATCCTAGACAATTCAAGCACAACAAGATCATAGCATGGATAGGATAAAAACAATTGAAGTTTACAACATCATTTAAAATAAAAACTAACCCTTGAGGCACTGGCTATTCCAGTCCTCTTAGGTGAAGCACTGGATAGTCCAGGCATCCCTTCTACAACACCCACACATCCCTATTTATAGTTGCAACATAAAAATATCAAAATCCCCAAAAATTAGGGTTTCACCTAAATCGAAATTAAATCATACCAACTCTCTGAAATTTGATTTTGATTTCGACCCATCCCTCTTGTGCGTCTCCTACATCTCCTGTTGCTTCCAATTTCATCTTTAACCTAACCTATTTCATCAACCCCTAAAACTAGGGTTTCAGAGAGAAAAAGATCGAGAGGTTGATGTAATAGGTAGATAAAGTGATGTGTGTTGGTTGTTAGAGTGATATGATGAAGGTGGTGGCGGTATGGAAGGTGAAGACGGAGTTGGTGCTGGAAGTGGAGTAGTTGCAGAGGGAGTGGGAGGAAGAAGATGGGTTCGATGTAAAGAAGGAGGGGAGTGTTTGGCGATGTGCATAGGTGTAGGTTGTTACAGTGTGAAGCGGGTGTAGCCAATTCGATGTCCAGCGAAGCTGAGCCGTGGGATGCGGAAATGATAGATAGATCTAACGGCTACAAGTGAATAGGCTGGTATCGACCGTCGGATGCATGATACAACGAAACTGACGGCTCAAGATGGGGTTAGGTGCTGTAGTGTTAGACAGGAGCTTCAGACTTTGATGTACTGACAATGCTGCGACCGTAGGATGCTGAGATGATCCAATATGACGGCTAGAAAGGGAAACGGGTATGGATATGGGAAATGGGTTTGGGTAAGGGTTTTGGACCTTGGGTATGCCAAGCCCATATCTTCTTTAAGAACAATTCTTCCTTGTTAAGCCCATTTCTAACCTTTTGGTCTTGTGCACAACATTCCTCGCGGCTTCCTTGCGTAATTCCTCTCGGCTTCCACCACTTTTCTGCTCTTTTCGCTCCGTAATTCCATCCAAACTTTATTTAGAATCTAAAAATACAAAATTAATTAAGAAAAGTATTTATTCTTGAAAACAATGAAAATACAGAATATGGGATAAAATGGAGAATTAGAGCACAAAAGATGAGTTAATTGCCAAGAAAAAGATATAGAAATATGCACTTTTTAGCACTCATCAAATACCCCCAAACCTGAATTTTACTTGTCCTCAAGTAAAACAAAACTAAGGAAATCCTACCTATACCACTGTCGCTGGTCTCTCGAATGCATTTAGCGTATGCACTAAGCCTTTTAAACCACTAAGTGTCCCTAGTGGACGAGTTGAAGTCTCGTGAAGGTTTGCTTAGAACGTACCTATAAAGTTCTAGGACAAAATATAAGCTCAGATTCCATGAAATGTGACATGTGTAAGACAGTTTAAGCTCACAGCAAAATGGATATGTCACTCTAGCTATCAAAGGCACAATCCTAGCACTGATAACAAATAAAGACATGTGATAAGAGTGTAAAGTGTATCTACACATGTGTAAAGAAAGATCGGATGTTATGACTACTAATCACCAAGAGATAGTTTCTCAGGCTAAGAACCGAGGTCGAAATCTAGCTAGCTGTCCGGACTTTACAAGATTTGTGAATGAGTTGGAGGTATTTCACAATTACTCGCGTTGTACATCAATGGCATACACCCTTCCTTGCTTATTACAATAAAACAAAAGATGACTCTTATTTACATTGACTACTCTCTTTTATTTTTGAAACAAGAGAGGATGGAATTGATAAATACTTGATTTTTTTTTTTTTTTATATATTTTTTTCTGAATATACATCATATTTTTTTTTAACATGGTAACACTTTTGATACATATACAAAAGGAAACAAAAAATTACATGACTCTTAGCAAGAGGTAGCCCTTTTTGATGCACCCAGTTAAATTCGATGGTTGTCTTTCTTAATGTAACCTCCACCTTCTATCCCAACCAACCAAAGAACAAGCTAGTCAAGTTTCGTTCAGTATTCTAAAGTGATTGGCAATCGTGACTTCCGATAGAACACCTCAAGGATGAGGCTATACATGTATTGGTAGATCGTGCGCGTGCAAGTTTCTTATCACTATGTGAATTGTGCTAGAATCAGGGTGCCTAAATATCTAGACTAAGAATCCTTATGTTTACATACATGCACAAGAGTCAACATTTCAAGGTAAATGAGCTCCATTTTTATGTTTTTATCATTTTCTATTTTTTAATTTTTAATTTTGATTTTTTGATTTTTTGATTTTTTTTTTTTAACAAAAAGAAAGAGTTCAGTTTTCAATTATAGCATGTGATCGTGGTATCTATACCATACCCCCAAACCTAAACTAAACATTGTCCTCAATGTTCCAAAATATGAAAAGAATTATAACATACGAAGAGGATTATGCTGAGTAGAGAGAAAGGAAAGAGAATACCCGATTTGACGGCGAAAGCAAAATTAGAACTCCGTTATTCAAGGCAAAAATACAACATATTTCAGTTAAGAGTCACATTGGATTATCAAAATATGTACAAAAGAAACAAAAGATTTAACTAAGAAACTATCTACTAGATTCTATACAAGAAAATTTGGTTTTTAATGGGATTGGACTTTTTGGAAAAAATTTGGTTTTGTCGGGAGACATTTGATTTTGATGGGAAAAAGAAAAATTTTAGTTTTTAGGGAATCATTTGGTTTTTAATGGATTTTGAAAAGAAAAATTTGGTTTTAAAATCGGGAGCAAGCCCACATTGGTGGAAGAATGCACAACCCAATAGAAATTTGAAAACAGCCCACAACTGCTGTGCAAAATGAAGCCTAGCTGAGTGTGAAGTGAAGCCCAACGAATCAGTTTGAATTGAGCCCAACAAAAGGTTTTGAATAAAAGAGCCCAACCATTTAGGGCAAAGCTTGGTCTGAAGCCCAGATGGGTTGTTTTTGGAGCCCAAATTTGTTTTAAAAACTTTGATTCTTAGGCCCACTGTTGGTGAGTAAATCTCACCGTTGGTTTTTTGGAATTTGAATGTTTGGCCCACTCGAAGTTTGGTTCAGGCCCACAGTTCAGAAACAAGCCCAGAGTTCAGAAATAGTTGGGTTTTTGGGCTAGCAGTTAACTGGAATGCGAGGCCCAGCTGGGTTTTAAAACTTTAAAACGTTTTTCAAATTTTTGGTCTGGGTCTAAGCTCACAATGTAGGGGTTTAAAGTTCAGTTGAGTCTAATCCCACAAAAGGTTAGAGCCCACAGTTTAAACAAATTTCAGTTTGAGGCCCAAAATGTAACTAAGTCCACAGTCCAATTCACAAGCCCATAATCACTTTTAGAATTTACACAGCCCAAAAAGAAGTGCAACTGGGTTTGAAAATGGTTGTCAACTTTTGTTTGGGTCAAGCCCACAGTTCAGGCTTACTCTTGTAGCACAGCCCAACTGTTCTGTTTTAGTTGCACAGCCCAGTTGGGCTTGGTTCACAGCAGCAAGTTCAGCCCAGCAGCAGGCTTCAGTGGGTAGCAACAGTCAGCCCACAGCACCAGCTCACAGAACAGCAGGCACAACAACAGAGATGGAGAATAGAGCAGCAACTGCAACAAGGGAAAGCAGCACAACTAGCCACAACAACAAGTCAGGCAGCAACAGGCCAGCAGCAAGGTGGCAAGCCCAATGGTACCTGCACTCAACAGAGATGATCAGTCTCTTTGAAGAAAAGTGAGGCAGAAGCAAGGGAAGAATGCAATAATGAATATGCAGTGCAAGATGCAAATGCAATGCAAGATGATGCAAATATGAAGATGAAGATGCAAACTAAGTTACAGCTAAAGATACAAAATTACAGCTACACTAAAACAACAACATTAAAGCTACACTAAGTTACACTACAGGTGGTACTAAGATACAAAACTACAGCTACACTAATCTACACTAAGTTACACTACAGGTGGTACTAAGATACAAAATTACAGCTACACTAATCTACACTAAGTTACACTAGGTTACAACAGGTTGAAAACAGAAAAGCAAGAGCAAATTTTTTTTTTCGACTACACAACACCAGTCCCCGGCAACGGCGCCAAAAACTTGGTAGGCTTTGAAAGGGGACAGAAAATAAGAGCAAGAGGAAGCCTACTTGTTAACCGCAAGTGCACGGTGTCGATTGTAGCTTGTGCAAGAACGGGTCATTTCCACAGGGACTAGGGTGTATAGTTGAAGTAATGAAGCAAGTGACAGTTAACAAGAAAAATCAGTGGCAGTGAACAAGAACAGTGAAACAAAGACAAACAAACCAAGGCTGTTAGCCAAGGGCAGTGATAAAGAAACAAAGGCAGGTCTTCCAACTATGTTCTTGTCCCTTGTTAGTTATCAGTCAGCTTCTAGTCTTTCTGAATAACTAGATGACAGTTGTGGTTCAAAGCCGGCTGTTCATCTAAGGGTTGGTCTAGAAAGGAGGCTAAAGGCACTAAGATGAATTCTAAACCTTGTGGTAGTTGGGGCTCTCACACTGCAACTACCCGCAGAGAAGCTTGCTTAGTGTTTTAACAACCTATAAGGATATTCAATCCTAGACAATTCAAGCACAACAAGATCATAGCATGGATAGGATAAAAACAATTGAAGTTTACAACATCATTTAAAATAAAAACTAACCCTTGAGGCACTGGCTATTCCAGTCCTCTTAGGTGAAGCACTGGATAGTCCAGGCATCCCTTCTACAACACCCACACATCCCTATTTATAGTTGCAACATAAAAATATCAAAATCCCCAAAAATTAGGGTTTCACCTAAATCGAAATTAAATCATACCAACTCTCTGGAATTTGATTTTGATTTCGACCCATCCCTCTTGTGCGTCTCCTACATCTCCTGTTGCTTCCAATTTCATCTTTAACCTAACCTATTTCATCAACCCCTAAAACTAGGGTTTCAGAGAGAAAAAGATCGATAGGTTGATGTAATAGGTAGATAGAGTGATGGGTGTTGGTTGTTAGAGTGATATGATGAAGGTGGTGGCGGTATGGAAGGTGCAGACGGAGTTGGTGCTGGAAGTGGAGTAGTTGCAGAGGGAGTGGGAGGAAGAAGATGGGTTCGATGTAAAGAAGGAGGGGAGTGTTTGGCGATGTGCATAGGTGTAGGTTGTTACAGTGTGAAGCGGGTGTAGCCAATTCGATGTCCAGCGAAGCTGAGCCGTGGGATGCGGAAATGATAGATAGATCTAACGGCTACAAGTGAATAGGCTGGTATCGACCGTCGGATGCATGATACAACGAAACTGACGGCTCAAGATGGGGTTAGGTGCTGTAGTGTTAGACAGGAGCTTCAGACTTTGATGTACTGACAATGCTGCGACCGTAGGATGCTGAGATGATCCATTCTGACGGCTAGAAAGGGAAACGGGTATGGATATAGGAAATGGGTTTGGGTAAGGGTTTTGGACCTTGGGTATGCCAAGCCCATATCTTCTTTAAGAACAATTCTTCCTTGTTAAGCCCATTTCTAGCCTTTTGGTCTTGTGCACAACATTCCTCGCGGCTTCCTTGTGTAATTCCTCTCGGCTTCCACCACTTTTCTGCTCTTTTCGCTCCGTAATTCCATCCAAACTTTATTTAGAACCTAAAAATACAAAATTAATTAAGAAAAGTATTTATTCTTGAAAACAATGAAAATACAGAATATGGGATAAAATGGAGAATTAGAGCACAAAAGATGAGTTAATTGCCAAGAAAAAGATATAGAAATATGCACTTTTTAGCACTCATCACGCCCCATGCTACTCAACCGGCCTTATTCCTTTATCGACCAATCAAGTCACATTAAACCTTCCACGCGCACCAAAAGGGTAGCCGCGCCCGTGCTTGGCCGGCCCCCTACTTTCATTGACCAATCAGGTTGCTCTAAACCTGCCACAGCCTTAAAAAGGTGGAAATTATGTCAAGAGGTCGCCATACTAAGTTGGCTTTCCAAAACCGTGCAACCATGCTAACGGCACGCCAAACATGCCAACACAAGCATGCCAGACGCACATGCCAAACGCTCCACTTACCGCGACAGCATGCCAAAACTTTCCAACCCACTCTCCGTGTGTGACCAGCTTCAAAACGGACTTCAATTTGGCTAGTCTAAACCCTAGGTGCGACCACGCTCTAGTGGCGGTGGAAGAAACCCTAATTTCTAATCGTGGCACAAAACTATGCCACCTCGGGCCCGCAACATGCCACAAGCCGTACAGACTTAGGAAACCCTAAAAAAGGCGCCACACCATAGCCACCTGTGGAAATATTTGATCATGTGGCCGTTTCTACATGGAGGCCTGCCTATGGATCCTCCAGCATGACTCTGGCATCGTTTGTATAAAATACCATGCCATGGCCTTTGAAAAGGCGAGGGTAACCAAATATACCTCAAGCTAAAACTTTTCCTACCTATAAGTCCTTTCTCCGAAAGTGATTGTCTATGGACTGAGTCGAGACAATACAACTAATAGGTTCACACTTTGCGTGATCGTCTATGGATACGAGATCGAGACAATACAACAACGAAGTATGTTTACTTGATACAAAGTTTCGGACTTAACCAAACACAATAGGATTGCTTATCAATTAAATAGGAATTAACGTTTGTATAATTTACTTTAATTATAATAAAACAATTATAATGCGGAAAATAAAAGTAAATGACACAGCAAGATTTCGTTGACGAGGAAAACTGCAAATGTAGAAAAACCCCGGGACCTATTCCAGAATTGAATACTCTCAGGATTAAGCCGCTACACAAAATTACACTAACTTCGTATAGTTGAGAACAAGTAACTAACCATATAGTTCACCTAGTTCCGTTTTTATTCCCACGCCTCCAACTTATAAATAAGTCACGTACTTGGATCAATCCCTTTGGTTCGTATTCCAAACAGTAAAAGAACAAAAAATCTGTTTGGTATCAACTCTATTAAACCAAGTGATATAAGACGGACAAAGGCTCTTCCGTTTATCTCAACATAAACTCCTTCGTTAGGTCTAGATTTGTCCTATATTCAATCACCCAAAGGTAATCGATTAAGATTAAGCCAACAACACCTTTCATCCGAATAACCGTGTTGATGCCGATCTACTCAATTAACCAATCCAATCTACCACGAGGATAAACTGATTATTAATTGGGTCCTCTTTTACCGAAATAAGTATTATGCACACCAAATATTATAAAACCCAATTCAGATCTTCAATATCTTCCTTGTCTTCAATTCTTCTTAAATCTTCAATAAAAACTTGCACACAATCACTTGAATCTCTTGTGATCAATCACGCACAGAACAGAGTCTGTTAACAATGGATTATCACAAGATCGTCTTTAGAACTAACAACAGTCTAAAGATCCTTGTCGAGACTCTGAACTAGTTTGAGTGAATCTTATATCATAAGAGAAGATTCTCAAGAATAAACAAACTAGGTGCAATCAGATTTCAACCACCGTTAGTCAATCAAATCAATCGAAAACAAAGATAAACCGCAATTATCTAGTTTCCCACCAACGGGTCGCGCTAGAGATTCTCAATCCCAAAGAAGACTTTAAACTGATCGGCCGTAAGAGATTTCACCTAATTAGATTACTCTCCTCTCCAATAGGCGGCTACACCAGTAACAACAACAAAAGAGTAAATCTGTTGTTACGAAGGATTAGTTTGCTAGAAAGGCAAACTTCGTGTATTTATAGACAAGGAAGTTTGGACACCAAGGAATTTCCAAAACCGAAAATATTCTCAAGATATTCATTAAAGAACAAATTCGGTTTCCATAATTCCTGGAAATGCTCTGTCCAAAAATAACGATCGAAATCTCCAGGAAAATCTAATTAGTAAATGCACATTACTAATTGTGTGATTTCCCTACCAAATGAAATTAATAACCTTGATCAAAATATTCTTAACTTACTTATGTTTTGATCCTGGGATTATCTTCCCTTAGCCGTTAAGGAATATCTTTGAACAATTATATAAATAAACATTCACAGCACGTGTTCAAAGTTTGTCGACATCTTTACTTTGTAACTTCTCTTTCACACTTATAACCTTGAAACCGATTTTCCACACTTCCAAACAAGTTTAGAATTGGTTCATCTGACTTTCAAGAACTATGTGATTGATCAAATCAACATTCAATCACAATCATGGGTTTAACGGTTCTACCAAAACAAGTTTCGGTTCTACCTCCATGTGAGTACTACGTATAATCCCACTAGCTTCCCAAAGATTTGGTTGACTAGGTACTAGGATCGGTTCCCCACATATATATGGTATCTAACTTATATGTGTCGCACATGTCCATAGGATCGGTTCCCCTTTCTGCTATAAACCTTGTTGCACCCCATACAAGGATCGGTTCCCCTTGATGTACTGCACCCTTACTAGGATCGGTTCCCTTTCCCTTACAAGGATCGGTTCCCTTTCCCTCACTAGGATCGGTTCCCTTTCCTCAAGGTCAGACATAATCCGGTCATACCACAGGTGATTACTTAAGATTCGTTTTACTAATAAAATTTATACCAATACATAAGTCAGGACTTTGTGAATAGTTCTACCAAGCACACAACAAGTTGTGAGCGGTTATACTCTATCACACATATTGGTTGTTCATAAGATATGCAATGAATAACAAAACCAATAACTCATGGCAATTTACTTTTCGGTTCACAAACAAGTTTACGAACTTACTTCGTTAGAACACATGTAAACATTGTTCCCTAGGATGAAATCCTCACCTCATACCCATACATAATCACAATAGCATTCAAATGATTATGGCGATGTCTTATCTACAAAGTTTAATGGTTAAGCAATAAACCTCGTATTGTATTCCTTAATATGATGTCTATCTAGAGTTCATATATGCTTCACAGTTATGTTTTCAATATGCACGACTTGAAACATACTTTAGGGAATGAAACAGTTCAAGTCAAATATCACTAACCTCAAGTGGAAGGATGATTATTGTCATTGTAGCTCCTTGCTTCTTCACATCTTCAAAACTTTGCAATACTTGTAATGTCTCATATCCTAATACTTTCAAGCTAACCTATACGAAGTTTAACTCTAGTACATAATCAAGCGACTCTTAACATTAGTTTTGATTCACTAAAATATGAAAACCAAACTTGACATACCAACGCTTGGTGGGTTCAACCGAGCAGTGCTCTAACAATCTAGACCTTTGTCAATTTTAGTGACAAAACTCTTACATCATATGGATAAACAAATTACAACAATTCATTACACTCCACTTGATTCCCGATTCAACAGCACAGTAAAACTGCTTACATTCAATCCTTGAAAATGCCGTTGTTGACATTATAATAACAAAGAAAATACTCCCCCTAAGGAATATAGGAAGATATTCAATCTGCATGTCTTTGTTATACCAATCTATATGACATGTTACTCCCCTTTAGTCTGTGTTTTCACTCTTTCGTTAGATAAAACATTCAAGTACCAATGTTATTTTCCCTAGCGATGCCAATCAATATAAATATAAATCCCAGCATCACCTATTTACTCCATATATTTCTCCCCCTTTTTGTCACAAAAATGACAAAGAAATGAAAAAATAAAGGACAACACGAAAAGAATCTTACAAATCTCAGAATAGACTTGCAAACCTGTAAAGTTAGGCACGAGGGTTCCACACATCATGTTCTGATAACCAATATCAAAACCGAAACTACAAGTAGTCTTATTTTGATATGTTACCAAGGAAACAATTGTCCGAAACAATTTTTCCCATTTAGTCTAGCAAACCAAAAACAACTAATCACATTAGTCCCTTTGCTTAACCGATTGTTCAAAAACAACCGCTTCATTCGGTAAGACCAAAATAAAGATAAACTTCATTTTTCTCATCAGGTTCTAATTATCCATAAACTTAGACCTTTCAATTTTAAACAAGCCAAATACTAGGTTAGTTAACTAGCATTTCCTTGTTTAGGAATTCGATTAGACTTGAATAACAGAACCTCACTTTCATAAGACAAACTAAGATCAGAATTAACTTAGTTTCTTATCCGGAATCGAATTGGACTAAACAACTCATCCCACACACATATTATTTCGTTAAGCCATAAATAATTCACACAAACCAAAACAAATCAACTTGCATAATTATTCACCTCAACCAGAAGAAATTGAAACAACATAGACATTAAAAGCATCGCTATTACACCGTAATTTTGTAAGCCTAAACAATTGATACCATACAAAAGCAAGATAACAATAGTTTTTCTTAATCGGAACCAATTGAATCACACACACATCAATTGTACCGAAATTTTGTAAGCCTAAACGATTGATACCACACAATAAAGTAAGATAACAATAGTTTTTCTTAACAGGAACCAATTGAAACACACATCCACACACACATCATGGAATAAATATCAATTGAACCTAAATTTTGTTAAGCAAAATAAACAAATATATATAATATAAACTCAGGCTTTTCTTATACATAAAAACAATTAACTAACAAGATTGTTACCTCAAATTTCCCATCCACTTCTCCATTATGATAGCATCTTCGTCCAGGGAGAATTGATATCGAAATATCACCACGTTGTCATCCTTATGCATAAACAAAAGAATAACAACTCACCTCAACCTTTACCAGAGAAAGGTTGAAAAACGGTTTTAACAATTGCAAGCAAGAGTTGAAAACCGTCGAAACACATATGCTTTTATGGTAAACCAAAACCGATTGAATATATTGTGACTTTTTCACATACTGTTTCTATTAGAACCCCTCGTGATCCTTTGATAAAGCCTACCTACTAGGGCTAGAACTTAATCCCGCTAAATCAAAAAGTCACCCAAACCATAAGGGTTCACAATATACGAGATCGAATATTATGGTAGTAAAACCGAAATCAAACATCCCATAAACATACATAGCAATAAGATAAAAACAATTAAGCACATGCTATGTAAACCGAAAACTATCACAAGAAAAATTACCAATCAAATAATTTTATTCATAATAGTTTTATTCATAATAGACCAATACAATCAATGAAAGAAATCAGAAATTGATGTCTATTTTACTATCTCATTTCTTATGAAAGTTTCTTTCAAAAACTGGATTCAAATTCCTCTGAGTACTTCCTCTTTCAGTAGATATGTTCATCTTCAGCAGTTGAGAATGAATATTTGCTAGTACTTCTTTTGAATCCTTTATCATCAGTTCATGATACCTTATACAACCTTTAACAGATTGAATCTATTTCCTTAGAGAGTCTTGAGAGTTATCATGAAGAGGAACATCATGAGTTTCGGTCGAAACTGATACACATACTGCTAGTTCACCAAAAGATGACAGTCTTCTTTCGGACATGAAGAAGATTTACAAGATGGGAGAAAAATAAGGACTATATATAAAAAAAATTGGTTAAAGGAAATCGAAATTATTCTTTCCCAAAAATAAGGAATATTCAATATTTTTCACTAAAGAAACAAACATGAATAACTTTCCCAGATTTATGCTTCCTCACAATCAGAATTTTGGGCAACAAGTGAAGATGCAAATCTCAATACCATCAGTGAGTGTCGAGGTGAGAATAATCCTCACCATTCTTAGCAGAATCATCCTTAGGATGATTTGTTAACACAGTGGACTGTGTTCCCTTCAGTTTTTCTTCTCTCTTGTGATTTCGAGAGTTTGCAATCAATTTTTGAAAGCCAAACAATTTAACAGTCTTCTTTATCCCTTTTCGAAGGGCTTGGATAAGTTTGATTTCGCAAAGGATTGTAGCGAGATTGTTTTCTTCACATGAAGAACTTGTTGTGTCATCAGAAAAACTGGTTTTCGAATCTCTTGGTATTTCACACAATATTTTTGGTTCAGATTCTACCGTACATGGTCTATATGAAATGGACTTCAAAAGGTTTTCAATATCTAGGCTTAACCTTTCATTTTCCTTGATTCCCAACTCAAGTTTCTCTAGGAGCTGATTGTACTCACGGGAATCGTCACAATTAGAGTTGACAAGAAGTGCATTGCAATTAGATATTTCTTCTTTGGATTCTTCCTCTGGAATATCATCAAGGGTGGAGACATACGCCCTATTGTACTTTCTAGTTTTTCTCCTGGGACAGTGATTTGCCATATGTCTGAATTTACGACACTTGAAGCATTGAACTTCATCATTAACCTTTTTATGGTGAAATGATAATGTATCAGGAATACTTTTATCGCTAGATAAAATATTCTTAATTCGTAGCGCAAGAAGCACAATAGTTGAGTCAAGCTCTTTTACAACAGGTGCCATAACATTTTGGCAACGTTTCTCAGTTTCATTCTTCAGCAGAATTTCTTTATCAAAGATTTTTAACTTTCCTACAAGAGAGCTTCGAGAAAGTGTAGAAAAATTATTTCCTTCTATTATGGCATGTTTATTAGACTCGTATCTGGATGGTAACGATCTGAGAATTTTGCAAACTATTTCCTTTTCAGGTATTGCCTTTCCATGGAGAAAAAAATGCATTAACAATCTCAGAAATTTTAGAGTTAACCTCCTTGAAGGTGTCATTATCATCCATATGGAGATGTTCCCATTCAAATGAAAGGGTGAGAAGTCTAACTTCTTTTTCAGATTCATCTCCTTCGAATACAGTCTCAAGAATATCCCATGCTTCTTTAGACGTTCTGCAAGACAACACATGATGAAGAAGATCATCACTAACTGCATGTATATGGTATCTAACTTATATGTGTTGTACTTGTCCGTAGGATCGGTTCCCTTTTCTGCTATAAACCTTGTTGCACCCCATACAAGGATCGGTTCCCCTTGATGTACTGCACCCCTTACTAGGATCGGTTCTCTTTCCCTTACTAGGATCGGTTCCCTTTCCCTTACAAGGATCGGTTCCCTTCCCCTTACAAGGATCGGTTCCCTTTCCCCAAGGTCGGACATAATCCGATCATACCACAGGTGATTACTTAAGATTGATTTTACTAATAAAAGTTATACCAATACATAAGTCAGAACTTTGTGAATAGTTCTACCAAGAACACAACAAGTTGTGAGCGGTTACACTCTATCACACATATTGTTTGTTCATAAGATATGCAATAAATAGCAAAACCAATAACTCCTTGCAATTTCCTTTTCGGTTCACAAACAAGTTTATGAACTTACTTCCTTAGAACATATGTAAACATTGTTCCCTAGGATGAAATCCTCACCTCATACCCATACATAATCACAATAGCATTCAAATGATTATGGCGATATCTTATCTACAAAGTTTAATGGTTAAGCAATAAACCTCTTATTGTATTCCTTAATACTGTGTCTATCTAGAGTTCATATATGCTTCCCAGTTATGTTTTCAATATGCACGACTTGAAAGATACGTTAGGAAATGAAACAGTTCAAGTCAAATATCACTAACCTCAAGTGGAAAGATGATTGTTGTCGTTGTAGATCCTTTCTTCTTCACATCTTCAAAACTTTGCAATACTTGTAATGTCTCATATCCTAATACTTTCAAGCTAACCTATACGAAGTTTAACTCTAGTACATAATCAAGCGACTCTTAACATGAGTTTTGATTCACTAAAATATGACAACCAAACTTGACATACCAACGCTTGGTGGGTTCAACCGAGCAATGCTCTAACAGCCTCCTACCGCAGGCTACATGCCATATATGCTAATTAGGGTTTCGACATGTCAAACCCTAATTTAGGCAAAGTTTCCGCACCAAACGATGTTCCATAGAACATGGGGATCAATGTGGCCATTGAAACTGATGTTGCCACACCACGTTTGAGTCTAACACCAACGTGCCAAAACTTCAGTGGACATGGCTATGACAGGCGCCACTAGCACCATCGTACCGCTGGCATGCACAAACTATGCTAGCCATTCCACCGTGTCACTGGCGTGCACGAAGCCATGCCGCAATGCCGCTGGCATGCACTAAAGGCGCCATTGTGCCACTATCAGGCGCCAACAGAAGGTAGCCATAATCAACGGCTACCCTTCCTCATGAGATGCAATCTCATCCATCCAAGTTCGCCACCAAGCTGGCAGGCTTGTGGCAAGTTTTGGGCGACCATCCGCCTAAATCTAATGGCCATGGCTACGCCAGGAGCCACTTGCACCACCGTGCCACTGGCATGCACGGGCCATGCCAGCCATGCCGCACTGCCACTGGCATACACCAAAACGCCATTGTGCCATTATCAGGCGCCAACACAAGATAGCCATAATCAACGGCTACCCTTCCCCATGAGATGTGATCTCAGCCATCGAAGTTTGCCACCGAACTAACAGACTTGTGAAAAATTTTAGGCGACCAGCCAAGACGAGCCTAATATCATCACATGCTATTTTCCTACGGCAAGCCTCTTGATTTTTACTTGCCACACGTAGCAAAGTGCTACATGTTTTCCACGAAAACACTAGAGACATTAAACATGTCACAAACTGGGGGATACTCATCAGGGTATTGGTCTGGCGATTTACAGCATGCGGCCCTTTTACAAGAAAGTGTCATAAAGTGGGGCGGTTAGTAATGGCAAGAAGTAATGGTGTAAACAGATCATTCATTATGGAAGCATAATTCCTGACGTTACACGTTACTCCACTCTTCCACCACTCAATCGTTTTCCACTTCCTACGAGGCCAGGGTACGTTTTATTACGACTTGTATAAATAGGTTTCACCTATTTCCACCAGTCAACAAGTTTCGGTTGGAGAACAACATAGTATCCAGAAATCACCTGGTAGCTTTCCATTCTGCTATCCAGTTCTACTTTCTGATACAAGTCATAAACAACCACACCTTCAGGATCAACGATTCTGGTCTCAACACTTTCTTCGCTTCCCTCCCTAAGACCAACCCTTCTCCTTCACTTTGTGACCGAATCAAGCCTGGAACGACCATTTCTTGGTTTAAGCCAGGATTGTACAGATTGATCTCTCGAATCAAAAGTACTCCCGTGCAGTACATTGTCTAGGGTTTAGACTCGTTTCTCATCCACACACACGAATTTACCAAAACCAGCAGAAACCGTTTTCTCCCTCAAATAGATATAGACTGGGAATATTTCGTATTAATCATTCGATCACTTGAAAATTGCTTTGAAGCTAATAGTTTATGTGAGACGTCTACTGTCGTCTTCCAAGAATGTTTCAATGATTGAAATAGGAGTTTATAACGATTAACCACGATGGGATATAAACACAGTATGCGTACTTGCATATGTGTAGTCCAAGACCGACAATCTAATATGTATACTCGTATGCATACTGGTTGGTCAGGTGAAGTCCTGGAGCTATAGTATGCATACATGTATGCGCACTGGCGAAGTCAGTTGAAGTCCGGGAACTATAGTATGTGTACCCTACGCACACTATATTCAACTGAGTTCGGATGTGAACGACCGTATGCGTACCCTTATGCATACTGGCGAACACAGTCCAAGTCCGACTACTTAGGTATGCGTACCCATTTGCATACTTGAGTAGGTTATGTTCTAAAATCGGTTTGTTCATGAACTAATACATTTATATATTAAGGAATGAAATCTTTTGAAAACCATGGATATAATGTTCATGAATTGATTCGAGTGAATCAAAATCGATTTTGCTTCAATTGTGTCTTATACACTTTTATGAGAATATAAACAATTGAACAACTCTATAACTAGTTTCATTTGAGTCATTTGAACTAGTTATGGTTAAGATGAATACGGTTGATATGAAAGTGTTCATATGGTAACTTCGGTTAACTATTGTTGAGCCAACAAAGGTGTACACGTTTAGGTACGGTTACTCATATCTAAATGAAGTCACTTTTCATTTTTGTGTAACAAGCTAAGTTAGATCTAACGGTTGAAAGATATTAGCTTGAGTCTAATCAGGTTTTCATCTAACGGTGAATATTAAATGCTTTGTTACCAAGGTAGCATTGATTGCAAACCTTGATTTTAAGATTATATATATGTTAAAGCACTTCTCGGTCGAACTCACATGCGTTGCTATCTCAAGCATGTTTGTCAATTGATAGACACATTTTTGTGTCTGAATTGTCCTCAGTGTCTCTATTGCTAGTGCTTGATTTTGTACTTATTATGGTGTTTTTATGTTTGTGTAGGTGTTTTTGGAGAAATACACTTGTGTGGAAAAAGTTGCTCAAAAAGTGCTATTTGGACCCCCTGGAGGACATTTGCTATACGGACCCCAGATTTGGCTAAGGGACACCCAAGGTTATGCGTAGCCAAAATTCATCCTCAACACCCAAATTTGTATATAGCACCCATTTACTGAAGGCACCCCAAGACCGGATAGGGGGCAACCCTTCTTCTTCATTTCAAATTTCATTTTTGGCGGGAAGAAGAGTTTCACCCCCGACATATTTTTTCGATCAGATTTTGGATGGGTTAGAGGTAGACTGAATAGCTGAAACTTCATGGGTGGACGCGATACGACTATATAACGTTGGTGTGGGTTTTATTTTGGAAAAAATTTGGCAGAATCGTTGCGTGAAGAAAAATAGAGCTTCATGAAGTTTTCACGGGTTTAGTTGAATTGCAGAGAGTTTCTCACGTGTTGGAGAGAGTCTATCCTGTTATGGAACATGATATGAATGAGATAGAGTGTGTAATACATCTCTAGGCGCGTGGAAACAACAAAACAGGAAAGAAAATCTCCCCGAAAATAATTTGTATCACCCGAGTAATGAGAGAAAACATTTCTGCTGCTGCTAGGAAGAACACGAAGAACAAAAGACCACCAGAGGCAGTCGTTTATCAATAGTGACAACGACAGACACACGAGGGTCGCAGAGATACAACAACAACAGTTCTTTTCTATCGTTCTTTGTAATAGTGTTTTACAACAATTATAAACGTTGCAAACACCCGATTTTTCATTATTTTCTCTCCATTTCATCTTTGTAAATAAATTTTGAGCATGAATCAATACTTTGAGCAAGTTTATACAATGATGAGCTAAACCCATCCTATGGGGCGACGGAGGAAGCTATTTCGCCAATAAAATGTGGTAATCTCTATTTTATTTAATTTATGCAATTATTATATGATTATATGGTTTTTGTTAAACAATTGTTATTTCAATTGATGGAGCATGCTAGCCTAGGGTTTTGATGTCCCATACTTTCGATTTACAATTTTTATTTCTAAAAAAATCAACTTTTGCAATATTTAGAATCAATTTGAATGAAGGATTTGCATAATTATAATTAGAGAATATAAAATCACTTTGATATTGGTAATTGGTGGAATCCATAGCCCCAGTCTTCTCCATATTTTTCATATCACTTTTATTTAAGTTTCCTATATTTTTATTTAAAATTAAGTCTAAATCTGCTTTCACAAGTCTCAACGAACCTTTTTACTATAACAACTTGAAAACATACCAAATTTTTGGCGCCGCCGACGCGGACTTGTCTTTAGGCTAGATTTTTTTTTTAGATTTTTATTTATTTAGGTTTATATTTTTATTTGTTCTTCTTTACGTTTTTGGGTTTTTGTCTTTCTCTTTCAGATTTTGGAATTTGGAGCGAAAGAAAATTTTGCCAAAGCTTTTGGTGAATACTTAAAGACTGGAGTAAAAGGCAAGGCGAAAGGAGCAAAAGAAAAAGATTTTTTTTTATTAAAAAAAATAGAGACATTTTTATTTTTGTAGATTTTTTTTTTAGACTTTCTTTTTCTTTTGTACTTTATACATATATATATATATATTTTTTTTGGACTTTGGACTTTAAATTTTGGGACATTATTTTTAAACCCTACGGAAGGGTAGTTTTATATAAACTGTTTGCAGAGAAGGACGGTGATTACGATATCACCTCGGCCCCTCGGGTTCGTACATGACATAGGAGTCGTGGCCCGAGTCGACTACAAAGGTTCATCCCCCGTCTGGTACGGGAGGTAAGTTTGTCGAAACACTGGTGAATACCCTGTCAGCGAGTTACTGTCTTCCTACGTATGCATATATGTTGAGGACTTGAAAACGGCTGCTTTAATTACCTAGTAAAGGGCAAGGACTGGCCATACAAGATAAGGGTTCGGATTTCATCACCGTTCTCTTCTTTCCCTCTTTAAGAAAACGACACCAAACGCGCACCTAATCCTAAAATTTTGATTAGAACGAGACCGATAGGGTAACGAGCTTAACAGGAAAGTCATTCGAAAAATATTGGTTACTCTTTTAAGCATACTTCGAAGTGCTTGACGGTTTCTGTAAGTTGAATGTGTGACTGCGCCGCCTTGTAATACCGGTAAGGCCTTGGGTATCAAAGCTCCACCGAGCTTCCCTCGCCTCTATTCAACTTACTTCGACTCAGATTGATTCCAGAGGGGTTTGCTTAAATTGTAACGAATTCCCGTTCGAAGTATTATAAGTTGGTCTAGAAACAATCTAAGTGGAGCCATCATGCTTTTTGTTTGCTAGAAATCAGTAGGTTTGTTGTGGTGGAGTCAGCCTTGTTTGTGTTTGCATAGAACATCCCTTCCGTTTTATGACTTTTCTTTTTAATTTTTTTTTCTAGTGTATGCCCGAAGTTTTTAAACGTTCTTGGAAAAGAAACACTCTAGGTCGTTTGATTAGTGACAAACCTAGTAGTTCTTCTTGTGAATGCGGGGAGCTCGAAGACTCTTCTTTTGAGAGCCCCGTTTTTGGAAACTTCAGTTTTGAGAATCTGTCTCTTCGTGAGGAAAGTACCCCTAGTACTCCTTCTCCTTTGGTAGTGCCAGAAATGGTAACTTTGAAATCTTTGCTAAACCCAACTAGGACCTCTCGTCCGTCTTGTATCAAGTTAGCTGAAACCGAGGCAAATTATGAACTGAAACCTGGGACTTTACAGATGCTCCCAATGTTTTTAGGGAAGGAGAATGAGAACCCCTATTTTCATGTTAGGGAATTTGAGGAAGTTTGTAGTACTCTGAAAATTAAGAACCTAAGTCATGATGCGTTGAAACTTAGGTTATTCCCCTTTTTCTTAAAAGATAAAGCCAAATCTTGGCTGTATAGTTTGGACTCTGAGTCAATTGAAACCTATGACCAACTTACTTCTGCCTTTATACATAAGTTTTTCCCAAGGCATAAAACATCGTCTATTAGGACACAAATATGTACTTTTGACCAACAAGAGGGAGAATCTTTATATAGGTACTTAGAAAGGTTCAATGACTTGATATCTCAATGTCCTCATCATGGTTTGGAGAAGGTTAGGTTAGTTCAGATCCTCTACGAGGGTTTAGATTATTCAACAACAACCATGGTTGAGTCCTTATGCACAGGTGGGTTTGAGAATAAAACTGTTGATGAAGCGATGACATTTTTGAATGAAATCGCCGATAAGACCCAACAATGGGAAAATAGTAGGGAACCCCAGAAAACAATTCTTCTAAGTAGAGGAAATGTTAATAGGGTAGAAGGATCTCATGAGTCAGATGCCAAAATAGCAGCTATAGCCAAAAGGTTAGAAGCCTTAGAATTAGGTCATTCTAGTGGTAGTAGTGGAAGAAATGAGCCTTTTTGGGAAGGCCATGCTGTTGAAGAGCAAGCCAATGCTCTTTATAACAACACTAGGTTTGATAACCGACAGAAGTTTGACCCATATTCAGAAACCTATAACCCTGGCTGGAGAAACCATCCAAACCTTTCTTGGTCCAAGGGCCAGAATCAAGGTCAGTCTAGTAATGCTCAGGTTCCCCCAGGTTTTGGCTATACTAAGAATCCTTCAGCTCCGGCACAGTTTCAGAACCCTTCGATAAGAAGATTATGAGTTTAGAAGAGTCTCTTGCTTTGTTAACTCGTAACACTGTGCAGTTTCAGCAATCTGTTGCTCAAGGTTTAGAAGAAAATAAGAGAATAGGTCAGGCTAACTCTCAGGCTATTTCCGAGTTGAAAACCCAGGTTAGTCAGATAAATGAGTCTTTAAGAGAAAGAGGTAAGTTTCCTAGTCAGACTCAACCCAACCCTAGAGGAATTAATGAAATAGGTGAAAGACCATCTGATCATGTGAATGCTATTAAAACCCTTAGGAGTGGTAGAGAGATAGACAACAAGGTTTCCATGCCTGATAGTGAACATGTTAGTTCACCCTTCTGAACCAGAAACTGAGGAGACTGATAGAGTCTCTAAAGAGACCAATGAGGGTCATATTGAGCCCGGCTTTGTCCCTAGAGCCCCATTCCCACAGCTGCTAGTTCCAACTAAGAGGGAGTCCAATTTTAATGATATATTGGAGGTTTTTAAGCAGGTAACTATCAACCTTCCACTACTAGATGCAATTAAGCAGATTCCCTCTTATGCCAAGTTTCTCAAGGATATGTGTACGCGAAAGCGAAAGCTTAATGTCCAGAAGAAAGCCTTTCTAGCTAGTCAGGTGAGTTCTATTATTCAGAATACCACTACTCCTAAGTATAAAGACCCAGGGTCCCCTACCATTTCTTGCACAATAGGTAAATACCGTGTTGAGAAAGCGTTGCTTGACTTAGGAGCTAGTGTGAACTTACTACCATATCATGTGTACCTTAAGCTAGGACTTGGTGAGATGAAACCTACCCAGATGACACTTCAGTTAGCTGATAGGTCCGTTAAAATTCCTCGTGGTGTGATCGAGGATGTTCTCATAGAGGTTGACAAGTTTATTTATCCAGTGGATTTTGTTATCCTAGATACCCAACCTGTCCCTGACCCAGAGAACCAGATACCGGTAATTTTAGGTCGCCCGTTTTTAGCTACATCCAATGCGATCATTAACTGTCGAAATGGTATTATGAAATTTTCTTTTGGTAATATGACTATTGAGCTGAACATTTTTAATATTAGTAAGCTACCCTCTGAACTAGATGACTCGAACATAGAAGAGGTGAACATGATAGGAACATTAGTCGAGGAGTCATTACCAAACACTTTGTTAGAAGATCCATTAGAGAAATGCCTAGCTCACTTTGGGATTGATTTTGATGATGATAATGTGATTAATGAGGTGAATGCTTTGTTAGATTCAACCCCTTTGTTAGATACTAGTAATGGATGGAAACCTAAAGTCGAACCACTACCAGTTTCTAAGTCTACCCTAGTTCCTTCGTTAGAAGAGCCTCCTAAGTTGGACCTAAAACCATTGCCAGATTCCCTGAAATATGTTTTTAGGCCCGTCTGAGACTTTACCTGTGATTATTTCTTCCGTCTTGGATAGTGACCAGGAAAGTAGGCTAGTAACCGTCCTTCAAAACAACAAGGAAGCTTTAGGGTGGACCATAGCTGACATTAAGGGTATAAGTCCCACTGTTTGTATGCATCAGATCTATTTAGAGAGTGATACCAAACCTTCTAGGGAGATGCAACGTCGACTAAACCCTAATATGAAAGAGGTAGTTCGAAACGAGGTCCTTAAGTTGTTAGATGCAGGCATTATCTACCCCATTTCAGACAGTAAGTGGGTCAGCCCCGTTCAGGTTGTACCCAAGAAATCCGGTATTACTGTAGTCCAGAATGATAACAATGAGTTAATCCCGACCCGAGTGACCACGGGTTGGCGTGTTTGTATTGACTATAGGAAATTGAACAAGGTCACTAGGAAGGACCACTTTCCCCTTCCCTTCATCGACCAGATGCTAGAGAGATTAGCTGGACATAGTCACTACTGCTTTTTAGATGGCTACTCTGGATATAATCAGATCGTTATTCCCCAGAAGACCAGGAGAAAACCACTTTTACCTGTCCCTTTGGTACCTTTGCGTATAGACGCATGCCTTTCGGGCTTTGTAATGCCCCTGCGACTTTTCAGCGTTGCATGATGAGCATATTTTCTGACATGGTAGAACGGTTCTTAGAGGTCTTTATGGATGATTTTTCAGTGTTTGGTTCGTCTTTCGATGAGTGCTTGCATCATTTGTCACTAGTGTTGACTAGGTGTAAGGAAAAAAATTTAGTGCTTAATTGGGAGAAATGTCACTTCATGGTTCGTTCAGGAATTGTTTTAGGGCATATCGTATCTTCTAAGGGTATAGAGGTAGATAAAGCCAAAGTTGACCTTATTAAGACTTTACAGGTCCCAAAAACCGTAAGAGATATTAGGTCATTCTTAGGGCATGCAGGTTTTTATCGTCGATTCATTAAGGATTTTAGCCTAATTTCTAGACCTCTTTGCAATTTGCTTGCAAAAGATGTTAAGTTTGTCTTTGATGATGCTTGTTTAGAGGCTTTTGAGAAGCTTAAGAATTTACTCACTACCGCCCCCATAGTCCAGGCACCCAACTGGAACCTACCCTTTGAGATCATGTGTGATGCTTCAGATTATGCTATTGGTGTTGTGCTAGGTCAGCGAGAAAACAAATTACTTCATGTGATTTACTATGCTAGCAAAACTCTGAATGATGCCCAGTTGAACTATACCACTACCGAGAAGGAACTGTTAGCCATTGTGTTTGCCTTAGACAAGTTTAGACCCTATCTCTTAGGTTCTAAGATCATCATATATACTGATCATGCTGCTTTGAAATATCTTTTGTCTAAGAAGGATACAAAACCTAGATTGATTAGGTGGATCCTTTTGTTGCAAGAGTTTTCTCCAGACATTAGAGACAAAAAGGGTGCCGAAAATGTTGTAGCAGACCACTTGTCTAGGCTAGTTGTTAGTTCCCCTGATGATTCCCTTCCTATAAGGGATAGCTTTCCTGATGAACAATTGTTCTTTGTTACCCAATTACCTTGGTATGCGAATATAGTGAACTATCTTGTTACTGGTCGAATGCCCCAACATTGGGGTAAACAAGATCGTTCTAGGTTTTTAGCTGAGGTTAAGCACTTCTTTGGGATGATCCTTTGTTTAAGTATTGTCCAGACCAGATTATTAGGAGATGTATACCTGAGAGTGACCAGTCCAGTATTATTTCCTTTTGTCATGATCATGCTTGTGGGGGTCACTTTAGTGCTAGAAAACTGCTGCTAAGATATTGCAGTGTGGATTCTATTGGCCTTCGTTGTTTAAAGACTCCCACAGTTACTGTGTGACTTGTGAACGTTGCCAGAAATTAGGAACCATTTCCCGTAGGAACATGATGCCCTTGAACCCTATTTTAGTTGTGGAGGTCTTTGACGTGTGGGGTATTGACTTTATGGGTCCGTTTCCTAATTCTTTTGGTAACTTATACATCCTTGTCGCTGTAGACTATGTCTCTAAGTGGATTGAGGCGGCTGCGTGTAAAACCAATGACCATAGGGTTGTGATTGAGTTCTTGAAAAATAATATACTTACACGTTTTGGTACACCGCGAGCTATAATTAGTGATGGAGGGTCGCACTTTTGTAATGGACCTTTTAGGCTTTTGATGAAGAAATATGGTATTACACATAAGGTAGCTACCCCGTATCATCCACAGACTAGTGGTCAGGTAGAAGTTTCCAATAGGGAGATAAAACGTATATTAGAGAAAACAGTTAATCCTAATCGGAAAGACTGGTCGTCTAGGCTTACTGATGCCTTATGGGCTTACCGTACTGCGTTTAAGACCCCCATTGGAATGTCACCTTATCGACTTGTGTATGGAAAGGCATGTCACTTACCTGTTGAGTTAGAACATAGAGCTTATTGGGCTGTTAAGCAGCTAAATTTTTCACTTGACAAGGCAGGAGCCCATAGGAAACTCCAGCTCAATGAGTTGGAAGAGATTCGTAGAGATGCATACGATAGTGCTAAGGAGTATAAGAACAAAATGAAACTTGTGCATGATAGAAATATCTTAAGAAAGTCATTTTCTCCAGGTCAAAAAGTTCTTCTGTATGATACCCGCTTGCATCTTTTCCCTGGGAAGTTACGTTCTCGGTGGACGGGTCCTTTTATTGTTCGCACTGTCTTTCCTCATGGAGCTGTTGAGATCGAGACACCGGATGGTAGTAGTTCTTCGAAGGTTAACGGTCAGAGATTGAAACCCTTTTTAGAGCCCTTTCCTACAGGTGATATTGAGGAGGTCCCTCTGGAGGACCCTGTTTACCCTTGATTGACCATCGAGGCGATTGTATGTTGTTGTATATTAGTTTTTGATTTCTCTCTTCACCCAGGTACTATCTTTCCGACTCTCTTTACTAATTCCTCATGTTACTTTACTGTTTGGTATTGCTCTTTCATTAGAAACATTGAGGACAATGTTAGATTTAAGTTGGGGGTGGGGAAGAAACTTTTTGTTAGCTTTTAGTTGCAATAAATAAACTCCAGAGCCTAGAAATTTATGCTTATTAAGGTTGGCACTAACCAATCTAAGTGGATGGGAACATCTTGGTTATAGGAGTTGAGGAACCAATCTGATTAGATGGAAACATCTAAAGAGTCTATTCATAAAAGCACAGAGCTCAGGTGTTAGAATTAAAAAAAAACATGGTAGTTTCGCCATATCTCGTTGAATCCTAATCCTTCTGTTTTATTTTTTAAGTGATTTGGTGGGGCACACGATTCAAGTTGTTACCTTTGCTAGGGTGGAATAGAGTGATTGAGATACAAAAAAAAAAAGAGACCAGACCATTAGACCAACCGGAATAAATTCAATAAAGTCGACCACTGGTGCCCTTGTATATGCCAGTTGTGTTGACCTAGAGTTAGGTTTATCGACCACTGGTCCCCTTGTATATGCCAGTTGTGTTGATATTAGTCAGACCGGTATCTCAGTCCATTAGGATAGGTTCACCTTGGCAGAGGCCTTCAGACAGATATGGGAAACACCGTTCACTTTTAACCATCTCTTTATCCATCTTCTTAATCTTTCCATGTGATTGGTTGACTCCGGTTATGATGTACAAAACTATCTGAGTAGAGCTCTGTCACTTATATATGAATTTTAGTATGCTGAGTGCAAACTCGTGTACAACAATTGGAATTTCGCATCAGGGTACTTCCTCCTGTAGTCAATGAGAGTATGCCAACCAAGGAGATTCTTTAGTGCTTTCCAAGGTTCTGCGTAGATAGCTAGGGTCTGGAGTAAAGGTTTTGTGGGTACACCTCTGGTAAACCCTCCGGAGACAACACTCCGCCACTAGGGCCACCTAGTGGTTTAACGGCTTGCTGCACGTGCTAAGTGTAGTCATTTTTATTTTCTAGATTAGATTTGCTCGAGGACTAGCAAATAATAAGTTTGGGGGTATTTGATAGACACATTTTTGTGTCTGAATTGTCCTCAGTGTCTCTATTGCTAGTGCTTGATTTTGTACTTATTATGGTGTTTTTATGTTTGTGTAGGTGTTTTTGGAGAAATACACTTATGTGGAAAAAGTTGCTCAAAAAGTGCTATTTGGACCCCTGGAGGACATTTGTTATACGGACCCCAGATTTGGCTAAAGGACACCCAAGGTTATGCGTAGCCCAAATTCATCCTAAGCACCCAAATTTGTCTATAACACCCATTTGCTGAAGGCACCCCAAGACCGGATAAGGGGCAACCCTTCTTCTTCATTTCAAATTTCATTTTTGGCAGGAAGAAGAGTTTCACCCCTGGCAGATTTTTTCGATCAGATTTTGGATGGGTTAGAGGTAGACTGAATCGCTGAAACTTCATGGGTGGACGCGATATGACTATATAACGTTGGTATGGGTTTTATTTTGGAAAAAATTTGGCAGAATCGTTGCGTGGATAAATCTATTTTGGTACCATCCAAGTTATCTCTCTTATATTTAATCGGACTCGCAGATTTCTATTTGTTTTAGTAAGGATTAAATCGAGAGATCGAGATAATATAACTCTTTGATATACTTTATTAAGATTGAGTCTAGTTGATTCTCTTGAAAGTATATTGGAGTTAGTCCATACATATTTCTAAGCGAAATATTGAGTGTGGTTGTTGTACCCCCCGCTTTTTCAATTGGTATCAGATCAGGAAAACACTATAAACCTAATAAGTTTGTGTTTGTTTGATCCTTAAAAATTTCCCTATGGGAAATTTCTTTGGAAACCTTGCTCCTGGCATCTGTAACGCACACCAAAAATTCTTAAAGATTGGTCAAAGATTATTATGGACAAAACCACTGGTTTCTCGTGATAATCTCAGTTCATCTAAGTGCTTGGAAAACTTAGATGGTGAGAACCAATCTAAAGAAAAAACCAAAAAGTAAATAAGATTGAGAAAACATTTGTTACGCTCAAAGATATGGACTCTCACTAGATTAACTCTTGATATGTTTGAGAGATACTATCGTGATGAGCACGAAAGTGCGGCGCATTTTCACCTATAGATATATTAGCTAGGCCTCATTTTATTACTAATTAACTTGTTTTATGTCTTTTCAAGGAAATAAGCTCTTATGGAGAAAGTTGCTCGAAAAGTGGTTTTTGCACCCCAGGAGGACACTTGCTAAACGGACCCCTACTTTGGGTAAGGGGCAGCTTAATTACTAAGAGGCACCTTCTTTACTAATCAGCACCTATTTCTATTCACACTCCATCTCTCAGGATCATAGGAGACCTTCTTCTTCGTTTGAATATTCAATTTTGGCGGGAAAAATGGTGGCGGAATTAGGGTTTGGCTTTTGGAGGTGTTCGAGTGAGACTTAATGGATGAAATTGAATGAGTATCTTCCTTTTGGTTAAACAGGCTTGGTTAGGTCTTTGAACTTGATCGAATTTGGCTACAGTGATCGATTTGAAGCAAAAGATAAAAAATACTTTTGGCGGAAAAATGTTTTAAACCTGTGAAGATTTCTGAAAATTGATTGAAGAGTTATTATCGAGATTTTCTCGTATATTTGGATTAACACAACCCTGTTACGGTTAAACATGGATAGCAAGTTGTTTAAACTCGAAGAATCAGGGGGTTACGTGGAGTTGGAAGAAAAACAGGTTAATGCACGTGCCCGTGAGATATTTTTGGAGTATGGCTGTAATTTTGGGAAGATATTATTGCAGATTTTCATGGGATTTGAACAAATATTATATGCTCACTATGTACACACGTCTTTTACGTGTTTTGAAGAAGCAAACTCGGTTATTTTCGGTAGTTATCCAAAACAGGGCAAGGAAGATATTATCGGGTGTAATTGAGTTGATTCTCTGAGTTGTAATAGGAAGTTAGGATTGAAGAGAGGATATTCTCTTAGGATTTTTCTGTCGGATGGAAGTTTTGGGGATAAATCAAACAACTCAGAATCGCGTGAGAACAAAGAAAATATTCCCGAGTTTAATGTCATTACTGAGGACATTATGAGCATTTATTCGAAATATTTCTTGACTATTGGGTATATAAATGATTCCTAGGAGTCAGAGAGGGCATCGAGAGTTGGGGATAGGCTACAGAGAAGAATAAAAAGCTGCAGAGAAGATTTCTATGCTGCTGCAGAGAAGAAGAAGCCGAAGAACAATAAACTGATAAGAACTGTCGTTCTTGACCGTCACATATCCAATCCATAAACGGCAGCTCTTCCGCGACACTATATAACAATAGTTCTTCGCAACAGTTGTAACAGTGAGTTTTGCAACGACCTTGAAGCGTTGCAAACTCCTGGTTTATATTATTCTCCTCCCTTTTCTTCTTTGTAAAACACCATTTGAGCTATAAAAATATATTTTGAGCGTATTATTCACTATGTGGAGCTAAACCTTTCTCTGGGACGACGGAGGAAACCAAAATTCATCATGTGGTAAATTCATTTAATTATTTATATGACTATTTTCATTAAATTAAAATTAGAAAAAGATTTTTCTTAATTAATTGTCATTTCGTTTGATGGTTTATGCTAAGGATTAATTCTTTTGATATGTCGTGCTTAAGATTTACAATTAATATTTTAAGAATCTACCTTAGGCAAAGAAATAGAGTCAAAATTCTTATTGAATGAGCTATAATGGTTTAGAATAAATAGGTGAATCGCATGAATTTGAATATTTGGTGGAATCCTAGTCCCAGTAACTCTCGCTTTTGTTTATATTTATTATTTTCATTAAATCTTTAAAATTAATCTTCACAAGTCTTAGAGTTCGAATCTTTATTACAACAACAATTAAAAATCTTATCATTTTGGCGCCGCCGACGCGGATTTGCTTTTAGATTAATTTTTAGGTTCATTTTTATTTTGTACAGTATTTTCATTTCATTTTAGATTTTCTTTTTTCTTTTTTATGCGTTTCTTTTTGTATTTCTTTTCAGGGACTTTTTGAGGATGATGACTTCTTCCGAGGAGATGTCACCTAAGATGACGTGGCGAAATATAAGCGTAGAAAGTCAAATTATCAGGAAACCTCATCTGAGATGATGCTTGATGAATATAAGCGTAGGCAACAGTATGGAGTTTCTACTCCACATGTGATAAGTGAAGAATCACCTTTAATAATATATGAGAAGTATTACAAACACACACCGCCTAGTTTGGAACAAAGATTGAGAGTTCTTGAATGTCAAAGATTATATGCTGATGATGATGAATCTTGTAGTGACTCCCTGTTCCAAACAGAACATATAGTCTCCTGTGGATGATTCTGTGGATGATTTGCCTAATTCCATAGATGAATCCATCCCACAATATAATTCACCCAACTTAGAGGTTGTTTCTAGATCCCTAGACTTCCAAAAGTTTCCTAATTTAGGGTTAGAATTGTGTGCTTCTAAAGTGTTGTTGGATTACTTTGCATCCAAGTACCCAGAGGACTTGCCTATTCCTGATATCGTGCATGAGCCAATTGAAAATTTCCCAGTCCCAATAATATCCTCATATTATGTTTTTACACACTTCCTTGTGTTGTAAAAACTTGGTTTGGAGGTAAGTCTCTGTTTTTTATAGTTTCAGTGTCTCCGCATCGTGATAACATAAGTGTGAAGCTGTCATTTGTAAATGTTGTATTTTGGGTTGATCCCCAAATTTTCAGGTTGTTAGTTTATGGGGATCCTTTTTGTACATTCCAGTAGATGTATTTTTATTTTTATATTTTCGTTTACTTTTTGCATTTCCCATCTTAATATTTGTGTTGGATGACTCAATTACATTGAGGACAATGTAATGTTTAAGTGTGGGGGAGAGGTTAACTTTTTACTTTATTTTTTCAGGAAATTCCTTGCAAATCATGACCAGCTGTGTAGCGGGTCTGTTCCTTTTTCTTGCGTGTTATGACCAGCTGTGTAGCGGGTCTAAAAAAAAAAAGATGAAAAATATAAAATGAAAAAAATAATAATAATAATTTGATTTTTAAGGTTATGACCACCTGTGTAGCAGGTCTTTTTTTTTGCATTATATGACCAACTGCGTAGCGGGTCTAAATATATATATAAAATGACCAGCTGTGTAGCGGGTCTCTTTTTCTCTTATTATATGACCAGATGTGTAGCGGGTCAATTTTCTGTTTTGCTCGAGGACTAGCAAAATGTAAGTGTGGGGGAATTTGATGAGCACGAAAGTGCGGCGCATTTTCACCCATAATTATATTAGCTATGCCTCATTTTGTTACTAATAAACTTGTTTTATGTCTTTTCAAGGAAATAAGCTCTTATGGAGAAAGTTGCTCGAAAAGTAGTTTTGCACCCCGGAGGACACTTGCTAAACGGACCCCTACTTTGGATAAGGGGCATCTTAATTACTAAGGGGCACCTTCTTTACTAATCAGCACCTATTTCTATTCACACTCTAGCGCTCAGGATAAGAGGAGACCTTCTTCTTCGTTTGAATATTCAATTTTGGCGGGGAAAATGGTGGCAGAATTAGGGTTTGGCTTTTAGAGGTGTTCGAGTGAGACTTAATGGCTGAAATTGAATGGGTATCTTCCTTTTGGTTAAACAGGCTTGGTAAGGTCTTTGAACTTGATCGAATTTGGCTACAATGATCGATTTGAAGCAAAAGATAAAAAAAATATTTTTGGCGGGAAAATGTTTTAAACCTGTGAAGATTTCTGAAAATTGATTGAAGAGTTATTATCGAGATTTTCTCGTATATTTGGATTAATACAACCCTGTTATGGTTAAACAGGGATACCAAGTTGTTTAAACTCTAAGAATCAGGAGGTTACGTGAAGTTGGAAGAAAAACAGGTTAATGCACGTGACCGTGAGATATTTTTGGAGTATGGCTGTAATTTTGGGAAGATATTATTACAGATTTTCATGGGATTTGAACAAATATTATATGCTCATTATGTACACACGTCTTTTACGTGTTTTGAAGAAGCAAACTCGGTTATTTTCGGTAGTTATCCAAAACAGAGCAAGGAAGATATTATCGGGTGTAATTGATTTGATTCTCTGAGTTATAATAGGAAGTTAGGATTGAAGAGAGGATATTCTCTTAGGATTTTTCTGTCGGATGGAAGTTTTGGAGATAAATCAAACAACTCAGAATCGTGTGAGAATAAAGAAAATATTCCCGAGTTTAATGTCATTACTGAGGACATTATGAGCATTTATTCGAAATATTTCTTGACTATTGGGTATATAAATGATTCCTAGGAGTCAGAGAGGGCATCGAGAGTTGGGGATAGGCTACAGAGAAGAATAAAAAGCTGCAGAGAAGATTTCTATGCTGCTGCAGAGAAGAAGAAGCCGAAGAACAATAAACTGATAAGAACTGTCGTTCTTGACCGTCACATATCCAATCCATAAACGGCAGCTCTTCCGCGACACTATATAACAATAGTTCTTCGCAACAGTTGTAACAGTGAGTTTTGCAACGACCTTGAAGCGTTGCAAACTCCTGGTTTATATTATTCTCCTCCCTTTTCTTCTTTGTAAAACACCATTTGAGCTATAAAAATATATTTTGAGCGTATTATTCACTATGTGGAGCTAAACCTTTCTCTGGGACGACGGAGGAAACCAAAATTCATCATGTGGTAAATTCATTTAATTATTTATATGACTATTTTCATTAAATTAAAATTAGAAAAAGATTTTTCTTAATTAATTGTCATTTCGTTTGATGGTTTATGCTAAGGATTAATTCTTTTGATATGTCGTGCTTAAGATTTACAATTAATATTTTAAGAATCTACCTTAGGCAAAGAAATAGAGTCAAAATTCTTATTGAATGAGCTATAATGGTTTAGAATAAATAGGTGAATCGCATGAATTTGAATATTTGGTGGAATCCTAGTCCCAGTAACTCTCGCTTTTGTTTATATTTATTATTTTCATTAAATCTTTAAAATTAATCTTCACAAGTCTTAGAGTTCGAATCTTTATTACAACAACAATTAAAAATCTTATCATATCGTAATGGATCAGTTGACAAAGATCTATTTAGAGCTTTTGAAAGCGTTCTCAGATTCTTAGAAAAACTTAACTCTGTTAAGCTCAAGTACCAATCCGATAAAAGTTTTGTACATGTTAAACCATCGAATAATGTTGTACAAACTAGGAATCAGAAGAATTTTCTTTCCAGTCAGATCAAAAGGAAGATAGAAAGCTCTGACAGCCCTGATTATCATCATTACTTTGATTATATCACGGGGGCTGCTTACAAATATCAACCAGAAATGTTGTATGAGGATTCCTCTCAACATTATGCATCTTGGTAACAAGATTGGCATTACCCCATTTGTATATATATCTTGGAATGGGGCAAGAAACGGTGTGATTTGTGTATAGTTACTCTATCGTTTGGAGTGTCAAATAGAGCTTTCTACTGCATCTGTCTCCTCTCAGTAATTGTGGTTTCACGGAATGCACAACCTTGATGTGCATACATCAAATAAAATTCCACTTTCCTTTTGTGGGTTACGGTTCATAAACAGGTCCAAGCCCATTAGTGAGCTTATAAAAAGGAAGTACGCGTATCTTCCTCTTCCTCCTATCAGTCCGCGTACATGAACTTTCTAGGGTTCATAATTTTCCTCCATTAAATCATCCTTGGAGGAAAATAAGAAAAAGGGGTTGTCAAAGTTCATTCCAAGTAAGTGATACCCTCTTGTTTCTTTCCAATTTCTAGATCTCATGATGAATTTCAAGGCTTCAAAAGGAACTTCAAAAAACTTAGGTTCCTCTAGCATGAATCTTCTTTTAGACCAAAATTCTCTTAGGATTAGGTTTGTCAATGATTCTTGTGCTAATGTTTTTGAAATAATTTCATCCATGGGTTTTATTTTAGAAAAGAAATTGGATTTATCTAGTGGACATAAAGAGGATTTAGTTTGCTCTGAAAAATTCAATCTTGGAAACATCTTTGATGGTTTTGGTCAAGGTTTTGATTCTCTCACAGGAATTTTCTATGCCATTCATGATGTTGATCTTGAAAAGACGGAATTCAAATCCATGATAAATAGAGAAAGATTTCTTGTTAATAAAGATTTGATTTCAATGATTACCAAAATCATGTTGGGAAACGTGCATCTACCTAGGCCATGTGATGAACGACCATCATGTGATGACATCTCTCTTGGGATTTGCGGAAAGAAGGTTGCTTGGAATCAAGGGAAGTTTCCTACTAATGTTCTTAGTGTTGACTTGATGGCTTTCGGAAAACTTGGCATCTCTAATCTTTGTCCCTCCACAATTGAGAATTCTCCGTGGAGTCGTGAGTTTGTAGAATTGGTCTATTTCTTTGAAATGGTGTTCCAAGTCTCGATATTTGTGGTTTCATCAATTTTCAAATGACCTCGATGACTTCACCCATCAAGAAGTTAGGTTACCCTTGCTTGATTATTCAAATTTGTCATGATCGTGGTTTTGATTCAATTGGAAATTCTCTTGGGGTTCCCAAACCTGTTCGTCCCTGTACTTTCAGACGTATAAGGAAGAATGTATGCAAAAGACAAAGAGATGATTCCCTTGACGATTGTGACCCTACCACCTTGAGTCTTCTTCAAAAAATTCACAAGGGTGTGTGCAAGGTCAATTCAAGGGTGAAGTGCGTGCAAGAACAATTGTTGTTGGTTGCAACGAAGTTTCCCGAGCTCGAGGAAGAATTGAACATGATTCAAGCATCTTGGAGTATTTCCGATGATGAAGATGATGAGTAGTTTTTATTTTGCCTAGTAATTCTTCTTTTCTTGTTTTATTTAGAAGAATAAATAGAGTTTGGAATATCCATTATTGTGATTACACATAGCTATGTCCAACGCTTTCATCTTCATGTTTTTAGGTTTTTTTGTTTAAATTCTAAAAAAAAAAAAAATTGTTTGGAACATGATTTTTGCAGTATTAGTCATTATGGTTTTATATATTGCAATTTGTTATGGGATATGTGTGTTTGCAATATTAGTCATTATGGTTTTATATATTGCAATTTATTATGGGATATGATTTTTGCAGTATTAGTCATTATGGTTTTATCCGTGAACTATGATTGTCCCATACCTTGTCAAAAGTTAAGTCTTTCGTAAGTCGATATGCATGTATTGATAAAGAATGAATGAGCTTTTGACATCACAAAAGTTTGAAGCCTATTATGTCATTATTGATGGAAGATAGGATGAACTTTTGTTTGTGAGGATTATGTCTATTGTATGTCATTGTGCAAATGGTGATGGAAAATTTAATGAATCCTTGTTTATTCCGCAGTATTGATCTTCCCTGATCCACATTTTTATATAAATAATGTGAGGATCCGTAAGTTCTCTTATGTCGAGCATGACCAATTAAATTTATCACTTTTTGTGGTTAATTTGGTTGTACATTTCCGATTAGATTAATTATCGGTTCTCTTGTGGTTAATCTAATTGAGTATTTTTGGATTCAAATTCATATTCGTATGCGATTTGTCATGTCCAAAGAAATCCTTCTTTTCTCTTGAAATTAAGGTCGCTCTTGTTTTTGGGAATGACATATTATGGGGGAGAGTTCTTAATTGAACTTGTGCTTAATTGCCAAATCTTTGTGGGGAGTGTGGCTATGGAATATTATAGGGGTTATCTTGTATCTTTATAAACTCCTTGATGAAAGCATTTAGCTTCGGATATATGATTGCATCTAAATAAGTTGATATGTGCTTACTCTTGGTCATGAATGTGTCTATGGAAATTTTCATTAGGATCTCGTTCTTGTACCTTTGCCAATTTTATTGACAAAAATGGGGAGAATTAATATGTAGTTCACACTAAAAATACATATGGTTTTCGGATCATTATGTAAGGGGGAGTGATTTCCATGTAAGATGGAGTATTGACTAAGGGGGAATGATACATATCACCATTGTATTGTTTTCGAAGTTGTGACACAATTGAACTTTGATGCTGCATAATGATACTATGACACTGGATAACAATGATCGAGAATTATGTTTTCTCATTGTTATAGCTACGGATTTTCAACAACGATGATGCTGAACTTACAACCTTTGGAATCATTGGAGTACTTGGAAGTGACGAAGATTTCGAGTAATGTTGAAGATTAGGCATGTGGAATAGGTGCTACAAAAGTTTATTTATTTACTTTTGTATTTCATATGTATTAATAGTTTTGTCACTAAAATTGAGAAAGGAGGAGATTGTTAGAGCACTGCTCGGTCGAACTCGCATGCGTTGCTATCTCAAGCATGTTTGTCAATGTTAGTGATCAAAACTATAAGTCTTGATTTCTAATCTACTATAGCTAAGTCTCGGACTAGGATAGAAAGTGTAGTTAAGCTCAAGAACTCCATGACGATCATCATACAAGACGAAGAACTACTCAAGGAACTGGTGGAACTTCATCGACTAAACGGTATGTGGAGACTTGAACTTATCTATCACTCAAAAGTCTATCTACTCCATATTCTATCTTGATACAAAAGTCATGTTGCTACATAGACTTTGATTATACACATTTGCTATTTTAAGCCGAGTTTATCTCGCTTATCTATTTCTCGAAATATGTGTTGGTGAGCTTTAGCTTTGGCCAAGTTCATCTTTACCTAGTGACGAAAGTCATGTTATGTTTCATTCACTTTGATAATAGCTTTGACGAAAAATGGTTTGTGAATAACAACTATATAACGTCCTCTAAGAATGTTTCAATGATTGAAATGAGAGTTTAGAATATATAACCAATGTTGGATATAAGCATTGTGTGGTAACACATATATGTATAAGTCCTTACTCCTTGAACTAAAGTATGCGTACTTTGTTGATTAGGAAAACCGGAACAAGAGCCGTGAACTCAGTCCGCGAACCCGGTCCGTGAACTGGTGGAGGTTCTCATCCCGAGAAAATTTGCTGGAGTTTGTGAACTCCTTCCGGGAACTTAAGTCCGCGAACTTAGTCCGCGTACTTGAGTTAGTTATTTCTAAAGATGATTATTTGTGAACTTATATCTATATAAACTAAGGAATGAAAGTTTGCAAACCGTGGCTATAAAGTTCATGAATCGATTCGAGTGAATCAAATCGTTTTTGCTTCGATTGTGTCTTGCATACTTCTATAAGATCTAAGCAATTGAACAACTCTCTAACTAGTTCATTTGAGTCATTTGAATTTGAACTAGTTATGGTGAAGAAGAATATGGTTGATATGAAAGTGCTCATATGGCTAACCATTTGGTTAACTATTGTTGAACCAACAAATGTACATGTTTGGGTACGGTTACACAAACCAAAAATCGTGCATTTCATTTGTGTGTAACAAGATAAGTTTTCGATCCAACGGTTGAAAGATATTAGGTTGAATCTAATCAGGTTTTCATCTAACGGTGAATATTGAATGCTTTTTACCAAGCTAACATTGATTGCGAACCCTGATTTGAAAGACTATATAAGGGAGAACTCTAGCAACTGGGAAACCTAATCCCCACACCTCCTGTGTGATACTATTTGTATTATCTAGAGTCGATTCTCCTTTAACCTTAGGTTTCTTCTTGAAAACCAGGTTAACGACTTAAAGATTTCATTGGGATTGTGAAGATAGACCGATACTACTTTCTCGTAGTTGTGTGATCTGATCTTGCATATTCTATCGTATGAGTACAATCGCAAATATTGGCTTGATATTAATATCTCCGATAGGCAAGATATAAAAGTAATCACAAACATCTTCATCTCATCGTTTGTTATTCCACAATATCTTCTTTCACCGCGTCGATTAATATTATTGTGTGGTGATTGATAATACTGAGTTGTTCTTGGGGAATATAAGTCTGGTTTATCAATTGGTTCATGTTCACCTTGATTTATCAAAAGGCGGAACAAAAATCGTGGGTATTTCTTTCGGAGACGGATTTATCTATTACCGTAGACTTTTCTGTGTGATACAATTTTGCTTATTAAAGTCTTCGACTTTGGGTCGTAGCAACTCTTAATTGAGGGTGAGATCAGCTAAGGGAATCAAGTGCGTAGTATCCTGCTGGGATCAGAGATGTAAGGAGCATAACTGTACCTTGGATCAGTGTGAGATTGATTGAGGTTCAACTATAGTCCAGACCGAAGTTAGTTTGTAGTAAGCTAGTGTCTGTAGCGGCTTAATACAGTGTGTGTTCAATCTGGACTAGGTCCCGTGGTTTTTCTGCATTTGCGGTTTCCTCGTTAACAAAATTCTGGTGTCTGTGTTATTTCTTTTCCGTATTATATTTTTTTATATAATTGAAATATCACAGGTTGTGCGTTAGTTCAATCAATTAGAATATCCGACCTTTGGTTGTTGATTTACATTGATTGACAGTTGGATATTGGTATTTGGTACCATCCAAGTTATCTCTCTTATATTTAATCGGACTCGCAGATTTCTATTTGTTTGAGTAAGGATTAAATCGAGAGATCGAGATAATATAACTCTTTGATATACTTTATTAATATTGAGTCTAGTTGATTCTCTTGAAAGTATATTGGAGTTAGTCCATACATATTGATAAGCGAAATATTGGGTGTGGTTGATGTACCCCCGCTGTTTCATTATATAAGGGAGAACTCTAGCAATTGGGAAACCTAATCCCCACACCTCATGTGTGATAATTGCGACTAGAGTCGATTCTCCTTTAACCTTAGGTTTTTTGCAAAACCCTGTAGGTTAACGACTTGAATACTTCATTGGGATTATGAATCCAGACCCAACTATTTTCTCTGTAGTTGCGTGTTCTGATCTTGCTGTTTTCTATCGTGATTTAGTACTATCTTCTCTAAGATTGGCTCGAGATTTAAACTATGATAGGAAAGATAAAAAGTAGTCACAAAAATCTTCGTCTCATCGTTTGTAATTCCACAATATCTTGTTTCGCTACCATACTATTAAGATTATCGTGAGGTGATTGATATTTCTAGGCTATTCTTCGGGAATATAAGTCTGGTATATCAATTGGTTCCTGTTCACCTTGATTTATCAAAAGACGGAACAAAACTTATATGCATATCTGTGGGAGACAAATTTATCTATTCAATAGACTTTTCTGTGTGAGACAGATTTGTTTATCAAGTCTTCGACTTTTGGTCGTAGCAACTCTTAGTTGTGTGTGAGATCAGCTAAGGGAATCTAGTGCGTAGAGTCCTGCTGGGATTCAGAGACCTAAGGAGCGCAACTGTACCTTGATCAGTGTGAGATTGGTTAGGGATCAACTACATTCCAGTCTGAAGTTAACTTGTAGTAGTTAGAGTCAGTAGCGGCTTAATACAGTGTGGTGTTCAAAACTGGACCAGGTCCCGGGGTTTTTCATCATTTGCGGTTTCCTCATTAACAAAACTTCTGGTGTTTGTGTTATTTTCCTCGTTATATTTGTTTATATAATTGAAATATCACAGGTAGTGCGTAAGTTCAATCAATTGTGAATCCAACCTTTGGTTGTTGATTAAATTGATTGACACTTGGATATTGGTTTTTGATACCGTTCAAGTTATATTTTTTTTATTGTTATTTCTTTTCCTCGTTATATTTTTTTATATAATTGAAATATCACAAGTTGTGCGTAAGTTCAATCAATTGTGAATCCAACCTTTGGTTGTTGATTAAATTGATTGACACTTGGATATTGGTTTTTGATACCGTTCAAGTTATTTTTTATATTCAACCGGGCTCGCAAATTCCTATTTATTTGATTGCAGATTCAATTGAGAAATTGAGATATAACTCTTTGATATAGTTTTCTTAAGATTGAGTCTGACTGACTAGTTGATTCTCTTGAAAGTATATTGGAGTTAGTCCATACATATTTCTAAGAGAAATATTGGGTGTGGTTGTTAGACCCCCGCTTTTTCAAGACATTTTAGTACATACAGAGAGCGTAATACTTCGCAACTGGATTGAGATTTTGAATGAGACACGTGCCTCATCACTGGAGTACTTAGATCCATGTCTCAGGCCAACACCTTTGATGGACACACGAGTATTCAAGGTTTCTCAAGTAGTCATTTCTTTTTACCTTCGAGGTGAACCTGTAGGAATTTGAATGTTTAGATGATGAAAGAGGGAAACACAAGCATGAAAAACCTGATCAGGAGAAAGGAAATAGTAAATGACGAGATCAACCATACGGCAAGTCGAAAATTGAGTTTTATCATTGAATGAATTTTGTTCATTTTAAGTCTGAATGTCTTTCCAATTTAGCAAAACGCAATGGGTAAAGGAGATATTAGGTTTTATCTTTCAATCCAAAGATAACTCAATACAATCGTAATATTGGAAATAAAAGAGGCTTCCAGTTCCAGCAAAACACTAGAAGAACAGTGAAAACAAACACAACATGAAAGAAATTATAAAAACAAATCCACTTTAGTATCGTGGTAAATTCATTGGATGATGATACCAGCGACCTGAGTTCGAAACTCGCAAGCACCAAATTATTCACCGATCAAAAAAAAGAAAATAACAAAAGCCAACATGGCTCTAGTCTGGACTCCATAGAGCCACCACTATCGAAGTAGCCTTAACAACCTAAAATTAAAAAGTAACATGAAACAAAGTTCACAACAATATCTTTCTCCTCTTGGTATTACAGTAAAACTTTGTTAAATTAATCCGCGATAAATTAATAATTTCGCTAAAGTAATGAGGTGTGTACCCATTTCTTAAAGGCATTCAAAGTTGATTGGGTTTCTAATTCTACTCTCAAAGGTCAATTTGAAGCTTGGAGGCTGAACAATCTAAAAGGTAGATGTAGAGATTTGTGGTGGAAGATGAATTATGGAGTAGTTTGGCATTTGTAGAAGGAGAGAAACTCTAGATCTTTTGGTGGAAGATACAAGGATGTGGATGAATTGTGATTGATTATTAAGCAAACTCTTGTTTTGTGGTTTTATGATAAGGATGTGTTTAAGGATATTACAATTAGTCAAGTCCTATTCAATTGGGACACCGTTCTGCACATGTAATAAAGAATGAGTGGTTCCTAGGCTTGTAACTTTGTACATATTTTTATCTTAATATAGCCATCTTTTTCAAAGAAAACAAACTTCAATAATGTATTTTTTGAGTCCCGACTTGGACCAGTGTGCTGAATTAATAACCTCGCTAAATTTATAAGATAATAAAATTTTTAGGCTACCAGTAGGTCCCAACAAATATATAAATTAATAATTAGTGTAATAACACTACATTACGGTACTTTATTAAAATAAGAATTCCAAATTTGTTTATTTTTTGTTCGCATTTTATATAACATTGAACTTCATCTCTCATTTTTTGTAGTCAGTTGAAAATTACGTTTAGAAGTTCCACAATGAATTTGTTGCATTGTTCTTCTTATTGTTTTAATGTTAACATCAAAGTTTATAAAATTACACATATAATATGCAATTTATTAACTGATATTATGCCAAAAATAATTAAAAAATATTGAAAATAAAATCTCTAGATACTTGTTATTCTAACAAAATGTTTTATGCACTTATTTTTAAAATTTTATTATAGGAAAATGTTCAACAACTTATTTTTGAAATCTAAATATGGTATGATTGAATATATTAATAACTTATTAATTTACCGATAAATTAATACTTCGCTAAATTGATAGAATTTACCGGTCTCAAGATTATTAATGTATCGAAGTTTTATTGTACTCTCCAACTTAACAACATATCACTAATATGAAAGAAAGTCAACTACCTTCACTTAAATTTATGCATCACATAAGTCTTGTATGCATTGATATTTATACCAAAAACATTGAGAATTGGCAACGCTTGGGCAAACCATGCTTTGTAGTATCATAAATATTGTTTATCTCTCCCAAACATTTCTTCTTATGTATGAGTAGTTGAGAAGGTGAAGAAGATTTTTTCGAAGGAGATGATCCAATGTCGACCTCTTGCACCTTAAGAAAATTCTTCATGTTAATTTCTCTAAACTTCTCCTTCAACGTTGTTTTGGCATTTGGAATGATATCATCATTCAAAGAAGTTCTAAAGATGAAGGACAAGTTGTTGTTCTCGAATAGTTGAACCAAGCATGAGGGAAGATTCTCCAGAACATGTATATTTCTTGAGACATGGTAGATCAACATGTTGTGATTGAACAAAGGGGAAATGGTAGAAAGAATGTTAGCCGCCCCTTCTTCCACAAATACAATCACCTCAACGGGTTCTTTACTCTTTCTCTTGTTACCACTTGGAGTTGGTGGAAAATGTTCCATTATGAAATCACACACAACAGTCTCTCACATGTTAGAGTAACATTTCTTTCAAACTTGTGAATCAACTTTCCATCCTCCATCAACGACATGCAAATATTTTTTTAGAATGGTGTGAAGAGTCATAGCTTCCAACTAGTTCAATCTTAGACTACTGATGGCTGGTATTCTTAGGTTCAATAGGTGACGGAGAACCATTTTCATGTTAGAATTGAAATGACAAGACTAAGTTCATCGACACAGTAAAAAGAGATAAATCAATTTAAAAAGTACTAACAAAAAATATACTAGTAGATATAGTGATCAATTAAAAATGTTATCATAATTACAATACAATGTTAGCCTGTAACTGAATCATGTGGTCTATGTGGTTTGATTAGACGGGAAAGGAGAGTAAAATACAGTTTGCACTAATCGAAAGAGTAAAAAAAACATCATCCATGTATTTCTAAATTTTTTCCTGAAATTAGAATGACACATAAAATTCATGAAGAAAATTTAAATCTCAAAACAAATCTCTACTCTAGAAGTGCGTCTTTGAGTTTCATACCTAATAAAAGACGTCCTTCATATTTATCCTTATACCTTCGGGACTAATCCAAATCCTGTACAGATCTTCAACTAGAAAAAACAAGAAGAAACTTAACCCAGAAAAGAAAGACATAAGCATAAGTTTGAAATTCGAACAATCAACACAATTTCTTATAATCGTCGATAAAGAAAAACGACTAGAATTTAACTCATACGAAGTAACTTGGAGAATCATCTACTTTAAGCTATATCAAAATAAATTTTAGAACATCTGGTAGACAATTACCGATCAAGAAAAACAGCTAGAACCTGTAACTTCTAAGATGTATAATGAAGAAATCCACTTAAATTTTCATTAAAACAAAGTCTTAAAACACCATAGCAAATAGAAATAAAAAATTACTTGATCAAATTATTGAAAAATATTTCTCTGCTTCTTCGAACCCTTGTTTACTAACCAGAATTCAAATTTTGAATTTCAAAACGAGCTTTATTTTGTTTGTGCAGGAAAAAGTATTGGATTTAATTGCTATTTATAAACAGTGAAATTTTGAAATTTTGGATTTGAAATTTTGAAATCGTTATACTTTCATTATCCCCGAAACACCCTTCATTGATGAAAGTTACTGGAAACTCTGTCGAGGTTTTAGAATTTAGACGTGCTAGTTTTTCGTATCTCGTAACACTGACATGTAATCAAACGTACCGGTTAAGAAAATGTGATATCGTACCGTCTAAGAAAATACGATATTACGAGTTATTGATGATTATTTTTACATTTTAACACAACATAAACTTTTGTGTCTTTAAGTAAAAAAAAAATATATAAAACAATTTATAAACATATAAAAAATAAATAAATATAAATCCTCGCGTTTTTAGGGGCCACCCGAAAGGATTTAGGGGCCATCAATTTATACCCAGCCAAAGACTCTAGTTAAGGGGTACCCTATATGATATTGAAGTTACATAAATGCCCTTCTGGTAAAACTGTATAAAAACCAAATCAAAAAAAATTCTACTCATTTCAACTCTTCTTCTTCCAGTTTCATATTATCTTCTGATTGTGGAAGAAAAAAAACTTTCCCTCGTTCTTGTGTTCAACCGAAACATCGCCGCGAATCGTAAAAGCAAAACATCGTCGATTCGTTTATAAAACAATGGATAAGGGAAATGAAACCCACAGACCTAGAACCAAAAACGTTGCTCGGGGTATCGATCCAAAGATTGGGATTTTAGCAAGAAATAAAGAAATTCTTGCTGCAAATGAAGAAGAACGCGAAGAAGAAGTACCCGTCAATGTAGTCGGTGGTGGCGATTCCGATAGTCAAACACTTCGTCAACTTCAAATGACCCCAATTAGGTAAGAATCTATCATTTTTGGTGTTTATTTCGCTTTAATTC